>NC_089587.1:163483240-164083240 GCF_019320115.1 Miscanthus floridulus | reverse complement strand
ATTCTTCCTTCACCGGCATCGCAAGGGCTAGCCATGCTACTCCATAATGTGTATCAGTCCTCGGGATGGGACATCTCCAAGCCTCACTGGAGTTTCACCGCCGCTCGCCCGTACGGTCTGCGCCATCTCCAAGATACCTCAGAGGTCAAGAGCACCTCCATCTACCTCACTGCGGCCTTCGAGGTCGAGAGTGGCCAGCGATGGGGGGCGGCATGCCATCAGCGAGCGCACAGCCACGCACTGCGCTCGTTGCATGCCACCGTGGCACCACACACGACCATATCCCCCCATGTCAAATGCTATGTAGGCGGCATAGTTCTATGTGGCCTGATTTGGATGGTGGTCAGGACGCATACATAATTCATGAATCCAGATGACGAAAAAAGTGCATGAACCTAGGTGAGAAAGGGGAGTTTAAGGACCTACAATGCAATTCACTCGTAATTTTTTATCCAATCATAAGTTTCCTCTCTTCATCATCTAATTATCACGTATCTTTATATTTTGGTTCCTATATAGACATATTTTCTTATCTAAGAAACCGTTTCCTCCCGCCTCTCTTCTTTAATTCCATTGTCACATCATCATTTTTCTTAGTTGGCACACTAATTAATGAATAATATAGAAATCATCTAGTTTCTTTGTTTTTTTTGTGTGTGACAAAGATCTAGTTTCTTTGTTGGGAATGCCCCTAGAGCAACTCAAGCAGGGCCTCTACTTGAGCTCTCAAAACCAAGGGCTCAAGGCAAAAAAAAACAAGGTCTAGCAAAGTCTATACTGGAGCCCTTAAATTTGAGGGGGCGTTAAATCCCATTCTAGCCCTCATTCTTGGGGCTCTCGACCAAGTCCTCGAATCACCGTTTTGGCAATTTTCATGCGTGCCTTCCTTGGCCCCACTTTCTACTCGTTCCCCGTGCAGAATCTCACGTCTCCAACTCGAGCGCGCGTGCCACTGCATCTCATGCTCGAGCGCCTGAACGCACTGCCTTTCCCCGTTGTAACACCCCTGGTGTTACGAGTTCATTTAGCACCGCGATTTAGGCCTAAGAAAAATTTCTGAAACGAGTTTCTCGGGGTTTTAATTTAAAACGTACTTGAGGCGATAAGCGAATCATGTGTGACTTAGTTTCATGACTCAAATAAACGCCCAAGTTAAATTACTCAGTGCATAGAAATATTTAGGAATGTCCGACAACGATTCTAGCAAGCGGTTTGTTCGGTTAGATTAAGCATGAAAATCAACTTTTATAAATAAAATAAAATACATTAATAAATATAACGATACATATATATAAACTCACGGGTTTATTTTGTTAAGCACGAACAGATGAGAAAGAGAGCGCAGCAGCTTCATTTATTTTTCCGGCGTACAACGTACTCGCCTAGCATTACTTTTGATTACTGTCTCGTTCTCATCGTGGCCCTGCAATTTGCTGCATTGCAAAGTCTCCTCATCCATCCGCATCCATGCTCCTTGGCTTTTGCTTTGCTTCTCTCTCTGACTTGATTACTTCTGTCTACATTTGCCGAGCCGCTCCTTGTTTTCCCTCCCTCGCTGCTTGTCTCTGTTTCTCTGATTGCCTGCCTTGCTTGTCTCTGCGGCCGCGGTCTTGTCCGTGCCAACCGGCACGCCCTGCCAGCCACGTTGGGCCTGACCGTCCTGCCGTCGTGTTTAAGAGGTAACCGAGCCCGCACGCGTCTCCTTGCTTGTTTGTCTTGAGCTAGTCTGCGAATGATCATCTCCTTCTCCCTTCTTAATTTAATTAGCACGCATACACTCTTTATTGTTGATCAGCCCCGTTGGCACGACAAGGACACACTCGAGTCCAAGTCCATCATGAATCAACTAGCCCAGTTGACACGTCGAAAGACCAAAGACCACTCAAGTCCATCGCCTGAAATCCAAACACGGTTCACTGCGGCTTGCATGCCGGTCACTGTAGCACAGCAGAATCATTGCAGCACCGCAGAAACATTGTTCACCATAGAAAACACTGTTCATCCGAGCATCACGCCGTGCACAAGCAGTGCTTTATGACCTTTAAGCAAGCTAGTTAGCCACTAACTTTACGACGCGTCGCTGTCGCGCCTACGCTTCTCTAGTTCATTCATAGTAGCCATGTCTAACCTTCTCGCTGTCCTCCTTATTCTCCTCTTGCTTAATTCCATCCCCGCGTCTCCTGCCTTTAAAAAGGATACGCCGAGTAGCTGAGCCTCTGCTCTCCATAGCTCCAGCTCTCTTCTCACTCTCTCAACTTCCTTGCTCTGTCTGCAAGCTGCATGCGGGTCGGAGTTGACCTTTACTCGTCGGGCGAGGTGAGCAGCTCATGAGCATCCCCTCGCTCTCCTCACTTCCCCCGTGACCTTCTCCTTGCTCCTCTCCTTCCAACCCGAGTTGCCCACAAGCTCCACGAGCTCGGCCATGGCGTTCACACATGAAGCAAGAAGAACGCTCGTAGCTTTCTCTCTCTCCCATCCCATGCATGTGTATATGACGCGTGGGCTCTGAGCAACAACACATGCAAAAGAACCATGCCAAACGCCCACGTGAAGACCAAAGAATATTCCCTAATCACGCATTAGTCTTTTTCCGCGCGATTAAATTGCGGCCACCTCGCACAACCAAATGCCAAATCCGATTCCATCGATTCTTCTTAAATTCATCTAAAATCAAACTCTATCTCTCATATAAATTTCACGATGTTTAGAGCTCATTTGAATTTATGTGAATATTTATTTGTGTTTATTTGCCTGTTTCGATCGTTGCGTGCTTTTAACTGACGGAGTGAACGAGCCAGAGAACGAGGACGTTCGAGGCTAGTCCATGAGTTCGAGGCCATACCCGAGATCCCGGACTGCCAGTAGGAGTTTGCCGAGGACGCCAACGGAGGAACGATGTGGGATCGTGGGATCAACTGGAGTAGCTGAAAGATGATGCTATGGTGATCATGTCACGGAAATGGAATGCTAACTTTTGGTTATATCTTATCCAGGCAAGCCCCGATGCATAACCCCTATGTTTCTGTAGTTTAAATTATATTTGTGCATTAAGTTTTAAGGAGTTGAATGAAACCCACTTGCATATATATCTTTATCCTATGAGTCTTACTAGTATGAAAGGATCGTGTAGAATGCTATGCTACAGGACTCCGGCAGAAGTCGAGTGATGGCTGTCACTCGTGAGAGATAGGAAATATATTACTAAATTATTATCACTTGGAAAATATAAATGGTGGAAAGGAAAAATGGTGATCGGGCAGGGATATGGTTTGGGTATTGGTGGGTATAAGAGGTTGTGTCGCCGTGGACGCGGGGCATGGCTTGGTTACACTGCTTTTCCTGTCTATATCGGTTAAGGACCGATCGTTGCATAAGGCTCTAGGCAAGTCACAGACTTATTATCCCGAGCACATACTTGGGTATGGGCGCTTGAAAGACTTGTTGCTCTCTTGTCGTGGATCCGGCTCTTTCCGGACCGACTGTCAGGGTTTTATTTTGGTGGAGGAGGTCCTTGCACCGCACTGAGTCCGGGACTCAGGGGCGGGGTCTTAGAGTCCCAGTTTGGACGGGGACCTGGACACCCAGGACAGGAGAGTGATGGGTTGGTCCTGCTTGTGCCTGGGGTACAAGCGGGGTGTGTGTTTTCGGGGTACCCAGCTGGGGGCATTGATTCACGAATCGTCAAAAAATCCGGTACGACTTGTCTACGGTTTAGCATCGTAGTAAGAACTGAAAGATGAAAGATGGAAGATGGAAAAATGAAATCTTATTGCTTACCACCTGCTTGAAAGTAGCACAGGTGTTTACATAGAATGGTTAGTTAATGAACCAATGTAGCTGTTAATAAAAATCAAATATAAGGACGCACGCTTAGTAATGCTTCCTGCAAATGCAATGAGCCCACAAGCCAGATAGCCTTGCATATCCTTGGAGTCTTTTCTTTTCTCCTGTCGGGTAAGTCTTGCTGAGTATAATTTAGTACTCAGGGTTTTATTCCCCCTGTTGCAGGTGAAAGGTGGATGCTAAGGCTAACCATTGTGTGTGGATTCTTCCTGGTGGGCTCAGCGATGATTTCCTTTACGCTGCGATCGTAGTTGTTATTTATAACTCTCACCAAAAGCTTTTATAAAGGAAAGTTTCATAATCTGTTGTCGTAGTTTATATATATCAATACTTCATCATGTCATGAATATGTACTTATTTCCGCTGTAATTCTGATCATATGTTTATATTCCGCTGATAAATTAAATTGTTCATAACTCTGATAATATGATTACATTCCGCTGTTATAATAATAAATATTATACTCTGATGTTGTATTAAAAGTGAAGTAAGAAATGATTAAGAATGATGTAAGCTTTATTCTCTCGTTTGTGATCCTAATGGCAAAAATGTGGATTTTCGGGTTCTCCCCTGGGGTGTGCCCGACGGAACCGAGTAATTTGGTGTTCTCCTCTGGGTGCTTAGTGTCTAATGGAAGACAAGCGCTCTTGGGAGGCATTAGATTAGGCGGCTCTATCACACCCGTCCACCCGCGCAGATGTGCCACCCTTCCCTAACGAGCCCCCGTTGACGTGCCACCCTTCCCCATCAAGCTCGTACAGACGACCCTTCCCCAATTGCCTTTGCTCGCCGCTCTTCCCTGGTCACTCGTATTGTTAACACCCCGGCTAGAAAAACCAACAAAGGCGGCGCTACCAATCAACACCTAAACTATACTAAGTCTAGAAATTATTACAAATTTTGACAGAGATTCTTCAGTAAACTGGGCATCTGAATAGGTAAAAAACACATCATATAGATAATACAGGTAAAAAACACATCACGTAGATAATACAATCTCATAAGCACTGACATAAGCATCACAGCCCAACCCAACGATAGAATAAAAGAACCATCTCAATAGCAAAGATTGTCTCAACCATAAACTACAGTTAAGCAACCTCTGCTAACTATTATAGTTGCAAATACTTCGAATTAGAGAATTAAGTATGTTTAACTAAGTGGTTCTCGTGAAGGTGCTACTCTCAGTCCCATGTATGTCACGATGGATTGGTACCTAAAAACTAAATAACACAAGGGCGTGTAAAAACACTTAGCAATTACAATCAGAACCCGAAGAACAAATACCACACGTGAATCCATGAGCAAAGACGATCGAATGAATCATCAATTAAATAGTAGTTTCCATTTGAAATGGACGAACTTGAATACATCATTAGCATTTACTGGTAAAGCCGAGTAAGTAGGGTCAGCACTTACTTACATAAACATGAACATAAGAACCAAATTACACTTCCGAATAAACCGGCACTGGAATTAAATGTAAATAAAAGCTTGAAACTTGAACTTGAATATAAAAACCAAATTGTCCTAAAATAAATCAATTCTTAAAATTAGCTGAAGTTAAACTATCTTAAGTTTAACTAATTTTACGAGAAACAATAATATTGTATATGACATCAAATACACATTATGAAAATATATTTCATGATGTATCTTGTGATACTAACTTGGTGTCATAAATATTGATGTTTTTTCTATAAATTTGATTACATTTAAAATAGTTTGACTTAAAATAATTGTAGAAGTTAATTTAATTTGGGACGGGAAGAGTATTAAACAATTATACTCTGTGCAAAACATCTGTTTGCTTTTGTCGTAAGTGTAAGCCGTTTAAAAAAGAAGCCACAGGCATTTCTAGATAAAAAAGTGTAGGATACGTTTATTCCATCATTTGAAAAAGGTCGATCGCCCTTTGCTTACCGACGCTGAATTCGCTACTCGTATGAGTTGACTCACCGCTCGGTAGAAAGTCTGTTCGATTCACACCGACGTGTTGACTATGCGACGCCGACGCAGGCGGCAGGCCTTGCGAACTCAGGGCGCGTTTAGATGCAAAATTTTTTGGGTTTGGATTACTGTAGCACTTTCATTTGTATTTGGCAATTAGTGTCTAATTATGGACTAATTAGGTTCGAAAGTTTCGTCTCGCGATTTCTCACCCAACTGTGCAATTAGTTTTTTTCATCTATATTTAGTACTCCATGCATGTGCCACAAGATTTGATGTGATAGATACTGCGCAAATTTTTTTGAACTAAACAGGCCCTCAGATGCCGCGTCAAACACGAGGCTGCCCGAATCCCCCTCTCCATCTCGCGGCGTCGTCGCCGATCCTGGGGAAGAATGAGAGATTGCGGTGCTTTGAGCTTGGCCCTCCTTTAGTTGGGCAGAGTTGGCGGCGGCAGATTCATGGTAGGCACACTGTAGCTACAGTGATGTTTTGTTTTTATTTGGTAATAATTGTTCAAATGTTGACTAATTAGACTCAAAACGTTCGTTCCGCAAAGTACAACCAAACTGTGCAATTAGTTTTTGATTTCGTCAACATTTAGTACTCCATACATGTATCACAAGTTTAATATAACGGGGAATCTTCTTTTTGTATAATATCAAATTCTAGAATCCGGAGTAACTAAACACCCCCCTGGCTCGCTTGACGCAGGTTGTTTATTGTCAGTTGCCAGTCCACGGCGCGCGTGCCGTGCCCGTGCAGGAGTGAAAAGGGGAAAGCGAGCGGGAGATGCCCTCGTCTGACATTGGCACTTTTCGCGCTTTGAGCTCCAGAGTCTAGAGCCACTCGCGACTTTTCCAGCGAGCGGGAGATGCCCTCGTCTGACTTCGCGACAATACCCAGCTGCAAGAGCTAATGCGATTAGGGCAGTCCCAATGGTGCATTGATGATGGTTTCTATCCTCATTAAATGACTTATCACGTAGGTAAAACGTTGACATGGCAACATAATTAATAAAGAAAGAGAGCAAAAATCATAGAAATGGTTTCTTCATGAAGAAACCAGGTCTACTCTTGACCCAATGCACCAAGAAACTATGAAATCGCCATTGGGGAGAAACCACCAGTTTCTAGAGAGCTCGTGTCGCACTCTCATTGAAGGAAAAGATAGAGTTGGGAGAGAGAAAGAGAAAATAGTTATTAGGGCAGTCCCAATGAAAAAAACTAGTAGTTTCTATAACATAGGATACCGCACCAAAAAGTACTGTTTTTCAACCCATGGTTTCTATGAGTAATAATTATTTTCTCTTTCTCTCTCCCAACTCTATCTTCTTCCTCCAATTGGAGTGCGACACGAGCTCCCTAGAAACTGGTGGTTTCTCCTCAATGGCGATATCATGGTTTTTTGGTGCATTGGGTCAAGAGTAGACCTGATTTCTTCATGAGGAAACCATTTCTATGATTTTTGTTCTCTTTCTTCATTAATTACGTTGCCATGTCAGTGTTTTGCCTACGTGGCAAGTCATTTAATGAGGATAGAAATCATCATCAATACACCATTGGGACTGCCCTTACTCATAGAAACCATGGGTTGAAAAGCAGTATTTTTTTGGTGCGGTATCCTATGTTATAGAAACTACTAGTTTCTTTCATTGGGACTGTCCTTATAATGGATGGGTTCATGGCTTTAATTACTAAACCTTTACAAGTCCCATCTAGTCCCACAACCACGGATTATAATTCTTTCCTTTATTTTTGAATTATAGGAGATCTATGGATCGCTCCACCGCATTCTTAATAGGGTTTCCAGATGGGACCATTTTGTCAGGTGGCAGGGCGAGACCTTCCATAAGCTCACTCAATCAGAGATGTACAAATATTTTCAGCTCTGTTCCTTAGATCTATATATAAATAAAAACTCTCGAATGGTTACTGGGCATAGGCATGAGTTGGGCTTCTTGGAGCTGCAATGCCCAAGCAAAATTAAAAGAAGTGTCGTAGGTGCATTGCCAATGGTCTCTAAATCATGTTTTTTTATGTTTAAAGCTTACCACAAAATTTTAACAAAGACATGCACACATAACTGTCATCAATATAACATATTTATCTTTTGATGAGGAAATCTAACAATACTATTATTTACCACTCCGTCTTAACAAAACTCCCTAGAATATGCTTCTGCCACTGCCTTAGAGCTTCAAAAGACTTAATTTTCCTAGAAACTAGGTGTGATGTTTGACATCAATTATGGTGAGTGATGGTGGACAAGATAGTTTTTCATATAAGGACCTGACAACTACAATGGCCAGTGGTGGCTTCAGGGCTTAAGACTAGGGTTTTGTGAGGTTTTGAATTACGGTAGGTAGGTGCGTGTGTTGCCAATGAAGGAGACACATGATGGACAAATACATGAGGTGGAATGCCATTGTCCTGGGTAGAGTGGGACCAATGGGTAGTATCGAGAAAATAAGGAGCCTCAAGTATACTGTTTAGGGTAAGTAACTAACTATGGACGACACTCACAAATTTAACGGAAGAAGAACCGTAGCAAAGGATAACTAAAGGTAAAATGTTGGGAGAGGGGAGCATCAAGAGAGATAACGGTGTGTTGCAAATTGCGATCTAAGGAGAAATAATGCTCGGACCGTATTAGCATGTAAGATGGAAAAATAATCACCAGATAAAAGCCAATTTTTAAGATTACGAGATATTATTAGTTCCCATTCATAAATTTTCAAGTAGTGATGAATCAAAAGAAACATTTTGATAAAATAAGATTAGTCGTAACTAGACATAATAAATAAAATAAGTAATAAAATATTTTTTTTTAAAAAAAAGAGGAGATCCGACGGTCTCCCTGCAGCCTGCAGTATGCTCAGCGTGTTGCACCTTTCCTCAAAAACCTCGGGCTTCCCCTGCCTTCCATGCAGCCTGTCTCCCTTCCTTCCCATTCCGTCGCACTCGCACTCCGCCCAACACAGCGAGAAAAACAGAGAGACGACCACCGCTCCTCGCCGGCCGGCCATTCCATCCGGCAATGGCCTCCGCCGCCGGCGCCGTGTCCGCCGCCATCACCCTCCTCGTCCTCCTACCCCTCGCCGCCGCCTCCGACTCCGACCACAAGGTACTCGACGACTCGCCCCCCATCTCCCAGTCTCGCTCCGTCGAAACGAGCACACTACATGCGGTCGGAAAACCAGGCCCCCGTGGTGTCGTGCCTCCCAGCGGCAGCGGTTGGCTCGGCTCGCGCGCTACACTCCGCGCGCCGCTAGATCCGCGCTCGCTTGGGGTCAGATCTGCGTGGCGCCGGTCCGGGCGAGCGGGATCTCTGTGTAGTGCGCGCCGGATCGAGCTGTCGGGCGGTTGCTAGATCTTACCTGTATTAGTGGCCGATTGCGGCTAGGAGTGAAATGGGTGGGGAGAAACAGCAGTGTGGAGGCATTCAGGCCATTGTGTCGATTAGTAATCTTCTAGCGTTAGACTGATCGAAGTGCATCTTCTATGACTAATTTTTCTTTGCTGCATTCAGTTCAGGTGCCTATTGCTTGTGATATGTAGTCTAGGTGGTCTGCAATGCCTTGCTTTTGCCTCCATTGTGTAAGTTTGGTGAATTTTGTGTCCCAGCGCTAGACAGAGGATTTTTTACGTTTTGCCTACAAGCTGTCTAATCCTTCTCATCCTTACGATTGCTTTCTGCTGCTGTTTGTTTATTTTAGTACCAAGCAGAGGAGCCTGTGACGCTCTGGGTGAACAAGGTTGGTCCGTACAACAATCCCCAGGAGACATACAACTACTACAGCCTCCCATTTTGCCATGCGTCAGAAAACCATGTGCATAAGTGGGGAGGACTTGGGGAGGTCCTTGGTGGGAATGAACTCATTGACAGCCAGATCGACATAAAGTTCAGAAGTAAGTGATCCTTGCTTTTGTCCTGCTTCAGTACTTTAACATTGAAGGGGTAAGGTAGATGCAACGAGGCCGATGACTAAAATTTGGGCACGTTTTGTCTCAGAGAATGTTGATAAGGCCACAATTTGTTTGCTTGACCTGGATCTTGTCAAGGCTAAGCAATTGTCAGATGCGATTGAGAACTCATATTGGTTTGAATTTTTCATTGGTGAGTTATCTGTTTCCTCTTTTGATTAACTTCGTGTGCCTGCTCGCCATTTTAGTAACAACTAAATCTGTATGCACTATACACTTGATGTACTGACTTATGATTTCCTTTTCTGGATGCGCTGCCCCCCTGCTATTGTGCTACAATCAAGATGATTTGCCTTTGTGGGGTATGTATATACTCCTTGTTCTTTTCTGTATGTGCTCTCTGTAAGACCTTCTCTAGGCTTACCTTTTTCAAATCTTCAGGTTTTGTTGGAGAGGCAGACAGAAACAATGATAACAAATATTTCCTATTCACCCACAAGAATATCGTCATCAGATACAACGGCAATCAGGTTTGTGTATCACGAGCTTATATCTCCTCACATAGCCATTAGTATAGCTTATCATCCTTGCTACTTCCATTCCATGCAGATTATCCATGTTAATCTTACTCAAGAAAGCCCAAAGCTTATTGATGTGGACAAGGCATTGGACATGACATATTCTGTCAAATGGGAACCAACAAACATAACATTTGCTCACCGCTTTGATGTGTATCTGGACTATCCTTTCTTTGAACACCAGGTAATATAGGTATTACATTTTTGCAATTAAGGAAATCTTTGCAGCTTGGCTCCTCATAATTACAATACAAAACTTCACTCTAGTTGCTTCCCGTTAACTGTGTCATGCATGTTTGAAAGGACCTGAAGCATACCTTCTTAATTTCTAAGTTATTTCTTGTAATTGCAGATTCACTGGTTCTCAATTTTCAATTCTTTCATGATGGTTATCTTTCTCACTGGACTAGTGTCAATGATACTGATGCGGACTCTAAGAAATGATTATGCAAAGTATGCCCGTGATGATGATGATATTGAAACTCTGGTGAGTTTCTATATAGATGATATTCACAGTGTTATTCCAGTAGTGTTTTAGTGTTTATGCAGGTTCTAATTTTTAATTATTTTTACCTCTTGTATCCTTTGCTGATATACATTAGCTTGTATTAGGAACGAGATGTCAATGAAGAATCTGGATGGAAGCTTGTACATGGTGATGTTTTCCGGCCTCCTTGCAATCTAGTTCTTCTTTCAGCTCTTGTTGGTATTGGTACACAGTTGGCAGCACTGATTCTACTAGTGATTTTGTTGGCAATCATTGGAATGCTGTACATTGGGTATGTGAATTTATTATGTTGCTTCATAAAACATCATTCTCTTTACAAGCCACTTGTAGTAATTGGTAAAACCTGCATTTTAATGGAGCTGCCTGACTGACTCTTGTTTTATGATACTTTGCATGCCAAAGATCATATACATTTGATATTATAAACATAAAACATACAATTTTTTTTTTCTGAAACTAGTACTTTTTAACACTATAGTTTGTGTTGCCTCATCCTAGTGATGTAATGTTTGAAGGCAATGCATCAAGAAACATTTGATTCTTGGAGTTTGTGCATGTAGGGTAGGAATCACAAGCAACTGCAAAAACAAATCATTCTAGTTCTACTTTGTTTTCTTGAGGGATAACTGTACTTTGTTATGCTACTCAAAATGTCACTCACTATGTGTACTTATTCTGCCAGGCGAGGAGCTATTGTCACAACATTCATTGTTTGCTATGCTCTTACTTCATTCATCTCTGGATATGTCAGTGGTGCACTATACTCACGGCATGGAGGTATGGGCTTATTTATCATGTAAAATTGAACTGTGTACCTATAGTTCTATAAGGTGCTCACTTGTTTTAAATCCTTTTGTGGGAGCAGGGAAAAACTGGATCAAGGCGATGGCCATGACAGCATCACTTTTCCCATTTATGTGCTTTGGAATTGGCCTAGTGCTTAACACTATTGCTATTTTCTATGGATCATTAGCTGCCATACCATTTGGTACGATGGTGGTTGTTTTCATCCTGTGGGCCTTCATCTCTTTCCCTCTTGCCCTTCTGGGAACTGTTGTTGGTAGAAACTGGAGTGGCGCCCCAAACAATCCCTGTAGGGTAAAGACTATTCCTCGACCTATTCCTGAGAAGAAATGGTACCTCACACCATCTGTCATTGCGCTTATGGGAGGACTGCTTCCTTTTGGTAGTATCTTTATTGAGATGTACTTTGTCTTCACATCCTTCTGGAACTATAAGGTATGGAAGACAAGCCTGTCCACCCCCCCCCCCCCCCCCCCCCCCACACCACCCCCCCCCACACACACACATCTCTAAGCTTCATTACTAAGGAGGCATTGGAGTTGACATTGATGGCTCTTCTTTTTTGATCAACCACTGACAGGTATACTATGTTTACGGGTTCATGTTGCTGGTCTTTCTAATCCTCATAATTGTCACCATATGTGTAACAATTGTCGGAACATATTTCTTGCTAAATGCGGAGAACTACCACTGGCAATGGACTTCATTCTTCTCTGCTGCTTCCACTGCTGTGTATGTTTATCTCTACTCCATATATTATTACCACATGAAGACCAAGATGTCAGGATTCTTCCAGACAAGCTTCTACTTCGGCTACACTCTAATGTTCTGCCTAGGTTTAGGAACACTATGCGGTAAGCTCTTCTGCAATCTTGTGGTAGACAAACCATGGTATTGTTAGTTTAATACTGCTTGGTGCTTTTTCTAGGTGCCGTCGGATATCTTGGATCTACATTGTTTGTGAGGAGGATCTACAGGAACATAAAGTGTGACTAAGTGAAGATAATATCGCCCCATTTTGGGTCAGTGCAGAGAAACTCTGGTAGAGCCTTATTTGATTGAGCGATCACTAATTCTACAACCAAGAAGCCAGGGCGTTGTGTGGAATCTGATCATTGTTTGGTACCGAGCTGAAAGCTATGTTTTTCTATTCTTATCTTTTTTGTTTCTCTCCGATCTCTTCTGGATTTGGACAGGCAACAAATTTTCATGTTCAATTAAGTTATATACAGTAGTAATTGTAGTTGTTGAGTAGTAGGTCTGTAGCATATACCACAATTGTTATCCTTGAACCCAATGATACCTCAGATTGATGGGTATAAACTGTAACATTTATATTACCTGATGTTTGACGATGAACACAGTTCAAAAAGAATCATATTTGGTACTGGAGGATCGAGATTTTTGAGAGGCAAAGTGATCAAAGGAAAAAGCTTGACATTACTGAAATGGAACATTAGAGCATCTCCAGGAGTACCTAATATTTTCTTCCCTAAAGCCTTACCTTTTTTCAACTTCTAAAAAAAAAGATTGGGAGGAATAAATTAGGCTATCTCCAAAAGTACACAATAATGCTTCCTAAAATCAAAATTTGGCCCGTCTCTCCTCGGTCGCTGGTCGCTTGGCCCGTCTCTCCTCGGTCGCTGGCACCACCGCCCTGTCCGCGGACTCGAGTCCCACGTCGGAGCTGCTCGCAGTGGCGAACCTCTCCTCAGGGTCACTCGCTCCGAGGCTCCTGTCTTTCCGCAGCACGTCGGCACGCGTCCTCGTGGCCTGCACCTGCACGTGCTCGCGGAGTCCGCCGGCCACGGCGAGCTCCGGCATGCCTGCTCTGCAGCTCACCTCGAGATCATCACAGGCAGCGGCAGTCGTAGGCTAGTAGCTACATGCTCTGCTCTATCCAAAGAGGCAAAGAGCCCACTCCAATCCAAGCAGCAGTCTCGTTTGGTCATCAGGAGCATGGCATGTGTGCTCGATCGGTCATCAGGAGCCGGCGATCGAGCCCATCAGGTTTCAGGTACGTGGACGCCGACCTTCGCAAGATGGCCGAGGCCGTCGTGGACAGGGCGCGCCGCGTCTGCCTCACCAACTCGGAGAAGCGCCGCGCGGACCTGCTGCTGCTGGTGGGCCGCCATGCCCACGGTGCCATGTCACGCCCGGACTCCCACGGCACCATGTCGCGGCCGGACTCCCACGGCGCCACGGAGGAGAAAGCGCTGGGAAGGAGGATACGCGCGACAGAGTGCGCGCAACTTTAAGAGGACGTGTTTTTTTTTTCGTGTCACGGATTAGGAGTGGTAGGAGAAGGATTTTTTTCCTATCTTTGCTAAAAAAAACTAGGGGGTAAAGTACATTTTTCAACCTCCAACTCGCATTGAAGTTCGATTTTTAACATTCAACTATGAAATCAGGTATCAGACACCCTCCAACTATCAAAACCGGACAAATTTAGTTCTCGGCCAGTTTTAAAAGTGATTTTCTATTTTCTAATAATAATAAAAATCCGATTTGATCTCTAGAAGTTCGTAATTAATTAATTTTAAATTACAAAAATATGAAACTAGTTTATGTTTTCTTCTAAAAATGTTATATATATGTTGATGCTATAAAGCAATAGGGATATTTTTAGAAAAATGTACTAGTTTCATCTAAAATAAATGTCGGCGAGGATAGCAATGCTACTGTATACTCTCTCTAACCCCAAATAAATTAATTCATAGAATCCGATGTCAGTCAAACTTTTTTAAATTTGACTAACTTTATAGAAAAGAGTAGTAATATCTATGGCATAAAATGAGCACATTATGAAAATATATTTTATCGTACATCTAATAATACTAGTTTGATATCATAAATCTTGACATTTTTTTTCTACAAATTCAGTCAAAGTTTAAAAAAGTTTGACTTAACACAACTCCAGGAATCTATTTATTCAGGGGACATAGGGAGTATATTAATACAGGGCTTGGTGCTCGCGGCCCGCGCTCTCGAGTTGTTTTTGGCCAAAAGCAACGCTTGGCACCCGGTGCGTGCGGAGACGAAGGCAGGGAACGTAAAAGAACAAAAAGCGGACAATTTAATTCCGTGCGAAATTAAATTCTATTCAAAATCTAGTATAATTTTTTAATATAGCATCAACATATATATACCATTTTTAGAACAAAACATGAAGTAGTTTCATATTTTTCTAATTTAAAATAAATTAATTACAAACTTCTAGAGATTGAACTCGATTTTATTATTATTAGAAAATAGAAAATCGCTTTTTAAATCTACAGAGGACCAGTTTTGTCTAGTTTTGACAGTTGGAGGATGTCTGCTACCCAGTTCATAGTTGAAGGTTAAAAATCGAACTATAATGCGAGTTAGAGGTTGAAAAATGTCTTTTACCCAAAACAAGGATAGGGAAGGTTTTTTTTTTAATCTTGGAGATGCTCTAACGGCCTGTTCGCTTGTTGGTTTCAGCCAGGGCTTATCAGCCAGCTAATAGTATTTTTCTCTCACAACAAACCAGCACCAGCCGGGCTTATGAGTTCAGAAACCACCAGCGATAGATTGTAATTGTATCAGATGCATAAATCTGAAGTTACCGTACTCCCTCCGTCTCTTTTTGTTGGTCGCTCGGGAACTGCGCTTGTGAGAGAAACACGCTTCCCAACCGACAGTTAATAAGGGACAGATGAGTACATTATAAACTTGACATTACTGAAATGGAACATTAGATCATAAATTAAAAAAAAAGCCTGCTGGTATTACGCCTCGAATGATTTTGTGATGTTACTGGCCAATTTCCCCCTGTGGGGGGTGGGGGTGGGGGCGCATGATATACACTGTTAAGTTGCAAAATCGAATGAGTTTTTGGCACAAATCCTTGCGCGCGCAGTGGCCAGTGGGTATGACTGGCTTTGGCACGAGCAGCAGGCGGCAGCAGCTTGTCCGCCCGTTTACCATGCCCGCTCACCGCCGGCACCTCCGCGCACTCGTTGGGCTCCGCTCCACCGGCGCTGCCACCGCTGCCGCTGGCTTTTCCTCGGCTCCTACCCGCGGGTGTCCACTCCACGCCGCGCTAGCGCGCCGCGGCGCCCCCGCGGCCGCCGCGCTCGCTCTCTTTTCCCGCATCCGTGCTGCGACCTTGCCGACCCCCTACACCTTCTCCCTTCCTGCTCGCCTCCCTCGCCTCCTCCTCCCCCTCCCGCTTCCCCCACCCCCTCCGCTGCCGTCTTCGATCGACTCGCTGCCGCGGGGCTTGCGCACGCGCAGGCGCTCAAGCTGCGGCGTGCTCGCACACCCCGTCGTCACCAACTGTCTCCTCAAGCTCTACTGCGCGCTCGGCATGCTCCCCGACGCGCGCATGGTGTTCGATACGAGTGGTGCCACCGCTCTGGACGCTGTCTCCTGGAACACGATGGTGTCTGGATACGGTAAGTGCGGCGACCTAGAGGCCGCGCGGGAGATGTTCGTCAGAATGCCCGAGAGGGGCTTGGTTTCCTGGAGCGCAATGATCGACGCTAGCGTGCGTGCCGGGGAGTTCAGCGAGGCACTGAGGGTGTTTGATCAGATGACGGGAAATGGGTTCAGGCCAGACACCGTGGTGCTGGTGAGCATACTCAAGGCTTGCGCGCATCTGGGCGCTCTTGAGAGGGGGCGGTGGGTTCATAGGTTTCTCAAAGCAGAGGGGCTTGGGGGGAGGCCAGGGAATGTCATGCTTGAGACAGCGCTTGTCGATATGTATTGCAAGTGTGGGTGCATGAATGAGGCATGGTGGGTCTTTGATGGAGTTCAGAGCCACGATGTGGTGTTGTGGAATGCAATGATTGGTGGGCTTGCAATGAATGGCCATGGAAAACGCGCACTTGAGTTGTTCAGAAGGATGCTTGATAGGGGGTTTGTACCGAATGAGTCAACGTTTGTTGTTGTCTTGTGTGCGTGCACCCACACAGGTCGTGTGGATGAAGGGAAGGATGTTTTCAGGTCCATGCGTGACCATGGCATTGAGCCACGGAGGGAGCACTATGGGTGCTTGGCTGATCTCCTTGGACGTGCAGGGCTCCTGGAAGAAGCCGAGGCTGTGTTACTGGACATGCCGATGGAGCCACATGCATCACAGTGGGGGGCTCTAATGTCATCATGCCTGATGCACAATAACGTTGGTGTGGGTGAACGTGTAGGAAAGAAACTTATTGAGCTAGAGCCAGATGATGGTGGACGCTATGTTGTTCTGTTCAATCTATATGCAGTCAATGGTTTGTGGGAAGATGCAAAAGCTCTTCGTAAGATGATGGAAGAGAGGGGAGCCAATAAGGAGACAGGTTTGAGCTTTATAGAGTGGAATGGTTTGGTCCATGAGTTCAGATCAGGTGATACAAGACACCCCCAAACAAGGCTGATCTATGCATTATTGGAAGATATGGAGCAGAGATTACAACTGATTGGCTATGTCAAGGATACTGGCCAAGTGCTCATGGACATGGACGACGAGGAAGATAAGGGAAATACCTTGTCGTACCACAGTGAGAGGCTTGCATTAGCATTTGGTATTCTAAATATTCCCCATGACATGCCTATTCGAATTGTCAAGAATCTTCGAGTGTGCCGTGACTGCCATGTCCATGCCAAACTTGTGTCCAAGCTCTACCAACGTGAGATCATTGTGCGTGACCGCCATCGCTTCCACTTGTTCCGTGGTGGAGTTTGCTCCTGCAATGACTTCTGGTGACAGTGTTACTGACTATTGGGTATGGCATAGTTATGGACATCATTCTGAAAACATCAACTAGAAAGGATGATCATGACACATGACTGTTGCAACCATGTATTTGGAGGGTGAGATATGAGAGAGAATGTGGTAAACTTTCTCTATCCATAATACTTTTCCTAATAACACATCATGGATAGTGTTTTGTTTACGTGAAACAATGAGCATTTTGAGGTTTTTTTACATGTAAATGGCTTCAATTGTTGCCTTCCCTTTTTTCTCCCTCTTTTCTTTTTTTTTTTCTGAAGGTTGTGTTATATGCTGCTGTATAATTTTCATTCATTTTGATTTATGAAGGTCAATACTTCACTTAGAAAAGCTGGCCCCACAACATCAAATCTAATTCTTGGTATTGACTTCATGAAAATAAATTGATGGTCAGGTGCCGGTTAGTTCTGTAATCCTATTTCCTTTTACGTCTTGGCTCTGTAACAACTTTACTTAAGGTCATCTTTTTTTGTCTCTCAAAGAAGTTTAAAGAAGTGCTCTTCTGAATTCTGCAGGTAGGCACTCCTCTAGAAGAAAACTTACTGGCATCCTAAATTCATATGAGCAAGTTGTCACCTTTTGGTTATGATAATTTAATACCATGTATTGGATTTGGCATTGGTAAGCATACGGTCTTTTTTGCCATCTTCTTTGGATGAGTGAATAATAACCTTCAATTTTCTTTACAGAAGACATGCATGGAATGTGAACCAACTTTATCAATCTGTTCATTGTGCTGTGTGCCGATATGGAAACCGGGGATGAGATGCTTGTGACGGAGGAAGAAGAGGGTCGGGGATAGCCTGTACGAGAGGTCGATGGCCGGGGAGGAGGAAGAGGCACATCAGCGAGCCATGCCGGTTAGCAAACGGTCGAGCTGCACGGGTGACCGCGCAGGCCGAGATTGAGGGTGCAGAGCCTAGCCGCGCTGGTAAGGAGCCAAGGAGGAAGAGGCACGGGCCGGCGTCGCCGACGGGTTGAGTGAGGTGCGTGGAGGCGAAGGCGACAACGGAGTCGGAGAGAGGAGCGACACGTTTGGTGTTTTTTTCTTTTCTTGTGATGGCGTTGAAATTAAACGATCGGTGGGAAGATAGTATAAATAACATGCTGATACATGGAGTCTACTGTCACCAATACTCATTCCACATCTAATGTTTGTAAAACAAATATAAAACGTCCTAAGAGCATCTTCAAGAGTCTTTTTAAAATTTAGTCTCTAAATCATTATTTGGAAATTATTTGAGTAAAAGTTGATTTCTATAAGGCCATGCTCGTTTCGCTGAAAAGCTAGGCCAAAAAGTATTGTTCGCTGATTTATTATGAGAGAAAAATACTGTACCGCTGATAAGTGAACAAGGCCTTTGTATCATCCAAAAGCTTTTTAGTATCTACGCGTACTCTAGAGAGTCGTCATCATTTTCTATTTTTTGGTTAGCGAGAAATCTGGACCAGAGAATGTCTATATTTGGAATATAATTAAAAAGGTTGTGATCCAATTTAAAGAGGCTGTTGTAGGGTATTTTTTTACAAAAATCTATATTCCTATAAATTAGGAAGGAAGGGTCATAGAATTACTCTAACCAAACACTAAATAAAAGCAACTCCTTGACTCTTTATATCCTTTCTAATTTATATTAGAAAAGAAATTTTGGAAAAAAATTTTCAACGACCTCTTCGATTGAATATTCAAATATAGATCTACTTTATTTCGAATTTTTCGCTAGTCAAAGTTAAAGAGCAAGAATGGCTCTATGAGGCGCGTGTTACAATGTATAAATATATAAAAATAATTTGTATTTAAATGACTATCTGAATAATGATTTATTGGCAAAATTTTAGAGAGACCGCTAAAATCCTCCTCCAGGCCATTTCTAATCGTCTCCGAAGCAAGACGTCAGCAGTCTATCCCGTTCTGCTCTTCTGACTTCTGTTCTGTTCCAACCCGACTACACCTCTCCTCTCTGTCTCTCCCTGAATTCCGATGGACTACTCGAGTGGCGCGTCGGCGTCGAGGAGGTCGCGGGCGCGGTGGTGCTACTGCCGCTGCTTCCGCCGTTGGTGCCGCTGCTTCTGCTGCTGCTACTGCTGCAACTCCTTCCCCGACGAGCCCCACGTCGACCACCGCGCCGCAGCCTACGCCTAGGGTCGTGGACTCTCCACTCGCAGGTGCCGATCCTACCGCCTCCTGTAGATTAACTTCTTCCGTGTCACGCGCTCCCTCGGTTCGAACTACGGAGGATGCCGAATTGAGGCAGCCGCCGGCGCGATTAGCTGCCTTACTCCGTGGGTCGCGTGATCGGTCTGGGCTGCCACTCTGCCAGCTGCCCCGAAGCCCGAACTGGACTGTGGGGGTGGTTTGGATTGGATTCATCGTGGTGTGATCGCTTCGATGTTCCAACTGTTGGGACGTATCGACCCGTCTGCAGAGGTTCCTGCACTCCGCACCGATTAGAGCTTCAGGGTTTAGCGCTGCATGTTTTGGCAACTTGCCTGTAATCAGTATAATTAGGGTACCTTCAAATCCAGGGAGGTAGGGACCAGGAAAGGGATGACTTTAAACTGTATGCTTCCTTCTGAACGACAGTAGTTCCTGTCTAGAACCAGGCCCGGCCTTCAATTGTCACTCTTATGTTGTTTCCATTCAAGCTACTATGCTCTGTTTATGTTCTGAAGTACACAGATGTGATGTGTGTGGAGTGGAGAGAACAAATTTGGAAGGGCTATTTAGGTTGTTCAATATGTGGTAATTGATCACACTAGACTGATGGTGCAGTTGATCTCATCGTTATTAGCAATTTAGCATACATGTGCCACTCTGCTCTACTCTGTAAATTCACTTGATTGATCACACAAGTTAACCAACGGGTCAAATATTCTGATTGAGGTGATCTAGTATCTATGAGATAAAGGTAGTACTCTTGAATCATTTCTATGCCGTTAGGTATCACTGGGATGTTGTATTCCTGTTCTTGCATGTTTACACTTTACAGTACCAGACAGTTATTAATTGTCTTAGCTTAACACTTCTGCTGTTGATGCCATAGGAATATGCGATCAAATGCTTTTGTTTTGACCTTTGTTATGTTTCATTTGATCAGGGAGACTCGCATACACACATATGAGCACTATGAGGGAACTGAATACTGTCGTCATATACACTAGACAAATGGCTACCTTACTCTTCAAATAGATGTTGTAGAAGATATTACAGCTTCAGAGCGCTCTTTTTTGGATGGTTGCCAGGGAATAAATGTATTAATGTGTTACTTGTGAGGAGGCTGTTTATAGTACTTTGCTTCAAATAGATGTTACCTAGAAGTCCCAGTGATGATGTGAATCAGAGTAGCACTTCCTGTGTTGCTAATATGTGTACCATGGTTTGCTAAACTGAGATTGAATGCTTGTAAAATTGAACTGGTGTTTCTGTAAACACGTCAGAAATAAAGAGAATTATGTTTTTTCTGTTTTGCTCCCAAGATGCTGCATATGTTTGCACATTCTTACATGATCATAATCCAGACTGCAATATCTAAGACACTTGATGGTTTGCGCATACTTGTGCTGTCATATTCCATATTTCTGCAATTCTGCTCCTAACTGGGAATGTTTTCCTTGCGGTGAATATCATTTTAGTGTGCGTGGAAATATCTCTTGACTTTGATTGTAAGTGTTTTACTCAGTGTGTCTTCATTCTGTTGCATTGCAGCAAAGGAGAAGAAAATTCCCAACCACATGTCTATTCTGTGACATGCTCAAGCAATATTGACACTCTGAGCTGTTTATTACTTTATTGTGTACGCAACAAAGTGTAGCATGTGGTGTGCTGGGCTTCACTATTTTAGAAAGTGCAGGATGAATATGAAAATATACGGTATGCACGATGGACACTCACACAAGTATGTATCGTGCATACTGTATGTTTGCCTATTCGGCTGGTATTAAAGCCGGTTGATAAGCCGGCTGAAGCTGTTTTGTTGTGAGAGAAAAATACTTATCACAAAACTTATCAGCCGGCTTATCAGCTAGAATCTATAGTATTTTTCTCTCACAACAAAAACAACTTCAGCCAGCTTATCAACCGACTTTAATACCAGCCGAACAGGCCCTTTACCAAGAGCTCTGGATGCTACCATTCCTTCGGAATCGGCATGTAAAGGAGTAAATTCCTATGAAGTACTATTTATGTTTCCTGCAAACTAAATAATAGGATAGGAACAAATCCTATACAAATAGTATTCCTATAAAAATCCTACACAACCTGCAATCCAAAGGAGGCAGTTCAACTCTGGTCAGGCTCTCACATGGTCAATGAAAGAGTACTAGAAGAATTCCTTGCAGCTTTGTCCACTTGTGGCCACTGCTTTTACGTACACTTTACACCTGCCAAGTTTGTTCTCTTCTCTTGGGGACTTGGGGGTCAACTTTGTACGGGATGACTGACCCGAGGGAGATCACAGAGAGTATCAGATAGAAAGTGTCAGTCCAGATCAAGCTATGGGCTCGTGATGGATGGATGGATGGACGGACGGACGGACGGGCAGTCATGGGATGGGAGAGAAGAGAGAAGAGAGAAGCAGAGATCTTCCATGGCAGCCTTACCCCTGTCCCTGTGAAGTTACTGTAGTACTCTACTGCTACAGGCTACAGCAGCTGCTCAGTTCCAGTTCCTACCGCGAGTGGAGTACCTGTCCTGGCCGCCCTGCAGCAGCAGTTGCCCCCAAGGTCAACAACTAGATAAACCTGGCAAAAAAAAAAAAAAAAAACTTGCACCTGCAGGTGCTCCACAGTCCACACAGGCACACACTTTCGGACCGACTCCAACAAAGAGCACCTAAAAACAAGACGCATTCATCGGTTTACATCGCGCACAGTGAAAGGGTCCGTGACCCATAAACTTCCTTCTCCAACCGTCGGGCGCGACAGAGCCCTCTTCCCTTCCTCCTCTCGTGAGCGCCGCCACCTCTTCCCTTCCTCCTCTCGTAGGCCTGAGCAGGCGCGATGGAGCCAGAGGCAAGAGATTCCGTCTCCTCCTCCCATGGTCGTCTTCTCCAGGCCGCCGCGCCACGGGTGCGGGCCCGAGGAAGCCACGGGTGCCGCCGCCACTTTACCTACAGGCCGCGGGCGCGGGCACCGCCGCTGCTGGCGAGCAGGCCGCGGGCGCGAGCGCCGCCGTCGCGCAGGCCTCCGCGGCTAGCAAGCTACGGGCGCGGACCATGGGCGGACATGCGGTGTTCTACTTCCTAGATCCACCTCCGCGAGCTCGCCGCCACCGCAGGGCCCGCGCACCCGGCGGCCATCGCCAAGTCGTCCTCCACCATCAATGCGGTCGCCACGGAGCTGCTCGAGTTGTCGCGGGACTTCTCCGACCTCTAGCTTCAACTCTGACATCTCCGAGGAGCTCGAGCGGTTCGCTGCTGCTGCGAGGGCGGCGAGCGGCCCTTGCCGGCGGCGCTGCTCCACCGCAGGCGGACCTCGCCGGCGGGATCCTCCCTCCCCTGCCCACGCCGCCTGTCCCTGCTCCCACCGACCTCCATCGGCGACCGCAGCCCCTCCCCTGCCCGATGCCGCCTACCCCTGCTCCCTCTGATGGCGGCCGGGCGGATCTGGACTCCACGACGGCAGCCGCGCCTCCACCAACCTCCATCGGCCCCGCCCCTGTGCCGGGCCCCGGCGTCGGTCGCTCCTCCCTCTCTCTCTCTATTTTGCGTCGTCGAGAACGACGACGCTTTTTTGCCTCCCGACACCGCTGCCACGCAAAATGGCTGGCTTGAATGCGTCCTCTGTTGGAGCGTGATTTTGGAAAGTAAAAACACTGTGCATCGGCTTTTGCGTGCGCCGTTGGAGTCTCAGTTGGGATTCTGCCGTGCAACAAACAGATCAGGGAGCGGAGGTCCCTGCTCTACTATCATGGACTAGAGTTCGAATCAAAGTGCTCTAAGACTTGGAGTGATCTCCCTCTCTAGCTACCTGCTGCTGCTAGCTAGCTGTCGAAAAGTTTCATTTCCAGCGTGCAGTTGTTTCCTCCGATCTGATAAACGGTATGAAAACATACAGAGGTTTGACTTTGCCTGTTGTGCTTGGCCTTGCTCTCGTCTCGGTGAAACAAGGTACAGTGCTGGTGAGTAGGCAGTCTGTGCAAAGGAGGAGGAGGAGGAGGGGGGGTCATAGACTCCCGGCCCCTACACATGGCTGTGATATGTAAACTTGTGATTATGGATGGCAACGGGTCGGGTTCGGATCGGGTGGAGTCTCCGTGCACCCAAAACCGAAACCCGAAATCGAAACCCGAATCCGCCCCGAAAACCGATTCGGGTGGAAATCCATCACCAAAACCAAACCCGCGGATACCCGAAACCCGAACAGATACCCGAAACCCGAATGGATACCCGAAACCCGCGGATATATATACACATATTCACATGTATAAACAAGAGGCAACAAATAATAAATATTTTTCATGAGTCAACTTTAAATAAATTTAATAATCTAAGTAAATAAATTATTATTAGTATATTATAAAATATGAGTTTTAATTCTAAATGATTTATTTCGGATATCCATTGGATATGCACGGGTGGAAAACCAAACCCGAAACCGAACCCGATTAGTTTCGGGGCCCCGAACCCGAAAACCATGGGTGAAAAACCATCTCCAAACCCGAACCCGCAGAACCCGAAACCCGTGGATATCCGCCCCAAACCCGATCCGTTGCCATCCTTACTTGTGATCTCGTCGTCGTGCACATCATAGGTCACTATTTGTTTAGCATTTCATGGCATGTCAAACTGCGAGACAAGCTAACCTTAATTGCTTCATCACATCCTAGGACTAGGATTATCAGTTAGGCCTTGTCAAGTTCCTTCCCAAAATTTTACACCCTATCACATCGAATATTTACACACGTGCATAAAGTATTAAATATAGACTAAAAAATAATTAATTGCACAGATTACGATTACTCCGCAAGATGAATCTTTTAAGTCTAATTAGTTCATGATTCGACAATAAAGTGCTACGGTACACACATGTACTAATGACGGATTAATTAAGCTTAATAAATTCGTCTCATAATTTACTAACGGATCATGTAATTTGTTTTTTTATTAGTATCCAAATACCCCGTGTGACACCTTCATTTAACACCCGATGGACACTGAAACTAAGCAAGGCTGTTTCCCCAACTTCTTTGGTTGCATTTAGATTCAGGCATAGTTTAGTTCGCGAAATAAAAAATTTTAGACGTCACATTGGATGTTCTGGAGATGTCGGAAAGGGTTTTCGGACACTAATAAAAAACTAATTACATAGCTCGTCTGGAAACTGCGAGACGAATTTATTAAGCCTAATTAATCAATCATTAACGCATGTTAGTTATTGTAGCACTTATGGCTAATCATGAACTAATTAGTCTTAAAACATTCGTCTCGCGATTTTCCACCAAACTGTATAATTAGTTTTTTTCGTCTATATTTAATACTCCATGCATGTGCTATAAGATTCGACGTGATAGTTTGTGGTGAAAATTTTTGGGAACTAAACCGAGGCTCAATTGTGCAAGTGCATTTATGAATAAGACATCATGACATGCTCGAGTAGAGGACACTCACGAGAGATATCCATCGATCTAGAGGGAAGAAGCAAGGAGAAACAGTCGACCGAGGAGGAAGGAACCAGAACACAAGGAGTACGTAAAGAACCATGGCCTCTTGCCAATGCACCTCATCGTGTGTGCGCTGGTCAGTCGATCGGTTCAGTTGCCGCCGCTGCAGAGGTCCAGCAGCTTCTTCCTGGCCTCCACCACCTCGTCGAACAGGTCGTCGATGAGCGCCAGCACGTCCTCGCACGCGGCGCGGAGCGCGCCCGCGCGCAGGCCCACCTCCGCCGCGGCCGCCGCCACGTCGCCGCCGCGCTCGACGGCGTCCTTGGCCTCCTCCACCGCCGTCCGCGCGCGCCGGAACTCGTGCATCATCACCCCGGCGCCGCCGCCGCCGGGCGCGGGCGCGGCCACGGACCTGGCGGCCTCCGCCGCGGCGCGCTGCTGCGCGCGGGACAGCGCCGACGCGAACGCGGAGCCGAAGTAGGCGGCGCAGTCCCCCCCGGCGCCCGCGTTCGGGGCGGGCCAGTAGTGGAGCACGCCCCAGGAGAGCAGCGTGAGCAGGAAGGATGTGAGCATCCGGGTGGCGCAGAGCACGCCGCGGAAGCCGTTGAAGCCGCCCAGCTTCGCGTTGGCGGGGACGCCCTCGCTGAGGCGCAGCGCTAGCGCCTCCGCGCGCGTCTCCACCAGCGCGCGGTTCTCCTCCTTGAGCGCCATGGCCTCGCGCCTGCACACGCTGATCGCACGCGACACCTGCCATAGTGCCATCAGGCATCAGCCATGCCACGCCAGCTTGTACTACTTTTCAGCGGCTATTTCGGCTTATTTTTCCTCGCAGACCAATTATTGACCGAAATCAGCCAGCGGATCAGGCCCGTTGGTTGCTTCTTGCTATATCCGTCGACCGTCGTTGCTCGCGAGAAGAATAAGAATAAGAATATACTTACCTGTGTGTGTGTCGAGAGGTGGGGGCTCGAGGGCGCCTGCATGAGGAGCGAGGCGAGCTGGGCGGCGCTGCCGGCGTATCCCTCGACGGCGGCGGCGCCGAGCCGTAGCACGCGGCACGCGTCGCAGAGCCGCGACGCCTCGTTCATGTACTCGTCCAGCCAGGCCGCGCCCCCCGGGAGGTGGAGCGACGCGACGAGGCGGGCCAGGCCCGCGTGTGCGGCGTGGAGCAGCGCCAGCACGGCCCGGAGCGTGGGCAGCGACAGGAACGCCGACGAGGACGCCGACGCCGCCAGCGCCCGGTCCAGGTCATCGAGGCCTCGCGCCAGCGTCGCGTAGAAGGCGGCCGCCGTGGACGAGGACGGTGGCTGCTTGACGCTCATGGCCGATCGATCGGCGGGCCTGCTCGCTCGCTTGGCTTGGCTCCGAAGGAAGAGGAGGACCGACAGACAGTGCTAGCTGTGATAGATAATGGCGCGAGCGCGACGGTGCAACCGTGCGGGATGGATGGATGAGTTGCCTGGAGCGACGGCGACCTTGTTCTTACTCGATGGGAAGGGAACCGAGAAGCTAGTATAGGCAGTGACAGTGACGGGGCTGTAAGCTAGCTAGCTAGGTGGCTAGGCTAGTCACGAACGACGACGACGACGCAAGGGATCGGCCGGTGCAGTGGAGGAAGGAACACGTACGCGTACCACACAACAGGCAGGCAAGCAGCGGCTCTCGATCGGTCGGCGTCGGCCCATCTCTCAGCTCAGGTGCATGCGTGGTGCTAGCTGGTGCCTGCTTGGCGCCATGGTTGCTAGCTAGCTAGGCAGCCGTTGGTGGAGTGTAGGATGGAGATGGGTAGGTGTTTGGATTTGGAGGGCAATCTTTGCTGCGTCTTATATAGCTAGGGCCGGCGGCCACTCGGTGAAGCGCCGCCTAGCCTACACGCGCTGCTAGAGCCAGCAGTAGCAGCAGCACGAGGGATGACGATGGATCCATCATGGATGCAGTAGTGAGCAGAGAGAACGGAACGGGCCGGCCGGGGTCGGTCACGGACGGTTTACCACCACCGTTCCGGTTCCGGAGAGGCGAGCTATGATGATGGCCTCATCTCATATGGCAGGATTGGAAATTTGGAATTAAGGAGTGGAGTCGGATGCCTTGCCTTTTTTACCGTTCGTGTGACCTTAAATTCGGCTTAGATCCGTTTTTTTATTCAGAATAGTGTTTTCGTCTCACAAATTCCTCCAGATTCATCTAGATTTCTTCAGAATTCTTCCAAACGAACGAGGTAAAAGAAGAATCATGTCATTTCGCGCTGACTTCTTTCCACACCTCTGGAGAAGTTAAATCAAACATATATAAAAAACTAATAATATTTATGGATTAGCTGATATTTTCATACAAACATAAATATTGATAATATTTTTTAAAGTAAATTACACAGACGATCTCTGAACTATTACGCGATTCTTGTATAGATCCTCAAACTATGAAATTGCATATCTAGGTTCATAAACTATTTAATTGTCACATCTGGCTCAAAGTAGTCATGTCACAGTCCATTAGCTAGCGTGGCATTCCAAGGTAAAACCAGCATAGATCCATAGCTTATAATTACATGTGTGGTCCCTAAATTATCATCAGATTCTCACCTAGGTCTCAAACTAAAAAAATACACATTTTGGCCCCTTATCTATTAAAGTACTGCAATTCGAGTCCAAAGCAACCTCTTCACACTCTATTCATCGTCGCGTGGATTGCTAGATACTGCTTCTCGTTTTATCTTGGAAAGCAACGTCTTGACGCCATCTGCTGGTATGGGTTGGACAAGGGGACGCGCTGGTGGGCATAGCCATCAAGTGTGTGTGCTAAGACACGTCACTAGTTCACGGTGACATGGAACAACCAACCAACATAGCCGCAAAGTTGTTGCTGACCAGTTGTTCCATGCCATCATGAGCGAGTGAGGTGTCTTAGCACACACTTGAGAACAATGCCCACTACCGGAGACTGTGTAGTTACCGAGTGCCCCGACAATTACCGAGTGTCAAAAGTCGGGGCACTCGGAAAACAGTACTTACCGAGTCCCAATACTCGGAAAACATAAACACCTAGTAGTCGACCGCTTTACCGAGTCAGCACACTCGGTAACTTCAGACACTCGTTAAAACTACAAGTTTACCGAAGGGGCGCACTCGGTAAAAACAACCACTCGGTATTGAGGTGCCACGTCACCTAGGATAGCAACCGTGCGTCAAACGGCGTCACGGCATGACATGTTTACCGAGTGTTATGAGCATACACTCGGCAAACATCACGGTAATAACAGCTCCGCCCATCAAGCGCTCATAGCAAATAAAAAAGACCAAAAATATTTACCGAGTGTCACACTCGGTAGAAGTATTTGCACTCGGTAATAATAAAGTTTTACTGAGTGTAAGTGCACAACACTCGGTAAACACTATCGTATTGGCGCAACACTCTGTAAAATTCAACCAAATTTCTTGTTTTTCCCTTCATTCTTTTTCCTCTATCCACATATGATATTTAGTACTCCATTCCAAAATATGGTGTTTATTTCGATTTATTTACTATATTTCACAAAATTTTCATTCTTTATGAAAATTAGGTACATATTGTGTAAATTTAATTGTAATAATTAAAATCGAACTCGATAAATCACGAGATTGGAAGAATTAACATTGAAGCATACATCTATGTTATAGAAAAATTTTCATAACGTTTCAGAAGTATTTTTACATTCGTCGCTGCCGAACCGGTACATCTCCCAAAGAGACGCTAAACATTCACAATGACGAGTAGGATTTCTATTAAGAGTGAAATTCAACATTATGATTTGAACTTGGAATTTTTTAGATAGTAAATAGATGACATGAAATAGTTCATGTGAAAGTTTGGTGAATTTTAGGATTAAATTGACATTTTTTCTTTTTTGTTTTGCATGAAATAATGGATACTTTTACCGAGTGTGACCTCAAACACTCGGTAAAGGTTAGCCACGGCCCACCTGTCTGCCACATTGGGCTGCCATGCTTCTGTTTACCGAGTGCCGTAGATCTGGGCACTCAGTAAACATGTACCAGGCCCACATGTCATTGGGCTGCGGTGCTTCTGTTTACCGAGTGCCGTAGATCTGGGCACTCGGTAAACATGTACCAGGCACACATGTCATTGGGCTGCGGTGCTTGAGTTTACCGAGTGCCGTACATCTAGGCACTCGGTAAACAGAAGCATTCAACACTTAGCCGTTTCTCCCTCAAATCGTGCACAGACACACACACACACACACACACCGCACACGCCCGCGCATCCCCGCCGCACCGCCGCCGTCCCCCGCGCCGGTGCCTCCCCGCCATCGCCGGTGCCTCCCCGCAGTCCCCCGCACTTGTGCCCGCGCCTCCCCGCGCCCGCGCCCGCGCCCGCGCGCTCCACGCCGACACCGGCACCTCCCCGCCATCGCCGGCGCCTCCCCACCGCCGCGGCCGCCTCCTTCCCTCCACGCCGTCGCCAGCGCCTCCCCGCTGTCGCCGGCGCCTCCCCACCGCCTCCCCGCTGTCGCCGGCGCCTCCCCACCGCCGCGGCCGCCTCCTCCCCTCCACCACCGCCGCCACCGCGGGACTGCCGCCGCCGCGGCCGCCTCCTCCCCTCCACCACCGCCGCCACCGGGCGGTCCTCCACCGCCGCCGCCACCGGTAAATGCCCTAAGCCACCATATTTTCCTTTTTTCGAGTTATGACTATATGCATTTGTGCAATCTCTTTCTTGTTTCATTTTTTCTTGTATCTTGCTACTTTTGGTTTTGATGTTTTCTCTCAGTAGGGGGGCAATCCTTCCTGCCCTCTCCAAAAAAAGGCATAGGAAAAGTCATTCACGTTACACTTGGTTCAAAACTAATTACAACATATTCATATTTTGTGGCCAACAAAAAGGAAGCCTTCCCATTATCAATATTCATTCTTAGTAATTAAAAAAATACATCTATAATTAAAAAATAAGACAAGCCTGCACTGGCAAATGTATATTATTGCAAAGCATAAAAAAAGAGAGGAAATGCCTGCCAACAATCAATATAGCAGTCAAGGTATACTTGAATTATTTGGCAAATAAACCATGTGGATAAAGTCATTTTGTGATTCCACACTTTCTGTTAGTATGCTAGAATGTAGGGAAAAAAAGGAGAAAAATGGATCTAGCATAAGACTATAGCAGAGATAGCGTACCGCATCCATCAAGCGTTCCAATGGGGTCAGCATTACTGATGCCTTAGCAGTTAGATATCTCCAATTCTCCAGAAAAACTCCTATTTTGTTTCACCAACTTTCCTTGCCTGTCATTGATTATTTTGGCCCCATTCTCACCATTGCTATGGCCAAAATCATTAGCATTTCGATGCCCAGGGTAATCAGCAGGGTGCAAAAGGGATGAAGATTGTGGAGGCAAGGAAGTAGTATCCCGAGCAGCAAGAGTGGCAAAGATGGAGCGAGATGGTAGGAGAAAGTAGAATTTTATTCCAGCAATCTCAATGAGGTCCTGAGAATTCAATTTAATAGGGACACTACCTGGGAGATAAGAGACCTCCCGAATGGTGCATCCATTTCTTCCAATGACTTTAATGGCAAAATGGTGGAGTTTAAAGTCATAGAATATACATGCATGGCAACGGGAAACTCGTTGGCTTCCACATTCATATTTTGAGAGATCAAAGTCTACAGTATAGCTTTCAGTGTTGCGCCCCAAGATGACTGAATAAGTTTGTATAAAGTACACAAAATTTTCACCCTGAAGCTTGGCAAAACCAGGCACCTTTTGACTCTGGCCAATAGATGTCACTGCAGAATTTGAGGCTGCCATCTCTGGTGTTCCTGGTAGTCAAAGAAAACATTATGTGTTTACTTTCAGTTTCTTGTATGGAGTAAATAGGTTATTTGTTAAAATACAGTATGAATGGATTATATTAGCTGAATTGCATTATATGTCTATGCAGTCTCTTGCTAGACAGCTAAGGTAATGATGTTAGATGAACTAAACATTGTAAAAACATACTGATATGAGAAAAGGGTCCAAAACAACAAATTTATGCTATTAGAGAATACACTGGAGGTAACTACAGAAGTAGACTTTTTTGCTTCCTTCAAATCATTCCACATAAGACATAGTGCACAGTACAAATGAAACCAATTTTCACTGTGACTTTAATATAGTTCAGTAATGTCTTTGATTTCACGAAGATACAGTTTTGGGGAACAAAAGTTCCATATTTTGTTCCAATATCTATCAGTGCTATTGATAAAAATATAAGATTATGTGTGCAATTACACTATGCTTCTTAGATCCAGACAGATACCGTGACGCTTGTATTTCCAAGTGTCTGGCCGTACGTTGCCTTATTGTGTTTTGAAGGGTAACAACTAACAGCTGACAACACTATTTTCCCCTATCATAATGTGTGGATCAACCTCTAACAAGGTAAAAGATGAATGCCTTTCAAAAAATGGCATGGCCCTAAAATTATATGTTAATAGCAACTCTCTATATCAAGATTCAAAAACAGAACTGTTGAAAAAATGATATATCAAAGTAATAATGTAAAAATACATGAAGGACCACAGTTAGCCTGTGATTTTGATTATTGATAGTGATGTCTACACAATAGCCTTGATGGTTGTGAAGCAAGGAGAGAAATAATATATACTGTACAAATCTTTTTGAACAAAAATGATGGGCTACGAGACCATATGAACAAATCTTTTTGATAGTGATGCCTGCACAATAGCCTTGATGGTTGTGAAGCAAGGAGAGAAATAATATATACTGTACAAATCTTTTTGAACAAATCTTGCTAGTGATGTTTGTGGCTACAAAAAAATTGGTTCCATGTATTCCTCCATCTACAAGTGACATAGCGGCCTTTCAACCTTAGGTAAAATCTCATCATCCAATCTAGCAAACATCTTCTATGTGAATCGACCAAGAACATGAATGTCTCTTTATCATCTCATATGGTTTTTCTCTAGCACTACTACTCTATTGCTCTAAACTGCAATATCGTCTATATGTTAGGATGGATGACCGTTAGTGGATGTACACGGGCTATTAGAAGAGGGGTCAATACACAAATGAATGGATTGAGAAGGCCAATGATTTCATGACGAAGGCATTTGCAAACGGACGGCGACATGCCTGGTGTCCCTGTAGGAAGTGTAAGAACAAGGCAATGAAAACATATGAGGAGATGACTAAAGATCTTGTCAACAATGGATTTGTAGAGAACTATACCCGGTGGACCATGCATGGTGAACGCCATCGTGCGAGAGAAGAGGTCGTGAGACAACGGATCGAGGAGTTTGATTCTGAAGCCGGGGTGGCAGAAATGTTAAACGACCATGACATGGCTTTCGATGAAGGAAGTGCAGAGCAGGAGCCAGAGCAAACTGCAAAGGCGTTTTACGCCATGTTGGATGCGGCACAACAACCCCTTCACGGGCGCACCAATGTTTCTAAACTAGATGCCATTGCACGTCTAATGGCTGTGAAGTCCCAGTTTAGCTGGAGTAGAGAATCCTTCGATCAACTGTTGACAGTAGTTGGCACCCTACTTCTGGATGATCACGTTCTGCCAAAGAACACGTATGAGTCAAATAAAATCCTTCGTGCACTCAAGATGTCGTATGAGCAGATACATGCTTGTCCGAACGGATGCATCTTATTCAGGGGAGAACATGCTGACGATAAGTACTGTCCGAAGTGTAAGGCATCTAGGTACATTGAGTTAGAATCTGGTGATGGTCGGAAGACGCAAACAAAAGTCGGCGCAAAGATCCTGAGGTACCTGCCTTTCATACCGAGGATCCAACGGCTTTTCATGAGCGAGGAATCCGCAAAACAGATGACGTGGCACAAAACTGGACGCCGATACACTGACAAGATGATACATCTGTCCGATGGTGAATCATGGAAAAGCTTCGATCGGAAGCATACCGACAAAGCTGATGAGGCTCGTAATGTACGCATTGCACTGGCAACTAATGGGTTCAATCCTTATGGAATGGGTTCTTCACCATACACATGTTGGCCCATATTCGTCATCCCTCTCAACCTCCCACCTAGCGTTGCCTTTCAACGGCAAAATATTTTCTTGTCACTTATAATTCCAGGACACCCGGGGGCTAATATGAGTGTGTACATGGAGCCTTTGATAGACGATTGGGTCCGTGCATGGGACGAAGGGGTAGTGACATATGACCGATTCACAAAGACAAACTTCAGAATGCATATTTGGTACTATTATTCCATGCATGACTTCCTGGCTTATGGGTTATTTTGTGGCTGGTGTGTTCACACGAAGATGCCATGCCCGATATGCAAGTCAGCTGTGGAGTTCTTTCAGTTGGAGAAGGGGGGCAAGTTTTCTTCGTTTGACAAACATCGATAATTCCTCCCTCTTGACCACCCATTCAGGAGAGACAAGAAGAACTTTCGAAAAGGTGTCACAGTGGAAGACTCTGCACCGGAAATGATGACAGGTGCCCAGGTTCTTGAGATGTTAGATGGTCTTGTGGTCGACAATGAAAAGGGGGGCTTCGTGGGATACGGAAAAGAGCATGCCTGGACACACAAGTCGTGCTTGTGGAAGCTTCCTTACTTTAAGGACCTCCTTCTTCCACATAACATTGATGTAATGCACACTGAAAAGAATTTCGCCGAGGCGGTCCTTCACACAATCATGGACTGGGAAAAGTCAAAGGACAATGTCAAGGCTAGATTGGATCAAGCAACGCTGTGCGATAGACCAAAGCTAAACATGTTGCCTCCCTTACGCGGGAAGTCATGGAAGAAGCCTAAGACCGACTTCGTCCTAACGAGGGCCCAAAAGAAAGAAGTTCTTCAATGGTTCCAATCGTTGATGTTCCCTGACGGGTATGCAGCGAATTGGAGGAGGGGTGTGAACTTAAGTACCATGCGAATCACAGGGCTCAAGAGTCATGATTACCACATATGGATTGAGCGCCTTCTTCCGGTGATGATTCGTGGCTATTTCCCTGATCACATCTGGCGAGTGATGGTAGAGTTGAGCATGTTCTTCCGCAAGCTATGTGCTAAGGAGATATCTCAGACCGAGATTGAAGAAATGGAAAGAATGGCCTCGGTGTTGCTCTGCAAGTTGGAGAAGATCTTTCCCCTTGGCTTCTTCAATCCGATGCAACATTTGCTCTTACACCTACCATATGAGGCAAAAATGGGGGGCCCTGTGCATGCCCGTTGGTGCTATCCAATTGAGCGATGCCTAAAGGTTCTTAGAACAAAATGCAAAAATAAATGCAAAATTGAAGCTTCCTGTGCAGAGGCATCCATTGTGGAGGAGGTGTCATACTTCACAACAAGATACTATGCCGACAACCTTCCTAACATGCATAATCCACCCCCTCGTTACAATGCTGTCGACAATCAGTCGACCCTCAGCCTTTTCCGAGGGCAACTCGGAAGTGCAAGTGAACCTACCTTGAAGATGTTGAGCCTAGAAGAGTGGCGCTCTATCCAGCTGTATGTGTTGCAGAACCTTGAAGAGGTTGGCCCGTACATTGCGTAAGTTTTACACAAACTTGTTTCTTTTCTTGTCAATATTTCGCATGCACCCATCCAACCCTCTTGTTAACGGCCGTTACAGCAAATTTGTTCTCCTCTACCATCGTCCATCATGGAGGGAACCCATCAAAACGGAAGTTGAAACCCTTCTAAGACATGGCGCGGGAGAACGAAATCCCACTTTTATTTGTTGGTTCAAGGAGGAGGTACTGTTCAATTTCATTTGTTGTTTGTACTTAACTCTCAACTTGACAAATATATAACGAATCATCCTACTTGAACTAGCAGGCCAAAACTGACGTGTCTATGAGTGCCGAGTTGAGGCAAGTTGCCAATGGATTTGAATTTAGGGTCAAGTCATTCTCTGTGTACGATGTCAATGGATATCGCTTTCACACAACTCAGCACGAGCAGAGTCGGCCGAATCGAAGAACCACAAATACCGGTGTTTTCACGCCAGGCACAGATGGGTTGGACTACTATGGAATAATTGAAGAAATATACAAACTCAAGTTTCCTGGTTGTGTACCTCTTCGTCCTGTCATATTCAAATGCCATTGGTTTGATCCCAAAGAAGTGATAAAGACCCCTGAGCTTGGGTTAGTCGAAGTTCTAAAGTCATCCATCTTGCTAGGAGACGACGTGTACATTGTGGCCCAACAGGCCACGCAAGTTTATTATCTCTCATACCCGTGCCAAACCAAAGACCGTCTTAAGGCGTATGATGTTGTGTACAAGGTATCGCCGCATGGTAAAGTACTTGTCCCAAACGATGATGATTATAACATCGATGCAAACACATATGACGGAGAGTTCTTTCAAGAAGAAGGATTAGAAGGGAGTTTTGAGATTGTCTTAGATGTAGATCTCGCAATGGAAGTAGACAATGATACGGTCATTGTTGACGGGGATGATGGAGAGGAGGTTCACAACGCGAAGGACTTGTTATTACTTGAGCAACACCATTCAGGCAGTGTCGCTAGTGATGAGACTTTGAGAGACGATCATAATTACGTCGACAATAGCGATGATGAGATTTTTGGCCCACCTATCGATGATCTTGATGATTATTTCTAGTACATGTAAGATCTGTAGTACTTATGGCAATTTTATACATGTATGATACATTTACTTATTTTGCATCTCTTTTATACATGTATGATACATTTACTTATTTTGCATCTCTTTTATACATGTATGATACATTTACTTTTGTATATGCGTACTGATAGTTTATTCCTTTTGTTGCAGGTGATTGATGGTGGGCGGTGGAATCAGGAAGATTAGGTCGGTTATGACCTTACTGGCTGGTGGCGAGGGGTCCAGCCAGGGTGGAGGAGGAGGGCGTGCACAGACTGAGGGTGGAGGGCGTGCCCAGGGAGGAGGAGGACGACGACGAGGGCATGCCCAGGGAGGTGGAGCCCAGGGTGGAGGTGGAGCCCAGGGTGGAGGAGGAGCCCAAGGTGGAGGAGGAGGACGGCGACGACGAGGGCGTCGAGAGCTGACACCTCCTCCATAGGACGATGACGATGAGTTCGTAGCGGCCACGGAGGAGGATGAGGAGGAGGAGGAGACCAGGGAGGAGATAGCGGAGGCGGTGGAGGAGGCACGGAGGGAGGATGAGGCTGAGCGGGCTGAGCGCGAGGAGGATGCCGACTTGCTGGCAGAGGAAAATGGGGTGCCTACGGTTTGGCTGCGAGGGTCGTCGCGCCTCCCAGACTTACCCATACAGAGACGGCCAGTGATTCGACCCTCCGGAACTAAGTAAGTAATTTTTGCATGTTAACACTACTTCACAGGTTTTTAAGTTATAACAAAAACTAATATTCAATCTCAATAACTTTGTGCAGGGATTGGGAAATGGTGATCCCAGGGAGTCACTCTCGCCGAGTAAACGGGATCCTGGGTCTTCTGTGTAGGGCAAACTACCCCGGGATGGTGAGGATCGATGGTGTTGTGCAGCCCACCATGAAGTGGTCCCACTAGCACGCCACCAGCGATCAGACTGATCGAGCTGGCAGGTGTTATAACAGCAAGGCCGACCGGGTGATGAAAGAGCTATGGGTACGTGTTCATCGCACTATGCTGATAATAACATCACATTAATTGTATATTACTGACTGTATTTGCTTGTAGGATTACTACACCTTAGCGGAGGGAGTACGTAGGGAGGACGCAGATGACGTGGTGAATAGAGTCTGTGTTTACCGAGTGCAGGACCTCTTCTACGAGACAAAGCTCCTGTGTAGAAGAATTTACCATGCCCGCAGAGGACACAGAGTCACCAGAGCACAGGCAGTGCACCTACCCCTGACTAAGGAGCAATACTTGACGGTAAACATGAGATTACATCGTCTGCGATTAATTACACTGAAATTGATTTATGATTTGTCATGTGCTCGTGTACGTGCAGGTGCCTCCTGCTTGGTGTGCGGGGATGGACAACTGCTGGGAGGCCATTGTGGACAAGTGGTTGAGTGAGGAGTACGAGCAATATCACGCCGTACGCTCACGTTGCCGTGCGATGATGCAGGGTTCCTCGCACAAACAAGGCCCCACTACCCTCAAGGAATATGCAGCCAGATATGTACGCGGATTTCATTTCGTTGTTGCTATGCTAACTTCTGAATGCATAATATCTTATTGTTGTGCTTCTTCCTGCAGACGCGGTTCCACCCTGGCCAGGAGTGCGCCTCGTTCAAGGCATATGCCTTGGCACACAAGGGCAAGGCAAAGGACCCCGACCTCGTTTACAACGCGGAGGACCCGCCCGAGGCATACAACAACCTGAGCGTGCACAGGCACCTCAGCGAGTACATGGCGATGGCGAGAGAGATCCATGGGTCAGAATTTGATCCGAGCACCGCTGACCTCGAGGGTGACATCGTCATGAGGTTGGGACCAGGTAAGCCACACGGGCAGTACTATATGGGCAACAGCACCATAGACACGGCCAACACTCAGACACTCGCCCAGATTAGAGCCCGGAGCATGAGTTCGAGTCCGGCCATACGCCCACGCTCATAGCCCCAGGTGGTAGCACTCCAGGTTAGTTCTGTTGCATTCGTTGTCCATTCATTTTCTACTCATTCTTTATTTGCATTCTAACTATGTGATAAATAATTATAGGTCCAGATTGAAGCCCTGCAGGAGTCACAACAGGCCTCACAGAGCCAGCTTCAGGCCCTCGAGCTGTCGCACCAGGCCAAGTTGGCACAGGAGAGGGTGCGAGTGTAGGCCCAGCTTGAGGCCTTCCAGCAGGCGCACAAGGACTGGTACGAGTACATGGCCCATTTTTCTCAGAGCATGGGCCAGCCTCCACCGCCTCCGCCGCCACCGATGATACCGTTGGTGCCTCCACCTCCGCGCGACGGCACTCCTGTGAGTCACTTAGATGCACTCTTCACTTTCGTGTCATATAGAGCTACCTTCGACTTATACCTTAGTTTGACCTACCATAGCTTAGACCTTAGAATTTGCTTTGATCCAGATAACTCACATGTGCAATCTCATTCTAGGGACCTTCTACAGCTGGATCGAACAACGATATGCAGGGTGATCAAGACCTGGACTTGACTCCGTTTCTCCGCAGGCCTCCGACCATGTGACAGGCCATCCGACCTTGTTTGATGGGTTTGTATGTTGAACTGTGGACTTGGTTGAACTTTGTGGACTTTGGACATATGTTGATGGTGTTTGTGGACTTTGCATGGTGCTTGTCGACATATGTTGGTTATTGTGAGTGGATGTGACATTTGTGGACATATATGTGATATATATTGCCTATCTGTCATGTTATTATAATTTCCTGTGATTTTGTTGCTTATTGTGACTGGATATGCACTGAAACAAACAAAAAAAATTCTGTGGACATATTTTACCGAGTGTAGCACTCGGTAAAACAGAGATTCTGTTAGTTTTACCGAGTGTAGCACTTGGTAAAACAGCGAACAGAACCAAATTGGTTCTGATTCTGTGAATTTTGCCGAGTGTGCCATTTTTTACCGAGTGCCGCGTCCCCACTCGGAAATATTTGACTACTTTTTACCGAGTGGGAACACTCGGTAAACATTATTCCTGAAGTTTATTTGCGGAATTATTTTAATCACGAAAATGGTTATTCTTTTACCGAGTGTTAGGAGCTACACTCGCTAAACATTATTCAAAAAATTTATTTGCGGAATTGTTTTAATCACGAAATACTAATTTATTTACCGAGTGCTGCTAGTGACACTCGGTAAACGTCGCCGTTAATGGTCAGTTTGGAGGCTGACGACCGTCAAGTCATAATTGTTTACCGAGTGTCATTGTAGCACTCGGTAACTCTCTGCTCCAAGTGCGCCGATATTAGACACTCGGTAAAATAACTTCACCGAGTCGTTGTTTGCCGAGTCCACTTTACCGAGTGTGGCACTCGGTAAAGAGTTTGCCGAGTGTGTAGCACTATTTGCCGAGTGTTACTCACACTCGGTAAATACACAGTATCCCGTAGTGGCCCATCCCAGAGCCCTCGTACTGGCATATGGCGTCAAAGACATTGCTTTGGACTAAGATTGTAATACCTTAATAGATTAGGGACCTATATAAGTAATTTTATAGTTTGGGACCTAGGTTAGAATCCTATGATAGTTTAGGGGCCGTCCCTGTAATTATGAGCTATGGACCCACATGTTGGTTCCATACTGGAGCACCACGTCAGCTAATGGACAGTGACATGGCTGTTTTGGACCAGGATGGGATACTTAAATCTGTTAGGGACTTAGATATGCAATTTCATAGTTTGGGGACCTAGATGAGAATCACGTATTGTTAGAGGCTAGTGTTATAAATCTAGTCAAACTAATTAACTTGCATAGAATCCTAAGTGACACTTCTTTTGAGACGAAATGAGTATGAGAAGGAGATGCAGATGAGGAAGCAAGCTTAGGGTTCAGGATTTCAGGGTTGGATAGGGGCGAGAAGCCCACCGTAGTTACAAGGGTTCGCCACATGAGAAGGATAGATAACGAGCCAGGGAAAGTTCTTTTTCTTTTCGAGTTTTTCTTGTAATTAATTAATTCTTATTTATTATAGTTTCATGTTTTGTTTGAGACTTCACTTTACACAGAGCTTGATGAGCCGAGTCTAAGGGCTCGTTTGGCTGGCCGAAACGATTCGGTTTCTGGCCAGAAACGAAAGGATCGGCGCCAAACGCACTGCCGCGAAACGCTCCGCGCCTGAAACATTTCTCCCGTTCCGTGGTTTCTTTGCTTGCAGGAGAGAAATGGGAGTTGGCTGGTTTCGCTGGTTCTGATTCTACTCTCCCCCATATGCACTAGCGATTGTTTTTTTCCTTATTCTTTTTTATTGCAACAATTTTTAAATGGATTGCATATAGGTTGTTATTTGCCCATAAAAAAATCAAGATTTTGTGAAACATATTTTTATTTTATATGATTTTTTTATAAAAATCATTTATTTAGGAAACATAATCCAGCCTAACAGCCAAACGGTTTCACGAAACGATTCTGATTCACCACTTGAAACGTTTCTTTAGAGAATCTAAATCTAAAACGTTTCTATAAGAATCATAGAACCCTATCAAACGGGCCCTAAGTATCAACAATCTGAGCCATTTTTATTTAAGATACGCTAATTTTGTATTAAAAGAAAATTAATACAATCAGAACGATTTTGAAATGAGCCACAGGCTAACTTAACAAACTTTTTGTCCAGTAAGTGTAGTGGCTCTGAAAATTCCACCGTGCCCAATTGTATCATGTGAGGTGAATACACTTAGACCAATCTTAGTGGGAGTTTTATCCGCATTTAATGAGCTGCCATGAAGACATTTTTAATGATGTGACACCATATTTAAGAAGAGAGAGAAAAATAAGTTTTATGGGGATGAAACTCTCCCGGCACAGTTACCAACTTGCAATGAGTCATGTAATTAAATGTCAATGAAACTATAGAATGAAACTATACATCGAGAATAATTGTTTCATTAGTTTTATTACATTCTATCTAACGTGCCATTCCTGGAAACAACGGTATAAAACTCTCTACTGAGACTTGCCGTAGATTACTCCGTGTAATACTAGCAATTTAGAACGTAAATGATGGAGAATCTTACCCAAATTTGACTAATGACTTGACCCGAATCTTCCCTCCAAAATGGCCACCCACAGTGGCACGATGGGGCCATGGGGATGATGATCATGACCCTGAATTTGCATGCAGTCACTCCAAAGAACCACCGCGGACCACGGTATCATCCTGGCTAGCTTAGGGGGTGGGGTGTTTGTTACTCCTAAATTGTAGTCATTATCCCATCAATATTTGGATACATTGAGTATTAAATATAGATTAATTATAAAATTAATTATACAGTTTGCGACTAATTTACGAGACGAATCTTTTAAACCTAGTCCATGATTTGATAATGTGGTGCTACAGTAACATATGCTGATGGCGGATTAATTAGGCTTAATAAATTCCTCTCGTGGAGTACCGACGGATTCTGTAATTTGTTTTTTTATTAATATCCAAACATTCTATACAACACTCTCACGTAACACCTTCTAAATTTTAGTCACGGCGTACAAACAAGTACTACTGCATGCAGTAGCAAATTAAACAGGGACAGCCTTCATTTCCCAGATCAGAGTACTTGTTGCTGGTAGTTTATTCCGCAGAATAATAGGAGGACCTACCAACTCCTACTCAAATATTCTAGTGTGTGGGGAGTACATACATTCTCCTGTTTATCAATAGTAGCAGTGATGTCGTGCTGGTGATTGATGGTATTTGGGCTGCAAAGAATGTTTCTTTAGTTTTTTTTTGACAAATAAGAATGATTCTTTAGTTGGTGAACAAGACATCGCCGAACTCGTACAACAGATATGATGCCTCCTTTTCCCATTTTCCCCTTGTTTTACAAAAAAAAGATAGGCATTCCTTTCTCCTTTTTCTCACTTGCATTGGTATATATATAGGAGAATACATGCTCTTTATTTATGTTGTGATGGGGTATCAACATCTGGTCCATCTCTAATCTCTTCATTAAGATAGTGTGTATCATTACTACTACTCTACTTGTTAATTACGTATATTTACTCCATAAAGTGAGAGTGAGATATGGACTACTGAAAAAGAAGCTTCTTAATTATAATTTCCTTTTCTCCTGGGCTTTCCATACTAAGACCGCATTTGGCAGGGCTCTTGGAGGCTCCGGCTCCTCCTCAAATTCACTATAGCGACACTGTAGCAGGAGCCGTTTCGGAAATCGAGGCAAAAAAAAAAAAAATGAACTGGAGAGAGCCGGAGCCGGTGAAGCCATGATTTGGAGCTTCTCCGGCTCCGTGTTACCCGGAGTCGAGCCGATGAAGTCCTGCCAAAGAGGGCCTAAAGGGAAGGAACTTGTGGAAGTTGGAAGTCTATAAAGGTAACATTAACTGTTTATGTGAATATACTAATAATACAAATACATTTGAGACTTATTTGCTTTTGTTTTGGAGAAACCTGGACAAGATCTTCCAATCTTGTTAAGTGATTGTCTCTCTTTTTCCCGTTTTCTTTTTGAGGAAGGTGATTGTCGATGGTGCTAAATATATAGATAGCGCTGGTAGGCAAGAAAATCAAAGGCCATTGGTTGGATTGACGAGGTCTCGTTTGCTTGCTGAATCTTGGCTAAAACTGGCTGAAAAACGTCGTTTTGGTTGAATTGTTGTGAGAGAAAAACAATGTTCCGGCTAAAAAAATAAGCCAAACAAATCCAATATGGGGTAAGCCGAACGGGGTGATTTTAGAGCGAGAGGCCGGCCGGACCCTCTTGGTGTGAAGAGACATTCCATTTGATATGTGTGATATCCAAATGATTACATGGCGTGCGAGAGGCCGGCCGGACCCTCTTGGTGTGAAGAGACATTCCATTTGATATGTGTGATATCCAAATGATTACATGGCGTGCCCACATTATTAGCTTTATGTTCATTTCCTTCCATCTCGTCTCCTCGTCCTCTCACTTTTACTTTATCTGCGTCTAGCATTTCAACCCCGTGATGATAATCCGTGCCACTCACGACGATGAGGATGACGGTGGGTAATATCGCCGTCTGCTCTCGCATTACCGAGACTAATCATCTCTTACATTGCTCGTTTCAAGACCTTGGAATGAATGCATGGTTCACCATGTGACCATCAAGGATTCTCACATCTCAAAATCTCATTTCGTCGCGACATCTGTTGGCATCAAGTGAGAGATGATGAATCGGACAGAGCAAGTATTAGGGGATACCTCCTTTTCTTATGCTCGAGTTGCCTGCTCAAAACCCATCACAAAGGAGAGAGAAAAAAAGGTTGCCTTTGCTTGCTCAAAAACCTAATTCCCGGGGGGCTCTGGTCCTTTAGCACTCCTAGGGAATGCATTTTGTGTGCATTGCATCAAATCCATATCTTCGAACCACTATGTAGATCTCCTTTTTTGGATTCTCGCTTGGGCCAAATCTCTGCTTTTCCTCCGGCAATTGATGCATCTTAATATTTTATTGGAATATACTTCTGTTTTTTTCCCATTCAAGTGACTAATACTCCGTAGCATCTTTTTTATTGGACAACACAACAAAACCATGTTACGCGTGGATGAACAACAATAGCATATAGAAGTGTCGGTTGTAAGAATTCTTAAAATAAAGGTTGAACCGGAAACAGAGTATTTCATACAAGAATCTGGACAGATAGGTTAACAGGCCATTGCAAGGGTGAAAGGACATATAGCCTAGTGTTATAAGAGCCAGTAGCATCTGACCTCTTAGATTCGACTCCCCGTGGGAGCGAATATTCCAGGATTTAATGGCATTGTGCTTTCAGTTGGTCGATGTGTGTGCCTCCGGTGGCTTGAGCACTCAACACACTAAAAACACAAGGGATTTATCCTGGTTCAGGCCTCTAAGCCCTACAACTAGTAGTGATGTTCTTCGTGTTAGGAATGCTCAATCGTGAGTTCTTACAGTGGAGATGAAACTGAGAGTGAGGTGTAGGGGAAAGCGCTATGCTAATCTAGGGTTTGGATCAGGTCCAGTCTCGTTGGGTCTGATCCTGCTTGTACAGGAGCCCATTTCCTCCCTTATATACCAGGAAGGTGATGGGGATACAAAGTGATCTATCCTAGAGTTTCTCGTCTTGAGCTTCGGTCTTCTTCTTGGTGCCGCCGATCCTCCTTTGTCTTGTAGCAAGGGGCTAACAAAGCTGCAACCACTCCTTGATGCCATTACTGCAGCCTAGTGCTGACAGCTAGGTGCTACCCGCTGTAGCGACACCTTCCATGGGTGGGCCTTCTCTTGGCTTCCTTACCACGCCATACTTCTCCTTCTGTCTGGAGGGGCTACCAAGTGGGCTTAGATCCTCCCACTTCGTGGGCTTAGGAGAGTTCATTGTCCTGACGCATCATGCCCCAAGCGTGACCTTGCGGAGGGAGTGGCCGATAACGCCTCACGGCTATGGAACGGGACGATGGTGTGGTGCTTCTGCGCTTGTTGGGCTCTGAGCGCCTGATAGATTTCGGAGCTAGCTTCTGGCTTCGCCCGGGGCGAACATTCACCCTGAGCTAAGGATGGGGACAATTGCTAGGGCTTAGGCTCGGCCGGGGCTCTCCTAAGTCAGGAATTCCCCCACCTTGGCTGATCCCCCGAGCAAGAGACGGCTTCGACGGGAACAAGGTGTCTTGGATTTGTCCCTTGACTGCCGAGGCCTTCTCGGGAGCTAGCCCTAAAGGTCCACCAAGCCATTTGCAGAATACCCAGAGTGTACGTGCGAGCGTACACGTCTAGTGTAGCCCCTGAGCCCCCAGCTGATTTGAAGAATCAGTCGGGGTTAGCTAGACTATCCTACCCTTAATAAGGGACTTAACACACTCCTATATTAGACTCTCGTCATGCGGCTACCGAGAGCGAAGTCACTGATATTGTTGATGGTGAAACCCATTGAAGCCATAGATATGTGCACACTGCCCCTACCTGGCGTGCCAAATGTTGATGTTTTGACCACTGATGAGTAAATTTTTGTGTTTTGTGTTGCACACAGTGTCTTCAACGTGTTAGCATGCAAGAAATAGAGATTTATACTAGCTCAGGCAATCCAACCTGACATCTAGTGTGAGGAGGAGATTCATTGTTGTGCCATGAGTTCTTGAAGTTCGGGTAGGGGTGTGTTACAAAGAGTGATGTATGTGTCTAGATGTGTTGTTGTTAGATGTCTCTTTGTGCGTCTTTCTATCTATATGTAGGGGGTGCTCCATCCCCCTTATATAGCCGAGGGGTTGTGCCTCCGGCACGATAGCCTTCCCCTGGTGTGGCGAGTCTTCACTAGCGTGGTGGCCTACCCCCAGTGAGGCAGGCCTGCACTGGCCGTGATGGCCTGCCCCCCTGCACGCTGACCTTCCCACAGCACAACGGGCCTGCACCGGCACAGCGGCCTAATTCCCACGCCACGGCAGGCCTGCACCAGCGCGGTGGCCTTCCCCTGGCACGGCAGACCTGCCCCGACGCAACGGCGCACCTCTGGCTCCATCTGTGCTCCATCGAGAAGAACACGTGAGAGCATGACATGTGGGACCCACATGTCATTCTCTAGCAGAATGGGTTTGGGTAGCCTATTTTAGGTAGTATCGCTGGAGACAAGAACAAAATATGGGTAGTATGAAAATAGATGGCTACCCAAACAGACAAATAGGTAGATTGATTTGGGTAGCATTGCTGGAGATGCTCTTAAGGGAGAAGACTTATAGTAGGACCCGAGGAGCCCCCAAATCTGAGTGACGGTGACACTTTTGGGAGGGGTCAGCCTTGGCCCCGTTGGCCAGACGATTAGGGCGGAATTCTTGAGCTAGCTCGACATAAACATCTCGATGAGATACCCAGGGGATGTATGGTCATTGATATTTATTTCTATATTTCTTTTTAGATTTAAACAAAAACAAAAAGATTTTAAAGCCATAAATTGTTTGTTAAATTTTTTATTAACTACTTCTGATCTGGCTCAATTGTTTACGACGAATAGATCCACATGGTGCATGTAAGTAGTGTTTCCTTAAACTCATCCTCAAATTTGGTTATATGTGCATGTGCTATCCTTTTGACCACACATGTGCTTTCTTTTCATGTAGCAAAGAGTGGATGGATGCGGCCAAGTTGAACGTGAAGAACGCATACCTTGACCCAAATGTCATTTGCGAGGCAAGTCACGCTGGACCTCTATTTTGGGTAGATAATCATCCCACATTCACGGGTGCCAAGGGCATGGCAAAATAAAAAAATTAGGCATGCTGCGCACAAACAAGCAAAGGAAGCAGCTACAGTATATATTGGGAAGGCACTCCTAGCTCATCAGAGGTTCCAATATGTATTTGCCCCGTACCATTCTGGGTAAGATCCACCACTATCTTATTTCCTTCGACATTTGGTTTACGTTTGCCCAGTGACACCAATATCATATTTCATGCAATTTGGTTTACATTGATACCATTCCTTTTTGGTACTAATGTAGCGATCACTTCATCTTTCTAAGCATCAATTTGAGATTTGGAAGCGTAATCATCTTTGACTCTATGAAAAAGGATAAAAAAGCATACAAAGGTTTCATCAGCGTTTTACAGACGTAAGTAATCGTAGTTTACTACTTGTGATACTATTTTTTTTGCATCCGTTTGTTGTTATATCGAAACTGATTATTTTTTCCTATGAACAGTGCCTATAGATATTACCTTAAAGAAGGTGGAGTGCATGACCAAGAGAAGAAGGATAGGGTGACTATTTCTTTTCATCCATGGATACGACCATTTTCTAACCCAAACAACGTGAATATTGATTATATACAACAATACGTTTGACTATATATATTGTTTTTTATGTCACTGACCTACAGTGCCAGAGGCAGCCTCCCTGAACCATGCTTTGTGGCTACTTTGTATGTCAATGGATGAGAACCAACGAGTATTACTACAATCACCCTGAAGAAGTAAGTTGATCTGTCGAACCATATCATATGCATATGTTCATTAATTTGAATCTAGCTAATTTTGCCCCTTTTGTTTCGTGCAGCGTCAATCGTTTTTGGCTTAAAAAATTGAACAAAAGGATATTCAAGAAGTTCAAGATGATTTCTGCAATTTCTTGATGCGTGAGGTTCTTAAACCAGGGGGCTTATTCTTTGATCCTGACTAGGAGTATGCCATAGATCCCAAGTTTGAGTCTCTTCATGTTGCATGCCTTCATCCCTTCCTTTCATTTTTGGGCGGGAGCACAATTAGTAATTAGTATTTTGTAATGTGTATTTGTAATTGTGCTACAAATACTTTGTTGATCATGTGTGTATTAGTTAACTAGTTCACTATTGTGTAGTATGTATGAAGTTAATTTGAATCATTTGCAATCGGGTCTGAAATTTGGTGGGAAAATGCGATTGAAATATGGTGGGAAATTTCAAATTCAAAAGTTTGAAACTGATTTTAGAGGCGGTTCAATTTACAGCCCTAAAAATATATTTTTAGAGGTGGTTGCATTGCAACAACCGTCATTGATAAATCCATTTTCAAGGACGGTTGTAGTGCAGCAACCGCTTCTGAAAATTTATTTTTAGGGGCGGTTCTCCTACTACAACCGCCCCTGAAAATATATTATCAAGGGCGGTTCTCGTATTGCAACCGCCCCTGATAATACCATTTTCAGTGGCGGCTATCCTAACAGAACCGCCCTAGAAATGTATTTATAGGGACGGTTAAATGACCGACGCTACAAATGCTCTATACAATTGGTGGCATTGTAGCGGGTTTTTCAAACTGCCCGTGAGAACCTGTTTTAACCGCCCCTAAAAAAGCTTTTATGTACTAGTGTTAATTAGCTAAATGAGATTGATGTTTGTAGGTTCTAGGAGAAAGTGATACTCGGACTCAAAGAAAGGCATGTCGGCCCTAATGGGAACGGGATCCCGATCTTCCGTCAGGTAGAGGTAACTATCGTTGTGGCGGAGAATGACACACCGACCCGGCTTCAGATCGAAAGATCGAGCCCTGCAATCTTAGCACCACAACTCCTCTGGTTATCAACTGAGACACGGATCCGGTTGACCTCGCTAAGAAGGCTAATCCCTGCCTGCGCAACGAAGAACACAAGCAAGAACAAGAAAGAAAGCAACCAAATTGCAGATGAATAATTAATCTCACGAAGTTGGGGTCTCACAAACCGACGAACGGCGAAACTGTTCTTGACAGATTAATCTAAGCAAAACCCAAAACCTAATGACAGCAGCGGCATATGATTATAAAGGTCTTAGGGTCGTCGCCTACCCTGGACGCGCCCTCTAATGGGCTCAAACACGATACACGGTCCAACGGGCCAAAAGACGGTGTCGCAGCACCCTGGCAGATTCTAGACGCTAACTTGTTTCGATGATTCCCGTTGATTCTGAAGGTATTTTGATGTGAGACCACTTGGATTGGCTTCCTTATCAAATTAGCTTTCCAACCATATATGGATAGTCGAAAACCGAGTCCGGATGCGTCCTGGGTGACTAGTTTAAGGCAGACTAGTCCTGAAGGCCGAGGCAGACTCGAAATCATGTTGGACTGGGCCTCCGATTTTTGTTGAACGTTCTTGCTGGTCATCAACGCTTCCACCTCTTCCTCTAAGTCCCTCATGACCCTCTCCAATGTTCCTAAGCAAGATAACATCATTAGGTAGTAGTCTATTCTCAAAAGTATGAAAAATGATCGCTTAAGAACGAGCTCACCTCTAAATTGAGTTGACGCATTCGAGCCCGGGTCATTGGACCTTGCATGACGGTTGGAGGATCAACGGGTACATCCAAAGGAGTAATGTCCTCATCAGACCCTCCATGCAAATCTCTTTGCCTAGTTATATTTATTAAAAATGGAAAAAAGCTAGCCTTCTTCACACTCCCAAACGTCATTATGCTACCTGCAAATTTTTGGTATATATATACACACTTTCCTAATTTGTTCTTTCCAAGTGAAAATTATGCAACGGTTCCTTCTTCTAAGTTTGAACTCTAAGGGTTGTATTTGTTTTCACCATTAAATTTGAGTCCGTGCTTTTTTCTTGCAACTGCTCTATTGATTGTATTTTAATTAGCGAGTGAAATGCACTGTAGCTCCATAAACTTTTTTCACATTTTCATTTAGATCCATAAACTCTCAAACTACTCAAGTGGATCATGGACCTTAGCTCAAACTTCAAATGAACCACTAAAAAATTGAAGGACCTAGACGTTCACTTTAAGAGTACATAAACCCAGATAATAATGCAGAAAGTTTAAGGACCAATGATGCAATTCACTCATTATTGCCAGGCTGACCACTTCTATTGTTTAATGATATACTAAATCAAACCCAGATAATAATGATATTTTTCTTGCACTGTGCATATGTTTATAGTTTCTCTAGTAGAGACCCTGTGAAAATCACCATGTATTATTGTTAATTCTCTGAATATAATCATTATATCTCAATCACTGCCTTATGTCTCAAGCCACGAGTACTCAAACACTACGGGTTTCTTTTATGCCCCAAATGTTATTAATAATCCTGAATCACTCCAGTAGCTGGCCAAATTTTTGCTGAAAAATGAAAATATTCCCTATCTTTCTTTCCCCTGAAAATTACATGTGCACTGATCCCCCTTGCCATCTTGCCAAAATAGCACCTGGACTCGCTCATTTGACACTGGGACGGTTTTGCCCTCACTCCCTATTTTTGAAAGCAAACGCCTTCTTCAAACAGGTGAGGCCAAAAACACATTGCAGAAGGTAGACAAGGTATATCAAGTTTCTGTCACATGTGCCTTTTCCCCCTCCTAGAAAGAAGGTAGACATATAGAGAGAGGAAACAGGAGGTTAGGGCAAAAATGTCCAAACCACTAGGCGCACGTTGTATCTTAAAAACGTGCTATTTGGAAAAGATGGCTACCTAGAGTGGTGTGCTTGTGAACTTCCAAAAGGCAATGCTCTAGCCTGCAACAACAATTTCCAAAAAAAAAAAAAAACATAGAAGAATGAAGAAGACATAGATCATCACCTAAGAATTTTCTTCTGCCGGTGTTCGTTTCATGACATGATTTGAAAAAAATGGCATATACCCTTTTTTTTCTTCTCAAAGTTAGCAATATCTTGCGCCTCTCTCCCCGGCGGCTTCCATTGGGAACTAATGATGGGAATTTTGGCCGAATTTACAAGTGGCTGAATTTAAAGGTAATTTCAAACTATAAAATTCCAGAAAATAGTATCCACTCTCACACTATGGCCCTGTTCGCTTGGAGAAATTTGGAGGAATCTGGAGGAATTTGTGAGAGAGTGAGCAGTGTTTTTCAGCTGGGAACAGTAAATTCCGGCTGAAAAACTGACCAGCCGAACTGCCCCTATACTCCATCCGTCTTAAAAAGAGTGCACTTCTAGATCCGGTACAAGTCAAATTATTTTAAAATTAACTAAGTTTATATAAAACAATATCATGATTATGATTCTAAATATATTATACTATGAAAATATATTTTATGATAAATCTAATGATATTTATTTAATATTATAAACATTTATATATTATTGAACATTTTGGGTTTAAACTGAAAATTGTTTGACTTAGCACTTAAGCTAGAAGTGCTCTTTTTGGGACGTTATGTTTACGACCAATTCTTTTCAGGGAGCAGACTTGTTGCCGAGCTAATTTATCCCCCTTATCTCTTTGTCATCCCCATGCATCCTCGCTTTCGAACTGGCCGTGCACTGTCCTGGCAATTTCAGTTCCAATCGACATCGGGAGGCAGTTGCCGGTCCATCTCATCTGTGTGTCTGCCAAGCGTTTGATAGGTGTATTTTGAACGGCTCTACCTCAGCTTATTTGTCCAACACAAAGAAACCTCTAGGACTAGCTAATGTTGCAAAGAAATTCCCCCTTGTGTCACAACATTTGTAGTGAGATGACAAAACCCCCTTGCCCATGGGCACATGACATGGATGCATAGTGTCAGTGGCGGATGCAGAACAAGATTTAAGGGGGGGCTGATCTCTTCTTCTTCCTCTTTCTCTCCATTTTTCTTCTTTCCTCCACCTCTTCTTCTCCATCACCCTCCCTATATTTTCATTGATGTACCAGCTGTAGGGGGGGGGGGGGGGGGGGCTGGAGCCCCCCCAGCCCCCCTTGTAGATCCGCCCCTGCATAGTGTGATAGCGTTAAGCACACCGTACTCCTCCAAAAGACCTTGACCGAACCGGAGCAGACATACCATCGAAACACAGAGGATCCAAAGAATTCCATATCTCTTTCGTATATATTTTCCAACTTTCCACTTTCACGACAATACGCCAATAATGCTGGACAAATTAATTTGGAGTATGCACTAAATGATCCATCTACAAAAACATAACCAACTACTTCACATCTTTAGAAAATGCCTAGCTTTACAACGATGCTTTATGAAAACACATAACCAACTTGTATCCAAATACAGTGGATTTTTTTGTTGTGTCCTAAGCTGAATTGTCCTAAGTTTGAATGTTTACGACATGAAATGAGCTTCATCAGATATATTATGAAATGTATTCCACAATTTACCTTTTTGATATGGTAGATGTTAATTCATATTCTTCTATATAAATTTGATCAAACTTAGGATGATTTGACTTGAAACAATTGAAAGTCCATAATATTATTTTAGAACTAAGAGTATGAATCAAGCCTCCAAACACTAGAGTTAAGGGAAGATATTGGGAGGAAAACAATTTAAAAAGTGGCATGCCTGTCAATCAATATTAGAGATAATTTCATAAACATTTATTTGTGCACATCTCAAATTTGTTATTTGTGTGCATACTATATTGTCACTTGAATTTGTGTGTACGCCATACGTACCCAAATACCACTGCGAGGCCCGTGGCTCGCACATACATAATGGTACATTTTAGTAGCTCTTTAATTTATGTGCGTGAATATGATGATGGCATGTGGAAACAAAGACAGTAGGTGATCTATCATCTACAACCTCTCATACATGGTGCTCCATAGGTTTAGCGGCAGGCTAACTAGCAACATTATGGTTTTTCCCTTGACATTAGGCAGTTGAGCGTCGACGTGTCAAAGGTAGCTACAATGGTAAGAGTATCACAATATTCTTCTGCAAGAGGCTTTGGTTGGGTGGGCTATTTGCTCTACACTAAAGGCTTGTTTAGCTTCACTCCAATTAACTTTGCACCTGAATCCCTTCCAAACCATATAAACCGAGGTGGATTGAAGTGCAACCAAACAATCCCTGAGAAGTAAAAATGCTTTTCTAAATGTAATAAGCGGATATAGAATGACTCATCACATAGACATAGGCACTCGTAACCTCTCCTCACGTATAGTTTCCATGTTGCCTGAGATCGAGTGCCTATATATGGTGGCCATAATTTTACTACAAGATTCTATAACCATTTATGATAACTATTATACTATAGGGGTGTTCACACAAGTCGCTACATGAGCATGTGACATGAAATCCACAGAGGGCGCACCTTGTAGTGTCGTCTATAAAAACCGGACCACCCAATTACATCAGGACAGACCAATGAACGCTCGTCCGAGAAGGACCCCGTTGGGGAAAGCACACCTTGGGTGGTTGCTCTAGCATCGGCGAGCTAGCTAGGGTGCATTCTCATGCCATGGAAACAAGAAAAGAAGAACACATAGGGGGTGGAAGAGATCTGGACAAAGAGAAGGCCTCACAAATGTTTTTGATTGATTATACAGTTGTGTCAGTGCGAAAAGTGACCAACAAGTAAATATTTGTAGTTTTACCATGCATTGTGATCGGATGTGGCCTAGCACTCAATGACATAGGATTCATACTGGTTCAGGCAACGTGCCCTACGTCCAATTTTAGTCGGTCGGAGACTTTATTCCTGAGTCCAGGTGCTCGAAGTTTGTTGTGGGGTTACAAACGAGTAGGAATGAGGGGGGGGGGTGTTAAAGGCCCGGTCGAACTTTGAACCAAAGGGTAGAGAGTGATGGGTGCTCTAACATGCGCTAGGTATCGGAGCATATGCTCTGTATTGCTTTAGATTTTTAGAGCAACTGAGCTGTTCGAGTCCTCAGGTCATTGAGTCCTTGAATCGCCTAGCTTCTCTTTTTGGGGAGAGCCAGAGCAAGGCAGAGAGAATGTTCCCTAGAGAGGAGAGAGCACATCCCCTTTTATAGTTGAAGGGGATGGCCTTACAAGTCAGAGAAAGAGAGAATGGATACGTGTGCTACCTAGTCTTGTTGCCCACGCTGTCGGGTATGAGACGGTTGTCGGCGCCCATAATACTGTTTATGTCAGACACATGTGGCAACCTCTACCGTGTTCGCCTGGTACCACAAACGTTGGCACCTACAATACTATTTGTGCTCTGACATGCCTAGAAGGTTGCATAGTGCCCGTCTGCATGGCCTGGTGGCACCGTCCTGTAGGTGTGTAGGGTATGGCAGGGTATGGTCCTTGGTATTGCGGTTGACTTGAGCACCTTACCTTATCTGCTCTGCCTGATCCTCGGGCCCTCACCGAGCGGGCGTCCCTGGTCGGTCGTTCCCAGTCGACCCCGACCATGTTGGTTGGCGAAGAATCATGAGCAGAGGTCTGGCGTATCCCTAGTCAGAAAAGGAGGTTGGAGTTGGACTGTGTCCCCACCTTGGCTAGGCCTTCCGGTCGGGGACCAGATCATTGCCCTGGCCTGTCATTATGTATCTAGGTCAGCCTGGGAGGCGCGCGTTGTCGCAACACCATACCTCTTCATGCCACGAAGCTGTCTAATCTGGTATGCTTTTTTCCCATGACCTTATCCTCCTCGTTTTGATGTTTTGATTAATTTTGAGTTGCTTGTTTCGAAGGGACTCTCGGGCTATAAATCCCGACCGCATCTTCCGAGGGGGCCAGAGGGCGCAGCTCGATAAGCTGCCCAGAGGGAGGCAACATTTGCCAAGAAGAAAAAGAAAGCTAAGAAGGCCCAGAGAAGATTCGAAAAGGAGAAGAAAATCAGCCAGCGGGCCTGGTGGGGTGAGAGCCGGAGTGATGTGGAGTCAGAGCTCGAGTTGGAGGAGCCCATGGAGATGGGTGGCGACGTGAGTGCCTCCGAAGATGAAGGAGACAGGGGCACAATTGTGACCTCGGTGGAGCACCATGAGCCTACGGCCACATCCATCGGTGGTAGGCATGATATAGAGACGCGCGGTGATGTCCCTGAGTCAAGGAAGCACGCTGCGAGCGAAGACACTGGCCTCAAATGAGAGGCAAAGTGGGTGTAGTCGCCATGCCCTTCGGAGGTGTCATCGACTTCGTGTCCCCCTGCTCCGAGTGTGGTGGAGCACGCCGGTTGGTCAGGGGGACATGACCATTCCTATGCAGCTTCGGGGTCAGCATGTGTGTGCGACCCCCAATGGGGAGATGCCCCGCCAGTTGCTCCGGTGGTTCCGCCATGAGTTGGCGGTCGTGGTCCTTCATGGGCTGATTAGGGACCGACCGGGTTGGCTCCTCTCTTGGCCAATACAAGGGCTCATGAGTCGCAACCCATGAGCGGTCCTCGTCCGGTTGGCTTGTCATCAGCTGATTGGGGCTTCAGGGCTCTGTCGCTTTCATCCAGGTATGCATCAATGCTTCCTTTTGTTCTCATAGTTGAGTTTTTGAGTGTGGCTAACTTGTGCTTTGTTTGACAGTATCAGGGGCTGGTAGGACTAGGAATCTCCCCACCTCCCATGCTAGAGGAGTGGAGACCTAGCCTATAGTGGGTCGCGACGAGTGGTGGATGAAGTAGGCTAGCGGTGGCATGACCTTCCTTGCTGGGGGTTATGTCTTCTTGGCCAGTTGCGAGCATGGCGACAGTGGTAGCGACTATGATGGCGGCAATCCCCATAGTGATGGTGGAGGTTAGGTCAGAGGTGACTCTCACGGTCCCACCCTCAATGGCTATGGAGGAGGAGAGGAGGGAAACCAGGCTTCCTGCATTGCCTGGCGGAGGAGCGCATGGTTGGCCCTCCTAGTCGGAGCTAGAGGAGTCTAGAGGGACCACGGTCAGACCGAAGGTAGAGCAACTACTTTTAGGCCGTGGAGTTCTAGTGGTGGACATCCCCTACTCTGATGAGGAAGACACTGGGGTGGAGCCACCGGCCATCCCACCATCGTGGGAGTTGGTGATGATCCAGTCGTTGCGTGATGCTACAATGGTCAGATCTTCTAGCGGCTCGAGGGCGACCCGCGAGCTGGTGTGACCATGCGCTGGTGAGCCAGGAAGAGCCTGGTTCATCCTTCATGATGAGGAGGGGTGAAGCTCTAGCACCTGCTCGGGGAGAGAGGACTATCAATGGAGTTTGATCTCGCCCTTACCAAGGCGAGGCTGATGGAGACCTTGGAGAGGGTTGAGCTCATCCATCAAGCCATGATAGTCGACCTGCCATGCATTGCAGAGGTAAGCTCTCTATGTTTTTGGTGTTTGTCCTTGACTCCTTGGCCTTTCAATAGTTGTCTCAGCATGCCTTCTTCTTGCCCCACAAGATCTAGAGATGATGTCGATCCGCAAGTCCTAATTTCTTTGGGAGGAGCATGGTCGGATGGAGCAGGAAGCAACGGCATTGTGGTGGGTCGATGAGCTCAAGCATCAGCTAGAGTCCGCCAGCCATGAGTCCCAGGACTAGGCGGCCGAGGCGACAGGAGCATGGGCGGCGGAACTACGTGCAGTCGAGCGGGCAACTGCTACCGAGCAGGAACTCGATGCAGCGAAGGTCCACATGGAGATGATCGAGGTGGCACTTCAAAAGTCCTTGGAGGCACTAGAGGCAGAGCGGAAGGCCCAGTCGGACGCTGAACAAGAAGTGGCTGTGCTCTGGGGTAGATGCTTAGGGCAGAGGAGTCAAACGCTCGACTACTCGAGAAGTGACCTGGCAAGAGGGAAGGGCTCTCCATTCTCAAAAGTGCCTGCCTCGGTACATAGCTATTCTACCTTCGGTTGATACCATAATTTTTCCTTTCCTTTGTTTATGAATTTGTCGTCTTTTTCTAGAACTAGGTGGAAAGATCAGCTCTTTGGAGCAGGAGCTAGAGACGACCAAGTCAGCGGTTGGTCAGGGCCTGGCGCTGGCCCAGTCCCTTGAGAAGTGACACGCTCTCGAGGGAGAGCTCAACTAGATTCATAACATCGTGGAGGTGGTCATCTCCGAGGTGTTAGGGTCAGGACCGAGCACCAGTACGCCCACCGTCCAGCTGGCAGAGTGTAAGGAAAATGGACTCTTGGCCCATTTACTTTGGATTTTGGTGTTTGATGACCAACACAACCAAATTGGACTAATGAATTTGCAAGTGTTTGTTTTGTAGCTCAATAGGGTGCAAGACATAACTTGGACAAAGGCGATGTGATGATCCAATGATCAACACCTCAAGCAAGACCTTAGGAGCACAAGAAAAGACCCAAGAGATCAAGCAAAGTCCAAGCATGAAGATTGGAACCAAGCCGTACGCAAGATCGCGAAGAAATGAGCTCACTGTGGTGACCGAATGCAGGACCGGACGCTGTGACCGGACACTGGACAAGTGGCTTAGCAGATAGGCGACCGGACACTGGACCGAACGCTGGCGGAAACCGACCAAACGTAGGACAGCAGCGTCCGATCGAGTACAGAGAGGTTCCATAGTGGCAAATCTACGACCGGACGCGTCCGGTGGCAGGCGACCGGACGCTGGTCAGCGTCCGATCAGTATTTTGCCGGCTCAACGGTCAGGATGACCGGACGTGTCCGGTCAGGACGATTCAGTGTCCGGTCAGTAGTAGTTTCGTGGGAATCCAACCCCAACGGCTACTTTCTTAGTGGGGCTTATAAATACAACTCCCAACCTACCATTTGAGTGGTGTGGAGCTGAGGAAACATACCAAGGGTGTTGATACACCATTTTAGTGATCTCCACATGCATAGTGCTTAGTGTTTTATTAGGTGATTAGCATAAGTGCTTTGCGAAGTGCTTAGGTTGATTAGACCACCGCTTATGCGCTTGCTCTAGGTTTATGCCTAGTGTTTTGTGAGGTTTGCATACCTATTGCCACCCCATGATTGCGAGCACAAGTGTTGTACATCGGAGGGGCTTGAAGTCTTGCGAGATCACACCAACCGCGTTTGTGGTGTGGCCGCCACCGTGTACCGGAGGGAACAAGGCCCACGGCGTTTCGGCCGGAAGCTTGATAGTGAAGACGGTGGGGAGCATCCAAGAGAGGCTTGCCGAAAGGCACGTCAAAGACCCATTTGCGCGTGGGGAAGGCCCGAGGCTATCCATGGAGTTGCCCGACCGAGAGCTTGGCCTTTGTGAGGAATTCCTTGAGAGGGGCTCCAACGAGGACTAGGGGGAAGCTTGCGCGCTTCTCGATACCTCGGTAAAAATACCGGAGTCATCGATGGGAGTTTGCATATCTCTACCTTGCTCTTTAGCTTTCGCATTTACATTGATTACTTTACTACATTTGCGGTAGAGATAGCGACACACTAGCAAAACTGTAGTTGCATATTTAGATAGTTTATCTTTTGCATAGGTTTTGCTAAGGTTAGAAAAAGAGGCCATAGTTTAGAGTTAGAATTTTTAAGTTGCCTAATTCACCCCCTCTTAGGCGTCACAGTCCCTTCAATTGGTATTAGAGCCGGTTGGCTCATATTTGGACCTTTGGCTTAACCGCCATTGAGCCGACGCTATTGTAGAGTGGTTGGGATGGATACCGCTTGGCCTCCACAATTTGATGGCACTAACTTCCCATACTATAAAGCTAGAATGGCTTGCCACCTTGAGGTGGTTGATTTGGGTGTATGGAGAGTCACTCGTGACGGGATGAAACCCATTAAGAATCCCGAAAAGCCTACAAAGAGTGACGAAAAAGAAATGCATTTTAATGCTAGAGCTAAGAACTGCTTGTTTGAATCTTTTAGCATGGATGTGTTTAACCAAGTGTTCACCTTAAATATGGCACATGAAATTTGGTTAAAACTCCAAGAGCTCCATGACGGCACAAGTAATGTCCGTGAGCAAAAACATTGTCTAGCTAACAAAATTATGATTCCTTTGCTATGAATGATGATGAGCTTGTTCGTGATATGTATTCTCAATTGAATCTAATCATCAATGAGCTCCATTCAATAGGATTATTAAAGCTAGATGATGCGGACATCGTGAGGAAGATCATCTCTGTTCTACCACAAAAGAAATATGCAAGCATCATCACCATCCTTCACAACATGGAGAACTTGAGCACTATGACCCCGGGCATTGTCATTGGCAAGCTAGTGGCATTTGAAATGTCACGTAAGATGGGTCAAGGAGAAGCATCTTCATCAAGCAAAGGCAAAGCTCTCGCTTGTAGCGAGAAGAAAAAGATGAAGGGCAAGAAAATTGAGTCAAGCTCAAGCTCAAGCTCCTCAAGTGAAGAAGAAGATGAGGATGATGATGATGATGAACAAGAATCAAGTGATGATGATCAATCTTCCTCCTCCACCTCCGACCTTGATGAAGAATCAATCAAACTTATCAAAAAGGTGGAGAAGATGATCATAAGGCTCAATGTCAAGGGTACTCCCATCCAAATTCAAGACCTCGTTTTCACTAATCAAAGAAACGAGCAAAGAAAGAGAGGATGCTATAGATGCGGCAAGTTGGGGCACTTTGTGGAAGTTTGTCCAAACAAGCCCACACCCAAGACAAAGAAGAAGGCATGCAAGAACCAAGCCCTCACATCAATAAGATCATGGGATGATTCTTCAAGTGAAGAAGAACCCCATCACAAGAGGCGAGGCCGCAAGCACTCATCATCAAGCTCTTCTCGTGTGTGTCTTATGGCACGAGGTAACAAAAGCTCTTCCTCTAGTGAGAATAATAGTGATGATGATATGCCTTCTTATCATGAACTTGTGCAAGAAAATCTTAATTATGCTAAAGCTTGCACTAGTCAACAAAAGAAGCTCAAAAGTTTAAAAGAAAAGCTAGATAGTTCACAAAAAGCATACAAAACCTTGCTTGAACAATATGAGAACTTTGCTAATCTCAATGTTGAACTATCTACTAAAATTGAGAAACTTGAGACTAGTGCAACAACAAATGCATGCACAATCAATGATGAGCAACTCTTAAAGAAAAATGAAAAATTAAAAGAAAAGTTAGCTAGCTCACAAGAAGCATATAATAGTTTGCTTGCTAAAATGGAAACCATGTGCAAACATTGTGATGAGCTAACTAATAAAGTTGCTAATCTTGAAACCGTTAGCACAACCCCCACCAAGGCATCTAAAAAGAAAAGTTCTATCTTTAACATGTCTAAAAGGGATGTGTGGCAGAACCTCCTAAGTTATAGGGCCCACATGCACCTGTCACTGTCCGATGACCTTTGACATTTATGCATATGTTTCCATTAACTTAAAAAGACTGTCGGGTGTCCTCGGGGAACCCCGAATCATCCACGATTTCCGAGCAGGATCATGTTACAGAGTCATTGCAGTATTACAACATTTATTCAAACATCAATACTAGAGTAAAAACATCAGAAGTCTTACAATAACATAATTTACAAAACAGTAATTTCAAACCTCGCAACTAGGTTTGATGTTTATTACAAAACGAAATAGTGGAGTGGCATTATAATATAATACAAAACACACAATGAAACTGCCCTGCCTAAGGGCCACACATTTACTTCTCATCGTCATCGCAAGGTACAACTGTCATGCAGCATGATCCAAAATAGATCTGCTCATGAGGCTCACCTGCAACAAGGGTCAACGAACCCTGAGTACAAAAGTACTCAACAAGACTCAACCAAAATAAAACTGATAGGACTCAGGAATGCCGGTTCATGGGATTCAAGGTATGGCTTTAACAATAATCAAAGTTCTTTTACGTAAAAGCTCTTTAACAAAATTCTTTATATAGAAAACTTCATAAAATCATATACAAAGCTGACACGATCCATGTTGAGATCATGAAACTTCATATCCAACACCTTCACAAGCCTTATTTGAGTTCCAGTTATTAGTACTACGATGATGAACAGAGAAGTGAGTCTCCATAACCGAGGAGCAACGATGATTCGAACCGATTAAACCCAGCTGGGGATTCCAGACCACACGACGTATGCAGGTCCCCGACCTACATATATCAACCTACTCTCAGATCCTCTAAAGCAAGAATGGGTCCACGCCACCCGAGAATATAGTACTCCACCAATCCAGCCCATTGCCACGTGGGTACACGCTATTCCCGCCATCTCTCCACTCCTAGTGCACGAGTAGCCATTCTCGTAATAGAATTGCCAAGATCAGGCTTACCAGAGTATGTGGTTAGTACTACAAAGTCTCACCGCACACAGTTCAACAACGGACGTGCCTTAATCGACACAGGCGGAAAGAACCTGCTCACAAGACCTCCATGTCTTGTGGCTCACACACATTGAGTCCACCCGGTCTAGATATATTACTCCACATTCCCATATCACATGATAACATAAGTTAATCAAATCCCGTTTAAAGCTCGCAGGTGACAGGTAATCACCTGACTTTCATCGTTCTACGCATAGCTAAGCATAACTAGGCATATACGAATTTAAAACTGGTAATATGGTAATTATGGAATAACAAGGGTGGTAATGCACCAATTTATTTTTCACTTGACTCCTAATCACTTAATGCAGTAACGAGAAGCAAAAGCGAAATCAATTTGTAAAATACAAGGTAGGGTTATATGCATCTGGGGCTTGCCTTCGTTGACGGAAAAGTCCGGTTCCTGCGACGTTTCACAAGTATTCGATCCGACCTCAACAGACGGATTAACCTCCTCAACAACTTGATTAACTACCACATGTTCACCTTCGTTCACTACACGTAATAACAATGCCATGTTTAACATGATGCGGAATACAAAACATGATGCTCGATGATGGATACAAAAATTAACAATTTGAATACAACTTTCCTTCGCGGTACAGTTGCAAGTCAAACAACTAAATCTTTTTCGTAACACATACATCAATTGCCAAGGATCATTATCAACTAATGACCCAAGGTCATCACTCAATCAAAAATTCAAACAAAACCTAATTCATTAAAGGTTACAATTTGCTTTTATGAATTAATTATTTAATTCAAAATTATGAAATAAATCAACTTATTCTAATTGAGCTCAAATTTTTTGTAAATGTTCATTACATAATAAGTAAGTGGCAAAACAAATTTCATAATTTTTGGATAAATAAATAAGCCTAGAAAATTCATGGAAATCCATTTATTAATAAATTGAGCAATTTTTATCACATTCAAAAATTACTTAAAAACATTATTTTATATTTTTCCTAAATACTATACATCACAGAGAAGTCACACAAAAATTGTCATAATTTTTGGAGCTATAAATAAATCTACACAAAAATAACAAAAATAGACACTATTCATTCAAATATGAAAATAGAAAAATTCCATTTGAACGTTGAGTCACTGACAACGGGTCCCACTTGTCATCCCTAACCTCGCGCGTTTGACCACGACGGCGACGGCGCTGACCGACGTAAACTCGTCGATGGTGAGTCCAACGGCGACGGCTAAAGTACTAAAATGATCACCAAGACTAGGCGCATCAATTGACGTCCCTATCAGCACTGATTACGGCCCTATAATAGCTCGTCGTCGGCCATGGCGGACGCGGTGGCACGGTAGCGCTACGCCGGTGTCGTGAGACCTGTACAGCTAAAACAGAAGGCCTAGGAAGCATCAGCAGCTCACCCCAAACGCGACTGAGTAGAGCACAAGGCCGGAGGAGCAACGGAGAGGTGGGTCGACGTTCCGAGCAAGCACAGCGGAGCAGATCATCGTCGGTGGCGATGTTCCAGGAGCTGTGGTGGTCAAAATGAGAAATCAATGGGTCATGGAGGACTACAGCATCGTGGCGAAGCTGAAACAAGACTCAGCAGGGGCAGAGGATCACCGTAACACGCTGGCCACGGCGAAGCGCTCGCGACGGGGACGCTGCCGGCCACGAGGAAGAAGAGCGTGCACCGCGAGTTTCCGGTGAAGACAAGCCACAAGGACTGGTTTGCTAGACGCGGAAGGAACTAGCGGAGCTGGGACATGCTTTGCTGCGATGGCACGGGCGCTGGTTCGACGGCAAAAGCTCAACGGAGTTATGGCAACGGCGCTGGGAAAACAGAGGATGGGAAACGGCGAAGAACGGCGACGGCTTAGGCCTTAAGGAGCGGCCAGAAGCGCAAGGAAGCCACGCAGGAGCCTTTCCCACGCCAGTGCGAAGCCGAGGACGTCCATGCACGCGTCTGGAAGCGAACCGAAGGTCGCCGGCGGTGTAGCTACGGCGGTGAACACTGTTCACAGTATTTACAAGCTTGCCATTCGCCAAAATTCACAAATTACTCTCAAATTTTCATAACAACTCAAAAATATCCAAAAACCAAAGTTGTTCAAAATCAAAAGTTCTACAACTTTGCTTTTATAACCAACTCCTAATTCGGTCTAGATTTTGGAATGAACTTTTGAATTCAAATGGGGAAATTTAACGAATTACGCCTTTTTGAATTACTCCAAATTTTACTAAACAACTTGAAAAACTCCAAAAACAAACTTTGCTTAACTTGTCAAGCTCTACACTTTTGCTTTTGGACTCAACCCCAAAATATGCATAGATTTTGAAATGGATTTTCAGGGTAGGATTTAAATGCTGAAAATCGGGGTTTTCACGAAAAAAATTCAAAATCAAACAAACTTTGAACTTGAGTCAAACAATACAATTCAACACATACCACATGAATATAAACTTGTTTTAGTGTATGCATCTCAAAGTTTTTAATATAACCAATTGCCTTGCAATGCATATGATGATATGGCAGTTTTAGTATTTAAACACCCGGGGTGTTACAGGATGCCTCTACTTCTTGTAATGATTTATGTTTAGACTCACCTTTGTGCAATGAAGTTTGTGTTGAGAAAGTTGTTATAGATACATGCACACAAGAGGTTGCAAAGGAGAATGAGCAACTCAAGCTAGAAGTAGCTCGCCTCACCAAGGACTTGACTCAAGTGAAAGGCAAGGAGAAGCAAACCCAACTTCATCAAGATAACCTTGTCAAGGGAGTGAAGAAGCTTGATGAAGGACAAACCGTGGTTTGTTACATGTACCATAAGGAAGGTCACAAGTCCTATGAGCGCAAGGTGAAGAATGGGGGAGGAGCAAAGAAGAAGGAGAAAAAGCAAACAAGCAAGCTCTCCAACACCTACACCAACAAGGTGGACAAGAAGGCCTCCACACCTTATCTCTTGAAGAAGAAAAATGACAAGGTGGTGGCCATCAAGGTGAACAAGCAAGCCAACAATGGGGTCAAACACTTTTGGGTGCCAAAGGAAATCATTTCAAACATGAAGAGCACCAAGAAGGTTTGGATCCCGAAAGGGAAGTGAGAAGTCCATCGGACAACGGGGAATTTGGAGACTTGGCAAAGTATGGGTGCATTTCATGGGGTGCATCATAATGGACAAAGTAATTGCTAAGTAGGTTAGTGGATACTATGGACCCAAATTCCCCTTCCCATGTTAGGTAACTAGATGTCATTACTTTCAATTAGTTTTCATTTCAATTGTTTGTTTTTCAATTAATATACTCTTAAAGCATCTAGTTATCTTTCATGCCTATGTTTGCATTTTCAGGCTTGCTCGGTTTCATTATCAACCCTTGGAGCAAACCTACATGGTTTAAAACTATTTAGGAGGACGGCACATAGCTTGTTTTACAATTATTTATCTAATATGTGCCAAAGACCAAATTGTAGATAATCTCTCCCAAATATCATCTTTCAAGTTGTATTTTGATACCTAAATCAATGTGCACAAATTTTACAAGTATTCAACACTTGTGTGCACAAATTTAGGGGGAGCTTAATCTACAAGATTGGATGCTTTGAGACTAACACTTTTTCAAATGGTATCATTTTTTAAACCTATCACATGTGTAGTAGTCTCATTGTAAGGAAATTGGAGTCCCCGGTTGTCGATGCGGGACCCACAGGATACCCCGCAAGGGAGAGAGAAGATCTAGTCTAACTAGGATTCTTCCCATATAATCTTAGTAGTAGTACTATTCAGTAATCCTACTAGTAACTCTCATTGTAAACCGACTAGGACTCTGGCCTCCTGACTATATAAAGGAGGGTAGGGCTCCTGGACAAAGAATAGAGCAATTGTACAACACACTTCATAATCAATCCAACGCAGAGGCTAACGCCAACTGGACGTAGGGCTGTTACTCGACCATAGTCGAGGGCCTAAACCAGGATAAATCAACTGTCTCTTGCGTTCACCGTCGAGTTCCGCATACGCTGAAGCCTGAACATACTGCCTCGGATATCCCCGTGGTAGGCTATCGGTGGTCAAACATCAACAGCTGGCGCGCCAGGTAGGGGCTTTCAGCGACTTTGCATCCGAGAGCTCAATGGACCTCGATAACATGATCTTCCTGACGGGATCAACTTTCATCTTCGGCTCATGGATCTACGAGGCGGACAACTACGGCAAGCTTCAAGGCCATCTCCTCAAAGATCCAGATCATCATGAAGAATTTCCTATTTCGACAACTACGACGGATCAGCTCACCAGAAGATTCGTGCAGCTCATAATATCCGATTCAAATCAGATTTCACGGCTACACGCATCCGACTCGAATTCAAGTTCCGTGTCCAAAGTGAAGTTTTATCCGAGTTCTTTCAAGAAACCGAGTTCTTTTTCGGTAGGATTCCAGAGCACAACCCAAAACAACTCGGATTACACTCAGAGTTCTTTCAAGAAGTCGAATTCTTTCCCATTTGGGCTCGACAACATGGCAAAATCCTATCAGGGATAGTTCGAAAGATCCTTTAATCCAATGATTGGGATACCACTGACAGGAGCTTAGGAGGGTCTCGTGCTAACGATAACATCGCAAGACTGTATCATCCACTGGCCAGATTCTGTTCCTGAAGATAGCGGAACCCAACTAGTCGGCACAACAACAACAACAATCCTACCCTATCAAGAAGGAGACTCGATCTACGACATCGAGGCATCTACTAAAGTCATTAGCAACTCCGACAGTATAAAAACCAACGCCAATAACAGAACGACTCACGCACGGGAAGTACTCATGGTTCGACGTCCTCGGTCACCGTTAAATCCCCCAGAAGCATCCGATGTCAGGTCATCAGATGAATCAGAATCCAACATATCACCCTTTGCCTAGGGCTATGATGGAGAAACCGAGAGTCAGAAACAAGCTAGAGAAAGAAAAAACAAGTTGAAGCAAGGGCGCCAACACCGTGCTAGGCAGCGCAGGGAAGCTTGGATCAGATACGAGTCAGAGTTGGCTGAATACGATAGAAGAAAATCACAATGAGAAGTCGAAGGAAGACGCACGGCAAATACGCCTTATGATAAGATTCGAGAAGCATTAGAAGAACTCAGAGCAACTTCACATCCCGGAGAGAAGTATGAATAGCTCTAGGACTTGCTCCGGTCGACGATCCTGAGAACGCATGAAGAGAGAACCCAATCAAGACTACCCGCCAGATCAACAACCCACAGGCAAGAAGATCAAAATCAAAGGAAGTCTGCTTTCGAAAGACTTGGGCCAGGTGGAAGCCATAACGGAGAAAGTAGGAAGGAACATAATCAAGGCCACCAATTTGAACAACCAAGAAAGACCAGGAGTAGGGTGCCTACCCAGACAGCCTCGCAGAATTATTCTCATCAAAACAACAGTTGGCCAGAAGGAGGTGCCGAATCCGAATTCAAAGAAGCCAGAACACACGATAGATTCCCCTGTTTCGCGAACAGGCTTGCATCGGTACGATTACCTCACAAGTTCAAACCGTCTAACCACTCCAAGTATGATGGCAAAACTGAACCAAGGCAATGGCTCAAAATATATTCACAATCAATTGAACTAGTCAGAGGAGACGACGATATCAAGACCCTATTCTTTCCCATGGCACTAGAAGCCATGCCCCTCCAATGGTTCGACAAACTAAATCCAGGATCTATCAGAAATTGGAAGGACTTGCAAAGAGCTTTTTGTGAAAATTTCACAGGAATCATTACACACCCAATCACTCATGCAGAACTAAAAGGACTCAAGCAAAAGGGAGGCGAAAGTCTCAGAAATTACTATCGGCGATTCGGCGAACTGCGAGCTCAAGTGCATGACATCACCGAACGAGAAGTAATTGAAGCTTTCTCTCACGGAATCATGGCTAGGTGGCAATTTCAAGACTTCTGCAAAGAAAATCCGAGAAACAATGAAGAATTCAGATGAACAGTAGAAAAGATGATTACTGCAGAAGAAAAAACACGAGAGAGGTTCCTAGATAGAAGCAATCAGGACAACCCGGACAAGCAAAATCATCGAAATAGCAGACATCAAGAACGAAAACGTAGACCAGACAATACCATGGCAATGGTCGACAAATCAAAGAAGTTTTCCAAACCCAGAAGATATGATGACATTGAAAACATACGTTGCCCATTGCACCCTAATGGGAGGCACACCATCAGAAATTGCTACACTTTCAATGATCGATACACAAGAAAAGATAGTAAGGAGAACACCAAAGAGGACAATCAGAAAAAAGATGGAGAAAACCACGAGGACAAAGGATTCCAAAAACCCAAGGGAATGGTAGCAGTGATCTTCTCAGGGGCTCCGGATTGCAGAAGCAAACATCAAGAAAAACTAGCACTACGGACTATCATGACAGCAGAACCAGCTACACCAAGATATCTCAATTGGTCATAGTATCCTATCCAATTTACTAGGGAAGACCAATGGACTAGCGTGGGAAATGCAGGCCATTATCCACTGGTTCTAGATCCAACTATTGCTGGTATGACTGTCACCAAAGTACTAATCGATGGGGGAGCCAGACTCAACATCATCTTCTCAGAAACACTAAGGAAGATGGGACTACAACTCGCCGAGATGATCACACCAACAAGCACACCTTTTTACGGAATAGTACCCGGCAAAGCAGCCATGCCACTCGGACAAATTACTCTACCAGTCACTTTTGGAACACCCTCGAACTACCGTACAGAATTCATCAAATTTGAGGTGGCAGACTTTGAGTCATCGTACCACGCAATTCTCAGACGACCGGCACTAGCAAAATTCATGGCGATACCGCATTACCTGTATTTGCTGCTCAAGATGCCAGGACCTAATGGAGTACTTTCCCTTCGAAGTGACTTGAAACGCGCTTTTGACTATGATGTTCAAGCAATCTAGATTACAGCCAGAGCACAAGATGACCAAAGTAGAAGAGAAATAGCCACCGTTGCTGTAGAAATAAACCCAGAGGAGCTAGAGATACCGGCTAAAAAGCCTAGCATCATCACACCACCAAAAGAAGCCGACATCAAACAAATCGACCTGGGCACTGGTGATGCCTCAAAAACAGCAATCATCAGCACCCACCTCTCGGCAAAATAGGAATTCGCGCTCACCAACTTTCTTCGGGACAACAAAGATATATTCGCTTGGAAACCGGCCAACATGCTAGGTGTCCCAAGGGAGTTGGCTGAGCACGGAATCGATGTCAATGAAGGCTCTAAGCCTGTAAAACAACGGCTACGATGATTCTCACTCGACAAAAAGGCAGCGATTAAAAAGGAAATCACAAAACTGATGGCAACCGGATTCATCAGAGAAATCCTTCATCCAGACTAGCTAGCAAACCCAGTCCTTGTGCAGAAGAAGAACATGGACGAGTGGCACATGTGCGTCGACTACACAGATCTCAACAAACATTGCCTAAAAGATTCGTTCAGGCTACCACGCATTGACCAGATAGTTGACTCAACAGCAGGGTCTGCACTATTATCCTTTCTCGATTGCTATTCAGGGTATCACCAGATCGCATTAAAAGAACAAGACCAGAGCAAGACGTCTTTCATTACTCCATTCGGTGCTTACTGTTACAAGACCATGTCGTTCGCCACATACCAAAGAGCTATCCAAACTTGCCTCGGGGATCAAATCAGTGAAAATGTGGAGGCATACATGGATGATGTAGTGGTGAAAACAAAGAATCCGGACACTCTGATTGAAGATTTAAAGCAAACCTTCGAAAACTTGAAGAGATGGAGATGGAAGTTGAACCCAAATAAATGTGTATTCAGAGTTCCCTCAGGACAACTACTCGGATTTTTGGTCAGTCAGCGCGGGATTGAAGCCAGCACCAAGCAAATTCGAGCTATAACAGAAATGGGCCCACCTAGAAACATCAAAGATGTGCAAAAGCTAATAGGCTGCATGGCGGCACTCAATCGTTTCATTTCAAGGCTCGGTGAAAAAGGACTACCTTTCTTCAAACTACTAAAGAAGACAGATAAGTTTGAATGGACAGAAGAAGCCAATGAAGCTTTCAAGAAACTTAAGGCATACCTCACATCCTCACCAATTCTCACACCCCCAAGGAAAGACGAAGATATGATGCTATACATTGCGGCGACTACTGCTGTGGTCAGCACGGTAATAGTCATAGAAAGAGAAGAAGAAGGATGCGTGTATAAAGTACAACAACCCGTATACTACATCAACGAAGTATTATCTGAATCAAAAATACGGTACCCACATGTGCAAAAACTACTCTACGCCCTATTGATCACTTCATGCAAGCTTCGCCACTATTTTGAAAGCCACCAGATCACAGTGGTGACAGACTTCTCGCTCGGAGACATCTTACACAATAGAGATGCGACGGGACGCATATCAAAGTGGGCAGTTGAACTCGGAGCTCTTAACATCGATTTCACCCCACGGAAAGCAATCAAATCTCAAGCCCTTGCCGATTTTGTGGCCGAGTGGACAGAGATTCAACAGCTTTTATCAGATACAATCCTTGACCACTGGAAGATGTACTTTGATGGGTCACTTAAACTAGGCGGAGCCGGTGCAGGCGTTCTCCTCATTTCTCCAGAAGGAAAACAACTCAAGTACGTCCTTCAGATATTATGGCAAGCTACAAACAACGAAGCAGAATATGAAGCTCTCATTCACGGGCTGCGAGTGGCAATTACTCTCGGAATCAAGCGATTACTCGTATACGGTGATTCGGCAGTAGTCATCAACCAAGTCAACAAAGATTGGGACTGCACCAAAGAAAACATGGGTGCTTATTGTGCTGAAATACGGAAACTTGAAAAACATTTCCAAGGATTAGAAATTCTACACGTCTTGTGTGATTCCAACATTGCAGCAGATGTCCTCGCCAAGCTCGGATCAGACAGAGCGAAGGTTCCACCCGGCGTATTCATAGAAGAGCTATCAGTTCCCTCTATCAAACAACCTGGTGAAACAACCCATGAAATTCAGGCTAAAGGCGTTCAGATCTTGGTAATCAACACTTCATGGAGCCAAGTTTTCATCGACTATATCAAAGAAAATAAATTGCCAGCATATAAAGCAGAAGCCACCCAAGTTGTTCGCAGAAGCAAAAACTACGTTCTAGTAGGAGATAGACTTTACAGAAGAGCAGCATCATCAGGAGTACTCCTAAAATGTGTCTCATTTGAAGAAGGCAAAGAGATCCTAGATGAAATACACTCAGGTTGCTGTGGAAATCATGCTGCTTCAAGAACACTGGTTGGCAAAGCATTTCGCACCGGATTCTACTGGCCAACTGCTTTAAAAGACGCAGAAGAACTTGTCAGAAAATGCAAAGGTTGCCAAATGTTTGCAAGACAAGCCCATGTGCTAGCTCACAATCTTATTTGCATCCCACCCACTTGGCCTTTTTCCTGCTGGGGGCTGGATCAAGTAGGACCTCTGAAAAAGGCAAAAGGTGGCTTCGAGTACATCTTTGTAGCAATCGACAAGTTCACCAAGTGGATTGAATACAAACCACTCGCGAAATACAGCGCAGCCAAAGCAGTCGAGTTCATCCAAGACATTATGCACCGCTTCAGCATGCCCAATCGAATCATCACAGATCTAGGCTCCCCCTTCACAGCTATAGAATTCAAAAGCTGGGCACAAGACTGTGGTTTCAGTATAGACTACGTGTCTGTTGCACATCCAGAAGCCAACGGACAAGTAGAAAGGGCTAATGGACTCATACTAGCCGGATTAAAACCAAGGTTATACGAAGAACTAGTGGACTATGGGTCCAAATGGATTGAAGAATTACCTAAAGTAGTATGGGGGCTACGAACTCAAATAAGCAGAGCAACAGGCTACTCACCCTTCTTCCTAGTTTACGGGTCAGAAGCCGATTTGATCTGGACATCACCAAAGATAGAACAATACGATGAAGGAGAAGCAGAACACACAAGAAGATTAGAACTCGACAGCTCAGAAGAAGTCAGAGTAAACGCTACCCTCCAATCAGCCAGATACCTACAAGGTTTAAGACGACACTACAACAAGAGTACCCATCCTCGATCATTACAAGTCGGAGACTTAGTGCTAAGAAGGATACAAAAAACTGACGGACGACATAAGCTACTCAGTCCATGGGAAGGTCCGTTCATTGTCACAAAAGTCACCGGACCAGGCACATACAAGTTAATAACCGAAGATGGAAGAGAAGTCAACAATACATGGCACATTAGCCAGCTAAGAAGATTCTACGCATGAAAACAACTCAAAGGAGAGTACATATACAAAGCACAAGAGATCAATGTTCATGACCTATAAAGATGTTGTTCCTCAACAAAATGTGTATTATGGCTTATCAAAACGATCATAATCAATAAAGATGGTTTTTCGACAACATATGTCTTATGATCACTAAGCCTCGAGTTGTTTCCAAAAGAGCAAAATGGCTGAAACATGCCTAAGCCTACCGGCCGAGAGCAAAATAGCTGAAAAGACGCTTGAGCCCACCGATGAGGGTAGCTAATAAGCTAACACCCGAAACAAAAAGCAAAATGGCTAAAAACATGCCTGAGCATCCCGGCCGAGAGCAAAATAGCCGAAAAGATGCTTGAGCCCGCCGATGAGGGTAGCTAATAAGCTAACACCTGAACAAAAGAGCAAAATGGCTGAAACATGCCTGAGCCTATCGGCCGAGAGCAAAATAGCTGAAAAGACGCTTGAGCCCGTCGATGAGGGTAGCTAATAAGCTAACACCTAAAACAAAAAGCAAAATGGCTGAAAACATGCCTGAGCATCCCGGCCGAGAGCAAAATAGCTGAAAAGACGCTTGAGCCCACCGATGAGGGTAGCTAAAAAGCTAACACCCGAAACAAAAAGCAAAATGGCTGAAAATACGCCTGAGCATTCTGGCCGAGAGCAAAATAGCTGAAAAGACGCTTGAGCCCGCCGATGAGGTTAGCTAAAAAGCTAACACCTGAAACAAAAAGCAAAATGGCTAAAAATACGCCTGAGCATCCCAGCCGAGAGCAAAATAGCTGAAAAGACGCTTGAGCCCGCCGATGAGGGTAGCTAAAAGCTAACACCTAAAACTAGTCGACCGAAATTAAGCTTAAAAAGACCCTCCAGCTCTTTGTTCCAAAAAGCAAGAGGCTCGGGGGCTACATCCAGATAGGAATACTTTTTCCTCAGAAAAGCACCAGCGCCACTCAAAAAAGCACTCGGATGCCAAAGTTTGTCAAGGCAACATTCTATGCTGAGTCATTTTTACATAGCGCAGATGAAAGGTTGTCAACACAAAGATCTACATCTAACAAGTCATAGCGCGGACAAAGCACTCGATGGATCACAAAAGAGGAAGAAAAGAAAAGTACTCGACAAATCGAGGGATTTCGTCAAGATAACGCACAGAGTTGTTTATAGGGCAGAGACGAAAACGGGACAAAGTACTCAGCAAGTCAAGTAACTCCGACCACACCCGGGCAAAGAATACATCAACGAAAATAAAGAATCTTCATTTGAAGAGGAGTGTAATATTAGAAGAGGCTGGTCAATTGGATTAGGCATTGTCATCAGGAAGGGAAATATCAATATTAAGACTGTCTACAACCCTACTGGCTAAACCTTTGACCTTAGGCTCCATCCTCTCAACGGCATCAAGGTATTCTTGGCTATCAGCTTCCTCTACTATCTTGGACAGAGGCGCCTCTGGAGCAAGGACCCGGACCTGGGCTAGCACATTCTTGGTACATACTTGAGCGCACTTCTTCGCGAACTCTTGGAAACAAGTCGGAATCCAAGGAATGAACTGAGCCCAAGACTGCCCGTCATCTGCTGGAGTCCGGAGAACATCAGCTACTGAACGAAAGGATTTCCACAAAACATTCCAATTTTTAGTAGCCGTCGCTAGCTTCCCAGACAAGTCTTCAATAGTTTTTTGGGCCTGCACAAGATCTTTATCAGCTCCACGCCTGATCAACTTAGCAAGTGCAAGTTCTTCTTCAGCATGAGTAATTACCTCCTCAGCCTTGTTATGACTTGTACGAACAAGAGTCTTCATTTCATCAATGCCCTCTGAGAGCTTTTTTCCTTCAACTCGGAGAGCTGGACAAGACACCAAACAACAAGTCAGCAGGAGGGAAAGGATTGAATACTGAAAGAAACAGAGAGAACCCGGAATACCTTTACATTCTTTCTTCATGGCTTCCAAGCTCTTCATGGCCTCCGATTTCTTTGAGGCCTCCCGGATAGCAGCATCTTTCTATTTTTCCAACTCCTAGGCAACAGTGTCTCTCTGTTTCTCTACCTCTACCACCCGGGCACAGAGGGCTTTTTCCTCTTTTTGATGCGACTTACGCTCAGTCTCCAACTCGGCCCAGAGGAGTTCAAGGTCAGTCTTCAGAGAACTTACCTCGGAGGACAACTTCTTCTCTGTTTCAGACGAAAAGAAGAAGCCGGTATGGTCACGAGAGAAAGTCTAAACAATTAAAGATAGAGAAAAATAAGGCGTAAGGACGAAGGCAAAACAAATGGCCTAAGAAAGAATCTCAGAAAAACTTACGTGAAGCTTCTCCCCAAAAGAAGTCGCAGAGGACGCCAAGCTCCCCCAGGATGCGGTCAGCTCCGATAGCCGATGGGTGGCATCGAACTATTGCACCACGTCATCGGTAAAAGAGGGACCGCCGGAAGCGAGAGAAGGGGAAGGAGAGGCCGGCTGGGGCGAAGAAGAAATGACCAAAGCAACCTCCCGGGAAGCCGAAGCCAATCCCTCAGAAGGACCCGACGCGACGGCCACAGTCACCTCTGAGGCAGCCAAGTCCGCAACTTCGCCAGGTAGCTCCGAAGCCCCCGCAGCAACTTCACCAATAGTATGTTGTGAGTCCTGAGGCTCGGAACTCAATGGCACGGCGGAAGGCTAAGAAGAAGTCGATGAAGAAACGAGAGAAGACGAAAGACTGAAAATTGATAAAAGAAATCCCCGATGAGAACCAGAAGAAGGAAGACAGAACCAAAATGATGAAACCAGAATCTACTCACCCAAACACTTTCTTCTTCGCGAAGCCAAAAGAAGGCCTCATAGGGGGAACCACGACGGCAAAAACGTCCCCGCCACCCGACGACGGGAGCGAGATAGCAGATACCAGAGCCACGGAAGAAGTCGAGGCTAGAGCCGTGGAAGAACTCTACACTGGAGGAGCGGTAGAGCTTGGTACCGAGGCTACCAAAGAACTCGACACCGGAGCTTCAGAAGTAGTCGGTGTGGGAGCCTTAGAAGAACTCGTACCCGACGTCCGGTTACTTCAAAAAGTTCAAGACTAAAAGTCAAGACAAAGAAGAGAAATTCAATGCAACAGGAATATGAAAACAACTCACCACCACATGATGAGGGGTACTTCATCATCCTCCTCTCCCTCAACCAAGGAAACCAGAGCACCTGCTGAAAAAAGAATAAAAAGTACTCGGTTCAAGAGAAAAACAGGAAAACAAAGGAACAAAGAGTATTAAATGTGCTCACCTAAGAGCAAGCTAGCAACAACTAGAGTACCTGAGAGAGTACTTGGTTTGTGAGGCTTCTTGGAGACAGGCAGGCCAAATGAAGACCCATCCGCTCGCCCCCTCTTCGGGACACTACGAGGACCATGAGGGACTAGACGAGGAACATATTCTTCATATACATCAACAAATCCAGAAGAAACTCTAGGAAGCGCTGTGGAGGTTGGGGACTTACTAGTTGCAGAAGTTCCAGCAAGTTTATCCCCAGTCTCCACCATGGCAGGGAGAACATCAAGAGGGATTGGGTCAACAAAGTTCCACCCAAGCTCCTACGAAAAAGGATAAAATAGCAAGATAAGGAAAAGCTAAGCAAAAATGGATGCAGCAAGAGTACATAAAGTACCCAAACAAAGAGATAAACAACTCATAGCTGGGGGCGGGTTGTTGGCAGAGAACTCGGAGACAGCAGGAGGAATAACGCTCACTCCTTTCAGCATCTTCTGGAGATGCTCGAGTACCTCCTCATCGGTCAGCTCAAGAGCTGGGACCATGCATGAAGGATCCTCGGCCCCAGAATACTCGAAGCCAAGGTGCTCCCGCTCTTTCAAAGGCTGAACTCAGCGACAAAGAAAACTCGAAACAATACCAAAACCGGTTAAACCCTGCTGTTTCAGCATGCTAATCCTATCAAGGAGTGGCTGGATCACTTGAATCTCAGCAGGTGACTCAAGTTTCTTGTCCCATCGGTCATTCACCATAGGACCAGATCCAGAATGGACGACAAGGGAAGGGATCAAATTAGCAGCATAAAACCAATCGGCACGCTAATCTTTTACAGAATCAACCAGGTCATAGTCAAAGAACTTGCTCTTAAGACCCTGGCGAAACTGAATCCCGCAACCGCCAAGAACGCTGGTTTCTTCGTGGCGGGGTTGAGGTTTCAGACGAAAGAAGTAGCGAAAAAGAGATAGAGAAGGAGGAATTCCAAGGAAAGCTTCACAGAGATGAACGAAAACGGAAAGATGGAGAACGGCATTAGGGGTTAGATGGTTCAGACTAACCCTGAAATAACCAAGAAACTGATGAAGGAAGGCGGAAGCAGGAAGGCAAAGTCCAGCGCGGACAAAGGAAACGAAGAGGACAATCTCACCAGGACCAAGAGCAGGAACCCGATGCTCGCCTAGAACTCTCCATTCAGCGATGACTTTGCTTTGGATCAAGCCGTCGCTGATGAGCTCGCGCAGCTGATCTTCGCTTGTTGTTGGAGCCGGCCAAACCTTCTGAGCAGCCCTCATGGCCACGAACTCTTGGTTCTCGATCAAAGAAAGGGATGACTCCTCGTCCACGAAGGTTGCCTGGGACTTGCTCGCAGTTTTCTTCTTACCCATGAACTAGCAGAAGCAAAAAGGTACTGGGGAAGATGAAGCTAGGATGGTGGTGCTCGGGAGATGGTGACGATGATGGCGGTGGATTTCTGAAAGCTAGGGTTTCAAAGCAAGAGCTGGGCAGTAAAGGAAAGGAAGATAAAAGGTCTATAAATAAATTTTACAACGTTAGAAACGGCCCACCAGGCCCGTTAAAACACCGTGTGAGAACGTGACGGTCCATTTACCGACGCAGCTAAAATGACGGACGGCACAAATCCACACAACGGTACAATTTAACGGGCATATTTTAGACTTATCTGTCCAGCACCATGGTAGGGTTATTAGATCACTACAAGAACAACCCGTCAACCAAGAAGAAACAAAGGGCTACCTTGCAAGGAACAAAAGAACCCGGTTATTTAAGAAAGAACTCGGTAATCTCATGAACGACAGGGATCACAGCAGAAAAGTAAAGGACAACTCAGAAGACAAGATTCATTCCATTACAAGCGACTTCAAAAATAGAAGATTACAAATCTTACAAGACCCAATGAACTCGGTACCACAAAAAGCAAAGTAGCAAAGAGGAACACAGACACGGCTAGGCTATGGAACGACTACGTGTCCCAAATTGCTACTCGGAAGGACAAACCGCCATCAGCTACACTGTTTTCTTCAAAGGACGGACGCAGTGCATCCAAGGCGGAAATCAACAGCATGGCAGGACAACATGGAGCAGAGAAGGCCGGCGGTCATCTGTCTACCCAAGACCGATGTGATGCTGGATATGATGTTGATCTACACCGGACAGTCTCAGGACAGGCGACGTGGATCAACCCAGAACTGCAAGATGAAGGAACAAAGCCCACATCACAAGACTTCCTCCAACTACCGCCATGTACATCCTGGTACAATGCTGTTGTGGGATTAGCCTACCTCTAATCCCTATCACAAGACTTCCTTAGCTACGACAAGATGCACAGGAACTACAAAATATGCCCGAGGGCTGCTCTACTTCACAAACTACCATGTTCATGACCACGAAGGTTTCAACAGAATGTTCAATGGATGAAAAAAGCACTCCGGGAGAGTATTTATAGATCAAAGGAGCGGCACACATGGACTAGGAGTACCCACGAAATAAGCCTAAACAAGGACACAGTGAAAAGACAGGACTCAATAATGGAAGACTCAGGCGAGAGGGAACAATACTCGAAGACAAGCATATTCGGAAGAATATACCAGCACAGTACAACCCATGAACAAAAGGCATTTAAACTCAACCACCACCATACAACTACATCTGACAACAGCAGACTATCAAAGAATACGCCAAGACCTTGCATCCGAGTTCTTCCAACATGGATATACGCTCGGAGGCTGCATGCCGCGAAACTACTCGGATGATGACATAATCCAAGTCTCGGGGACTACTTCAGAACACAAATTTTCAAACAACATAAAGATCCAAGACCCTCCAACTTTTTATTCCAAATAGCAAGAGGCTCGGGGGCTACACTCAGTGAGTGCGCTTTTTCTTCAAAAAAGCGCACGTCACCAAAAGACTTCCTCAACGCAGACCACTTCAAGACATTATGACAAAAAGAACCCGGAACGAGCCATATTCGAGTTCTTTTTGATAAAACTTCAACGAACAATCAGAGCAACTTCAAGACAAGATCCTCCAGCTCCTTGTTCCAAATAGCAAGAGGCTCGGGGGCTACAACCAGATGGATGTACTTTTTCTTCAAAAAGCACTCACCACTCGAAGATCCCAAGAAGCGCTACAAGGTTTCACTCCAGAAAGCACTCGGATGACGTTTGTTCCTACTCAACAAGACCTGAAGGAGCAAAACAAGACTTTCAGAGCTCAACCATGAAGTGCTCGGGGGCTTGTCGATGCGGGACCCACAGGATACCCCGCAAGGGAGAGAGAAGATCTAGTCTAACTAGGATTCTTCCCATATAATCTTAGTAGTAGTACTATTCAGTAATCCTACTAGGAACTCTCATTGTAAACCGACTAGGACTCTGGCCTCCTGACTATATAAAGGAGGGCAGGGCTCCTGGACAAAGAACAGAGCAATTGTACAACACACTTCATAATCAATCCAACGCAGAGGCTAATGTTGACTGGACGTAGGGCTGTTACTCGACCATAGTCGAGGGCCTGAACCAGGATAAATCGACTATCTCTTGCGTTCACCGTCGAGTTCCGCATATGCTGAAGCCTGAACATACTGCCTCGGATATCCCCGTGGCAGGCTATCGGTGGTCAAACATCGACACCGGTGTTAAGCATCATTCTTCAATTGACATCATCATGTTGATTTCATTTCATATTTATATGCTTTCTCCATGCATTATATAGATTAAACTCTCTTGTACAATAAATTGCTAATTATGCATATGCTTTGCTTTCTACCATATGCATGCATATATTTAGGGGGAGCTTAGTCTATATAATGTGAGAGTCAAATTTTGTGATCCATCTCACTCTATACATAAAGGATCACGAAATTTGACCCTCCCTTGTGCTACTAATGTCTTCCTTTTCGGTGTTTGATGCCAAAGGGGGAGAATTTGAAGGACCAATGGCAAGCATCAAGTTGGTGTCTACAAGTGGAAATGGTCTGAGAAAGGGAGGAAAGTGAATTATGGATTAGTCTAAGTAATGGGAGAATTTTTTTTAGAAAGCTAGGCTTTAATCCACAATATCACATGGGGACATTTGCAAGGGCAAGACAAGCTTTTAAGTAAAGTTTTATTTGGTATCTGTCAATTAGTATCATATAACCTTGCCCTTTGCATTGCATCCTAGCAAGTAGGTAGTTTTTAACTTCCAAATTCTTATTATTTGCTTGCTTTGGTCGTGTTGGCATCAATCACCAAAAAGGGGGAGATTGTAAGGAAAATGGACCCTTGGTCCATTTACTTTGGATTTTGGTGTTTGATGACCAACACAACCAAATTGGACTAATGAATTTGCAAGTGTTTGTTTTGTAGCTCAATAGGGTGCAAGACGTAACTTGGACGAAGCCGACGTGATGATCCAATGATCAACACCTCAAGCAAGACCTTAGGAGCACAAGAAAAGACCCAAGAGATCAAGCAAAGTCCAAGCATGAAGATTGGAACCAAGCCATACGCAAGATCGCGAAGAAATGAGCTCACTGTGGTGACCGAATGCAGGACCGGACGCTGCGACCAGACACTGGACAAGTGGCTCAGCAGATAGGCGACCGGACACTGGAACGGACGCTGGCGGAAACCGACCAGACGTAGGACATCAGCGTCCAATCGAGTACAGAGAGGTTCCAGAGCGGCAAATCTGCGACCGGACGCGTCCGGTGGCAGGCGACCGGACGCTGGTCAGCGTTCGATCAGTATTTTGCCAGCTCAACGGTCGGGACGACCGGACGCGTCCGATCAGGATGATTCAGCGTCCGGTCAGTAGCAGTTTCGCAGGAATCCAACCCCAACAGCTACTTTCTCAGTGGGGTTTATAAATACAACCCCCAACCGGCCATTTGAGTGGTGTGGAGCTGAGGAAACATACCAAGGGTGTTGATACACCATTTTTGTGATCTCCACATGCATAGTGCTTAGTGTTTTATTAGGCGATTAGCATAAGTGCTTTGCGAAGTGCTTAGGTTGATTAGACCACCGCTTATGCGCTTGCTCTAGGTTTATGCCTAGTGTTTAGTGAGGTTTGCATACCTCTTGCCACCCCATGATTGCGAGCACAAGTGTTGTACATTGGAGGGGCTTGAAGTCTTGCGAGATCACACCAACCGCGTTTGTGGTGTGGCCGCCACCATGTACCGGAGGGAACAAGGCCCGCGGCGTTTTGGCCGGAAGCTTGATAGTGAAGACGGCGGGGAGCATTCGGGAGAGGCTTGTCAAAAGGCACGTCAGAGACCCACTCGCGCGTGGGGAAGGCCCGAGGCTATCCACGGAGTTACCCGACTGGGAGCTTGGCCTTTGCGAGGGATTCCTTATGAGGGGCTCCAACGAGGACTAGGGGGAAGCTTGCGCGCTTCTTGATACCTCGGTAAAAATACCAGAGTCATCGATGGGAGTTTGCATATCTCTACCTTGCTCTTTAGGTTCTGCATTTACATTGATTACTTTACTACATTTGCGGTAGAGATAGCGACACACTAGCAAAACCGTAGTTGCACATTTAGATAGTTTATCTTTTGCATAGGTTTTGCTAAGGTTAGAAAAAGAGGCCATAGTTTAGAGTTAGAATTTTTAAGTTGCCTAATTCACCTCCCCTCTTAGGCGTCACGGTCCCTTCATAGAGGTGCCGAATGAAGTTCGGGTGCTTATTTTCAATGGCATGTTCTACGGGACGTCGGGGGTGCTGACCTCAGTGGTGACCCATCACCTTGACCTGGACTTCGCGGCCATCTGCAGAGGGTACACCGATATGTGGAGCATAGATGAAATCCATGCACTGGGGGAGAGCTTGGTGCCATATGCACAGACGGTCGTCGAGCAAGTCACCATGCAGTAGGTGATGGAGGCTCGCCATTCGAGCGTGGCTGAAGATGCGTGCTAGGAAGATGTCATCCAGCCTATGGAGGGAGTGGAGACCGGGTCAGACACGAGCGTCATCCCACCCCCAATAGAGCTGAACGTCGTCCCAACCGGAAGCATGCTGCCTTCGTCCTCGCCGACCGTCCCGTCAGCCGATGCTGCCGGGGGGGGGCATAATAGGTTTAGAATAAAATAGTCAGTTCATGTAAGAAATGAATTCTTAGGGAAGCCTCATGTGAGCAGTTTACATTCGTGAATGTTTTAAGTTTGTTTTGTGATGAAATCACTCATGAGGGGAAGCTTGTCCCATCTATCCTTGTTTTTATCATAGCGTAGGTTTGTTTCTTGTCCTTTCTTTTTCACACCTACTCGTTGACCCATGGGCTACAACCTTAAGAACCCAGGCGTGGCCCATGAGGCTAAGCTACTTGTAACCATAGGTTGTGGTGGGGTGTGATCGGTCGGGAGGTTAAAACGCAAGTTACGTAGGGTAATTAAAGGAACAGAATGCCGTTTCATTTGGGCTACGCCCTTTCATTTGGGCAAAAAGTATTACTATATGATAGTAAAAAAGGCGGGTGGTATTGCACCCCTATGGAGCCCTTGAGTGACCCAGACCGAGAGTGCTTAGGCTGGGGTGCTGTAGGAGCAAACATTGAAATGGAAAGAAAAGTTAAGAATGAGCTTTAGGGGAAGAAACGATGTAACTATTCGATGTTCAATGTGTTGGTGAGAACATTGCTGTTGTCGTCCTTCAGCCGGTAGGTGCCCAGTCAGATCACCTTGGTCACCATGTAGGGTCCTTCCCATGGTGGAGAGATCTTATGTTTCTCCTTGGTCGACTGGGTCCTTCTGAGTACGAGATCATCGACCTCGAGGATCCTCCCCCTGATTTTTCTTTCATGGTACCTATGGAGAGTTTATTGGTAGCGAGCGGAGTGGATGATGGTCATCTCACGAGCCTCTTCGAGTTGGTCCACCATGTCCTGCTGAGCTTTCATGGCTTGGTCTTGGTCGAAGGCCTTCATCACTCTTGGGGCTCTATGATCGAGGTCGAAGGGCAACACTGCTTCAGCTCCATAGGCTAGGAAGAAAGGTGTGAACCCCATGGATCAGTTTGGGGTTGCTCTCAGGCTCTAGAGGATTGCTGGAACATCTGCAACCCATCGCCTAGCATACTTTTTGAGTCAGTCGAAGATGCAGGGCTTGAGTCCTTGGAGGACCATGCCATTAGCCCACTCGACCTAACCATTAGTACGAGAGTGTCCAACCAAGGCCTAATCGATCCTAATGCCATATTCATCATAGAAGTCCAGGAACTTCTTCCCTATGAAGTTTGTTCCATGGTCGGTGATGATACAGTTTGGAACACCAAACCGATAGATGATGTCGAGAAAGAACTTGATCGCCTCTTCCGAGCGGATATTGGTGATGGCCTTCACCTCTATCCACTTGGTGAACTTGTCCACTGCTACGAGTAGGTGGGTGAAGTCATCCGGGGCCTTTTTGAGGGGTCTAACCATGTTGAGGCCCTAGACCATGAATGGCCAGGTGAAGGGGATGGTCTGAAGCTCCTATGACGACAAATGAGTTTACTGAGCATAGAACTGGCAACCTTCACACCTATGGACAACCTCCTCTGCATCTCATAGCATAGTGGGCTAGTAAAAACCTTAGCAAAAGGCTTTCCTAACCACCGACCTTGGGGCCACATGATGTCCACAGATTTCGGCATGGACCTCGGGGAGGAGCTATTTCCCTTGGTTAGTCGGGATGCACTTCATGAGTACTCCCGACAGACTCTGCTTGTAAAGTTCATCACCAATGGTGACGAACGTCTTGGCACGTCGAGCGATTCATCGTGCTTCGGTTCTTTTGGTGGGAGAACCTCTTCAAGGAGGTAGGTGAGCAATGGTGCTCTCTAGTTGACCAGATTGAGTGCCATCACAGTGATGTCAGCGGGCGATGTTGCCATGAAGGTGCCTGGGTCGAAGCCCTTGAGCGCTTGGTTAGGGTCGGGGTACGTCAGGAAGTTAGAGCCCCGAGCGCTAGATTGGTGTTGGAGTGCGTCTAGATTAGACCCTCCAGAACATAGGCAAACGACTTGTGGAGATCATTGATGAAGATCCCATCCAGAGGCGGATCCCTCCTAGCAGCCATTTTTGTGAGGAAATCGATGGCATCGTTGTCCTTTCGGGGGACATGATGCAGTTCGACCCCTCGGAATTTGTCCTCAAGCTTGCAAACCTCCTAGCAATATGCTGCCATGAGAGGGCTTTTGCAGGAGGACTCCTTCATGACTTGGTCGACGACCAACTCTAAATCGCCATAGACATACAATTGTGTGGCGCCGAGCTCGACGATGATGCAGTTTCCATTGATGAAGGCCTCGTACTCCGTGACATTGTTTGAGGCTAAGAAATGAAGATAGATCGCGTAGTAGAGCCTACTCCCATCTGAGGATATTAGAACCACTCCAACCCTCGAGCCATGCGCCATGATCGACCCATTGAAGTACATCATCCAATACTCATGGGTGACGTTTGGGGTCGGGAGCTGGACTTCCATCCATTTGGCAATGAAGTCGGTGAGAGCCTGAGACTTAATAGCAGTGTGAGGGATATACCTGATGTTGTGGCCCATAAGCTCAAGATCCCACTTGGAGATCCGTCCCACGGCGTTGCAGTTGCGGACAATGTCTTCCAGCGAGTACGAAGTGACGACCATGACTTTGTGGTCGGTGAAGTAGTGCAGGAGCTTCTGGGTCGCCATCAGCACGCCGTATAGAAGCTTCTGAACCTAGAGGTAATGAACCTTGGCATCAGAGAGTACCTCATTGATAATGTATACTGGTCGTTGGACCTTCAGGGGGTGTCCTGGCTTCTCCCTCTCGACGACGAGGGCAGCACTTACAACATGGTTGCTTGCCGTGATGCAGAGGAGGAGGGATTCTCCTAGTTTGGGAGCGACGAGGATTGGGGCCGATGTTAGTGATATTTTGAGGCTTTCCAAAGCCTGGTGTGCCTCCTCCAATGTCTGTCTTCTTAAGAAGTTTGTAAAGTGGCATCTCATGTTCACCTAGTCGAGAGATGAAATGGCTTAGGGTAGCCAAATAGCCGGTGAGCCTCTGTATGCCCTTGATGTTGCGTATAGGGCCCATGTTGCAGATGGCCGTGATTTTTTAGGGTTGGCTTCGATGCCATGCTCGGACATGATGTATTCGAGTAGCTTCCTCTTTGGAACCCCGAAAACACATTTTTTGGGATTCAATTTGACGCTGAACCCTCAGAGGTTCACAAATGCTATGGCCAAGTTTTCAATTAGGTCGCTGGCTTGAGCCATTTTCACCACTATGTCATCTACATAGACGGCTATTGTTGGTTTTGGCTGCTCGACTTGGTCAGGCTGGTCGGGCGGGTCGATTTGGTCGGCAAAGCATCGCTGCACGCACCGTTGATAGGTGGTGCCAGTGTTCTTTAGACCGAAAGGCATGGTTACGTAGCAGTACAAACCATATGGGGTGAAGAACAAAGTCACAACCTGGTTGGACTCTTTCATTGCGATCTGGTGATAGCTTGAGTAGGCATCCAGAAAGGAGAGGATTTCACATCCTGAGGTGGAGTCGATTATCTAGTCTATGCGTGGCAAAGGAAAATGGTCCTTTGGACATGCCTTGTTGAGGCCAGTATAATCAACACACATTCTCCATTTCCTAGTCTTCTTTTTAACAAGAATAGGATTGGCTAGCCAGTCGAAGTGGTATACCTCTTTGATGAATCCGGCTGGTAGGAGTTTGGCGATCTTCTCGCCTATGACCCTATGCCTCTCATCGTCAAAGCGACCTAGGCATTGCTTGGCTGGCTTTGAGCTTGGGACAAGGCGTAGTGTGTGCTCTACAACCTCCCTTGGTATGCCTAGCATGTCAGAAGGTTTCCATGTGAAGACATCACGATTGGCGCATAGGAAGTCAGCGAGCTCGCTCTCCTATTTGGCTAGGAGCTTGGTCCCGATCTACACTATCTTGGTCGAGTTGGTGGGGTCGATCCCCACTACCTTGGTTTCCTTGGTCGGGTGGAAGGCACTTGAGGAGGTCAGCTCGTTGTAGTCAGGGACTACTGGAGTCGACGAATTCCTAAGCTTTGGGAGCTTGGTGGAGTTGATGACGGTAGTGGTGAGCTCATACTGCTCGCGGTCACACGAATAGGCGTGCAAAAAGGTGCTACCCATGGTGATGATGCCGTTCGGTCTCGGCATCTTCAACTTGAGGTAGGTGTAGTTGGGGATCGCCATGAACTTGGCGTAGCATGGCCGCCCCAAGATGGTGTGGTAGGACCCTAGAAAGTCCACCACCTAGAAGGTGATGACCTCCGAGCGAAAGTTGGCTTGGTCATCAAACATGACGAAATGGTTAATCTGCCCGAGTGGGTACGCCTATGTCCCTAGGATCATGCCATGGAAGGGAGAGCTCACTGGGCGGAGCTCCGACCGAGGGATGCACATGGTGTCGAGGGTTTCAACGTATAGAATGTTGAGGCCGCTGCCTCCATCCATCAACACCTTGGTGAGGTGCTTCTTGCGGACGATGGGGTCGACGATGAGCGAATAGCGATCCGATCGGGTGACATGGGAAGGATGGTCTCTCCGATCAAAAGTGATCGGGGAGTTTGACCAGCTAAGTAAAGAGAGGATGGCCGATTCAGCGGCGCATGCCTCTCTGTAGCGTACCTTGTGCTGGCGCTTGGAGTGGATGGCATCGGATCCCCCAAAGATCATGAGGCATTCCTTGGGGTTGGGGAAGTCATCATCATCCTTGCCCATCGTGCCTCCTTTCTTGGCCACCTCCTGCTTGCTTTTCCCTTCCTTTGGGTTGCTGGCGTGCCACAAAAAGCGCTTGAGGAGCTCACAGTCCTTGTAGAGGTGCTTGACGGGGTAGGCGTGGTTGGTGCATGGACTCTCCATGAGCTTGTTGAAGTGGTCGGGCTAGCCCTGCTGGGGCTGCTTGTCCGCATGGTCGGTCGCGACAACCAAGGCTGGGTTAGCCGATCAGCACTGATCCTTCTTGCTCTTCTTCCCCTTTTGTGTGGAGGGGCCCTCGCCTTAGTCCTCGCACTTGGCTTTGCCCCGGTCCCGACCGCCACTGAAGAGCACCCCAACCGCCTCCTCACCGGAGGCATGGTTCATGGTGATGTCGAGCAGGTTGTGGGTGGTCCACACAGCCGAGCATGTGGATCAATGTGGCAGAACCTCCTAAATTATAGGACCCACATGCACTTGTCACTGTCCAAGGACCTTTGACAACTATGCATATGTTCCTAGGTAACTTAAGAAGTCTGTCGGGTGTCCTCGGGGAACCCCGAATCATCCACGATTTCCTGAGCAGGATCACATTACAGAGTCATTGCAGTATTACAACATTTATTCAAATATATATATCAGAGTAAAATAGCGAAGTCTTACGATAACATAGTTTACAAACCAGTTGTTTCAAACCTTACAAACTAAGTTTCGATAATTATTACAAACCATAGTAGTAGTGGAGTGGCATAATTAACATAAACATAACACATAAAATAAGCATCCTGCCCAAGGATCACACATTCACTTATCGTCATCGACAGGAACAACAGTCATGCAGCAAGGTCCAAAACAGACCTGCTCATGAGGCTCACCTGCAACAAGGGTCAACGAACCCTGAGTACAAAAGTACTCAACAAGACTTAATCGAAATAAAAACTAAGAAGACTCAGGAATACAGGCTCAGGGATTCAAGGTTTGGCTTTAGCAATAATCAAAGTTCTTTTGCGTAAAAGCTCTTTACAAAATTTCAGTATTTCAATATTTAAACTTCATAAGAACAATATATGAATCTGCCATGATCCGTAATGAGATCATGAACTTCATATCAAACCCTTTCTCAAATCCAGCTCAAGTTTTAGTTATTAACTACGATGATGAACAGTGAGTTGAGTCTCCATAACCGAGGAGCAACGACGATTTCGAACCGATTAAACCCAGCTGGGGATTCCAGACCACACGACATATGCAGGTCCCCGACTTACATATATCAACCTACCCTCGGATCTTCTAAAACAAGAATGGGTCCGCGCCACCCGAGAATATAGTACTCCACCAATCCGGCTCATTGCCACATGGGTACATGCTATTCCTACCATCTCTCCACTCCAGTGCGCGAGTAGCCATTCTCGTAATAGAATAGCTGAGTTAAGGCTTATCGGAGTATGTGGTTAGTACTACAAAGTCTCATCTCATGCAATTCAACAACGGACGGACCTTAATCGACACAGGCGGAAAGAAGCCGCTCACAAGACCTCCATGTCTTGTGGCTCTCACACACCGAGTCCACCCGGTCTAGATTTATTACTTCCATGCTCATATCTCATGATAACATAAGTAACCAAAGATCCATTTAAAATTCTCAGGTGACTAGGTAATCACCCGACTAAGCATGACTAAGCATATCTAGACATTTACGAATAAAACAGGTAATCAAGGTAGATATGGAAAAACAAGGTTGGTAATGCACCAATTAGGTTTCCACTTGACTCCTAATCACTTAATGCAAGTATATAAAAGCAAAAGCGATAAAATTTGTAAAACACAAGGTAGGGTTAAATGCATCCGGGGCTTGCCTTCATTGAAGGAAAAGTTAGGTTCCTGCGACGTTCCACAAGTATCAGATCCGACCTCAACAGACAGGATTAACCTCCTCCGCAACTTGATTAACTACCACATGTTCACCTTCGTTCACTACACGTAGTAACAATGCTATGTTTAACATGATGCGGGATACGAAACATGATGCTTGATGATGGATGCAAAATTAACAATTCGGATACAACTTTCTTCATGGTACAGTTGCAAGTCAAACGAACTAAATCTTTTTCGTAACACATACATCAATTGCCAAGGATCATTACCAACTAATGATCCAAGGTCATCACTCAATCCAAAATTTCAAACAAAACCTAAATCATTAAAGGTTACTATTTGCTTTTATGAATTAATTATTTAATTCAAAATTATGAAATAAATCAACTTATTCCAATTGAGCTCAAAATTTTTGTAAATGTTCATCACATGATAACTAAGTGGCAAAACAATTTTCATAATTTTTGGATAATTAATTAAGCCTAGAAAAATCATGAAAACTCATTTATTAATTAATTGAGCCATTTTTATCACCTTAAAATTTTTGTAAATTAATATTTCATATTTTTCCTAAATAATATTCATCACAGAGAGGTCACACAAAAATTTTCATAATTTTTGGAGCTCTAAATAAATCTACACAAAAATAACAAATCACATCACTATTCATTTAATCTGAAAAACAGAAAAATCATTTTGAACGCTGAGTCACTAACATCGGGTCCCACTTGTCATCTTCAACCTCTAGCTTTGACCACGACAGTGACGGCGTTGACCGACGCTTCCTCGCCGACGGTGAGACCAACAGCGACAGCGAAGACACCAACATAATCACCATGACTAGGCGCATCGATTGAAGGCACTAACTTAAGCGATTACAGCATGATTCAAGGCTAACGCCAGCCATGGCGGATGCGACAGCATGGCAGCACTACACCAGCAACAGGAGACCAGTAGCAGTCAAACAAAGGGTCCAGGAAGCATCAGTAGCTCACCCCGAACGTGTTGAAGCAAAAGCGAGACCGGAGAAGCAACGGTGACGTGGGTCGACGTCCACGGTGATCACGGCGAAGCAAAGCTCGTTGGTGGCGGTGTTCTGGCGACTGCAGTGGGCAAAATGACCAAGCAACAAGGGATTAAGCACGACGACATCGAGATGGAGCTGTAGGTACACAAAGCAAGGGCAACGGCTCACTAGAGGGCGCTGTCCACGACGGCGCAGCCACGACGGAGAGGTTGCCGGTCGCGAGGAAGAAGGGTTCGCACCGCGGATTCCCGATGAAATGAGGTGACCACAGTTGGATGGCTAGGTGCGCAAGGAGTAGACGAAGCTATTGAGCACTTTGCTGCGATGGTGGAGGCGCTACAGCGACGGTGCAAGCTCGCCGGAGATGAGCTCGGGCGACGGGAAAAATAGAGGAGCGAAATGAAGCACGGCGACGTCGTCTGAGCTTTATAGAGTGGCTGATAGAGCAAGGAGACGACATGCAGTGGCCTTCTCCATGCCAGCGTGAATCCAAGGGCGGCCACAGGCGCGTCTGGAACCGAGCAGAAGGTCGCCGGCGGTGGGGCGGTGGTCGTGACACTGTTCACTATAATTACAGAATTGCCATCTGTTTAAAATCTAAATTACTCCCAAATTTGTATAACAACTCAAAAATCTCCAAAAATAAAAGTTGCTCAAAATCCAAAGTTCTACAACTTTGCTTTTATAACCATCCCCTAATTCAGTCTACATTTTGAAATGACATTTTGAATTCAAATAGGGGACATTTAACGAATTACGCCTTTTTAAATTACTTCAAATTTTTCATAACAACTTTGAAAACTCCAAAAACAAACTTTGTATAACTTGACAAGCTCTACACTTTTGCTTTAAGGCTCAACCCCAAAATATGCTTAGATTTTGAAATGAGTTTTCAGGGTAGAATTTAAATACTGAAAATCAGGGTTTTCTTGAAAATTCAAATTCAAACCAAATTTTGAACTTGATTCAAACAATACAATTCAACACATACCACATAAAGGTAAACTTGTTTTAGTGTAATGCATATCAAAGTTTTCACTAAATGCCAAATGCTTTGCAATGCATATGATGACATGGCAGGTTTTAGTATTTAAACACCCGAGGTGTTACAATCCTTCCCCCTAAAAGAAATCTCGTCCCGAGATTCAAAGCCATAGGGTAAGTAATGGAAAAGGAAACGTGTCAGTCCAAAAACATCCAAAACTTGTCCATAAAACTAGCTGAGGTTCCTTTACAAAACACACTTTGTAACAACCGAGCTCAACTAACATTACTCTATATTGACGCAAGAAACTCTGGAAATTTTTCTAGCAAGTAATCTTCGGATTCCCAAGTAGCTTCTTCTTCGAAATGTTGATTCCATTGTATCTTGTAAAACTTGATTGTCCTTCTTCGTGTGACACGATCTTTCTGATCCAGAACTCAGATAGGATATTCGGAATAGGTCAAATCAGGTTCAAGTTCCACTCCTTCAACCTCAACATTCTGCTCAGGCACTCGAAGACACTTCTTCAATTGAGAAACATGGAACACATCATGCACAGCTGAAAGATGTTCGGGTAGCTTCAAGCGATATGCCACTTTTCCATACCTCTCTAAAATTTGAAATGGCCCAATATATCGAGGTGCCAACTTGCCTTTAACACCAAAACGAGTAACTCCCTTCATTGGTGATACCTTCAGATATACAAAATCTCCCTTGTTAAACATCAAATGGTCTACTGTCGTTTATCTACATAACTCTTTTGTCGGGACTGAGCTATCTTCAAATTACTTTGTATTTGCCTAACCTTGTCTTCTGTTTCTTTCACAAGGTCAACTCCAAAGAATCTTCTATCTCTGGGCTCAGACCAACTCAGTGATGTTCTGCATCTACGACCATAGAGTGCTTCAAATGGAGCCATTCTAATGCTCTCCTGATAACTATTATTGTATGAGAACTCAGCCAAAGGCAGACATTCGTCCCACTTCTTGGAATAGTTAAGGACACAACACCTTAACATATCTTCAAGTACTTGATTGACCCTTTCAGTCTGACCATCAGTCTGTGGATGATAAGCTGTACTATACAGGAGTTTGGTACCTAACGAAGTATGCAAGTGTTTCCAAAAGCTAGAGACAAACTATGTACCCTGATCTGACACTATGGTCTTTGGTACTCCATAGTAGACTCATGATTCTTGCTAGATACATCTTGGCATACTGGATAGTAGGATATATACTCTTGACTGGAAGAAAATGTGCTGACTTAGTTAGTCGATCTACAATAACCCATATTGAGTCAAAACCTTTTGATGTCTTGGGTAGACCAACAATAAAGTCCATACTAATATCCTCCCACTTCCAAGCTAGAATAGGTAATGGCTGTAACTCTCCAGCAGACCTCAAATGTATAGCTTTCACCTTTTGACAAGTATCACACTTGGCTATATACCGAGCAATTTCTATCTTCATTTTGGTCCACCAAAACCTTTGTTTCAAGTCATGGTACATCTTATTACTTCTCAGGATGAATAGATAGCCTAGTAGCATGTGCCTCTTCAAGAATTGACTGTCGCAACTCAGGAACCTTAGGTACCACTAAGCGATTCTTGAACCATAACACACCTTCATCATCTATTTGAAGCATTCTGCTTTCCCATTCTTGATTCTTTCTTTGATATGGGCTATACCCTTGTTTTCTTTCTGAGCAAGCAATAATCTGATCTCGAATAGTGGCTTCAACAGTTATATTGGCCAAACTACCATTGTTGAATTACCTCCTATACTCAACTTTTCCATCTCTTGGCATAAAGTCAAACCCATTGTTCTTACTGTCAGACAATTGCAATGGCTCTTTCGACTGAGGGCATCTGCAACTACATTTGCTTTACCAGGATGGTAATGTACTTTCAAGTCATAATCTTTAATCAATTCTAACCATCTTCTTTGTCGCATGTTTAAATCTGATTGAGTAAAGATATACTTTAAGCTCTTGTAGTCTGTATAAATATGGCATGTATTACCAAGTAGATAATGCCGCCAAATCTTCAGAGCATGGACAACTGCTGCTAACTCTAGATCATGAGTGGGATAGTGCTCTTCATGTTGCTTGAGTTGTCTAGAAGCATAGGCAATGACTCAGCCTTCTTGCATCAATACACATCCAATGCCAATACCCGAAGCATCACAATAAACGTCAAATGACTTCTCGATATCAGGTTGGGCTAATACTGGTGTAGTGGTTAATAATCTCTTCAAAGTCTGGAAAGCTTCTTCACATTCAGATGACTAGACAAACTTGGATTGGTTCTTCAACAACCTAGTGATGGATTTGGATACTCTAGAGAAATCTAGAATAAAACGACGGTAATACCCCACCATTCCCAGAAAACTCTGAACCTGATGAATAGTGGTTGGCGGTTTCCAATCAAGCACATCCTTAACTTTGCTCGGATCAACAACAACTCCTTCAGCTGATAAGACATGTCCAAGAAACTATACTTCCTTAAGCCAGAAGTCACACTTACTGAATTTGGCATATAGTTGATGTTCTCTTAAGCGGTTCAGGACAATTCTGAGATGTTCCGCGTGTTCCTTCTTGCTTCTTGGAATAAACCAGGATATCGTCAATAAACACCACCACAAACTTGTCTAGCTCAGGCATGAATACTAAATTCATCAGATACATGAAATGAGCTGGGGCATTTGTCAAACCAAAAGACATTACCAAGTATTCATATAATTCATATCTTGTGGTAAATGTCATTTTGGGAATATCTTCAGGCTTAATCTTGATTTGGTGATAGCCTGACCTTAAATCAATCTTGGAGAAAACTTTGGCTCCAGCCAGTTGATCAAAAAGCAAGTCTATCCGAGGTAAGGGATACTTATTCTTAATGGTCACTTCATTCAACGGACGATAGTCAACACATAACCTTAGGGTCTCATCTTTCTTTTTCACAAAAATTGCAGGGCATCCCCAAGGTGATGAACTAGGTTGAATAAATCCTTTCTCAATCAACTCTTGCAACTGAGTCTTCAACTCAGCTAATTCCTTGGGAGGCATCCTATAAGCTCTCTGAGAGATCAGAGCTGTTCTAGGCTTTAACTCTATGTTAAACTGAACATCCCTATCTGGTGGTAGACCGGGTAAATCCTAGGAAAAACATCAGGGAATTCACAAACTACCGGGATATCTCTAATCTCCTTGACAAAAGTTGCACAAACCCTTTCCACTGATCTCCTTAAGGTTGGAAGTTGGATAAGAAGCTGAGAACTACTATCAGGACAAACTCACCCTTATTGTCCTATTCAAAGCATCTATAATAGTCTTATGTTGATACATCCAATTCATTTCCTAGGATCACATCTATATCTTGATCCTTGAGAATAATCATGGTAGTGGGAAAAATATGCCCACCCAGGTTTATGGGTACCTGGTATACCATTTCCTTAGTACATAGACGTCCCCCGAGCGATTGTATAAAGAAACTTTCCTTTGTTTCCCCAATTGGAATTGCATGCTTTACGACAAAGGTTCTATTGATGAATGAATGAGATGCACCAGAATCAAAAAGCATAACAGCAGGGTGATCGGCGACAGGAAACATACCCATCATCACTGGCTCCCCTTCCGGAATTTCTCTAGCTTGAATATAGAACACCCGTCCTATCTTCCTCTCATCTTTGCCCTTCTGAGCATTCTGATTATTGTTCTTGTTCTGTGCTTGACCTTGTTGTTGATTGGCAGGCGCCTTCTGGTAATTTTGATTAGCCTGCCTGGGATACGGACATTCCCTAGAGAAATGACCGGTCCTTCCACAATTGTAACATGGATAATTATGACCCTAGGACATTGGAGCATTGCCACCAGGAGCATTTGTCTGCTGTGCACTCGGGTAAGTTATAGCAGGACGGACATTTGACTGTTGCCCAGCTTGGAACTGCGATGGACGATAAGGAGGACGATAATGGTTGACTGGATGATAGATTATCTTTTGCCTCTTTTGATTTCCACCAAAAGATCCAGACGACACACTCTTCTTTTTCTTGATCTCCTTATGCTACCGATACTTTTCCTCAGAAGCAATTGCAATATTCACTACCTCATGATAAGTAACATTGGCACATGCAGTCATCATTGTCTGTAATTTGGTATTCAGTCCCCTCATGAACCATTTCTTTTTCTTGGCATCTGTATTGACATGTTCAGATGCATACTGTGACAGGTGATTGAATCTACCCACATATTGCATAACCGTTTGATCCCCTTGCCTCAAAGCAAGGAACTCATCCAGCTTCATGGCCATCACCCCTTTTGGAATATAATGAGCTCTGAAGGCAGTATGGAACTCAGCCCAAGTTATTGGAATGCCAGCTAGTTGCATAGCCACTAGATTTGCCCACTAGGCACCTGCTGCACCTCTAAGTTGCTGGGCAGCAAACACAGGCTTCTGCATCTCCGTGCATGGAATAAGATCAAATTTCTACTCCATGGTCCGAAGCCAATCATTAGCCTCTAGTGGTTCATCTGCCTTAGTGAACACTGGGGGTCTTGTATATGTAAAATCAACATACATAGCCTCCTGCCTGTTATGATTGCGGCCACGGTTTCCTTGCACCATATTCTGATTATGCACCATATTCTGATTACTCTGAGCTATCTCTCGAAGCAATCGAGCATTTTCTACGGTCATATGGACCAGTGCTGCTATAGCATCAGCTAAAGTTGGCGGAACTAGTGGTGGATCAGGAACACCACCCTCTTCATGCGAAGAACCAGGAATATCCGAAGCACGAGTATGAGGCATATATTCATAATAAACCAAACTTTACTCACAAGCTTTTATTGAGATATAAAAGAGCTCACTGCAAACACATTACATTGGGTTTACTTATTTAAGCACAAACCCGCACCTAAACAAGACTACTTAACTTAACTAGATTCCTATTTTACAACTCTACTTTCTCCTCGACCACATCAAACCTCGTGATCGGTATCTATTCCGGAAACATTTTCGCCTTCATTATCACTTTCATCAACCATCACTAATTCTTCTAGATCTCCTTCTTCTTCTTCTTCTTCTTCTTCTTCTTCAAGTTCATCATTATTAGCAATGACGACACCAGGGTCCATTGCATTAGCTTGAGGTTCATGATTTGGATCCAGGAGGTTGCTCAGCCTATGGACTTCTTTATGCAAAGTAGTATTATATTCTTCTAAATCTTCTACATAAAATTCTAGTTCATGCGCTCTAGCTCTAGCTACATCTTCCCTATGCCAAGCCTCATTTCTCCCTTCCACCATACGAACTAACATACGCTCGTAGTTCTTATGAGCGGTGGTGCTACACTTCAATTGCTCCTTTAACTTGCCTAGCCGGATAGTATCCAAGGCTCTATCCCTAGTAGCCTATGCTAACTCTATTGAAAGCCTCTGTATCTCTGCCTAGGGATCAGGCCTAGAGCTGCTACTGCTAGCATCGTCATTTCTAGGGGCAAGCTGGTGACAAGGAACTCCTTTAGGTCCAACAGACTTACGGGGCGTTACTTTGGTGCGAGCCATACTGTAGGAAGTAAGATTAATCCAATTAAGACCATCAGATCAAAATCTAAAGAGCAGCCAGGATGGATTACATAACTCAACCCAAACTCACTACCCAACCCAGACTCAGGGTGAAGGAAGTAACAAGTGAATTAATCATGATGCATGATTCATTCTTACGAACAAAACATCAAAACTTATAAGGTACATAACCACATTTATTTTTATATAGGGCATAACAAGATTACTACTCCACCACACAAAGCCTTTTTAATCAATTAAGGAATGGTGAGAATGAAATAAGATAAGCTAGAAGCAATTTGGACCAAATTAACAAGTTATATCTATTTGTCCCAAATCATTTTGAAGTTTTTGTAAAACAATACAACAAAGACTTTGTAACGATCGCTCTAATACCATTCTATGGCAGAACCTCCTAAATTATAGGACCCACATGCACTTATCACTGTCCAATGACCTTTGACAATTATACATATGTTCCTGGTAACTTAAGAAGTCTGTCGGGTGTCCTCGAGGAACCCCGAATCATCCATGATTTCCGAGCAGGATCACATTACAGAGTAATTGCAGTATTACAACATTTATTCAAATATATATATCAGAGTAAAATAGCAGAAGTCTTATGATAACATAGTTTACAAACCAGTTGTTTCAAACCTTACAAACTAAGTTTGATAATTATTACAAACCATAGTAGTAGTGGAGTGGCATAATTAACATAAACATAACACATAAAATAAGCATCCTGCCCAAGGATCACACATTCACTTATCGTCATCGACAGGAACAACAGTCATGCAGCAAGGTCCAAAATAGACCTGCTCATGAGGCTCACTTGCAACAAGGGTCAACGAACCCTGAGTACAAAAGTACTCAACAAGACTTAATCGAAATAAAAACTGAGAAGACTCAGGAATACAGGCTCAGGGATTCAAGGTTTGGCTTTAGCAATAATCAAAGTTCTTTTGCGTAAAAGCTCTTTACAAAATTTCAGTATTTCAATATTTAAACTTCATAAGAACAATATATGAATCTGCCATGATCCATAATGAGATCATGAACTTCATATCAAACCCTTTCTCAAATCCAGCTCAAGTTTCAGTTATTAACTACGATGATGAACAGTGAGTTGAGTCTCCATAACCGAGGAGCATCGACGATTCGAACCGATTAAACCCAGCTGGGGATTCCAGACCACACAACATATGTAGGTCCCCAACTTACATATATCAACCTACCCTCGGATCTTCTAAAACAAGAATGGGTCCGCGCCACATGTTTAACATGATGCGGGATACGAAACATGATGCTTGATGATGGATGCAAAATTAACAATTCGGATATAACTTTTCTTCACGGTACAGTTGTAAGTCAAACGAACTAAATCTTTTTCGTAACACATACATCAATTGCCAAAGATCATTACCAACTAATGATCCAAGGTCATCACTCAATCCAAAATTTCAAACAAAACCTAAATCATTAAAAGTTACTATTTGCTTTTATGAATTAATTATTTAATTCAAAATTAGGAAATAAATCAACTTATTCCAATTGAGCTCAAATATTTGTAAATGTGCATCACATGATAACTAAGTGGAAAAATAATTTTCATAATTTTTGGATAATTAATTAAGCCTAGAAAAATCATGAAAACTCATTTATTAATTAATTGAGCAATTTTTATCACATTCAAAAATTACTATAAATCAATATTTCATATTTTTCCTAAATAATATTCATCACAGAGAGGTCACACAAAATTTTTCATAATTTTTGGAGCTCTAAATAAATCTACACAAAAATAATAAATCACATCACTATTTATTTAAATCTAAAAAACAGAAAATTCATTTTGAACGCTGAGTCACTGACATCGGGTCCCACTTGTCATCTTCAACCTCTAGCTTTGACCACGACGGCGACGGCGCTGACTGACGCTTCCTCGCCGACGGTGAGACCAACAACGACAGCGAAGACACCAACACAATCACCATGACTAGGCGCATCGATTGAAGGCACTAACTTAAGCGATTACAACATGATTCAAGGCTGACGCCGGCCATGGTAGATGCGACAGCATGGCGGTGCTACGCTGATAACAGGAGACTGGTAGCAGTCAAACAAAGAGTCCAGGAAGCATCAGTAGCTCACCCCGAACGTGTTGTAGCAAAAAGCGAGACCGGAGAAGCAACGGTGACATGGGTCGACGTCCACGGTGATCACGACGAAGCAAAGCTCGTCGGTGGCGGTGTTCTGGCGACTGTAGTGGGCAAAACAACTAAGCAACAAGGGATTAAGCACCACAGCATTGAGATGGAGCTGTAGGTACACAATGCAGGGCAACGGCTCTCCGGAGGGCGCTGGCCACGACGGCGCAGCCACGACGGAGAGGTTGCCGGCCGCGAGGAAGAAGGGTTCGCACCGTGGATTCTTGGTGAAATCAGGCGACCACAGTTGGATGGCTAGGCGCGCAAGGAGTAGGCAAAGCTATTGAGTGCTTTGCTGCAATGGTGGAGGCGCTACAGCGACGGTGCGAGCTCGCCGGAGATGAGCAAGGGTGACGGGAAAAACAGAGCAGCGAAATGAAGCACGGCGACGTCGTCTGAGCTTTATAGAGCGGCTGAGAGAGCAAGGAGACGACATGCAGTGGCCTTCTCTGCGCCAGCGCGAAGCCAAGGGCGGCCACAGGCGTGTCTGGAACCGAGCAGAAGGTCACCGGCGGTGGGGCGGTGGTCGTGACACTTGTTCACTATAATTATAGAATTGCCATCTGGTTTAAAATCCAAATTACTCCCAAATTTGTATAACAACTCAAAAATCTCCAAAAATAAAAGTTGCTCAAAATCCAAAGTTCTACAACTTTGCTTTTATAACCATCCCCTAATTCAGGTCTACATTTTGAAATGACATTTTGAATTCAAATAGGGGACATTTAACGAATTATGCCTTTTTAAATTACTTCAAATTTTTCATAACAACTTTGAAAACTCCAAAAACAAACTTTGTATAACTTGACAAGATCTACACTTTTGCTTTAAGGCTCAACCCCAAAATATGCTTAGATTTTGAAATGAGTTTTCAGGGTAGAATTTAAATACTGAAAATCAGGGTTTTCTTGAAAATTCAAATTCAAACCAAATTTTGAACTTGATTCAAACAATACAATTCAACACATACCACATAAAGGTAAACTTGTTTTAGTGTAAGCATATCAAAGTTTTCACTAAATGCCAAATGCTTTGCAATGCATATGATGACATGGCAGGTTTTAGTATTTAAACACCCGAGGTGTTACAATCCTTCCCCCTAAAAGAAATCTCGTCCCGAGATTCAAAGCCATAGGGTAAGTAATGGAAAAGGAAATGTGTCAGTCCAAAAACATCCAAAACTTGTCCATAAAATAGATGAGGTTTTAGTATTTAAACACCCGAGGTGTTACAATCAAGGACTCGCAAGTCATCCTAGAGAGGAATGCGCTGATGACGTCCGTGTCGATGACATCAGGACAGGAATTGCACCGCTTTGAGAACCTATGAATGTAATCCCATAGGGATTTGTCAGGCTCCTGCTGGCAACTCTTGAGGTCCTAGGAATTCCCAGGACAGATATATGTCCCCTGGAAATTGCCGACAAAGACCCTCTTGAGGTCCGCCCAGTCGCGAATGCTGTTGGGTGAAAGGAATTTGAGCCATGCTCAAACATGCTCCCCCACGTAGATGGGGAGGTACTAGATGATGAAGTGGTCATCATCCACTCCTTCGGCTTGGTAGGCGAGCCGAAAGTCTTTGAGCCATATACCGGGGTTGGTCTCCCCGGTGTATCTAGCGATATTGGTGGGTGGCCGGAATCACTATGGGGAACAACGCTCTCTAAATGCAACGACCAAAGGCCCATGTCCCTAGGCCATCTGGGCTAGGGCTTCGATCATTTGGCTAGCCACCATGCCAAGGGTGTGTGTCCCTACACTCCTCGATGGTTAGGCCAGGACCCATGCCACCCGCTCTCGCCACCACTCGATAGACGTCATCATCACGCCGGGCATGGCGTCGATTGTTGATGACGTTGCGAGCGTCATGGTTTGGCCTGAGGCATTCACGCACAGGTGGTTGGTGTGGAGCGGGTGCTGGGTTGGGCTATAGTGCAGTCGCGACTTCCTGCCCCACCCCTAGCAACAACAGTGGTGAGTGGACGGAGTGATTCAACTGGTGCGGCCCTAGTCCTCCGGTTGGGCAAGAGGCCATGAGCCGATGTCGTGACGCGGAGCTCTCTGCCTGTTGAACGATGGCGGTCTCCACCAGTGCCCGGAGGTTTTGGTGGATTGCTTGTTCCTAGGGGTCGGCTGGCTCGGGGAGGCCATGCAGAAGCATCGCCGCAGCAGTGATGTTCTGGCCAGCTTGAGCGAACTGAGGGGGGGTCGTTCCCTCCATCCAAGATGTTGCACTGGACCTGACGGGCGTGACCTCGAGCGCCGCTCGCTGGGTTACGCGCGTGGCATAGCATGTTATGCCGAGCGCGCCAACGCAGGTGGTGGCTGGCTATGCCGCCTTTGTCATAACTCCACGCTGTGCCCCTGCGCACGAGCAAGGGCTTCTACACAAGGCTCCAGAGGGGTGTAGTCTGTAGAGACTCCACCACCACCGGTGGCTATCCCGGAAGAGTCCGCCATAGCGCACTACCGGGACAGAGGGTGGCCAGGTGCCACGACGTCACCGATGCTGGAGCCATCGCTTTTGACCTCATCATCCACGAGGTCATGAAAGGAGGCGGGAGCATAGCCTACCATCCCCATGAATTCGAATGTGAGAGGGGCGACAGTCAGCATCCTTCGGAGCCCCCTGCACGTACACGTCCGTGGGGGACGCAAAGCTGTAGGGGAATCGATTGCACGGTGGTTGCGGTAGGGACAATGGGGTCCCTCCGGAGTGTCGGCAAAAGGTATTAAACAACGAGTAAAGAACAACATGTACGTTACTCACCGTGGAGTTTGAGCCCAGCACGGGCTCGAGGTGAAGCCTGAGTGTTTCGACATTGAGGTCGTCGAGTGGCCCCGGGTCGGTGGAGGACTGCTCCTCCTCCAGTGGACGCTGGGACACTCACCTCCTCACGGAGGCGGAGTACGCCGAGTCGATCAGCGATGAGTTCATACTCCCTAAGAGGAAAGTCTGGAGTGGCACGAAGACGGGAGGAACCAACATCCCAACAGGTAAGATCGTGGGAAACTCTAGCGAGCCGAAGCGAATCGTATCGCTCGAGCCTGTCATGCCGAAGATGGTGGAAAGGTGGCCATCCAATGACCAAAAGCATGAACGCACGACGTCTTCCCCACGGACGGCGCCAACTGTCGGTGCAAAAAGTGACCAACAAGTAAATATTTATAGTTTTACCATACGCTTGTGATTGGATGTGGCCTAGCACTCAATGATATAGGATTTATACTGGTTCAGCCAACGTGCCCTACATCCAGTTTCAGTGGGTCAGAGACTTTATTCCTGAGCCCAGGTGCTCGAAGTTTGCTGTGGGGTTACAAACGAGTAGGAATGAGAAGGGGATGTTAAAGGCCCGGTCGGACTCTGAAACGAAGGGCAGAGAGTGATGGGTGCTCTAACGTGCGCTAGGTATTGGAGCGTATGCTCTATATTGCTTTAGAGTTCTAGAGCAACTGAGCTGTTCGAGTCCTCAGGTCATTGAGTCATCGAATCTCCTAGCTTCTCTTTTTGGGGGAGAGCCAGAGCAAGCCAGAGAGAACGTCCCCTAGAGAGGAGAGAATACATCCCCTTTTATAGTTGAAGGGGATAGCCTTATAAGTCAGAGAAAGAGAGAATGGATACGTGTGCTACCTAGTCTTGTTGCCCACGTTGTAGGGTACGAGATGGTCGTCGGCGCCCATAATACTGTTTATATCAGACACATGTGGCAGGCTCTACCGTGTTCGCCTGGTACTGGCAAACGTCGGCGCCTACAATATTGTTTGTGCTCTGACACGCTTGGAAGGTTGTATAGTGCCCGTCTAGCATGCCCTGGTGGCACCGTCATGCAGGTGTGCAAGGTATGGTCCTCGGTATTGCGATTGACTTGAGCGCCTTATCTTATCTGCTCTGCCTGATCCCCAGGCCCTTACCGAGCGGGTGTCCCCGGTTGATCGTTCCCAGTCGGCTCTGACCGTGTCGGTCGGGGAAGAATCACGAGCAGAGGTCCGGCGTATCCCCGGTCGAAAAAGGAGGTCGGAGTTGGACTGTGTCCCCACCTTGGCCAGGCCTTTCGGTCGGGGACCGGATCGTTGCCCTGGCCTGTCATTACGTATCTAGGCCGGCCTGGGAGGCGCGCGTTGTCGCAACGCCGTCTGCTGGGCCGAGTTTTTTTATAGGGAAGCGGGTCCATTGGGGACCCTAGGTTTATGAACCCGACCAGTTGATATTCAATCGTTTGTGTATATTTATATGATGGGAGGTCTATTCCCATGGTAGATTCTAAATACATCAAGGTTTGCAATTTAAACTGACTAAAACTCAATCTGGATAGTCAAAAGTAGGTTACCCAGTTTTAGAATCGGGTCACCCTATTTTCTCGGGAAGGAATCCTACCAAGGCTGTAATTCTCTCATCCATACTCAAAATGCAGCGCTCCACGTATGCATTTAATTGTCTCAATTGGAGATACGTAATGCTGAAGTCCATTCTGCCATTGAAGGTCATTTTGAGAACTAGATGACCCTAGTTTCCCAGACTGCCCGATATATGCCAATTTTGATCATGAATATATGCCCCATGTTTTCCAGCAAAGTTTGCATTCAAAGAACACTCTTCTAGCTTAGAATTAACTAAGACGATGATGAACATAACATCAGCCACATACGTGATCTATAGACTATATGAGAATATCAATGTAGTCAAATTAAAGTTTTATCAAATATAGAGTGAGTATGAATAAAGGAAATATTTTGGTTTTTGAGCATCAAGCATTTTTAGTAACATAAATTTTGATGTGGCCAAGATAGGCGGTCATAAACATTATGATTACTTGGTAAAACCTAATTAGCATATGCATAATCATAAGACAACCACCCAAGGACTACACCAAAACCATGGAATAGAACCAAATGCATTACTTGAATATTTATTCCATGGAATATATGCACAGACAGAATACTTGATGAAGACCAATGGGGTGATCACCAATGACTTGATGCTTCTTTGCTTTCAGTGACTAAGAATCGCTCCTTTGATTTCCAAGCTGATTGTTTTGTTTTGTATGGTCATCTACTGGTATTTAGATAAAATCTCTTCAAAGCTTGGCATCTTCTTCACTGCCTTATTATTTTTATCTGAATATTCTGGTTTTACTAAATTTCTAACAAAACATGATGGCCTAGTTTATATAGAACCAGACACTTTGCAACCAACTTGCCCCCCATCCAACCTTGAATTTTGTTCTGCTATTTTTTTTTCAAAATATGCTCATCATTAGGGACAATTTGATCAATAGAACTAGTAGATGTTTTAAATTTAGATACAAAGTTAAAGGGATATTTTAAATTATATTTCATAATGGAAAAGATGGGCAATTTAGATGCAATTGTTAATGGGTTATTTGAATTATGCTTTATAATGACAAAAGTGTGTAATTTATATGCAAACTTAGGGGGTTATTTTGAATTTCCTTTCACAATGACAGATGTGGGTAATTTATATACAAATTTAGGGATTATTTTGAATTATCTTGCATACTGGCAGAGGTGGGTAATAGATGCAAAATTAGGAGGTTGCTTTATATTTTTTCATAGTGGCAGAAGTGGGTAATTTTTTATAAATTACAATAGATTTAATAAATGTTATTGGCGATGATGATTTGAGTCTACCAAATTAAAGGCTAGATGTTTCTGACTGTTGTGAGAATTTCTAGGATTTATTTTTTCCCTAGCGCATTTGGTGGGAATTAACGTGGTGTCCCCGTTGGGCCTCTAATTAGTAATAGTATAGATAGATAGATGTGAAATTAGGGGAGGGGGGGGGGGGTTTTAGATTATGTATTTTCATAATGGCAGAAGTGGGTAATTCTTTTATAGATTACGTACATTAGATCCAATGACTATTGTCGGTGATGATGGTTCAAGTTTACCAAATTAAAGGCCAGTTGTTTCTGATTATTGTGAGAATTTCTAGAAATTGTCTTTTTTTCTAGCGCATTTCGAGCATCTCCAAGACTTCCCAATAAAGCCTCTAAATCTTGGATTTTTGGCAAGAATGGAAAAAACCCCATCTCCAACAGTTCCCAATCCCACCTCCCAATCTTTCTACGCTTGGAAAATAGACCGATGGCGTGGACATATGCGCGTGTCTCCCACGCGCGTATCCATCGGCCAATCTAAAAGTGGAAAGACGTGGGAAAGAATAAAGAGTAGAAAATGGTTCCTGATGCAAATATACAAGAGAGAAAGAATATATAAAAGTGGTTAGAATAATTTAGAAATAGTATAGAATACTAATGTAAAATTGTCTTCTATATTTTAGGAATTATTGAAAGCTATTGGAGATGGTCTTATTTATTCCTCCCAATAATTTTTGGCGAGTTAGAAAACCCCATGGTTTTGCGAAAAAATTGTTAGGAACTCTTGGAGATGCTCGGTGTCTCCGTTAGGGTCTCTAATTAGGTCTCTAATTAGTAATAGTATAGATAGATAGATGCAAAATTAGGGGGTTAGTTTATATACTTTCATAATGGCAGAAGTGGGTAATTTTTTTATAAATTATGTACAATAGATCCAATGACTCTTATCGACGATGATGGTTCAAGTCTACCAAATTAAAGGTCAGTTGTTTCTGATTATTGTGAGAATTTCTAGAAATTATCTATTTTCCTTGCGTGTCTGGTGAGAATTAACGTGATGTCTCCGTTGGGGTCTCTGATTATTAATAGTATGATGTCACTCTTCCTATCTCAATGAGTAGGCAGAGAAGAAGATGCGAATGGGCACAAGATGGCTACAAACAACCACATCCTCATTTACCCTTTCATTATCATTAAAGTCCAAAAAACAATATGCAAGAGAAATTATGTTAGGGAATGACATGAAAATTAGGTTTGCAGAACATTCCAAGTAAAAGCAATTTGTCCACCTAAAATTTGACAGGCAATGTATCACACATCACACACATGTAATCTAAAAGGTTAGTCACACAAATTTCAGTGCCATGTTTATACAACTTTGATTTTTTTTTGACAAGTACCGCTTGAATTTGTGTGCGCTACACACATACAAAGGCCATTGACCGGCCAATGGCCCACACCCAAAAGTATGGAATTTCTGTGTGCTGACTATTTGCACAGTTTGACTAGCATTTTGTTCCTGAAGTTGAAGACTTGCATGACGGTTACAGTCTTGCGTGTGCAATTGCTAGCATAGATAGGTCAAGGATGCCCTTTTAGGAACATTTATGAATTCATGAGGATTTGTTAGCAAACAAGCTAGTGCTGTGTCATGTGCATTCTCACAAGTGATCTTTTCTTTATAGCCTACATGGAACATTCTAACAAAAGATTGGCTCTGCACCTTGAACTGTGCCCTTTTTGCATGATATAGGTCACTCAAAACTCAACTACCTTAGCTTTCCTTCGCTTTTGCTTTGGACATGAGCCAGCCCAGGAAATCTTACCGAAATCTAGAGCAGCCGAATCCACCACTGTCACCATTGATGAATGATGATGATTAGCTTGGAATCTGCAAGCTTGGGAAGGTACAATGATGCTACAAAGCCCCTAATCATGGCATCCACACCCACACCCAGCATTTCCTCAGGGCCCCTGAAAACGGCGTCGAGCTGGTTTGCAACCACGGCAACTGGACCGTAAGGCGGTCACCGTCGTCATCGCACTTTTCGGTAAGATTGGAGGTGATCAGGGGGGAGATCCTGCTGTAAGAGTGGCTGCCTCACTTTGTGCCGCCGGAGGGGAGCACTGCCGTTGCCGTCTCCTTCCACAGTTCCCCTGAGGTGGAATCAGCCACCACTCCACTCTTCCATTTCTTCAGCTGTATAGATGATTTTGCATCACTCTTTACAGGTCTGGATTAAAAGGAGAGAACACAAGGAAAAGGAGATCAGATGTGCCTTTGTTTGTGTCAACTATTCTGTTGCGTAATCATGACTGCTCGTACTGTTTAAGGATGAACAAGTTCAGTTGTTTTTAAATTAAGCATCAATTGCAATTAGGGGCAAACGAGCTTTGTTGCAAAGGAAACGGCTTTTGAGCAGGTGGTTTGGTCTTGGTTCTCAAGAAATGTATGGCTTCCATCTTGCCAGGTGAGTCCAGATCTTCATCCTTCCCATAGGAATCAGTCACCAAATGATTGGCTGATTGAATGGATGATCATTGTTCAGCAAAGCGGAAAAGAATGAGTGCACAATCCCAGCAGCTTGGCATCATATAAAGCAGTTTTCATCTTTAGAAATGCCATCATGAGCCAATGATTAGAGCTGAACTTGACAAAGAAAAACTTTGCACAAGAGAAGGTACATTGATATTATTCAAAAGGATAAGTGGTTCTCTTTATTCTTGTATACAGGTATTTATGTACAATCTACAATTTTAAGGTCCTTAACTTTACAAGGCCATGCAATATACAGTTGATACGCTAGTATCATAAGCCTGATGTATCCTCAAGCAGGATGCTCCCATCACATGCTGATATACATTCTCTCCTAAAAAACCGCCATCATTGGTAGTACTTGCATTCTAATTAGAACTAGGGAATTTGCATACTTATAGTCTGCAGCAGGTACTCATTACAAAGTGCTGACGGATTTCTCTTAAGATGTCCCTTCTGATTTGCTGTTTCTGTTAACAGATAACAAATCAGGTTAGTGATTTGTGGACATGCGTACAAGGAGTAGTCATTTTCTGCTTCTTCATAATCTATGTGCCTGAAGCTAAAACAATTTGTAGTTGCAAACATAGAGCAACTTTTGCGGTAAGCACACTGTGATTGACACATTGAGGTAATATCTGAAAACGGAAGCAACACTCAAGTCTAAATAGCAAAGGTTTTTGAGCACCCAAAATACATTACTGTTACTGTTAGCTATTATGACAGAACTCATGATACAATTTGCTAGTAAGCACAGTATATTGTAAAGTTATAGGTTGGAATAAAAAACAAGCGCATCACTGAGTAATCAAAAGGTTCTAGTCTTCTAGAAAGCATCAAACCATTCCTGACCAAGTTGGAGACGCTCCCAACCACTGCTGCAGCAGGCTTCTAAAACAGCTATCGTAACCTACAAGCAACGGATTCGGTACCATCTAACAATGTTCTTTCGTCCTTAGGTTCTATGTACTTGCCGATCACCGAAAGGAAGGAATGACATTAAGGAGCAAGTGAAATTGTATGATGAACCAAAGGGTGGCACCTACTTTCTTGTAGTAAAAAAATGCTAATATTGGCATTGCAGGTCAAGATAAAATATGAAAACTTCAAGGTGTAAGGAGACAGCAAGATAAATCAAATTATAAGAGTTTACAGATAGCCATGTTTCCAGAATACATGCTCATGATGTACAATATATGAAGTGCAATTACTAGTGGTTTAAATGAGAAAGGCTACATAAGCTATTTCAATAACAACTCATTTTTTACTAGATAAACCACATTGATCCTGCTAATGATATTGGCTTTATTTTTTTTCCATCCCTATCCAAGTATCCAGTGTTCCCAACTATGCCTAAGTAATTCAATAGCAAAATACAGTTTCTGAGAGAATAGGACTGCAGGTATTCACAATACAAGGTGTAAAAAAAACTTGTGTTTTCGTAAGGAACAAACATGGACATAGTTATAGCTCCAGTCAAAAAAATGGAGTAGCTCTCAAGTGCCAATATATTGATTTGTATGGACTGAAGTTTGAAATGCCTAGGTTTTCTTTGAATGCAACAAACAGTTTTACTTTAGCACCAATAGTAGGCATGCCAAGAAATTTAGGAATTTGAGATGGGCATCCAGAGGGTAAACACGAAGAACACAAAAATGCAGGTAATTATGCCGTCAGGTCCTTCAGGCATTGTACCAAACTGCAAATGAAGTTGAATCAGGTTTGAAATACTGAAATAGACAGCTAAAGCAACTTTCCCCGCTTCAATTTTACTACAATTGCAACCACGCCCACATGAAGAGCTGCAGCATCACCATATGCCCAACCAGATCAGATAGTGGGTGGACATGCGGTATGTGGATACAATCCTAATCTACAAACTACTGCACAAAACTGCTTCACCAATGCCAGGAGTCCAGGACTCAACAGCACTGGAGCACTGAATCTGGATCCAAATGAACAAAAGTTTGCCAGTTAGTTTCCACATGAATCAGCACCTAAACATCCTGATGAGCAAAAGCAGGAGGCTTGTGTGGTCGTGCGGAGGTAAAGCTTTGACCTTTGTGCGGCCTCCGCCTGGTTCTGGTAGAACTTGGCGAAGCGGCCGCGGTTGGCTGGCTTGGGTTTAACGGGCTTCTTCGGGCGCAGACCGGCGATCTCCTGCACCAACGGCACGTGCACCAGCACCGTTCTCCACGCCACGTACCAGCCTGGGGAGACGAAGCGGATCAGGGAACCCACGCAACTAGGTAAGCGAGGAGAAAAAAAAGGAGGGGAGGCATACTGAGGAGGATGAGGGTGAAGACGAAGGCGATGGCGAGGACGGGCCGGATGAGGAAGACGACGGCGAACTCCAACGCAGCCGCCAGGCCGCCGCTCGCCATGGCGCCGGCGGCAGCTCAGTTCCGGCCTTGCAAGGAGGGGATCCGCGTGCAAGGCTATTGAGCCTATGGCATGCGGGGCCCGCCCGCAGAAATCGTTGGCGCAAGCAAGAGCCTGGTTGCAGTTGCAGCGCCGTTTTGACTTTGCTGGCAATGCAAGCAATCGGGATCGGAATTGCCAAATTGGTGTGCAACCGTTTTCGAAGGAGAAAAGAGTACTAGCCAGATCAAATCCAAAGGCAAATATTTGCGTAAAATCACAGAATTTGTGTGACCGACCGTGACTCAGTCACCAGGAACCCAGGACATTCACAACACAACTTTGCTCAAACGTTCATCCGAAGATGCCGGCCTGGCACTCTGGCAGGCTGGCCCGATCCAAGCCAGTATTACCATGGGATGGTATAGGTGGGTGCAAAAATTACAGAGAACTATTGATCCAATATTTCAATTGAATTTCTCATCGCTGTTTAAAATAACAACACAACACGGTTACATTACATGAACCCCTTCCATCTTGATGTTTTTGTGGAAGATGCACGGGCAGGCTAAAATTGCAACACAGTGCCCGCATATGAAAATAAAATTCAGAATGTAAATGAGTCAGGCATTCCTATATGTTAGAAGCTGACAGCAAATACGTTAGTGTGATCAGGATTCATAGCCCTTGTTTAGTTACCCCAGAATCCAAACTTTGGCACTATGCAAAAAGAAGATTCCCCGTCACATTAAACTTGTAGTATATGTATGGAGTACTAAATGTTGACGAAATCAAAAACTAATTACACAGTTTGGTTGTACTTTACGAGACGAACGTTTTGAGCCTAATTAGTCAACGATTGGACAATTATTACCAAATACAAACGAATGCTACATTGCGCTACAGTGACGTCAGAATTAAGGCGGCGCCAATTCGGCCGGCAACTAAACGGGGCCCTAGATACCTTCTCACGGATTCCTACTGCCAGAGGTCAGAAAGTTGCCATCAAGTTCTGACTGTCGTATTGCCTGTCCAGATTTTAGTTCCTTTGCACTACACTTTATCAGGACTTCGAGAAAACCACATGCCAATTCAGCAGCCACCGAATACCTTCCTGTTCAGCAGAAGATCAAACCTACTATCGCTGGTATCCATGCTCCCTCATGGTCACATGTTCTCAACATGGTCTCGGTTGCACCCCACGCTTCCTTTTGGTAGGTTTTGTGGTACCATTGTCACTGGTAACTTGAGCCACCACAAGTTTTTGAGCTGGTAGCTGGCCAATGAAGAGAACATTTTGTGCCCAACCAGCATAGCTTCCAAATCTAGTAACAAAGGCATCCGCAACAATAACACTAAGTTTTGGGGTCAAGCTCTTGCCAGCTAGCTCTGGTAATAGATACTGTGTAGCAACCTGCATTAAAATCCATATAGAGTTTAGCATTCACATAAAATAGACTTTGGGTCATATTAAGTATAGACAGCAAACCTTCTTCAGGCTGCATCCTCAAGTTTGATTAAAAAATAATAAGAAAAAAAAAAACACCCCAACTGACCATTTCAGTGTTTAACAGGTACAGTCATTATGAATGCAGAAGGAATATGTATCTACACATGGTGATTGGTTTACTAGCATTTCAAATAATATTTTTCCCAAATAAAAAAACAAGCATAGTTTACTTTTTTAAGAGGGAACGAACCTAGCAATGAAGAGCAAGGTTTTTATGGTCAAATAAAATGGTTGAGTCATAACTTGAATCAGGTGTCATGTGCAGTTTACATACGACCAAAAGAAGCGCAACACAGGTTAGCCTGTACAAATGGTCAATAATTCATCTGTGTAAAGCCTTAGGGCCTGTTTGGATCCATTAGCACTAAAAATTAGCAGCTAAAATTAGTACTAATGGATCCAAACAGACCTACTAATTATTAGCTGGAGGGTTGCTAACTATTAGTTCCATTAGCAGGTTTGCAGTTGCTAATAGTTTATATGTACCTTCACCTCACTATCTGTCATACGTCGGATGGAGGGCCTAGGAGGGCCCAGGCCAGCCGTGCCACCTGAGGAGAGGGGCGCGCGCGGCAAAGGGGGGAGGCGTGCCTGGCAAGGGCAGTCCCCCGCTGCTCCACTATCCATATTGGGAGGATATCCAATAGAGGAAAGAGAATAGGAATAGGATCGGTTGAGATTAGATAGATTGGGAGTAGTCCATATCTATAAGGACTTCCCTCATTAGGTTACTTAGGAGACAAGTCTACCTAGGACTATAAGTAAAGGGACTATGTAATCATTGGAATCAAGAAAGAACAGCCTCGAGGCTTATCCTTCCCCCTCCCTCCCTCCCTCCCTCCCTCCCTCTCTCTCTCTCTCTCTCTCTCTCTCTCTCTCTCTCTCTGCGCCGCCCTCTCCTTTCCCTCTACCCTAGCGCCGACGCCCCCTCCCTCTTGCCCACACCCACACCTCCCCTAACCCTAGCCGCCGCCATCCCCTAGGGCCCCCCCTCCTGCCAGGCTCTTACACTGGTATCCGGAGACCAGACGATCCATGGATTCCACCACCCCCACCATGCAACAGCTGATCGAGAACCTCGCCGCCGATCTTCACAAGAACTTTGGGGAGATGCACCGTTAGCTCGTCAACCTCGACAATTGTCTGCACGCTATAGAGCGCGCACACACCCATGGCGACGCCGCCATCACCGGCGTCCAGGCCAGATTGGATCGGGAAGCCGCCATCGACGACCTCGCCGTAGAAACCAACCGCATCATGATCACCGTCGGCAAGTCGTATCTCCAACGCAAGATGGACGCACCCCAGTCCTCCAACACTCCGGAGATCATCCTGGCTGTATCAGACAACCTACTTTTGGCTCCACCTCCATCACCACGGCCACCAATGGCGCCGTTGTTTCCCCCACGAGGGGAACCCCCAGCCATCCATGCGACTGCCCACCAAGCCCTGGACGACAACCGTTCGGAGCCGGCAACACCACCAGCAGTTCAGCATCAACCACCGCATGTGCATGCAGCCAGCCGACTCCCAGCTAGTCCGATGGCCGCATAGCACTTCAAGGCGCCATCATAGCAGTGGCCGGCCACCTGGCAGCCGGCACGGAGGGATGTTGCCCCTCGAACACCGCTACCTCGGACGACACCAACAACGATGGAACCACCACGACGACATGTCCCTGTCAAGACACAACTCACAACTCCAACATATGATGGCTCGACGGATCCGAGGCCATGGCTCTCACGCATATAACAAATCTCCAACTTATACCGTCTGCCAGAGACACAACAAACCTGCTAAGCGGCCTATCATCTGACAGGTGAAGCACACTGGTGGTACATGCGCGCGACGAAGGATACACCCATGACCGAGTGGGCGTACTTCACCGAGAGCATCATCCGCAACTTTGGCCCCAACCGCAACATCACCAACGATCTCGCACCACCGCGTCATATCGGCTCCATGAACGACTACATCAACAACTTCATTGCCTACGCTCTATACACCAGCATCACCAGCGAGCAACACCAAGTTAGCCTCTTCGCCAACGGCCTTCAGGACGCACTCCGAGTGGCGGTTATCCCTCACCATATGCGCATGATGGAGACGGCCATTGACCTCGCTCGTACCATGGAGACCCCGGCGCCTGCCTCCACCAACACAGGTCGATCCACCTACGCTGTTGACAATGGCTCCGACATCACACCACGACGAGATACAGGCAGCTCCAACACCGGGTCAGCCAAGGGACTGCCACCCCCGCCTCCCGCGACGGCCCCTACACCGCCTGACGCCCTGGTTCGCCCTCAACAAGCCGGCACCAATGCCACAGCAGCCGCTCGCATCGAGCCTGACCAGGAGATCCTCGCCCAACTCCGTGTTGCCGCCACGGAAGAGCGCGAACTCTAGATTATCTCTGCCACCATTGAAGTCCAGGCAGCAGCACCAGCTTGGTCCCTACAACAAGGCATCGTCCGCTACAACGAACGATACTACATTCCGATAACTTCACCTCTGTTACAGGACCTGCTCGAGTCGTTTGACAATTCATCTCTGCATCTTCTAGCCATCGGCCTCCACACGGCGACATCTACACCGACAATGCAAGCATTCCCCTCGAGCATCCTACTCCTCAAGGCATGGCCACAACGCATCCTTCCTTCTGCAACGATCATCTTCTTCGACAACAACGGCCAGCAGTTCCTCTCCATCGAGGACACCTACATCGGCAGGCAGCACGCCAATGTCATCTACAGGTCTCTCCAGCAAACTACAACACCGACGACCTCCTCTTCGGCATGCTACAACACTTCACCACAACACCTCCGACAATTGTCGCTACAGCATTATGCCGACGCATAAGGGGACAAGTTGATGCCGGCCAGGTGTAGTCGCTGCCACGTCCTCCACAGGTGATGTAGACATTACACTTCCCGAGAATGCTCCCCGGCGCCGCCATCTACGCAGCCCGCTGCATTCATGAACCAATTGATGGCTTGGGGATCAACAGCCACTACATCTCCGGCTACTTCGGCTCCTGCAGCTACTACTTCCAGTTCTCCGACTACCACATCAACACCAACCAATTCAATGACACTTTGGGCCACCTCACTGTTTAGATTGCAGCACTACCCGAGGACACCGGACCATCGCCAGAGGCTGTCAAGGATTGGACAATGATTCAGCGCGAGGACGCGCTGATCAGAGAAGGGGGGAGTGATGTCATACGTTGGATGGAGAGCCTAGGAGGGGCCTAGGCCAGCCGTGCCACCTGAGGAGAGGGGCCCGCATGGCAAAGGGGGGAGGCGCGCCTGGCAAGGACGGTCTCCCGCTGCTCCACTATCCATATCGGGAGGATCTCCAATAAAGGAAAGAGAATAGGAATAGGATCGGTTGAGATTAGATAGATTGGGAGGAGTCCATATCTATAAGGACTTCCCTCATTAGATTACTTAAGAGACAAGTCTACCTAGGACTATAAGTAGAGGGGCTATGTAATCATTGGAATCAAGAAAGAACAGCCTCAAGGCTTATCCTTCCCCCTCCCTCCCTCTCTCTCTCTCTCTCTCTCTCTGTGCCGCCCTCTCCTTTCCCTCTACCCTAGCGTCGCCGCCCCCTCCCTCTCGCCGATGCCCACACCTCCCCTAACCCTAGCCGTCGCCATCCCCTAGGGCCCCCCTCCTGCTATTGGCAGGTGGATCCAAACACTCCCCTACTAAAAATTTGCTAGCTAAAAAATAGCAGCTATTGACTATTAGCTAGCAAATTTTTAGTACTAATGGATCCAAACAGGCCCTTACTTTGGTCTAACAGAGAATGATGGTGATGGACATAACTCAAACAAGCTCTACCCTCAATAAAGCTAACAATGAACCACCAATGTTATGTCCAAATGGAACAACAGAAGTAGAAGCGATTGTTACAACACTAACACAAAAGTCAGATATAGCATACCTTCCAAACATGTGTGTCGACAGGAATAGCATGATTTTGATCAAGGGAGAACAGAGCAATGTAGGCAGCGACCTTTGGACCAACACCTGACAGAGTACAAAGAGCATCAATCACATCTGAAAGCTCCTCCTCACGCAGTGAGGCAAGCCATTTTTCACCTCCACTAGGTTTGGCCTGCAATTCTTTAGCAGTGCCAACAATGTACTTTGCCCTGCTCGTTTGTCATAAAAAACCACACAGAATTGCCCAAATCAGTATGCTATGAAGTTATCTAGCAATACTATATACACAACAGAACTCATGAGCAATTACTAATTTATGATCTGTATAGTTACAATCCATATAACAAGACTTTTCTGCCTGATAAGATGGTTCGCAAAGGACAAAATGCCAGTATGCTACAAAAACGAAGTTTTGTTTTATACGTCTTTACATCTATAGTAAAAACATCATCAGCATTATCATGTCCACCATAGCACAAATGACCATGGCCTGATTAGATCAACAACTAGCCCAATGTACACATTAGTTTCATTTCTCAATCAAAGCTTCAGTTGAAATAGTAGAAACAATAGCTTAATAACCTAGGACAACCTGCCAATGCTATGCTACAAATGAAGAACAAGATAACAACAATAGAAATAAAATCTTTGAGCTCCAGCCTCCGATCTAGGAATTTTGATCATGAAGTAAAACTGACAAAGCCAAACTAAATTTGACGAGCTGTGCTGAATGACACATGCAGAACTGATGCTTGTCGTTGTACTCCAAGTGGAATGCAAAGTAGGAAGGCACCAAGTGCTGACCTGTACCCAAACCCGGCCTCACGAAGTTCCTGCTCCGACACGGGCGCGAGCCGCTCAATCGTGGGGAACCGGTGGAAAACGGACCCACCAACCTCGTCGAGTCGCTCCCCGTAGCCTGCTAGCGTCCACACTAAGGATGAAAACGGACGGAATCGAACGGAGAACTTCTCAACCGTTTTCTACTTTTACATTTGAATACGAAAACGAAAACGAAAGCGGACAAACCGAACACGAAAACGAACACGAACTTACGGAATATCGAGAATTTCGAAAACGAAACAATTCGAGCGGAATTATATCGAACACGGTCGGTATACGAAAACTCAATACGGAATACCGACCCGTAGACCAAGTGCATGACTAAGTGCATACATGATCAAGTTCAAGTGCATATAATAATTAACAAGTGCATATTATAGAAACATGAACTCGAACTGAGTCAAAATAATTTTATTAATCTTTTTAGAATAGATGTAGTATTTTATTTTAAAGATTTATTCAGATTTTTCTTTTGAGTAACAAAGATTTATTCGGCTGATGCAAAAACTATCAAATGATTGACTTTGCAGGTGGGGGTTAAACCGATGAGCTTGATGGGCTATGGCCCAGGTGGGCTTTCGTGTAGATGCTGCCGGTTTCCTGACATTTAGCACCATCTCATGAGGTGAAGAGAGACGAGGCTGAGCGCCGTCTATAAGAGAGGGCAGCTGGCCACCAGTAGAAAGAACACAGCTGCGTGGTGAACAACTTGTAATTGGGCTGTATGACCTGTGCAGTTGGCCAAATTCGGTTTAAACCGAATTTTCAATTCGGAATATTTCAAATTAAAAGTAGAAAAGTAGAAAACGGTCGGAAAAATGTCTAAACCGTTTTCTACTTTTACATTTGAAATACGAAACATCTGAAATGCGAAAGCGAAAACGGTAAAGTCGGACAAGAAAATGCGGATTCGATCGGATTAAATATAAAAAAACGATGCGGTTCGGTTCGGGATATTTCCGTTCCGTTTTCATCCTTAGTCCACACCATCTTCTCGATCCAAGCAATGTTGTTGTTGGAGGAGCAGAGGAACTGGAAGACACACTCAACAGGGTCCTTCCTGAGCACCCGGGCGTTGCCGTCCCCGAGCCACGCGGAGACCTTAGCGAAGCGCTCGTCTGCGGCGGCGAACTGCCGCCAGAGGTCGGCGAGGGAGACGGCCACATTGAGATAGTCGCAGAGCACGGCGCGGGCGGCGGGCACCGAGGAGGAGGGGAAACCGCCGTCGTTGTGGAGGAGGAAGGCGAGGCGGCCATCGTCAGAGTCGGGCAAGTGGGAGAGGGAGACGAGGTGGGGGACCACCGCACCGGTGAAGCGGAGCGGGGAGACGGAGGTGCGGCGCCAGATGAAGGTCTAGCCTGTGGGGAGGGTGAGCGGGAGGGAAAGGTCGGCCGTGGAGAGCGAGAGTGGATGCCACTCTTCCTGCGCCTAGACGGCCCCGACAGCGACGGGGAGGCGGCTGTTAGGTTGATCCCCCCTCGGCTTGGTCCAATGACAGTCGGGGCCTTCGTAACCTGATCCAGGGGCCCAACCGTTTTATGGTTGGTGGGCTTCATCGTGTAGCGTAATATAAAGGAGGTGGAGGTTCGGGGCTCGCGTCACGAGGTTTACCTGAGTCGTCTTTCTCCCACCTACAATCCTAACCCTCATTCGATCTAAGAGAGAGGCGCTGAAGCGACGGGAAGCTCCACTGACGTTTTCACCGCCGCCTCCCTTCCTCTCTCTCTCTAGATCATGCTCTAGGAAGTTTTCATCCCGTTTGTAAGGTTGTACCCGCTAGATCTATGTTTAGGTGATCCATTAAGTCTATCAATGGTATCAGTTAAGCCGGTTCTAGACGTAGATCTAGGATTTGGGGTAGTTTAAGTTTCAGCAAGTAGAAGGAGATGATTTGATCTTCGATTTCAACTCAAATCCCGTGCAAACCCTAACCCCAAGTAAAAAAGAAGAACGGAGAGGAAAGAACCTACCTGGGTTTTTCCCCGTCGTCGCGACCACCGTCGCGCGAGAAGGAAGGGCAGAGACGCCGGCTTCCCATCGCTCTGCCGTGCCGTGTGCATCAGCACGGGGCCCCAAACAGGCACCACCGCGGTGCCACTTGATGGTGCTGCGCGTAGCTCCGGCCGCGTGCGTGCACCGGCGAGGGGTGCCGAGGCAGTGCCACCACCTTTTCCTTCGGTCGCCATCTGCGGCCGCCGCCACTTAGGTCATGGTGCTTAGAGAGGAGAGAAGGGGTGAGAATGAGAAATGGGGATTAGGGTTAGGAGCCGATGACAGCGCCGGTTTTGATCTCCCAAAAACAATGCCCAGCCGTTGGATGTAGATGAGCGGCTTAGGATTCACTGGGCCGAATCCGCCCCAGCCCAGGTTGCAGACTGGGCACGGGGGAGCACGCGCGCTAGCTGGGCTTTGACTACGTAGGCACGGGCTGCGAGCGTTGCTTGCTGGGCCGCACGCACTACTGTTGCTAGCTGGGCCATGGGCCACTAATTCTAAGCCGGGCCAAATTCGTAGCAAAGAACAATTTGAGTATTATTTTTTAGGAGCAAGTTTTGATAAATTAGGTCTAGTTTTCCATATCTGCTTAAATTTGAACCAACGAAATAATTTTTTCAGAGAGTAGATAAGTACAGTAGAATGCTTATGAAAAGTAGACAAAATTCTTTTTCACGTTTTCATTGCTGTGATTATGTTCACCCTCTAATTAAATTGGTCAAAAGGAAATTTTTAATTGGAGGGGTAGTCATATTATGATTATAAGTTTATTCATGAGTTGTTTTCCATGCATTAATTCCATTTTCGCCCAACAGTGATATAGAATTAATGTAGAAGAATGTTGTATTTATGATATTGCTATTTTATGACCAAAGTTGATGATAGTAATATTATAAATTTTTATTTATGAGTTCTATGTATTAGTTTTATTTCTGCCCAACAGTGATGTAGAGTTAATGTAGAAGCACATTGTATGTTTTAATTTTGACCAACGTTAAATTAAGCCATGCAATTATTATGTCATGTATTCTCACTTTCTCTGATGATGTTTTTAGGACTCAACCCTATGGCATTCATCTCGCACATTCCGCCTCTTGAAGGGGACAACTATCGCGTATGGCGAGAGAAGTATGAGTTGGCACTTGCGCTGTTCGAGAATGACCTAGCACTTACCTCTCTGTGTCCTACTAAGCCAGTGGACCCGGTGAGGACAGAGAATGAAACTGATGCTGATTTCACTGCTCGGCAGCGAGATCATGCATAAGTGAGAATGAAATACGATCTTGATCGTAAGAAGTGGGACATTTCGAACCGCAAGTGCTTGATGGTGGCTAAGTCTACTATTTCAGATGCAATAAGGGGATTAGTCCCAGATTGTGACACCGCCACCGAGTATCTCAAGAAAGTGGAGAGTCGGTTTACTTGCTCTTCAAAGGCTTATGCAAGCACCCTGATCAAGAAGTTATTCAATGAGAAATACTCTGGTGGAGGGATAAGAGAGCACATATTTAAGATGAGCAACACAGCATCCAAGCTCAAGCCAATGGATTTAGGGCTCAAAGACGAGTTCCTGATTCATTTGGTTTTTGCTTCTTTGCCTAAGGAGTATGAAACTTTTGTTGTTAATTACAACATGTGGCCCAATAAATGGGACATTGAGAAGCTCATTGCCATGTGTGTGCAAGAAGAAGAGAGGCTTAAAAGCTCACATGGTGACTCTGCTATCCATGTGAAGGACTATAAAAAGAACTTTAACAAGAATGCAAAACCTCAAGGGAAAGCCTCTCAGAATGATCACCATCAGAAGAACAACAATATCCAAGTTGACAAGGATCAATGCAAATGGTGCAAGAAGTATGGACATTACTAGAAGGATTGTCCAGATTTTCTAAAGAGCCTTTTGAAGAGAGGTGAAGACATTATTACATTCATAGATGAGTCATGAGTCATTGTGTTTAAGTTATTCAAAATCTACTTGGTAGATTGACTCAGGTGCAACTATTCATGTTGTAAATTTATTATAGGGATTCTATATGAGGACCCTACAAAGAGGAGAAAGAATAATTAAAGTAGCAAATGGAGTTGAAGCTGAAGCTGAAGCCATTGGAGATCTCTCTCTAGAACTAGATGATGGTTTTGTACTTCAGCTTTCAGATATCCTTTATGTACCCTCTTTGCATAGAAATTTGATAAGTGTTTCATGTCTAGACGATGATGGATATGATTGCCATTTTGGTAATGGCAAATGTCAGATTATGTTTAATAAGGGCAAAGGGTTTTTGCGGTGAAAACTTTCATCACAAAAGCTTATTTCTTCGGCACAAATCAACCTTTGTGGTGATTTTTTTAATCGCCACTAGTCGCCACAAATACTCGCCTCACAGATACCCTAGTGATGATTTTTTTGTTCCCCACAAATAGCTATACTCATTAGTGACAAATTGTGCTTCCACTAGTAACATAGCCATTTGTGGCCCATTTGTTGTCACAAAAACATACACATTAGTGGCAAAAAATCATGCCACTTATAATATTTGTAGTGGTAATAATAGTTGACACAACTATACAAAATTTATGGCAATATAATTATCACAATTACCATTGTAAAAGTGGCAAAATTAATGGTCACTAGAGACTACATATTAGTGACAGAAGTTTCGCCATTACATGAGTTTATCGTGTTGATGCTTGTTCTCACTATTAAACTATAATTGTGTCTAATGGTTTGCCACAATATGTGGTAACTTGTTAACACAAATACTTTTTATTTGTGATGCAAACTCATCCTCACATATAAGTTACAGTGGCAAACCTTTGTCACACAAAATTATCTTTTTGTGAGAATTGACAAGACAAATTGTATTAATAGTTTCATCACAAAAAAACATAGCATTTGTAGAAAAATATTAGTCAAGACAAGTTTTGTCACAAGATAAGTTTCAATTGTGTGAAACATATTAGTTGTTATAGCGACCGAGTCATCATTATTATCCTTATTATAGTGACAAAAATAACTCAAACAGATGTACACTATAGCAATATGATCCTCTCAAATCTGCATGAATAATATTTATTTAAGTAATTTAAATTTGGCAATCAAGCAGTACACAAATTTAAGAACACTCACAACCCTCAAAATAACTATCTTGACACTACTTTAATGTCTCACAATAATTATTCAACTAAAGGGTTTAAACTCTAAGATGTTGGAGGCTACGAGGCACCAGAATGTATACGTGCGATTAATTCAGCCATTTGATTATCAAGTTGTTCTCTCACTAGACGAGCAACTTCTCCACTCTGTGCTTGACGCAAAGGAGTAAGCTCATCACGTTGGGATTGCTGCTCTTCTTGCAGGTGTTCATTTGTTTCGACCACCATGGAAACTTGGCCTTCCAAAGCTTGTGCCTATTGCTTAGCAGCCTCAGCACGTTGCTCAGCAGCATCTGCACGTGCTTGAGCTGCAGCTTCACACTATTCAGAAGCCGCAATTTGCATCTACAGTCTGATCCTTTCCTCAGCCACTCGGTTTACAGAACGAATGCCAACACCACGTGAATGGTTTGGCTTTCAACCAAGAACTAGTGCGAAGTGCTCCACTATGGGCACCGGCGCAGAAGAAATCTTTTCTTGATGTATCCAAGCAGCTTCCTGTAGCTTGGTCTGCAAAGCATAAAACAACAAACCAATTAAGAACCCATATACTAAGTAACAGCAAAAAACGTTCATGTAATGAATCATAAGTATGAGCACAAATTAATTAGCTACAGGATAGTGTAATGCAAATGTTCTCAGAGTTGCTGGTGTTGAAAACAAAATCTGTAGACATGTTATCTAATAAATGAAAAATACAGACAAATTAAATAATATGTGAAATTTACAAATAACTCATTAAAACAATATTGTTCATGATTAGAGATATTGTAAACACATCATAGTGCCCAGACTTTTCAGCTCATTAAATGAACAATACATCAGAAACTATGTTGCAGAGATAATAACCATGAAAGAGTCATACCGAATTCTATTAGCATATTTTTCATACAAAAACACATCACTTCCACCTAATCCTAGTTCAAAAGGTAGGATACAGATTGACATGTTCATACCATTATTTCTTCACCTGTTGGAATGGACCATGTCCCATCAGCCTTTTGATATGTAGCCCTCCAAGCTTGTATAGCAGTAGGCCATTCACTAGTTTATGGGCCTCGTTACGTTGGAATAAAAAAGCATGTATTCACTAATTCAGAATAATTTGTAGTAAATAAAAAATCTGCCTGGTAACTTTTTTCTCACCAGATCGTAAGCGATTTGAGCAATTGATCTAGTTCCTACTTTGGACCCCATCTCTTGCTTTCCTCCATTGATAGAGTTTTGGTTGCTCCTTTTCTAGTTTATAAATTGCATAAATGTGTCATTAACAATAATGCAGCATTGTAATTTAGGACGAGTAGTATGTACCTGAAAATCATCATCTGTCCATAAATTTCTTATCAACTATTGCCAACCTTCTGGTGAGACATGTTGTGGCCTTGGCTTCTTGTTATGGTAAGCTTGAAGCAGACGATAACATCGATTATTGTATTGACTCTCTACTTGTCTCATCGCACAATCTTTATCTTCTTCTGAAAGTTCAGGAAACTTTTGTTGTACAACAATGATATGATGTAATAAGCAGCCATTGAATGCAATGATAACCTATGCATGCCAAATATATTTATTTCATATGAAAATTCACTTGGAGTGGTACAGTTCTTACAAGAACTGTTATCTCACTTTTAAATAAACTAGCATGTTCTCCACACACTTTTGCAAATTCTTTAGGGAACTTTATATCAATATTGTTTCCTTTTGCTCTTCTCTTGCGAAGTTGATCGTTGGTTGTAACTTTTCTACCACTCTTCTTAGTAGGGTCTAGTTAATATAGGGGGGAAACATCAATAATTAGATGTAATATTTCATATTTCTACTCTGTACGGTACATAAACAAATTCAGATAGTATAACAGTTCCTAGTTACTTTAGTGGTTTTCTAAAATGCACTGCTTACTATTACGTTGTGTAAAGAAACAATTCCAGATCAGCATAACAGAGCCTACTGAAAGTGAGCCTAGGCAATTTAGTGAAATGAACAATAGTGTACAAAAAGATTTTCATATTAGCTAAGCACCTTCAGTGTTGTGTGCTGCAACATTTATTCGAATATTTTCATCCATGGCCTCATCTGAATCCAAATGATCACTTGTATTGTCAGCTCGAGAGGCACGTGGACGTAACCTGCTTGTTCTTTCCCTTGTAGGAGTAAACATTTTATAAAAGCAAGATTTTTATACCAACAAGAATACAAGGCACAAGTGTTCATAGTTGCTCCAGTTCATACGTATGAACAAGTCATGGTACATTCAATTGTATGAGAACTAACAGGCTTTGGTTAGCTTACAGTGCAATTGGTGGAGACTAATGGAATCAATATCAATATTAAGATATTGAGTTCCTCATAACTAGAAGATACACCTTATTACCTTGGTATAAGATCATGTAAGTTTCCTAAGCATAATTGAAACATTGGACTATGTGACATGCTACAATACATCAGATTTTTTTATGCAGAGAAATTATTTAGTGGAACTGAGTGTATGAATCCTATACCAGAGGTGATCAACTGCTCCCTTGGATCAGATAAAGCAGAGGTCAACTCATCAAATTCTCTATCAATTTCAGCAACAGTTCGGCGAGTCACCCATGGAGCCATGTCCCCTGTGGAATCAATGAAGATTTTGCCAAAAGAAATAATCTAAAAAATAATAATTTCATAAACATGAATGCCAGAGTGAGCAGGAGGCATGGATGCCCTAGCGCAGCAGTATGCAAGGGCTGGTGTTGAGGACAGGCATGGATGCAATGCATCTTGATGGATCGAAGGCTGGGGTGCCGGTGCAGAGTAGTAGGCATCACATCTTCGCGGATGGGTAGAGGTGTGAGGAAAGCGGCGCGGAGATGGGGACGACGGCGATGGCGACGGCGACAGCGGCAGTGTGGATCAGGGCCAGGATGATAGTTTGCAGCGGCATGGATCAGAAAATTGGGGCAAGTGAGTCTCAGCAGCACGGAGATGCGCCGCAGAGGCGTCCGGCAGTGAGGATGGTGAAGCACGGCCTTTGCGGCTGCTTTGACCAAGGAGTAATCATAGGAGGCTACTATTGATTGCTAGATGGCGGAAGGTTAGATGGAAAAAAGATAGAAAATACTAGTACTCACCTTGCGGACTTTATGGTTGCCTATCACGGAATGGCTTGGCTTATTTGTTCGTAGATGAAAAGGACTCCTTGTTGCTGTATATATATGTTGATGTCCAATGCAATATGGCGGGAGCGAAAAAAAATCACTGAGTAATTGGAGGGAAAGTAGCGTCATTGGTGAATGGATATTTGGAGGGAAGAATTTTTACCAATTACAAGGAGGGAAAAAGTGTGCTCGGTGCAAAAAAAAACAAGGCCATAACATTTCTACTGGTAGAATTTATAATATTTAATGGACAATGTTATTTTAATATATGTGTTTATTGAAAAAAGCTAATCATTTTAGGTAATGAATAAAATTCGGCTTCTAACCTCTTCAAATAAGATGTGTCACTTGAAATCTTCCAACGGTATATTCTAAAAGCAATGCTCCTTCAATGCTATAGAACTAATTTAACATTAATATCCAATACAACAAATAAAAATATATTCATGGAAGGCGAAGACCTCCATCGACCTGGACTGCAAAAGTTGGCTAGAGTGTACTAAAGGGTCCATGAATTCCTCATAGCGTTATAACAGAGCCAAAAACCGTAAACATATGGGTGCATTTGGTTTCTCAGGGAAACTTGCCTCGCCACACCTACACGGAATCCAAGAAACTCACCTAGCCGAGCAAGCCGAATGCGCTCTCTCGAGCTCTTTTCAATTTTTTTGCTTGCCAGCACAGGCTCCCAAGCAAGTCGCCACTCAACCAAACGTTCGGCTCTCTTGCAATTCCTTACCAAGTAAGGCGAGGCAAGATACGGCCCAGGATCTAAACACACACATTATCATGGGTCGGAGATAGGAATTATACATAGAGGGGTCAGTCAAAGATATTCAATACATGTGAACTGAGTGTAGCTCATCTGTTTAGGTTCTTATGGTGGAACCTGGTACCCCGTGTTAGTCATCGATGTACTTGATCCTATTTTCCTGAATTTATTCTAGTACGACAACTCATTTGGATGAGTGTGCGTGTATGCTTGTAATTTTTTGCCAGGCCCCCTTAGCATGGACCATATGAATTCGAATGTTCTTGAATACGAGTACAAATGGATGGTTCTAATTCGAACCATATTAGAAATGTACTTGATTAATATATAAAATCATAAATAAGTAATTATTTAAATTATATATTAAATATTTATAAAAAATAATACAAAATACCATAATTGTCTATTCATAAAGATCAAACCAAATACCAACATTCAAACCATATTAGATTTGTTTTAGCTGATTTTTTTTACGAATAAGTAACTCACTCATGTATTCATCTTGTCCTTAAGAATCGTTATTTGGGCCTGTGGGCCAAGCATGTATTCGTGTCCCTGTAGCCCATATAGTCCAACATGGTCTGTCTATCTATCCATCCCGGACTCGCGGTGATGCCGCTGCCGCGAACGGACAAATAGACGCTGCCCTATCCGACACGAACCATCAACGCCGTGATCAACGAGGCTGCGAGGCTGTGCATCGGTGGTGACAGCAGAGGTCTAACCCAGTTTGGCGAACACAGGCAGCAGGCGTGCTGCGGCCGAGCAGCAAAGGAAAACAGCCTTGCTAGTGCATACATTCGTTGTCTTTTTGGTCAGATTCGAGCAGAAGTAAGCAGGTACTATTTTCTGTTTGTTCAATTAATGGTTACCAATCGGTTCATTTAGCCGTGCGACCTGTTGTTGCTTCATTGCTCTGTACTTTTATTTTTTATTTGCTTCATTCATTAACTGTCTTATTACTCCATATTCTGCAAACTAATGAAAAACCTGTAGTTATATAGAAACAACCTATATTTCTAACTTCTTTTGTAGCAAAAAGCAACAAAAATAGTCCTGCTTTTAGCTTTGCTTTCATTTGCACTCTTTTACATGATAAGATCCACCACAATTTATATAAAATAGACGTACATGGCCAATGTGGTTTTACGGATGACGGTTATCTGTCATTTTTACTGATGAAGAAGATGTCACTACTAAATCAAGTAAATCCAGTCTAGCGCACAGGAGGCCGGAATGGGGGTGTTGCTGTGGCAGTCTGGCTGAGCGAAGGTGCAGGCGTTCTAGCGCATAGATGAAGAGGAAGGAACTCACGTGTCTGACAACGTGTTGCCCGTGTATTTTGTGTTTATAAGAATCGAAGAAGAAAAAGATAGACTAACACGTGGAACCATCTTAAATAGCTTCTGTATGTTACGTGTGTTTAATGAATTAGATTGGATACATGTATTAATAAGGAGCTGATGCATGGGCCCTATTTTAATTAAGCTAGCAAGTCGTAACTATGATTTATCATAATATTTTTCTCACTAATTGTGTGTCCTGTGGTGATATTTTTCCATTAATAAATGTCATATTAGCGAGGTAATTTTGCCACAAATATCTTGTTAAATAGTGGCAAAAAAATATTTCACCACTCAAGATGCTTTCTGTGGCAAATTAATATTTTGTCACTAATAACCAACATAAGAGTGATGAAAGCTAGTTTTTTTTCACATATAGTATGGCAAGTAGTGGCAAATTTAAATTTCGCCATAATATTTTCTCACTAATTGTACGTCTTGCGGCGATAATTTATTTTGCCACTAATAAATGTCATATAAGTGGGGTAAATATTCTTTTGCCACATATATCATGTTAAACAGTGGCAAAATAATGTTTCGCCACTTGATTTGCCACTAAAAATGTTTTCTATGGTGAATTAATACTTTGTCACTAATAACCAACATAATAGTGATGAAAACTAGGTTTGTCACAAATAGTATGAGCATTAGTGGCAAAGATAAATTTCGCCACATCATTTTTATCACTAATGCTCCGTCTTCTTGTAGTGATAATAAGTGTATTGGTCTTTGAAGGGACCGTGACGCCTAAGAGGGGGGGTTGAATTAGGCAACTTAAAAATTCTAACTCTAAACTATGGCATCTTTTTCTAATCCTAGCAAAACCTATACAATAGATGAACTATCTAGATGTGCAACTACGATTTTGCTAGTGTGTTGCTATCTCTACTGCAAACCAAGTAATGTAAACAATGTAAATGCGGAAGCTAAAGAGCAAGGTAGAGATATGAAAACTCCCGTCGACGACTCCGGTATTTTTACCGAGGTATCGAGAAGCGTGCAAGCTTCCCCCTAGTCCTCGTTGGAGCCCCTCGGAAGGAATCCCTCGCAAGGGCCAAGCTCCCGGTCGGGTAACTCCGTGGATAGCCTCGGGCCTTCCCCACGCGCAAGTGGGTCTCCGACGTGCCTTTCGGCAAGCCTCTCCCGGATGCTCCCCGCCGTCTTCACTATCAAGCTTTCGGCCAGAAATGCCGCGGGCCTTGTTCCCTTTGGTATACGGTGGCGGCCACACCACAAACGCGGTTGGTGTGATCTCGCAAGACTTCAAGCCCCTCCGATGTACAACAATGGTGCTCGCAAGCACCGAGTGGTAAGAGGTATGTAAACCTCACTAAACACTAGGCCTAAACCTAGAGCAAGCGCATGAGCGGTGGTCTAATCAACCTAAGCACTTCGCAAAGCACCTACGCTAATCACCTAATGAATCACTAAGCTCTATGCAAGTGGAGATCACTAAAATGGTGTATCAACACCCTTGGTATGTTTCCTTAGCTCCACTCTTGCCAAATGGCCGATTGGGGGTTGTATTTATAAGCCCCACAGAGAAAGTAGCCGTTGGGGTCGAACTCCCACAATTCTGCTACTGACCGGACGCTGAATTGTCCTGACTGAACGCGTCCGGTCGTCCCGACCGTTGAACCGTGAACCACTGATCGGACGTTGCTAGCGTCCGGTCACCTGCCACCGGACACGTCCGGTCGTAGTTTCACTGTTTTGGAACCTCTCTGTACTCGATCGGACGTTGCTTCCCTGCATCCGGTCAGTTTTGCCGCCCGCGTCCGGTCGTCCCGACTGTAGAGCCACCGGTCCAGCATCCGGTTGTCCCAACTGCAGAGCCACCGGTCTAGCGTCTGGTTGTCCCGACTACCGAGCCACCGGTCCAGCGTCCGGTCATCCCGACTACCGAGCCACCAGCATCCGGTCCAGCGTCCAGTCGCCTCTGCGAGCTCGTTTCTTCGCGATCTTGCGTACGGCTTGGTTCCAATCTTCATGCTTAGACTTTACTTGATCTCTTGGGTCTTTTCTTGTGCTCCTAAGGTCTTGCTTAAGGTGTTGATCATCGGATCATCACGTCGCCTTCGTCCAAGTTACGTCTTGCACCCTATTGAACTACAAAACAAATGCTTGCAAATTCATTAGTCCAATTTGGTTGTGTTAGTCATCAAACACCAAAATCCAAAGTAAATGGGCCAAGGGTCCATTTTCCTTACAATCTCCCCCTTTTTGGTGATTGATGCCAACACGACCAAAGCAAGCAAATAATAAGAATTTGGAAGTTAAAAACTACCTACTTGCTAGGATGCAATGCAAAGGGCAAGTTTATTTGATACTTAAAGATACCAATTGAAATCATATATGATATTAAGGGATACCAATTGAAATCAATTGTAAGATACCAATTAAAACTAAATGAAAGGTTATCTTGCCCTTGCAAAAATCCCCATGTGGCATTATGGATTCCTACAAATTTTACCATTACTTAGACTAATCCATAATCCACTTTCCTCCCTTTCTCGGACCATTACCACTTGTAGACATCAACTTGATGCTTGCCTTTGGTCCTTCAAATTCTCCCCCTTTGGCATCAAACACAAAAAAGGAAGACATTAGTAGCACAAGGGAGGGTCAAATTTCGTGATCCTTTGTGTATAGAGTGAAATGGATCACAAAATTTGACTCTCACATTATATAGACTAAGCTCCCCCTAAATGTATGCATACATATGGTAGAAAGCAAAGCATATGCATAATTAGTAATTTATTGCACAAGAGAGGTTAATCTATATAATGCATGGAGAAAGCATATAAATATGAAATGAAATCAACATGATGATACCAATTGAAGAATGATGCTTAACTCCGGGGACTCCAATTTCCTTACAATGAGACTACTACACAGGTGATAGGTTTGAAAAAAATGACACCATTTGAAAAAGTGTTAGTCTCAAAGCATCCAAGTTGTAGAATTACTCCCCCTAAATATGTGCACACAAATATAGAATACTTTATAGAAATCATGCACATTGATTTTAGAATCAAAAATACCACTTGAAAGATGACATCTCATGAATGTGAGAATCATTTTCAAAATAAATATTCAGGAGAGATTATCTACAATTTGGACATTGATACATATTAGATGAACAATAGTAAGACAAGCTATGTGCCGTGCTCCTAAACAATTTTGAACCATGCAGGTTTGCTCCAAGGGTTAAAAAAGAGACCGAGCAAGCCTACCGTAAGATATACCTAGTGTATGCATGACAAAAGATATAAGCATGTAAATGCAAACCTAGGCATGAAGAGTAACTAGATGCTTAAGATATCAATTTGTAAGAAATACCAATTGAAAGATGTACCAATTAAAAAGTAATAACATCTAGTTACCTAACATGGGTAGGGGAATTTGGGTCCATAGTATTCACTAACCCACTTGGCAATGATTTTGTCCATCATGATGCAATCCATGAAATGCACCCAAACTTTGCCAAGTCTCCAAATTCCCCGTAGTCCGACGGACTTCTCACTTCCCTTTCAGGATCCAAACCTTCTTGGTGCTCCTCATGTTTAAAATGATTTCCTTTTGCACCCAAAAGCGTTTGACCCCATAGTTGGCTTGCTTGTTCACCTTGATGGCCACCACCTTGTCATTTTTCTTCTTCTTCAAGAGATAAGGTGTGGAGGCCTTCTTGTCCACCTTGTTGGTGTAGGTGTTGGAGAGCTTGCTTGTTTGCTTTTTCTCCTTCTTCTTTGCTCCCCCCATTCTTCACCTTGCACTCATAGGACTTGTGACCTTCCTTGTGGCACACGTAACAAACCACGGTTTGTCCTTCATCAAGCTTCTTCACTCCCTTGATGGTGTTATCTTAATGAAGTTGGATTTGCTTTGCCTTGCCTTTCACTTGAGTCAAGTCCTTGGTGAGGCGAGCTACTTCTTGCTTGAGTTGCTCATTCTCCATTGCAACCTCTTGTGTGCATGTATCTACAACAATTTTCTCAACACAAACTTGATTGCACAAAGGTGAGTCTAAACATAAATCATTACAAGAAGTAGAGGCATCCTTTTTAGACATGTTAATGATAGAACTTTTCTTTTTAGATGCCTTGGTGGGGGTTGTGCTAACAGCTTCAAGATTAGCAACTTTATTAGTTAGCTCATCACAATGTTTGCACATGGTTTCCATTTTAGCAAGCAAACTATTATATGCTTCTTGTGAGCTAGCTAACTTTTCTTTTAATTATTCATTTTTCTTTAAGAGTTGCTCATCATTGATTGTGCATGCATTTGTTGTTGCACTAGTCTCAAGTTTCTCAATTTTAGTAGATAGTTCAACATTGAGATTAGCAAAGTTCTCATATTGTTCAAGCAAGGTTTTGTATGCTTTTTGTGAACTTTCTAGCTTTTCTTTTAAACTTTTGAGCTTCTTTTGTTGACTAGTGCAAGCTTTAGCATAATTAAGATTTTCTTGCACAAGTTCATGATAAGAAGGCATATCATCATCACTATCACTCTCACTAGAGGAAGAGCTTTCATTACCTCATGCCATAAGGCACACACAATAAGAGCTTGATGATGAGTGCTTGCGGCCTCACCTCTTGTGATGGGGTTCTTCTTCACTTGAAGAATCATCCCATGATCTTATTGATGTGAGGGCTTGGTTCTTGCATGCCTTCTTATTTGTCTTGGGTGTGGGCTTGTTTGGATAAACTTCCACAAAGTGCCCCAACTCGCCGCATCCATAGCATCCTCTCTTTCTTTGCTCATTTCTTTGATTTGTGAAAATGAAATCTTGAATTTAGATGGGCACACCCTTGACATTGAGCCTTTGGATCATCTTCTCCACCTTGTTGATCACTTTGATTGATTCTTCATCAAGATCGGAGGTGGAGGAGGATGATTGATCATCACTTGAATCATCATCATCATCATCGTTCTCATCATCTTCTTCTTCACTTGAGGAACTTGAGCTTAAGCTTGTCTCAACTTGCTTGCCCTTCATCTTCTTTTTCTCGCTACAAGCGAGAGCTTTGCCTTTGCTTGATGAAGAAGCTTCTTCTTGACCCATCTTACGTGACATTTCAAATGCCACTAACTTGCCAATGGCTATGCCCGGGGTCATGTTGCTCAAGTCCTCCATGTTGTGAAGGATGGTGATGATGCTTGCATATTTCTTTTATGGTAGCATGGAGATGATCTTCCTCACAATGTCCGCATCACCTAGCTTTAATAATCCTATAGAATGGAGCTCATTGATAATTAGATTTAAACAAGAATACATATCACGAACAAGCTCATCATCATTCATAGTAAAGGAATCATAGTTTTGCTTTGCTAGACAATGTTTTTGCTCACGGGCATTGCTTGTGCCGTCATGGAGCTCTTGGAGTTTTAACCAAATTTCATGTGCCATATTTAAAGTGAAAACTTGGTTAAAAACATCCATACTAAGTGATTCAAACAAGCAATTTTTAGCTCTAGCATTGAAGTGTATTTCTTTTTCATCACTCTTTGTGGGCTTTTCGGGATTCTTGATGGGTTTCATCCCATCACGAGTGACTCTCCATACATCCAAATCAACCGCCTCAAGATGGCAAGCCATTCTAACTTTATAGTATGGGAAGTTAATGCCATCAAAGTGCAGAGGCCTAGCGGTATCCATCCCAACCACTCTAAAAGGCGTCGGCTCAACGGCGGTTAAGCCAAAGGTCCAAATTGAGCCAACCGGCTTGTCGACGAAATATGGTCGGCAGTCTACCTAGGGGTATGCCCAAGGTAGTAGATTATCGGCAGACAGGTGCGCAAGCCCCAAACAAGACGGTGACGCAAGACAGACACAAGGTTTTATCCAGGTTCGGCCGCCAAGAAGGCGTAATACCTACGTCCTGCGTCTGATTTGTATTGCTGTATGTCAATGAGAGATGTTTTTTAGAGGGGTCCCCTGCCCGCCTTATATAGTCCGGGGGGCAGGGTTACAGATCTGGAAACTAATCCTAGTCAGTTACAATTGCCATATGTGGCCGGATAAGGATTCCTATTCTAATCGACCAGGATCCTGCTTGGTCGCCAAATCCGTCTTGATTCCTTGTGCGGGACTCCGATCAGGTTAACTGGGCCGCACATCATCTTTCGGGTGGACTAAACCCATCGATCCGGGCCAGCCCAAGCTTAGCCGTAAGGGTATAGGGGTTAATACCCCCACAGCTAGTCCCCGAGCATCATGTATTATGCTGCGACACGCCATTTTAACCTTCTCCGACAAGCAAGGCTTGAATTCTTGACGCCTCCGACCACCGTCATCACCGGAGAAGTAGGTTGTCCGAAGAATGTATGGTGCTCTTAAGAAAAAAGAAAAAGATTTCTGTCCTGAGAAGTGTGCCCACTTGTATTTCTGAAAAGAAATGTAAGTGGTCTTGAAGCATAGCATCCTTAAACATTAGAAGCGTAGGGGTCGAAAAACAAACACATTCACCGCAAGGTGAAGTGTGCCCACTTAGTCCCCGAGCTTGCTGGAAGGCAAAGTATGAGCCTTGTAGCAAGGTCTAAAAGAAAAGTCTCTTAACTGTATGTGAGTACAAATCACATGTAGCCAAGGAGAACCATTATTCAAGCAGTGGTCGGGGCAGTCCCCGAGCATACTAATAATCCTCATAATCATTCAAAACACAAGGGTCAATTTAAACAAACACATTCACCGCAAGGTGAAGTGTGCCCACTTAGTCCCCGAGCCTGGTAGTAGGTGACGCAGGCACGTGGTGCCAGGGTCTAAAAAAGAAATTCCGCTGAGGTTAAGAATCCAATTGCCGTACAGGCAAAACAAGATACACCGGCAGGTGCATCGCATCGACGTAGTCCCCGAGCTTGCTGGAAGGCGAAGTATGAGCCTTGTAGCGAGGTCTAAAGAAAAGTCTCTTAACTGTATGTGAGTACAGATCACATGTAGCCAAGGAGAACCATTATGCAAGCAGTGGTCGGGGCAGTCCCCGAGCACGGCCGTGGTCGGAGCGATCCCCGAGCACAAAAGTGGTCTGGGCAGTATCCAAACACAGTAGTGGTCTGTGCAGTCCTCGAGCACATTAGTGGTCTGGGCAGTATCCAAGCACAGTAGTGGTCTGTGCAGTCCCCGAGCACATTAGTGGTCTGGGCAGTATCCAAGCACAGTAGTGGTCTGTGCAGTCCCCGAGCACATTAGTGGTCTGGGCAGTATCCAAGCATAGTAGTGGTCAAGGCAAATCCACGATCACTTGCGCTGCTTGTACTATTATTTTGTGTACTTTTCTCTATTCTCTGCGAAGGCCAGTCTGACACGTCTGGTCAAAAAAGTAAATAGGTATAGTACGTCATTCTGTCTTTTTTTTTTTGCAAACAGTCGGTTGACACCTGTATTGAGGTGTGTCAGTGTGGGCCCCCTTACACCATCAACGAAGAGGCGCGTACACTGTTAACGAAGGAGCGCGTTTATTGGCGCAGATTTCGAGGTTGTGTGAACAACCGTCTGCGGCGCGTGCGCACGACTCCCAATATTCTCGGGCGGACGAAACGACGGTGCTCTTTGTTTTATATAATGCAGATCTGGTAAGTTACTCATACCATTCCCCATTGTCATCCACCGCCGCAACCTTCTTCTTCCTCCCGCCGAACCCTATTCCCCCAAAAATCATCACCAATCCCCTCGGTCTCCCGCATCCACCCACTTAGTAAGTACGAACTAATGGCGAAGAGAGACGCCCAGAAGAAAGGCAGGGTCATGGCAAAGGAATGGTGGAAGTCGCGGAGCAACGAGCAGACCATCGAGGACCTCGTCGCCATGGGAGTGCTCCACAACAAGGCACTTGCGGGATGGCGTGCACCGGAAGGAGAAGGCTTCCCCGATCCACAACCAGGTGAGATTGTGGTCTTTGAAGATTTCTTCAAACGGGGTTTTGGGATTCCAGTGCACCCTTTCCTTTAGGGTCTCTGCTTGTACTACGAGATTGGGATTTGCAATCTGCATCCCAACTCGATTCTTCTTGTCTCCACCTTCATCCATCTCTGCGAGGCTTATGGTGGCTTCCAGCCCCATTTCGACCTCTTTCGCCACCTATTCTGTCTCCGGAAGAAAGAGAGCGGTGGCTCGAAGATCGCCGGTGGCGTTTACCTAAACCTGCGTGATGGCATGAAGGCTCAATACCTGCACTGCCCCTGGAACACCTCATTGGACGAGTGGTACAAGAAGTGGTTCTACATCCGTGAAGAGCCGAACACCATCACTCTGTGCGATGTGGGACTGATTCCAGAGAAGAAAAGCAGCTGGTCGGAGAGGCCTGAGAACTTGGAGCAGATCGCCGAACTGCTCGGGATGATCCCGTGGGGAAGGCTTGATGGCCCGAGCGTTGTCGGCAACTTCATCAGCCGAAGAATCCAGCCCTGCCAGAAAAGGATTCACCCCGGCTTCGAGTACCAAGGAGGCGCTGATCCGACGAGGACCAGGAAGGAGCCGCTCGACAAGATGGAAATCAAGGCCAGGATTGGAGAGCTGTTCAACCTGGCCGATCCCAATTATATTGCACTAAACGCCATCGAACACGCCTTCAAGCTGGCTCGCCCTCCCCCAAAGGTAAATGACGCCTCCTTTTAACTGTAGAGTCATGTTGCATCAAGAAAATAACTGTCTTTTCCTTCATTTTGTGTCTCAGTGTAATGGCCGTGACCGGGCAGGAGTGTTTGTGTCGCCTCCCCCCGGTGTAGAATGGCCACAAGCTACTGGGCTAGCCGCCCAGACCAGCGCCAGGACCGACGACGTTCACTGGGCGGTACTCGAGATCGTAGAGGACGCCTCAACCAGAGCTGCTGGCAAGCGTCCGGCTGCCAGCAAACGACGTCAAGCCATCTTCCCCCTGTCGGACGACGAAGCAGAGGATGCGGACATCTTCCAGCTCGTCCCCCGAAAGAGGAGAAGGCAGGTGGGACCGTCGGAGCAGGGTGGCTCCTCTGTGCCAGCAGTGGTCACAGCACCGACCACTGCAACACAGAGCACAGACAAAGGGAACATGCCGCATCACACTCCGACGCCCGTACCGGAGGTTGAACAAGTCCCGGTGGAAACTGCCGAGCAAGCGGAGCAGGGGTGGTCGAGGAGACGTTCCTTCGCCACATCCTTCCGCAAGTCAAAACTGTAAGTATCTATACTTTTGATGTAAGCTTTGCGTTTTGCGTTGGATGCTATTATCTTCTGAATTTGTCTCTGAATGTATTAGATCGGCGTCCACCGAAAGCCCCGACCAGCTAGCTAGGTGCGGAACGTCCTTACCAACAACGGCGGGACAAACTGCTCAGCAACCAGCCATGGAGGAGCCCATGGCAGGGACTCCGCCTGGGCCTCAACAGGCGGACGACCAGACGCCAGTCCCCGAGCAGAATACAAGTGCTCCAAGCACGAACCCTGATGAGGCGGATACCACGGCGCCAAGGGAGCTGGATCTAGCTGAGGGGCAGCAGCCAGAAGTTGCCCGGAACGTGGTTGCCGACGCGACGGCTCGTGGGAAAGCCCTGGTGGTCGTGGAGTCTGCGAACCCCGGACCAGTGCCGCCTCCCAAACAGGAGGCTGAAGAGGATGAAGTGGAAGAAGTCCTGGGCCGTCCCCAAGATAGGCGACAACATGTATATGTGTCGCGCTATCGGAACGACGAATGGGTCATGCACGAGGAAATCCCAGAGGTCGAAGAGACCTTAAGAGTCGAACGGGCGGCCAAGCGTCTGGTGACTGAAGTCCAGGTATATTTGGCTTTAGTCCTTGACCCTGTTGTGTAGTCGAACTATCTGACGTAGCTTGTCTATGTGCAGGACTTGATGAAAACTGCAAGATACCGAAAAAGGTGCTTCGACCAGATAGAAGGAATCATGATGACCAATAAGGAGCTGACGGCTGAAGTGGATCGCCTACGGCGCCAACTTGAAGCCGCCGACCAGGAGAGGACAGACCAAGAAGCACAGAACCAAAACCTGGTCGGTCAGCTCGAAAACAAAGAGCAGGAGAAAACAGGTAAGTGTTCACCGTATCATAGCAAGTGCGGGACTTGTGTTATTTTGTTCTTGACAGTAATAGCTATAATGCAGGTTTAGAAGCTGAAGTGACCTGCCTCCAGGGGGAGAACAGTCGTGCGCTTGTAGAATGTGGTCGCCTGAAGGAGGACAACGAGAAACTGGCACGCCACCAGTCGGAACTCCAAGACCACACTAACAGAATGAAGGACGACCTAAAAAGTAAGCACTCCAGACCACCTTTCTCATTCAATTGCCCACATTGCCTTGTCGTGTCATCACGTTTGATGTCTTGTACTGTTTTCAGTTTTGAAAGTCAACGCCAAGAGGCACCTTGAGGCCATGATCAAGGAGCGTGACGACTGGAAAGCACAATGCCTTAAGGCCACCGAGGAGCGGGACACATGGAGCAAGCGGTGCCAAGAAATGGCAACTGGCATTGTGCCCGTCCTCGACCTTATCGACCCGACGCTCACAGAGGAAGAGCTAAGGACGCCTCAGCTCGGACTGGTCGAGAGATGCAAGCAAGCATGGGGATGGTTCCAAGACTTCGTGAAGGAGGCGGGTGAGTACACGGGTGCCCATGTGCTAAGCATGGTGCGTGCTCACTACCCCCTGATCAATCTCAAACGCTTGGAGGCTGGGTACCCGAAGGAGATAGACCCAGACAAGGCCGAAGAGCTTCGGACGGCCTAGCTGGACTTGTCGTCAAAGATAATTGGCGATATTAACCTGTGCGGAGGTGGGACAGCACCTGTGCAGGGTATGCCATCGACAAGCCAGCTGGAAATGCCATCAGCTGCAAGCCAACCAAAGAAGCCTGCGGTCTTGACTAGCCAGGCACCGGCGGGGCCATCCCCTTCAGCTTGACTAGCTCTAGAGTCCCCGAGACTCGAGTAGGGTATCAGAGGCGGCGAGCAGTAAATGCCATGCGCCCCGACCAGCCAATGTAATAGGCTTAGAGCTGTAGAAGGAGGACATAGTTGTGTTATTGTAAACTTGAGCCTTTTCAGGCAAGCTTGTAATAATGTAACTGTATATCATTATAAGCTTGTTTGTTTTATACAAAACGCACTTTAAGCTTGAAATTTTTTGTTGGTGTAACTAAGTGGGAACGTGTTAACGTTCTGTTTAGTTGTACCGTTTTGCTCGACACGTCACCCTGAAAAGTTTGTGCGGCCCTAGTCTGGCATGTGGTCGGAGTATGAGGTACTATGACCTGTGCACACGTGGACGCAGACAAGTCAAACCAGGGGGGACCTGCCGATCACCCGCAACGTAGAGAGCGGATCCCGTGCACGTGTTGGGAGGAACCGGAGACAGGGCCTGCTCCGAAAACCGTAGAAGGAGTGGTGGTCAGCTTGTACTGGCTTAAGTTAGAATAATCATAAAATTCGGAGTGACACATTAGAGTGGTCGGAGAAATCATAGTTGCTTTAGTAAAGTAAATCGAAAATACAAGTAGAGTACATATCTCAGTAGTTAAGCATAGAAGCGTCTAAGCTTGTCGATGTGCCATGAGTTCGGTACGTCCGTGCCGTCTAGATGAGCTAACCTATAAGACGTTGGACGTGTGACTTCCTTGATCATGAAGGGTCCCTCCCACGGGGTTGCGAGTTTGTGGACACCAGCCTGGTTCGTCTTCCACTTTAGGACTAAGTCCCCGACCACGAAGAAACGCTCTTTAACGTTCTTGTTGTAGTACCTGCGCAAAACAGCAAGGTATTTGGCCGTGCGTACGCAAGAATCAAGCCTTTTCTCTTCTGCGCTGTTGACTTCTAGCTCCCGTACTTCATCGACCTTGCCTTCGTCGAAGTTCTCTACCCGTGCTGATCTGAAAGCTATATCTGGTGGGAGGACTGCCTCAGCGCCGTAAACCATAAAGTATGGTGAGACGCCGGTGTTACGACTGGGCTGAGTTCGGAGGCCCCAGACAACGGCTGGTAACTCCTTGAGCCATCTTCCAGGAGCTTTATCGTTTTCTCTGTACATCCTCTTCTTCAATGCATCCAAGATCATGCCATTTGCCCGCTCGACTTGTCCATTAGCTCTAGGATGCGCCACCGAGACGTATTTTACAACTATGCTCCTTTCATCGCAGAAGTCCCAAAAAGCGTTCCCGGTGAACTGAGTACCCAGATCAGTAATGATGCTGTTGGGCACGCCGAAATGGTGGATGACCTGGTCGAGGAATGTGACAGCTTTCTCTGAGGATGCCTGTACCAGAGGCATGTATTCTATCCACTTAGAAAACTTATCAATTAGCACGAAGATGCATGTAAATTTCCCAGGAGCTGGTTTGAAAGGCCCGATCATGTCCAGTCCCCAGCATGCGAAGGGCCAAGACGCTGGAATCGTCTAGATCTCATGTGCTGGTACATGGATTCTCTTGGAGAAGAACTGACAACCTTCACAGCGGCGGACTAGCTTCTCTGCGTCGGCCACTGCTGACGGCCAATAGAACCCGGCTCGGAAAGCCTTACCGACCAGTGTTCTTGAGGCCGCATGGTTGCCGCAGGAGCCAGAGTGGATTTGGTCTAGGAGATGCTTGCCTTCCTCCTGGGTTATACACTTCATCAAGATTTCCTCCTTAGTGTTTTTGCGCCACAACTTGCCATCGACGAGCAGATACTGCTTACTACGACGCATCAGGCGTTCATTTTCTGTTCGATCGATATAACCGCTACCGTCTGTTAAGTACTTGATGAAAGGTGTTCTCCAGTCCGGCTCATGAGTGGTCGGAAGCGGCTCGGTTGTGCTCGGCGCCGGAACCGTAGCCACTAATTGCTGGTCTGAAACTTTGTCGGTCGTTGAATCTTCGTCTTCAATGGAAGGCGTGAGCAGGTCTTGGACGAATACGCCATGTGGGATTTTGGCTCGGGATGATCCTAACTTTGACAACGCATCCGCTCCCTGGTTCTTGTCCCGGACCACGTGTATGTACTCGATGCCATAGAACCTGCCTTCCAGCTTTCTTATCGATTTGCAATATGCGTCCATCTTTTCACTGGTCGTGTCCCAGTCCTTGTTGAGTTGGTTGATGACCAGAGCCGAATCTCCATAGACATAGAGACGTTTAACTCCAAGCTCAACCGCAATGCGTAGACCATGCAGACATGCTTCATACTCGGCGGCATTATTAGATGCTGGGAAATAAATCCTGAGGACGTACCAGAGCTGCTCCTTGGATGGTGATACGAAAAGAACTCCTGCTCCCGCACCGTCAATGTTGAGAGAACCGTCGAAGTACATCGTCCAATATTCGTCGGATCCCGGAGAGGCAGGCGTGCTTAAGTCTGTCCACTCGACGATGAAATCGACGAGTGCCTGAGACTTGATTGTAGTATGGCTTGCAAATTCCAAGGAAAAGGGGCATAGCTCCATTGCCCATTTGACGATGCGCCCGTTCGCATCCTTATTGCGAATGATGTCCCCCAAAGGATACTCGGTCATGACCACCACACGATATCCGTCGAAGTAATGTCTCAACTTTCGGGATGTTATCAGTATGGCGTAGAGCAGTTTCTGAATCTGTGGGTACCTGGTCTTGGATTCGTTGAGTACCTCACTAATGAAATAAATTGGCCGCTGTACCTTGTAGGCGTGGCCCGGCTCGTCGCGCTCGACCACCATTGTAGTGGAAACCACCCGATCGGTTGCCGCAATGTAAAGTAGGAGAGTTTCGTCTTCTCTGGGAGCAGTAAGTACCGGAGGTGACGTGAGGTATTGTTTCAGCTGCGTGAAGGCAGCGTCTGCTTCCTCCGACCACTCAAACTTCTCGGACGATTTGAGCAGTTTGAAGAACGGTAGTCCTTTTTCTCCTAATCTTGATATGAAACGGCTTAGAGCAGCCATGCAGCCGGTGAGCTTCTGGACATCCTTCACCATTTTTGGGGGCTTCATGTCTAAGACAGCTTTGACTTTCTCCGGGTTAGGGCGTATGCCGTCGTAACTGACGACGTTGCCAAGCAATATGCCAGAAGGGACACCAAAGATGCACTTCTTTGGGTTTAATTTCCATTGGAACGTATTAAGGGCTGCGAAGGTGCGTTCCAGATTGTCAACAAGGGTATGTGCTTCCTTGGTTTTGACAACTACATCGTCGACGTAAGCCTCGACGAGGCCGTCTTTTATCTCGTCGTTGAGGCAGGCCTGTATAGCGCGTTGGTAGGTAGCATCGGCGTTTTTGAGCCCGAAAGACATAGTCGTGTAGCAGTAGGCGCCGAAAGGCGGGATGAAAGATGTCTTGATCTGGTCGTCCTTTTTGAGAGCGATCTGGTGATAACCAGAGTAGCAATCGAGAAAGGAAAGCAGCTCGCAACCGGCGGTTGAATCTACGACCTCGTCTATGCGAGGTAAGCCAAAGGGGTCCTTAGGGCAGTGTTTGTTGAGATCAGTGTAATCAACGCACATTCTCCATTCATTATTCTTTTTGCGTACAAGAACCGGGTTGGCTAACCATTCCGGATGATACACTTCTTTGATAAATCCGGCTGCCAAAAGCCGTGTAACTTCTACCCTAATCGCCTCCTTTTTGTTGCGAGCGAACCGTCGTAGCTTCTGCTTGATTGGTTTGGCTTTGCTGTTGACATTTAAGGAGTGCTCAATCAAGTCCCGAGGTACACCGGGCATGTCGGAAGGTTTCCATGCAAACACATCCACGTTGCCCCTCAAGAACCTGACGAGCGCGTCTTCCTATTTGGGATCCAGGTCGGCCCCGATGAGGGCCGTTTTGCTGGGATCGCCCTCGACTAGCTGGATCATCTTGTGCTCCTTGGATCTGATGTTCTTGCGCGGAGCCTCGAGCTCTGGGATCTCCAAGTGGTCGGCCGTGGTCTTCTTAGCGTCGAGCATGGTCTCAGCCATGCGAATAGAGAGGTCGTGGGCCTCTGCTATTTTGAAGCTGTCGTCCTCGCAGGTATAAGCTGCGTATACGTTGCCCCTGAGGGTTAAAACTCCTTTCTCAGTAGGCATCTTGAGCACTAGATACCTGTAATGAGGTATGGCCATGAACTTGGTGAGCGACGGTCGACCAAGAATAGCATGGTAGGTGCCGTCGAAATCAGCGACCACGAAGTTGACGTAGTCGGTGCGGAAGTGGTCCGGAGTCCCAAACTGCACAGGTAGCGTGATCTGCCCGAGAGGTGTGGAGCTCTGTCCGGGGAGAACGCCCCAGAACTATGCCTCGTACGGCTTCAGGTCCGCCTGGGCTATTTTCAGAGCGGGCAGGCTGTTCTTGAACAGTATATCAATGGAGCTGCCGCCGTCGATCAGTACCCTGTCGAACTGAACCTTGTTGATACAAGGATCGAGGACCAGGGGAAAACGCCCTGGCTCGGGTATGGCGGCCCATTGGTCCTTCCTGCTGAAGTAGATTTCACGGTGAGACCACGGAGGAAGCCGTGGATCGGTAAGAAGGTTGTCGTTCTTTGCCACGTTCAAGCAAGCGTGGGCGAGTAGCTTGCGTTCTCATTTGGTCTCAATGGACACCTTGCCGCCGATGATGGTGTGCACGCGATCAGTCGGCTTGACGTATTTATGACGAGGATCTGCATCGTCGTCGTCGTTGTCCTCGTTGCGCTGTTCCCTCACGTCATTAGGCTTGTCGGACATATCCGGAGCCTGTTGGCGCGTGTAGATAGTCTTGAGGACGCGACAATTCTCCATGGTATGGTTTGACTTGGGATGGAGCTGGCAGGGGCCCTTCAATGCTTTGGCGTAGTCGTCCTCGTAGTTACAACGTCCGCCGCCCTTTTTCACAGTATTGACCTCGCCGTCGTCTTCCCGAGCACGCTTGCTCCTATAATCATCACGGCGGTTGCGCCGCTGATTACGTTGATCACGGTGGTCGCGGGAGTCGTTGCGCTGGTTGCGGCGGTCAAAATTGTCGTTCCGACCACGGTTGCCGCGGTAATCGTCGCGGCGTGGAGGGTGGTCGGAGCGTGGAACCCTTGCTGCTTCTTTGACGATTATCTTTTTAGCGTCGTCAACGTCCGCGTATTTCTTAGCAGTGGCCAAGAGCGCTGTGACTGACTCAGGTCTTTTCCAGAGGAGCTTGTCTCTTAGGGCGTCGTGGAAGCAGAGGCCGGTGACGAAAGCCTCGATTGCTTCATTGTCGGAGATTGATGGGACCTTGATACGCATCTTCGAGAAACACCGAACGTATTCGCGCAGTGGTTCGTCTTTCCGATCTCGGATCCGTTGCAGATCGTACTTGTTGCCGGGTTGTTCACAAGTAGCGATGAAATTGTCGATGAAGGCCTGCTTGAGCTCCTGCCAAGAGTCAAAATAGTTCGCCGGCAAGCTGACTAGCCATTGGTGACCTGCATGACCAACGGCTACTGGGAAGTAGTTAGACATAACGTGCTCGTCAGCCATGGCTGATCGGCACGCGGTTTCGTAGAGCATGACCCATAATTCAGGGTTTTCCTTGCCGTCGTACTTCTAAAGTTTCTCGAGCTTGAAATTCTTGGGCCATATGACTTGGCGAAGGTGTGGAGTGAACTGCTTCAGACCCGGCGGGCCGTGGGCGGTGTCATACTCCATACGGTGATAGCTTTCATGGGATGCACGATCGTTGGCTCTCTGGTTGATGCAAGCACGCAGATCACGTCCACCGAGGTAATGGCGAAGATCGTTATTGCCGTCGCGGCGATCTCGATTGCCATCTGGACTAGCCCTGCGACCGTGGTTATCACGGCGATTGTCGTGGTTATCTCGGCGGTTGTCACCTCGAACATCATGACGGTTATCCTCTCGGCGACGGTTTTTGTCCCGACCACCATCATGACCACCGTTTCCGCCTTGACGATTGTCCGACGGGTCGTTGTTGCGTGAGCCACGTCGGTTGAGCGGCTGTGAGCGACTTGAGTATTGGCGGCTGTGGCTTGATTCCACTGAAACGGATGGGGCCCGGGCTTGATTCATCTCTGCGGTCTGAGCCATAGCAGCCATCAGATAAGCTTGTATGTCATCACGGACTGCTTGGGTTTCTGGAGTGTTGGGCAGCCGCTGCATTGTCGCCATGGCAACGGCTACGTTGGCGCTTGGGGTCTTGAAGACTTGTTTGTCCCCCACCCTATCGAAAGCATTGTTGAGGTCGCACGGTTGGATCCTTATGCGCCGTGCCTCCTGGTCTGCTTCAGCTTCGATTTGCCGGCGATTAAACCGGTCAATGTTGCGTGCTTCACGTGCAGTCTTTTCTTGTTCTGTTTTGCCAACTGCTGGCGGCTCGTCGTTGCTGACAACATGGATCAAATCCCCTCGTCTTGGCGGGAAAGACGGAAATTGGGGGAAACCCAGGGCGTGGTCTGGTAGATCCAGATCGTATTTGATGCCTTCATCTTCGTGACGCTGAAGCTCGGTATGGTCAGATGCGTTGGATGCGATGCCGGATGAGGAGCTGGAGTCACCCTCTCAGACTGTGTGGACAGATCCTTCTTGATAATCTTCAATCCGGACCATGTTGACGATGTTGCATGGCTTCGGACGAGATCGGTGTATAGGACATAGATCCGAGCGGCGTCGTAGGTTGTACGCGTAGCTGAAGGCGGCGTTTCGCAGGCCATAGGGCTGGACCTGGTGGTTCTCCGTCGGGACTTCGTACTCGCAGAGTCGGAGGCCCGTCGCGAAGGCTGGCTGGCGACGAGCGGAGCGCCCCTCAGGAGTAGATACGACCACAAGATCTGTTCCAAGCCGTGCAGGACGACTGGCCCGAGCTGGTCGGATAGATCTGTTGTGGGGAGCTGTTACCTGCTCGTTAGGTTGGCTTTGAATCGTACTTACCAGAGCTAGGGTTTCAGCGAGTTTAATGCCAACCCGATCGATGGAGTCGAGCAGGTCGGTGTCGTCAATCTGCTTCCCTTCGTAGCGGGGAAGCGGATGACGGGTTGTCGGCGTGGCTGTAGGCGTGGTCGGAGCCAGATGTACCGTGGTCGGAGCCAGATCCATCGTGGTCGGAGCCGTGTTCGTTGTGGTCGGAGCCGTGTTCACCGTGGTCGGAGCCGTGTTCACCGTGGTCGGAGCCGCGTTCACCGTGGTCGGAGCCGTAGCCGATGTAGGTGAAGTAGTCGTCGGCGCGGGTTGAATACACGCCTCGGTCATGGTGATGGAGACGTCAGGGCCGATGGTCCAAGTGATCTAGCCGATGGTGAACGTGAGGTCGTTGGGCGTAGCCATGGAGCCGGAGATGATGACCATCTTGTTTGCTTGGAGAGCAGTATGCACACCCCCTACCTGGCGTGCCACTGTCGACGAAATATGGTCGGCAGTCTACCTAGGGGTATGCCCAAGGTAGTAGATTATCGGCAGACAGGTGCGCAAGCCCCAAACAAGACGGTGACGCAAGACAGACACGAGGTTTTATCTAGGTTCGGCCGCCAAGAAGGCGTAATACCTACGTCCTGCGTCTGATTTGTATTGCTGTATGTCAATGAGAGATGTTTTTTAGAGGGGTCCCCTGCCCGCCTTATATAGTCCGGGGGCAGGGTTACAGATCTGGAAACTAATCCTAGTCAGTTACAATTGCCATATGTGGCCGGATAAGGATTCCTATTCTAATCGACCAGGATCCTGCTTGGTCGCCAAATCCATCTTGATTCCTTGTGCGGGACTCCGATCAGGTTAACTGGGCTGCACGTCATCTTTCGGGTGGACTGAACCCATCGATCCGGGCCAGCCCAAGCTTAGCCATAAGGGTATAGGGGTTAATACCCCCACACGGCTCTGATACCAATTGAAGGGACCGTGATGCCTAAGAGGGGGGGGGTGAATTAGGCAACTTAAAAATTCTAACTCTAGACTATGGCCTCTTTTTCTAATCCTAGCAAAACCTATGCAATAGATGAACTATCTAGATGTGCAACTACAATTTTGCTAGTGTGTTGCTATTTCTACTACAAAACAAGTAATGTAAACAATGTAAATGCGGAAGCTAAAGAGCAAGGTAGAGATATGCAAACTCTCATCGACGACTCCGGTATTTTTACTGAGGTATCGAGAAGCGCGCAAGCTTCCCCCTAGTCCTCGTTGGAGCCCCTCGCAAGGGCCAAGCTCCCAGTCGGGTAACTCTGTGGATAGCCTCGGGCCTTCCCCATGTGCAAGTGGGTCTTCGACGTGCCTTTCGGCAAGCTTCTCCCGGATGCTCTCCGCCGTCTTCACTATCAAGCTTCCGGCCAAAACGCCACGGGCCTTGTTCCCTCCGGTACACGGTGGCGGCCACACCACAAACATGGTTGGTGTGATCTCGCAAGACTTCAAGCCCCTCCGATGTACAACAATGGTGCTCGCAAGCACCAAGTGGTAAGAGGTATGTAAACCTCACTAAACACTAGGCCTAAACCTAGAGCAAGCGCATGAGCGGTGGTCTAATCAACCTAAGCACTTTGCAAAGCACCTACGCTAATCACCTAATGAATCACTAAGCTCTATGCAAGTGGAGATCACTAAAATGGTGTATCAACACCCTTGGTATGTTTCCTCAGCTCCACTCTTGCCAAATGGCTGGTTGGGGGTTGTATTTATAAGCCCCACTGAGAAAGTAGCCGTTGGGGTCGAACTCCCACAATTCTGCTACTGACCGGACGCTGAATCATCTTGATCGGACGTGTTCGGTCGTCCCGATCGTTGAACCATGAATCACTGATCAGACGCTGCCAGTTTTGCCATCCGGTCACTGCGTCCAGTCACAGTTTTGCTGTTCTGGAACCTCTCTGTACTCGATTGGACGCTGCTTCCCTGTGTCTGGTCGATTTCGCCGCCCGCGTCCAGTCATCCCGACTACAGAGCCACCGGTCCAGCGTCTGGTTGTCCTAACTGCAGAGCCACCAGTCCAGTGTTCAGTTTTCCCGATTGCCGAGCCACCGGTCCAGCGTCTGGTCGTCCCGACTACCGAGCCACCAGCGTCCGGTTGCCTCTGCGAGCTCGTTTCTTTGCGATGTTGCATATGGCTTGGTTCCAATCTTCATGCTTGGACTTTGCTTGATCTCTTGGGTCTTTTCTTATGCTCCTAAGGTCTTGCTTAAGGTGTTGATCATCGGATCATCACGTCGCCTTCATCCAAGTTACGTCTTCCACCCTATTGAACTACAAAACAAACACTTGCAAATTCATTAGTCCTATTTGGTTGTGTTAGTCATCAAACACCAAAATCCAAAGTAAATGGGCCAAGGGTCCATTTTCCTTATAGTCTTACCTGCCGACAAGACAAGCTTTATTTGTTATCACTTTCTGAGAATGTGAATGTTGTGAGCACTAAGAATGAGAATGACTCCTCGTCTACGAATAAAAGAAATAAGCGGAAGAGAGTTCATGATGTGTCATCGAAATTATGGCATTGTCGTTTAGGCCATATTTCAAGGGGGAGAATAGAGCGATTGATTAAGAAATCAATTCTTCTGCCATCAGAATTTTAAGATTTAGAATAATGCATTGATTGCATAAAAGGAAAGTATATTAAGAAAATAAAGAAAGATGTCAAACGAAGCGTAGGAATTTTAGAAATAATTCACACAGACATCTGTGGTCCTTTTCCTATGAAGAGTGTGGATGATTATGATTCATTTATAACATTCACATATGATTATTCTCATTATGGCTATTTTTATCCAATTAAGGAAAGATCAGAAGCATTGGATAAATTTAAGATATTTAAGGCTGAAGTAGAAAATCAACATAATTTAAAGATTAAGATAGTAAGATCTGACTGTGGGGGGAGTACTACGGTCGACACACCCCATATGGCCAAGTTTCTAGACCTTTTGCAAGATTCTTATAGAAAAATGGCATAGTTGCCTAGTGCTCTACACCAGGCGAGCCTCAGTAGAATGGAGTAGTTGAAAGACGCAACCGTACCTTAATGGATATGGTGAGAAGTATGATAAGTTACTCTATTCTATCGATAAGTTTATGGATGGAGGCGTTAAAAACCACCATTCATATTCTTAATCGTGTGCCAAGTAAGTCAGTGCCGAAAACACCATATGAGTTGTGGACAGGAAAGGAACCCTCATTTAACTATTTATATGTGTAGGGTTGTCCAACTAAGGCTAAAGTCTTTATCCCAAACATAGAGAAGCTAGACTCTAAGACAGTCAGTTGCTATTTCATTGGCTATCCAGAAAAGTCAAAAGATTATAGCTTCTATTGTCCTGACATACATACGAAATTTGTAGAAACAAGACATGTTGTGTTCTTGGAGGAAGAGTTGATCAAGGGGAGCATGGTAGTATGAGAAATTAATCTAGAGGAGAAGCGGGTACATGTGCCTACTCCGATGGTTCAAGAGCCATTCTTCGCGCTACCTGTTGTTGCTGCACCAACAATGCAAGACACTATAGTAACAACACCTATTGTCAGTTCTTCCATGGCGACAATGAATGAACATGAGGAACTTGTCCTTTAGGATCCTGTAGAACCCGTTGTCACTCATGAGGAAGAGCAACAACAGTCTCATATAGAACAAGCGTCAACCAACGAGGCCCCTAGAAGGTCTTAAAGAGTCAGGAAACCAGCCATTCCTGATGACTACAAAGTCTATGAATGTGAAGAATTTCAAATGGAGGGTGATCCCACCTCATTTGAAGAAGCCATGAAAAGCGCTCGCTCATCAAAGTGGCTTGAAGCCATGCAAAATGAAATGAGATCAATGAATACCAATGGTGTTTGAGACTTAGAAACAATTCCTAAAGGAGTCAAGACAGTAGGCTGTAAATGGGTCTACAAAACTAAATATGACTCCAAAGGAAATGTAGAAAGATTTAAAGCGCGACTTATGCCGAAAGGCTTCACGCAAAGAGAAGGCATAGATTACAATGAGACATTTTCTCTAGTCTCATGTAAGGATTCTTTTAGAACTATAATGACACTTGTAGCATATTATGATTTAGAATTACATCAGATGGATGTAAAGACGGCGTTCCTAAACGGGGATTTGGAGGAAAATGTTTACATGGCACAACCAAAAGGTTTTGTTATGGAAGGAAAAGAACGTATGGGATGCTGCCTAAAGAAATCAATTTATGGATTAAAACAAGCATCAATACAGTGGTATTTAAAGTTTGATAGTACAATAAGGAAGTTTGGGTTTCAAGAAAATATAGAGGACAATTGCGTTTATGCAAAGTTCAAGAATGGGAAATACATTTTCCTAATCTTGTATGTGGATGACATCTTACTCGCTAGTAGTAATGTTAATCTACTACTAAAAATGAAGAAGTTCTTGTCCTTGAATTTTGATATGAAGGATCTCGGTGAAGCTTCGTTCATTCTTGGAATAGAGATTCACCGAGATAGAATAAAGGGGGTTTTAGGATTATCACAAAAGACATACATAGAAAAGGTACTAAAGAAATACAATATGCAAAATTATAAGCCTTCACCTGCTCCCATAGTCAATGGCGATAGATTTGGGGAATTCCAATGTCCCAGGAACCAATATGAGATCGATCAAATGAAAGCGGTTCCATATGCTTCAGCTGTCGAAACTTTAAAATATGCTCAAGTGTGTATATGCCCTGACTTAGCGTTTGTTACTGGGTTACTTGGCAAATATCAAAGTAATCTAGGAATAGGATACTGGAGACTGGTCAAGAAAGTTTTGCGTTACTTGCAAGGAACAAAAGGCCTCATGCTAACGTACAGAAGATCTGATTCCCTACACATAGAGGGGTATACAGATTCAGATTTGTAGGAGATGATAGAAAGTCCATGTCAGGATATATATTTACTCTCGCAGGGGGTGCTATATCGTGGAAAAGTTCCAAGCAGACCGTCACTACATCATCTATGACGTATGCCGAGTTTATAGCATGTTATGAGGCCATGGGGTAGGTAAATTGGCTAAAGAAATTTATGCTCACTGAAAGTTGTAGAAAGTGGTAGATGACATACATAACCCACTCAAGTTGTACTGCGACAATAATCCAGTAGTATGTTATGCTCACTGAAAGCATCTAGGCCCCTAGTTGGGTTTTGGTGATTAATGACAATACATGATTACTATGAGTAACGTGTGTTTTTGCAGAGGCAATTAAGTTAGGTCATGGTAATGGAGATCGATTGGGCTATCATGGTGGTCATGCCCCTACGATAGAAATCATTTTGGTTTTCAAAGGATGGACGACAAGGTTAAGGATAGACTAGTTCTAAGTGTCGTTAGGTGTTGAAGAGACACTTAGAGTAGTTTAGGTCTTTGTTTTTCCTTTGGCCGTACTATTAAGGGGGGTATGGATGGGTAGCTTGATCTAGGTGAGTCTAGTGGGTTAGGTGTGGTGCACACTTGCTAAACCTAGCACTAGGTAGCTCCTAAAAAGCCCTTAGATCCATTGGAGCAAACTTCATTCACGTACGATAAAAAATTGGAAGTGAATGGAGGGTCAAATACTGACCGGACGCTGGCTTCGGTATGACCAGACGCTGGCATAGAGTCCGGTCAGTTCATTTGATCAAGGTGAAGTCATCTGGAAGTGACCGAATGCTGAGAGGTGAAGTGACCGGACGCTGAGGGCCAGCGTCCGGTTGACTCCAGTAACGTTCTAGAGAGGGAAAATCACGACCAGACGCGTCCGGTCACCATTTGATCACTAGAATTCGGGGTGAACTTACTGGCGCGTCCGGTCAACATGACCGGAGCGTCTGGTCACCCCGTAGAGGCACATAACGGTTCATTTTTTGGCCCATGTTATATATACTTCCTCCATTCGTGTGTGGGGGTACTTTTGCTCATTTCAACAGCTGAGAAACACCTTTGAGAGTGCCAAGAAGAGCAAGGTCCTAGTGAGGTGATTGAGATTTGAGAATCCCAAAGAGAGCCCTCATTAGTGAGATCAAGAGTAGCAAAGTGTGCATCCACCCTTCTCATTAGGCTTATTGTAGTCAAGTGAGAGTTCGTGCTTGTTACTCTTGGTGATCGCCATCACCTAGATGGCTTGGTGGTGATTGGGAGCTTGGTGATCACCCGGCGGAGCTTGTGGATGACCCAACTCAAGTTGTGAGCGGTTGTGGGTGATTCACCATGATGGAGTGTCAAAGAATCAACCCATAGAGAGCACTTGATCCTTGCGTGGATCAAGGGGGAGCTACACCCTTGCGTGGGTGCTCCAACGAGGACTAGTGGGAAGTGGCGACTCTCTAATACCTCAGCAAACCATCACCGCGTTCCTCCTTCTCTCTTTACTTTGAGCATTTACTTTGGGCATTTACTTTGAGCAATTCAATACTTGTCTTTACATTCATAGAATTGTCATGCTAGAATAGGATTGGAACTTAGGTTACAAGACTTTTTGTGTGGTAGAACATTAGAAACACTTTATAGGCACAAGGGGTTAATTGGGCTAACCGTTGGATTTAATTATTGCAAAGAAATTTAGAATTAGCCCAATTCACCCCCCTCTTGGGCATCTTGATCCTTTCAATTGGTATCAGAGCCTCGTGCTCACGTATTTAGGCTTAACCACCTAGAGAAAGATGTCTCACGGGGATGGACCTCCTCCTATCTTTGAGGGGGATGATTTTCTATATTGGAAAATTTGCATAGAGGTGTACTTAGAAGCTCTAGATGTTGGAATACTTAGAGCCGCCTCACAAGGCTTCCCAAAACCTCGGGATGCTACAAACCTACAAGGCGATGAGGTGAATTATGAGAAATGGAATGCAAAGGTTCAAAACACCATCTTTAGTGGTATTTGCAAAGATGTGTTCAACCGGGTGAGGAACCACAAAGACGCCCATGCACTATGGTCAGACGTTTGTGCGCTCCATGAGGGAACAAAGAGTGAGCGTAAGGATCGCTATCATCTTGTCATGAAAAAGCTTAACTTCTTTGAGATGCTTCCTAAAGAATGTGCTAATAAAATGTATTCACGCTTGAATGTTCTTATAGAGGAAGTCAATGGGCTTAGACTCACTCAAATGCAACCATTCGATGTTGTAAGAAAGATCTTGAGTGTCCTCCCCATTGACAAATATGTGCATATTATGACCGTGCTTCATCAAGGTGATCTTTCCACCGCTACACCGACACAAATCTTGAGAAAGATCAATGCTCATGAGATGTACATGCACATCACACCTCAAGATGGCTCATCCTCTACAAAGAAGAAAGAAAAGGACTTAGCATTCAAAGCTAGCCAAGAGAAGGGCAAAGCAAGACTTGAGTATGAGAGCTCAAGTGATGATGAAGTTGATGATGCAAGTCATGCTCTCATGGTGAGAAAAACCACCAAGATGCTAAAGAAGCTCAACAAGAGTGGCATCAAGTTCGATGGCAAGAAGAAGAAGTTCTTCACTAGCTCTAGAAGGAAGCCAATCTCCAAGATGGATTGCTAGAACTCGGTCATCTAGCACACCAATGCACCAAGCCCAAGAAAGACAAGTTTAAGAACAAGTACAAGGGCAAGAAAGATGACTCAAGTAATGAAGAAGAAGATGAGAAGAAGAAAAACAAGCCATACAAGAAGAGAGATGGCAAGAAGAAAGACTTCCACAAGAAAAAGAAGAGTGGAAAGGCATACATCGTCGGTGATTGGCTCACAGACATTGATTCATCTAGTGGCTCATCCGATGATGATAGTGACAACGAGAAGGTGGCCACCATTGTTATTGACTCTTCATCATCTTCATTGCCACCATCGCCATCATCCTCTACACACCTATGTCTTATGGCCAAAGGTGAACGCAAGGTATCAAATGATGATAATAGTAGTGGTGATGAACATGCTAGTAATGATGATAGCGATAGTGATGATGATGAATATGAATCACCTTCTTATGATGATCTTGCTAGATTGCTAAAACAATACACTAAGATCATTATAAAGACTAGAGCTAAGAATGAAAAGCTAGAAGCTAAGAATGATTCACTTTTGGCAAAATGTGATATGGTGGAAAAGGCTAGTATTGAGCTTAGAGAAGCAAATGATGCTATATCATCCAATCTCAAGGAGCTCAAATCTTCTAAGAAAGAGCTTAGAGATAAACATGATAAACTTGAGAGGATACACAATGAGCTCATCACTAGCCATAACAAGCTAAAAGAAGAATATACAACTCTAAAGATCAATCATGATAATCTTGTTATTGCTCAAGAATTCTTGTCCAATGAGCCACATGATGCTACTAACGATGTTGTTAAGATTGATATAGCTACATCATGTGATGATTTGATCATTGAGAGCATTGAGCAAAGTTCTAGTAGCAAGGGCAAGCAAGTGGTTGAGGCCGATGATTATGATGAGTTTGTCAAGCTCAAGAATGACAATGAAAAGCTCAAGAAAGATCTTGAAGAGATCAAAAGCCACAACACTGTTGTGCAAGAAACTCTTGATCATGATGGTGACTTGATCCTTGAGAATGAGAAGCTCAAAGAAGAGAACAAGAAGCTCAAGGAAGAGAAAAACAATGATGCTCTCAAGGAAGAAAACAAGAAGCTCAAATTGGAGAAAGAGCATCTCAAGATTAGATTAAGCAAGTTCACAAGAGGCAAGTATCTACAAAGTGAGCTACTTATGAACACCGTCATGAAGATGTATAGAAGTGGGATTGGGTATTTGGCAAACCACGAGAAGAAGGCTCAAGCTCAACAACAACACAAGTCAAAGCCAAAGCCAAAGAGATGTTTTGAGTGTGGACAAGAAGGTCACTTTGCCCATGAGTGCCAAACTCCACCACCACAACCCTTGCCCAAGCATGCTAGACCTTTTGCCTTCAATGCTCACTACATGCTTAGAAAGGATTCTAGTGGGAAAATGAAAGTCATGTTCTTAGGACCTCCCAACAAGAATAGGCCTAAGAAAATTTGGGTTGCAAAGTCACTTGTTGGGAAGGTGAAGGGCCCTCAACAAGTTTGGGTTCCTAAAGCTTGATCTCTTGTGTGTAGGTGAACTACAAGACCGGTGGAAGTCATTGGGTTATTGATAGTGGTTGCACACAACATATGACCGATGATCCTCGTATGTTTACCTCACTAGATGAAGAAGTAGATGGACAAGAAAGAATCACATTTGGAGATAATTCAAAGAGCAAGGTTAAAGGATTGGGCAAAGTGGCAGTATCAAATGATCATTCTATCTCAAATATGCTATATGTTGCTTCATTGAGCTTCAACTTGCTATCCGTTGGACAATTGTGTGATCTTGGCTTCCAATGCTTGTTCACCGAGAAGGAAGTTGTTGTATCTAAGAAGGATGATGATCAAGTGATATTCAAAGGATTTAGATACAACAACCTATATCTAGTGGATTTCACCTCCGAAGATACAAATTTGAAGACTTGCCTATTCACCAAAACAACACTTGGGTGGCTATGGCATAGAAGACTTGCTCATATTGGGATGAGCTCACTCAAGAAGCTAATGAAGAATGATTTGGTGAGAGGGTTGAAGGATGTGAAGTTTGAGAAGGACAAGCTTTGTAGTGCATGTCAAGCCGGCAAGCAAGTTGCAAATACTCATCCAACCAAAGCTTTCATGTCAACCACAAGAGTGCTAGAACTCCTTCACATGGATTTATTTGGACCAACAACATACAAGAATTTGGGAGAAAATCTTTATTGTCTTGTGATTGTTGATGACTATTCAAGATATACATGAGTATTCTTCCTTCATGACAAATCCAAAGTTGCATCTTGCTTCAAGAAGTTTGCCAAGAGAGCACAAAATGAATTTGAAGTAAAGCTCAAGAAGATTAGAAGTGACAATTGGAAGGAATTTGACAACACAAACATAGAAGCCTATTGTGATGAAGTTGGGATCAAGCATGAGGTCTCCGCAACATATACTCCTCAACAAAATGGTGTAGTTGAGAGAAAGAACCGAACATTGATCACTCTTGCAAGAACAATGCTAGATGAGTACAACACCCCCGAAGCTCTATGGGTGGAAGCTATCAACACCGCATGTTATGCATCCAACCACCTATTCCTTCAAAAGTTCCTTGGCAAGACACCTTATGAGTTGCTCAATGGGAAGAAGCCGGATGTCTCTTTCTTTAGGGTGTTTGGTTGCAAATGCTACATCTACAAAAAGTGGCAACACCTAGAGAAGTTTTAAAGACGTTGTGATATTGGTTTTCTTGTTGGTTACTCATCAAAGTTCAAAGCATATAGAGTATTTAATCATGCCACCGGCTTGGTTGAAGAAACATATGATGTGAAATTTGATGAATCTAATGGCTCCCAAGGAGCACATGAGAATCTTGATGATGTAGGTGATGAACCATAGAGTGAGGCTATGAAGAACATTCCGGTTGGAGACATCAAGCCTAAAGATGATGAAGATGATGTACAAGTGATTGATCCACCTTCTTCATCAAGTGTGCCACAAGATTGTGATAAAGATGGGAGAGTAGAAAATGAAGATACTCATGTCTCCCATGATCAAATGGTGGTACAAGCACAATATGTTGATGCTCCACAACCTCCTCCTCAAGTGGTCAATAGAAGAAATACACCTCTACTATAAGATCATCCATAAGATCTCATCATAGGAAGTCCATCAAAGGGTGTAATGACTCGCTCACAAAAACTTGATTCATTTATTGGTCATCACTCTTTTGTCTCTTGCTATGAGCCTACTAAGGTAGAAGAAGCTCTTCAAGATCCAGATTGGATAAATGCCATGCATGAAGAGTTGAACAACTTCACCTGCAATGAAGTTTGGACTCTTGAAGAGCGGCCAAAAGGTGCAAGAGTCATTGGAACAAAGTGGGTGTTCCTCAACAAGCAAGATGATCAAGGCATAGTTGTGAGGAATAAGGCAAGACTAGTTGCAAAGGGGTTCTCTCAAGTTGAAGGATTGGATTTTGGAGAGACCTTTGCACCGGTTGCAAGACTAGAAGCCATTCGTATCCTCCTTGCATATGCATCACATCATGAAATGAAATTATATTAAATGGATGTGAAAAGTGCATTTTTAAATGGCTTTATTAATGAACTAGTCTATGTTGATCAACCTCCTAGGTTTAAAGACCCTAGATATCCTAATCATGTTTATAGGTTGTCCAAGGCATTATATGGGCTTAAGTAAGCCCCAAGAGCTTGGTATGAGCGCCTTTGGGACTTTCTCATTGAGAAGGGCTTCATCATTGGGAAGGTCGACACCACACTATTCACCAAGAAGCTTGATGGGCACATCTTCATTTGTTAAGTGTATGTTGATGATATCATCTTTGGATCATCAAATGAAGATTCTTGCAAAGAGTTTGGTGAATTGATGTCGAAGGAGTTTGAGATGTCAATGATTAGAGAGCTTACATTCTTTCTTGGTTTTCAAGTCAAGCAAATGAGAGAAGAGATTTTTGTCTCTCAAGAGAAATATACAAATGATCTTCTCAAGATATTCAAGATGGATGAATGTAAGCTAATCAAGACACCAATGCCAACTAATGGACATCTCGACCTAGATGAGGGAGGTAACACGGTTGATCAAACTCTCTACCGCTCTATGATTGGTAGCTTGTTATACTTAACCGCATCTAGGCCCGACATCATGTTTAGTGTGTATGTGTGCTAGATTTCAAGCCAATCCTGAGGAAACTCATTTGATTACCGTTAAAAGAATCCTTAGGTATTTTAAGCACACACAAAGCATTAGCCTTTGGTATCCCAAAGGAGCTATATTTGAATTAGTTGGCTATTCCGATTCGGATTATGCTAGTTGCAAAGTGGATAGAAAAAGCACATCTGGAGGGTACCATTTGCTTGGTAGATCACTTGTGTCTTGGTCCTCCAAGAAATAAAATAGTGTGGCTTTGTCCACCGCTGAAGCGGAATACATTGCTGTGGGTGCTTGTTGTGCACAAATACTTTATATGAAACAAACTTTGCTAGACTATGGTGTAGTTCTAGAAAAAGTACCTCTTTTGTGCGACAATGAAAGTGTGGTAAAACTTACAAATAATCCGGTCCAACACTCTCGCACCAAGCACATAGATATCCGCCATCACTTTCTTAGAGATCCTGTTGCTAAAAATGATATATCATTAGAAGGTGTAAGGACCGAGGATGAATTGATGGATATCTTCACTAAACCGCTAGATGTGGCAACTTTTTGTCGATTGCGGAATGAGCTCAATGTTCTTGATTTTAGTAACTTCACTAAAAAATGAGCTTGTGTTGTCCCTTGCATTGCATTGTAATATACAACATGTTTATTTTTTGGTAATGCAAATAGGGCTTGTCTAACATGGTTAAGATAACCGCCGTAAAGCGTGTGAAGAAGCTTAACCTTGGATCAAACTTGACAAGCAACTAGATTTATTTTCAAGTATTGCATTGCATATGCATGAATATTGCTTTGTTGTTTATCTTCAATTGCCCTCTTATTGCCTATTTTCTTAAAAAGAATTATAGCCTAAGGAAAAATATTTTAAAATTTTGAGGGTTTGAGAGAGGTCACTAACATCAGTCCCAATTGATGTTTATTTGGATCTTATTGGAGTTGGGACTTGATTGGGAATAGGTAGCATGAAGGACTTTGAAGATTTGCTGGAAAAAGGGTGACCGGACGCTGCACTGGACTCTGATGTCCAGTGTCCTGTCAGTTCATAGGAGGCGAACTGCTGCTGAGAAGGAGTGACCGGACACTGAAATAGTGTTCTCCCAGCATCCGGCCAGATGGCGATCCAGCGTCCGATCGATCGAAGACGATGAAGGCAGCTTGCACTGGACTCTGGCTGCGTCCGGTCGGTGTTCACCAGACGTGTCCGGTTGCGATTCTAGGGGATTTGGACCTCTTTGAAATCGACCGGACGCTGGGTGGCAGCGTCCGATCGTTGCCACCAGAGCATTCGATCAGTAGAAAATGTGCGGGAATCAAACTCTCTTCTCCGTTTCCTATTCTACTCCGTGGGGGGCAATATAAATCGACGCGCACGTGGTTGACCTATCCTATTCTGCATCGTCGCTATGCCTGCTTGAGCCGCTGTGCCGCCATGCTCGCCCTGCTCCCGCGCCACCGAGCTTCTCCACACCACGCCCGCGCCGCCGCTCGCGCCTCCGCACCGTGCGCCGCCACCGCCGCTGCCTATGCTGAGCGCCGCCGCTTGCGCCTCCGTGCCATGCGCCACCGCTGCCGCTGCTCGCGCTGAGCGCTGCCGCCGAGCCTCTCCATGCCACGCCTGCGCCTCCACGCCGTGCGCCACCACTGCCGCACCCCGCAATGCCGTCCCCGCGCCTTCCCTGCCCGCAGCCACGCCACCGCTACCTATGCCACCGTGCCCTGCCCACGCCGCCTCACCAACGCCGCCTCCGTGCACCAGCGCCGCCATCCGATCCAAGCCAGAGTCCCTACCATTGCAAGCAATAGAGCCACTTTCCTACTCGCCCATGCCCTAATCCACTGCCCTACATTGCATTGCTCGGTCACCGCACTTCACCGGAACCCTAATCACCTGTTGCCGACCCGGTGGTCCCCTGATCTGTTCCTCTTCTCGTCATTTTGCTGGTTCGTCAGGTAGCAGGCCCTTGGTTCTAATTTCGCATCTAATTGCTTGCTTTCCTAGGGTTTCGTATCTCTAGATGAATAATTAAAATTATTTGTATACCCTCTATTCTATCGTGCAGCGAGTCGGTGCCGTTGTGGTCCTATTTGTAGTTGTCAATCAACTCGGGGCCAAGCTCACGAGTATGGATCGAGGCCAAGCCTCGGAAGTGACAGTTGGCAGTTGATCTTCGTCAGTGATAGTTGTTCTTTTTAGATCCATCAGATGGTTCATGTCAAGAATGTTGGAGGAGGTCTCGGTGATGAGGATCTGAGACCCCTGCCTCGCTTGCCTGTAGATCCAAAAGGTAAGGCAACGAAGAAGCTTGCAACAAAGAAGCAAAAGTATCCAGATGCAGATATAGCTAGAGAAGCTGTAGTTGCAGCAGCAACAGAGCGTGCAGAGGCAGGAGGTGCTAGGAGTGGAGTCCAGATCGTAGATCAGCTCTCTCCATCTATGAGAGCTGCACTAGAGCAGGTTGAGCATCGTCTTGGTGGTCCAGCTGGGACTGTCATGGTTGCAGGATGGTGAGTTGTCTTGGATGAGAGTCAGCCTCAAGGGGGTCACAGCAGGAGCCATAGCTAGCAGAGCAGACTCAGGAGCGAGAGCAGGCTGAGGAGATAGAGCAGGCACCTCAACCACAGCTTCACCGCTCTAGTCATACCCATGCTCCAGTCACTCCAAGGTCAGAGACCCAGCGGAGGGGTTCACATCCACCGCCTAGACCACAGGGTCTGCCTCCAGTGACCCACTTGGATTTGAGGGCCGCCATGGCCAAGCAGGTTCAACAACTCAGATTTGTGGACTTTGAGGAGTGGTTTCCACTGAGGCAGGATGAGCGTGCTTCAGAGCGTTTCTACACACCTCTGCAGAAAGATTTTTATAATGCATATCTTAACAGTGGGGCTGTATTCAGATCTCAGAGGGTGTGTAATATTAAGACCATTATAGCAGCAGCTGGAGAGCACATTCGCCCCTACCTATCTTATCTACCAGGGCTGACATATTTACTTGGATGGATAGGCTTATATGTTCCATCTTGGGTCCATTAGTTCTATGCTTCTCTCTGGATTGACCCGCAGCATAGATTTATACACTTTGCATTCAGTGGCAGAGATTACAGGCTGACAAGCACTAGGGTCAGAGAGATACTTAGGCTTCAGGAGCAGCCCATCTGGCTACATGAGGTTTGCTATGGACAGACAGCGCCCCCTAGACACCCTCATGGCGGTATGGTGCCCCCTACAGATCTAGTCTGCCACTGCTTCATACAGCCATTCGGCAAGGGGTCTAGCAGGACACCTAGTGATCTCACTCCCACTGCTAGAGTGTTTGATGCCATTATGAGGAGGACGCTACTTTCGAGGATGGGGTATCATGAGGGCTTGACTCACATATAGTTATGGTTACTAAACTCTCTAATGCAGCAGACAGTGTTTGACATTTGGGATCTCCTTCTATCAGAGATGGAGGATACTATTACAGAGGGGTTCAAGGGTCACATGCAGCTGCTGTATGCTCAATGGATTACATTCTTGATCCATAGGGCAGTTACTATGAGACCACCAGAGATGCTGGAAGAGTACAGTGGTGCTACTATAGAGTTTCCTACATATAACATGACTCAGATGATCCGACATAGTGCAGTGAGGACACCTAGCCAGCCGAGCCGATGTCCAGAGGTGCCAGAGACTACCGCTCAGCAGGATGAGACTATTAGGGGCATAGTAGCTATAGAGGAGGAACAACTTGATGCTTAGTAGGAGGGGATGGTCGAGAGCGAACCCAGTGACAGCTCAGATGAGGACTACCGAGACATTCCTCAGATGCCTCCACGTCGACATGGCCATGAGGCCGGTAGCTCTAGTTTTGCTCCACTTGCACCATAGATAGACCCTGCTCTACTTGCCATACTTGAGCGAATGAGGCTGGATCAGGCTCGCTAGGCTCAGGAGACCGCCGCCACTTTTACACAGTTTTAGACTCGGTAGGATGAGTTTCAGCGGCAGCAGTAGGCCATACAGTAGCAGCAGGCCATGCATCAGCAGCAGCTCCTCATGTAGTAGTAGCTCCTTGGATGTATGTAGCATGTAGTGACAACTATGGGGGTTCCATCGCCACAGCCTTCACCCCAGCTTGGTTAGCCTACCACCACTTCTATGACTCTAGCTTTACAGCCTAGTGGGGTTCAGAGTCAGGGACAACCACCAGCATAGTTTGCTTCACCTATAGAGCAGGTGTCCTAGTGGTTTGCTTTGCTAGTGTTAACCCCATAGTTCACACCTCTTCAGACGGGCTTCACACCGGCTCAGACTTCCTCGCTACTAGTGCCAGATACCTCAGTCTCCAGGAGTCTTGGAGCGACTTTCAGTGAGTTGATAGGGTAGCCTACTCCACCATATTTGCATGTCCTAGGTCCTTCTATAGTTGCACCTATTACCGGGACTACAGAGACGCTCCCTTCCTTAGTGGCCTCATTAGAGCCGGTTGCTCCAGTCATACCTGCACAGTCTATAGTAGCTCTAGTTGTTGATCCGACCCAGACCGCTTCAGTGTCGCTTCTAGCTACAGAGGGTCAGACTGCTCAGAGCTCTAGTTCAGATAATGATGGCACTCAGTTCTAGCTTGCTCCTCGTACCTCAGCGCCCGACTCGTCTACTGCAGCCCCGCCAACCAACCCTTAGGTTTTAGTGTTTGATGCCAAAGGGGGAGAGGGATTGAGTATGTTAGTCTTAGGGGGAGCGACATATCTAGGGGGATCTTAGTTTATCTATTAGATTATCTATTACATTTGGAGTTTTATGTGTGATACACTATTATGCATTTGTGTGTTTACTTTTATGCATCAAACTATATTTATGTGATAGTGATATCTACGTGATCGTGATATATGACATGTGTGCTCTCTACTTTGAATTATTTATATGTCATATCACTTGTGCTATGCTCATTTGCTTTGCTTCCGGGTTTTACTCCGATGCAAATGAGCTTTATTACTTGTACTCATGCTTATTTCATATCTTTTGAGTACATCATGTTGGCTTGGGTCATATAAGCTTGCCTAACTCTTTTGTTCTTATTGTCAAAAGCTTATATGAACCAAGCATGTTAAAAATCTCAACTCTTTCACATACTCGAGGTGGTATTGTCATCAATCACCAAAAAGGGGGAGATTAAAAGCATCTAGGCCCCTAGTTGAGTTTTGGTGATTAATGACAATACGTGATTACTATGACTAACGTGTGTTTTGCAGAGGCAATTAAGTTTGGACATGGTAATGGAGATCGATTGGGCTATCATGGTGGTCATACCCCTACGATAGAAATTGTTTTGGTTTTCAAAGGATGGACGACAAGGTTAAGGATGGACAAGTTCTAAGAGTCATTTGGTGTTGAAGAGACACTTAGAGTAGTTTAGGACTTTGTTTTTCCTTTGGCCATACTATTAAGGGGGGTATGGATGGGTAGCTTGACCTAGGTGAGTCTAGTGGGTTAGGTGTGGTGCACACTTACTAAACCTAGCACTAGGTAGCTCCTAAAAAGCCCTTAGATCCATTGGAGCAAACTTCATTCACGTACGATCAAAAATTAGAAGTGAATGGAGGGTCAAATACTGACCGGACGCTGGCTTTGGGAAAATCATGACCGGACATGTCCGGTCAGTGATGACCGGATGCTGTCTAGCGTTCGGTCACCATTTGATCACTAGAATTCGGGGTGAACAGACCGACGCGTCTGGTCAACATGACTGGAGCGTCCGGTCACCCCGTAGAGGCACATAATGGTTTGTTTTTCAGCCCATGTTATATATACTTCCTCCATTCATGTGTGGGGGTACTTTTGCTCATTTCAACAGCTGAGAAACACCTTTGAGAGTGCCAAGAAGAGCAAGGTCCTAGTGAGGTGATTGAGATTTGAGAATCCCAAAGAGAGCCCTCATTAGTGAGATCAAGAGTAGCAAAGTGTGCATCCACCCTTCTCATTAGGCTTGTTGTGGTCAAGTGAGAGTTCATGCTTGTTACTCTTGGTGATCGCCATCACCTAGATGGCTTGGTGGTGTTTGGGAACTTGGTGATCATTCGGCGGAGCTTGTGGATGACCCAACTCAAGTTGTGAGCGGTTGTGGGTGATTCACCGCGACGGAGTGTCAAAGAATCAACCCATAGAGAGCACTTGACCCTTGCGCGGATCAAGGGGGAGCTACATGCTTGCGTGGGTACTCCAACAAGGACTAGTGGGGAGTGGCGACTCTCCAATACCTCGGCAAAACATCACCGCGTTCCTCCTTCTCTCTTTACTTTGGGCATTTACTTTGAGCAATTTAATACTTGTCTTTATATTCATAGAATTGCTATGCTAGAATAGGATTGGAACTTAAGTTGCAAGACTTTTTGTGCGGTAGAACATTAGAAATACTTTCTAGGCATAAGGGGTTAATTGGGCTAACCGTTGGATTTAATTATTGCAAAGAAATTTAGAATTAGCCCAATTCACCCCCCCTCTTGGGCATCTTGATCCTTTCACTCACAACAATAAGTTAGGTGGTGCTACCAAACACATTGACATAAAGTATTATGTTGTGAAACACAAAGTCCGGGATCATATAATTAGTCTTGAGCACATAAGTACAGAAAAGATGCTCGTGGATCCGCTTACAAAAGGCTTACCACCCAATGTGTTCAGAGAACACTTAGCCAACATGGGTTTAAGGGAAAGCCTATGATTCCTAGACAATAAGGGCCTAGTTGAGAATCTGTTTCAAAATAGAGAGGTGTGTTGTAGCTGTTAATCCAATGGTACTAACTGTTGTGACGAGGCATGCTTTATGCGCTAATCTATGATGGAATGGAAAAAAGAGAAATGGATTTTAAGTTTAAGTCATAAGGTGAGATCAAGGGGGAGAATGTTAGGTTGATCTCCTCTTGGCTCGGTGCAACGGCCAAGTCAGGGCCTTGATACGTGCCCTGATCGGGGGTGCCCAACTGTTCCATGGTTGGTGGCCCCCCATCGTGTAGCACAATATAAAGGAGGTGGGAGGCCAGGGCTCACGTCACGAGGTTCACCTGAGCCACCTTTCTCCCACCTACAGTCCTAACCCTAATCCGATCTAAGAGGGAGGCGCTAAAGTGATGGGAAGCTCCACTGACATCTTCACCGCCGCCTCTCTGCCACCACTACACTGCGAATGACCTCAATGCCGTGACCGCGACTTCGCTGACCCAGACCGCATCACCTTTGCTGTGGCTACGTCGAGCTCTTCTTCCAAGCCCTCGGATGGTCAGTGACATCTCATCTCCCTTCCTCTCTCTTCCTCTATTCATGTTCTAGGAAGTTTTCATCTCGTATTAAGGTTATACCCGCTAGATCTATGTCAAGGTGATCCACTAAGTCAATCAGCGGCGACGGGTGGAGGGAGTGGGATTGTGGTGGTCGGGGGTTTTGGGTTTGGGGGCCTCTACAGATGGGACCGGAGGCAGAGTAGAGGAGAGCTATGGAGGAGACGGCGTGAGCAGCGGCACTTTGACAATGCGGCGGTGGCGAGGAGGCATGGCGGCGATAGCGGTGGCAAGGGGAGGAGACCATGGAAGAAGTGGGAGGCACATCGTACTTTATGCAAACTAGTCTAGAAGGTGGAAAGGTATTATAGAATTTAAAATATATTTCGCCTCAAGTGCTTCCTTCAGTAGTTCGGCACACCAGTACATTCACCTGTAACTTTAACTTCAAAAAAAGAAGTACACCTTAAAAAATAAGTGCAAACTGCAAGAAGTGACCCTTTAGAACAAAATGAAAGCATTGCAATTTTGGAGAATTTTAATTACATAGGAAATTTCTTATATCCACTTTAGACCCTATAAAATTTTGAAGTATAAAACTATAGGAATTTTGAAGAAAAACTAGCATGAGGTTGGATCTAATAGAAAGTTTTCATTATGTTTATCTCTCTTAAATTCCTACATTTTTCTATGTTGCATCCAAAAGTCATAATAGAAACTTTCCTGCATTTTAAATTCATGTAGAATTGTATGCCCCATACAACTCTAGCTTGCCACTACCACCCTAGGACCTCCCACACCACCATCAATAGGGCCCTCCTCTAGCCATGTGGTGACCTCGGTGGCAGTAAGGAGCACACTAGTTAGGTTTTAGATTGAATATTTTGTGTCATATGGGTTGTTCGATGGTATAGTCCTTGTCGATTCATTGCTAGATTTTGTGTCTTGCATAGAATTATGCAAATACCTATCTAGGCATCTAGCCTAGTGTTCTTTATGTTGTTTTGATTTTTGTAGAGTTGATGTGATTGGTAGGAATGGTCATGTTCCCTGTTTGCATCTGTATCATAGCTTGCTAGATTTTGATCTTGCAAAGGCCAAGAAGTTATATAGACTTTCAATTTTAGCATGACTGGTAACAGCGGGTACCTTGATGATCTTTGGTGACTTAGGCGCCCGATGCTCTTTCATTATGGTAGATGCATCCGAGAAGTTCCTAATGCATTGAATCATGTGGCATTTCCAAGGTTTGGAGACTGTCGTTGTGGACATTTAGAGAGTAATACTCTGATGGTGGTTGTTGGTGTTGTTGAGTTGCGCCATATTGGAAGTAAGCAACCATCAAGGACATGTAAATAGGGATGTAATTGTTCTCTTAATTTTTAAAAAAACTTCCTCTTCGCAAACCAAAATTTCTATGCAACTACAATATTGTGTTTTTCATATTTCTATGTTCTATAAGAATACTGCGTTCTAAAGAACAATAGAGAAAGCAAAATAATAACATTAGTTATTTAGTTGAATCACTATACGGTAGGGTTATTTGATAATATTACTATAATTCCTAATTAACAAGCAGTGATAATAATCTGCACAGTTTACAAATGGAAGTGGCTAAGGGGATGCTCTAGTGTTCCAAGCAATTCAACACTGTGTTTTCAGCCGCCTACATTACATCCATTGACTACCGAGCTTTGTCTACCATTTGACATTGTTTATCCATATGTAAAATCTTTGCCCTGCCACTCTACTGCTAGCTCATATTTGCCATCCACTAGTAGTTGCTTGTGTTAGGCTTAATTTGCATTAGACCTTATGCAGCACAATTAAAAGGTCCTAAATGGCTAGAGGGGGTGAATAGCCTATAAAAATTATCTACAAATTCATGAGAACACTTGGTTAGTACACTAAATGGCATAATACAATTTTGCTCTAGCTCTACAAGGTTTGCAAGCCACCTATCCCAACAATTCTAGTCACTATGATCACTAGGCACACAAGAAGCTCAGTTGCTACTCACTAAGAGCTCTCAACGGGGCTACACTAAAGAGCTCATCTTGGTGAAACTAAACTAGCAAGCAAGCTCTCAAAATTAGCTACACTAAAGGGCTTGCTACACAACTAGTTTGCAAGAATGTAAGAGAGTGAGTGGGATGATTATACTAAAGTGTAGCAAATGAACCAATCACAAGATGAATGTCAATCAACCACTGGGAGAAATCCAATCACAAGATGACACATGATTTTTCTCCTAAGGTTCACGTGCTTGCCGACACGCTAGTCCCTGTTGTATCGACCAACACTTGGTGGTTCGGTGGCTAATAGGTGTTTCACAAGCCTAGCCCAATGAATGGGCGTCGCAAGAACCTACCCACAAGTGAGGTAACTCAATGATACGAGCAATCCACTAGAGTTACCTTTTGGTGCTCCACCAGGGAAGGCACAAGACCCCTCACAATCACCAGGAGATGGCCATGAACAATCACCAACTCATGCCAATGCTCCTCCGCTGCTCCAAGCCATCTAGGTGGTGGAAACCACCAAGAGTAACAAGAAATCCACAGCCACAACGATCCCCAAGTGCCACTAGTTGCAATCGCTCAAGTAAATGCACTAGGAATCACTCCCAATATCACTATGATGATGAATCAATGATGGATATGAGTGGGAGGTGTTTGCTTAGGCTTACAAGGATGAATCACAGGTGAAAATGTCCAAGAGACTGAGCCCCAAGCCGGCCAACCCTTTTAAATAGAGCTCCAAGGCACAAAGAGCCGTTGGCCCTACGTAGGCATGACCTAACCCTGCCCCTATGTCTGGTTGGGTGAGTCTAATCACCCAATGTCTGCCATGCGTCCCTCTATTCAATGTCAGCCGTTCATCTCCAACAGTCACTTAGTCAATCGCTCGCATGTTAAGTTGTGACTGGACATGCTCCTCGAAGTGACCGGATGCACTGCCACGTAGCGTCCGATCATGTCCAGTAAGCACCCTGAGAGGTTTTTCTTGAACCAGAAGTGTCTGGTCAGAGGTGACCTGATGCACCCTAGAGTCTGGTCTACACTTCACTCCTTCACGCGCGCCTATGAGGCTGACGTTAGCGTACGTCAGCAGTGACCTAACGCACGCCCTACGCGTTTGGTCAAGCCACGCTACCTGTGTTTGATCGCACATCCGAGCTGCTCCTGCTTCTAGACTACATGACCAGATGCTGCCCCCGTGTCTGATCACACTTCAGACCTCTTAGCCAAGTGTTGCGCCTCCTGGGTCAACTAGCCAAACGCGCCTAGGGTGAGTCCAATCACCCCGGCGCTAGAGTCCAGTCGAATACCTTCGCCTCCTTTTCTTTTTCTAACTCCTCAACCTCTTTCACCCTTGCTTCCAAGTGCTAACCACAAAGTGTGTAACTTATGTGCTCGTGTGTTAGCATTTTTCAAAGCATTTTACAAGGGTGAAGGTTAGCACACTAGGTTTCTAAATGCATATGAAAGAATCATGTCACCTAGTGGCACTTGATAACTGCTTAGCCAAATATTTTCCCTCTTTATAGTACAGCTATCTATCCTACATAAGATCACACTCTCTATAGCGTCTTGATCACCAAAAACAAAACCTATTTGATACCTTTGCCTTGATCAACCTTGTTTTTGTTTTTCTCTTTCTTCTTTCCAAGTTGGAGCACTTGATCATCTCTTTTGTGGCCATCACCTTCACCATGACCATCATCTAGCTCCACCACTTGGATTGGACTACCTTTTCTAATTCACACACTTAGATCAAAGGTTAGTCCTAGGGTTTCATCAATTATCCAAAACCAAACTAGGGCTTTCAATCTCCCCTTTTTGGTAATTGACAACAACCCTTTCATAAAGATATTCAATGAAATCTTCATGGATTCATGTTGCTTGCCCAAGCATTTTACCATGTGTAAAGGATATGGATAAGTTTCATAAACCCAAGTTAGTAACATTAGCTCCCCCTACATATGTGCTATGAGTTTGGATTTGAAAGCTTGCACATATGCATGGATTAGGAAGTTTGGGAGAGTAATGGCTACTAAATGATGCTAAGGTGTAAAGAATGGACCATCGAAGCGTGATACCAATCGGAGTTGCCATTTGAACACCATCCTTAGCACCATGGTTTGCTAGATACCACTTGAAAGAGCTGCAACCACTAGATACCTCGTGAGATCAATATTATAAGCAAGGCTCTAGTATCACTTGTAAAACCAATCCAAGTATCTATCTTATCCTATGCATGCTAGTTTTTTCATTTCATCATTCAATTCTACAATCTAGCATACACCACACACAAGCATGGATAGGAAATTTAAAAGCTTGTGCTATGCAAGCAAACATATGTAATGCATATCCAAATGCAACATACAAGTTTATGAGCTTGCTCCCCCTACTTGTGTGCTTCAAATTTTAATTGACCCCCTTAGATTGTCAAATCTCTCTTTTCCTATCTTTGTGAATTACTTCTCCCCCTTTGCCATTAAATACCATAAAAGGTGAGCTCAAATTTTAGATAGGTTGGTGTGAAACCATGTTATGTGAGGATCATTTTCCTAAATTTAGTTCAATCTAGATTACTTAAAAAAGATATTTAACTCGGTTTGATCCAAGGACAAGCTTCTTCATACATCGTTTCAAGGGTTATCTTGACCATGTTGAGGTAAACACTTATAGCTCATTTTCTAGATTACACACTAGGTTCACAAGCCCACAAACATGTCATATGCTACCACTAGATCATATCAAGCATAGAAGCAATAGAGGTACTATACAAGCATCAAATTCAGTTGATTTTCATGAATGAGCCTATAAAACATGAGGAATGACTAGATGCACTAAACAAGTCCTTAGCAAAGGATGAATGAAATGTCAATCAATTTTACCTTGCATTGCTTGAAGGAGAGGCATGTCATATAATGGGGGTGCATCAACACATATTTGAGAAGTCAAGTATGTTCAATTTATTCCTTAGCTTGCAAAACCTCTTTTCATCAAGTGGCTTGGTAAATATGTCAGCAAGTTGATCATCAGTGCCCACTCCCAATGCTAATGTCCCCTTTTTGTTGATGATCTCTTATGAAATGATGGCGGCCATCTATATGCTTTGTTCTTGAATGTTGAATCGGATTGTTGGTGAGCTTCATGACACTCTCATTGTCACATAGCAATGGCACTTGTTTGAACTTGATTCCAAAATCATTCAAAGTAGCCTTCATCCAAAGTAATTGAGCACAACAACTACCGGCCGAAATGTACTTCGCTTCGGCGGTTGAAAGTGCTACACTATTTTACTTCTTTGATCACCAAGATACAAGTGATCTTCTCAATAATTGACATGTGCCCGATGTGCTATTCCTCTCAACTTTGCATCCCACATAATCAGAGTCTGAATATCCACTCAACTCAAATATTGCTCCTTTGGGATACCACAATCCAACATTCTATGTATGCTTCAAGTAACTCAATATTCTCCTTGTTGCCTACAAATGACATTCTCTTGGTGAGGCTTGAAATCTAGCACACATACATACACTGAACATCACATCCGGTCATGATGCGATCACATAGAGTACGCTTCCAATCATAGACCGATATAACTTTTGATCCACCATATTGCCACTTGCATCACTATCCAAGTTTCCATTTGTCCCCATTGGTGCACTAATTGCCTTTGCATCCTCCATGCCAAACTTCTTGAGCATGTCTTTGATGTACTTGCCTTGACTTACAAATGTACCATTCTTCATCTGCTTGATTTGAAGACCAAGGAAGTAACTAAGCTCTCCAATCATGGACATCTCAAACTCATTAGCCATCATCTTTCCAAATTCTTTACAAAACTCTTGATTGGTTGGTCCAAATTGTAGCAAAACTATCCAATTTATAAGAGCACAAGTACAATAGCAGCCCGCAAGCAGTCGCACTGTCATACTTGAGCCCATATAAATCCGGTAGTCCATCAAGTACCATGAAGGGTCTCGATTAACCATCAACATACAACCAAGATCGTACATGATTCAACATACATGTCACATATTACATAAAGTTCACCAATATAGTTTATCCATCGAGTACAAATTAAGGTTATTACAAACCACATTCAGTTAAGATAGTAGCGGAAGCAAATTAAAAGTTTGAAACCAACATCTATAGCATTGTTTAAATATAGTGCCAGCTCATGATCACACTTCTACAAAAGCATAAGAGAGGGATTAATAAGAGATGCCTGCCCAGGGCTTACTCCTCGTCCATGGTGGGACAGAAGCAGTTCTTGCAATAGCCATGATAAATTGTACCATCTGCAACAATGGGAATAAAACCCTGAGTACGAGAAGGTACTCAGCTAGACTTACCCGTCATAAACGAAAAATAAAGTGACTCCAAGGATTATGCAAGGCTTTATAAGTGGAGCTTGCTTGACAACATTTTGCATAAAAAGCTTACCAATTCAAGTATATAGTTATAATTCGGTCATCAAGTTAATTATAGCTATTCATCTCTAGATTAGCAACTAGCCTGTGCCAAACATGTGGTATATCATTTAGTATCATAGAGTAGTAACCATAGCTGGTATAATAATTCCATATTCATCATAACCATCATTCCATAATACAGTTACTATGATGTTAGGGCAAGCCAAGTTTCTCACTATCCAGGAGAGATGATGATTCTAATCGATTTCAACTAGCTGGAAATTTATTCCTAACACAAACCCCAGCAGACCAGATCAACGGTCACCTAAGGTCACCTTTGGTACAACTCAGGTCCACATTTCGCGGGTTTGCCCAGCGCCGCACAATGAGGGATGACCAGCCGCTAGGACATTTAGGCCCAGCCTACCCTAAGGCTCACGTCTGGCTCCCCACACATCCTTACTACCATCTAGAGTGCGCACTTTTATAGAACAGGGCCCGGCCTGAGTTGAGCTACTCAGCTTCATGGTCAGAATGAGTTATCCGACCAGCTAAGTGAGAGGCATGTGTTCAATCTTGTCAGAAGTGCCAACAACGGTACAGTCCTTAACCAACACAGATGGAATCACATGAGTCAACCTACACATAGACTCTGCCCGACCTCCAGTTACATTACCCCATGGTTTTGTTCCATGATAGCAAATATAGCCAACCATGCTTCGGTATCCACATATATCTCGCAAGAGACAGGAAATCACCTGACTTCTACCGGTCTAAGCATGGCTAGGCATATATTTGATCCTAGACCTACATAGGGTTAAAGGTGTATATATCTAGACAAGGTAGTTCCATGCATCAAGTGGTTTCAATTCAACTCTTATCACCTAATGCATCAAACATAAAAAACTCAAGTGATATTTTGTAAAACATGGGAGACTTAGAATGCTCCAGGGTTTGCCTTTGAGGAAAGAGGTTGGCCTATGATCTGAGCACTCAGGGAGGTCCTCAAGAGTTTGCTCCTCTTCTTCTAGAGCTATGGCCTAAGGTGTCTCCTATTGTTCCTCCTCTTCTTCTTCGTTGAACTCCAAAACAGTTATCCCTTCGGATGATCCTATATGCATGAGCATGAAATAAGATATCATGGATGCATATATAATGACATGTATGATATGATATGGTGTGATGAAATGCATCCTCATAAGTGTTTTCAATAGCATTGTATTAAGGTGATAACAAGTTGCATCTTATTTTACTGAGTAGGTGCATATGTCTTCTCTAGTAACTAAATAAATTCTCATCTAAGCAATTTTCTGGACTGCAAGACATCAGCCACTTATTTTGACCATAACTGGAGTTATACACATCCAAATAATATGGTTGTGGGCTTTATGGAAATATTATGAAATTTCCTACAACTTTCTTTCAATCATCTTAATATGATTCAGCAGTTATATAGGTCAAACAATTCAATCATTCAGATCTATCTAGAGAACAAACATTTTGGACATCAGACTTCTAACAACTATAATTCTTAGACCATAAGGCCTATGATTATGAAAATTTAACACAAGGTATATAAGTAAATTATCTATAACTTTGTTATTAACAAGTTTCACATAAAAGGTCATTATCATCATGAAATTATTACTACAACAGAAACTATATATGCAACCATCTAGTTAAATTATAAAGCAATAATTAACTAGTTGCATACAACCAAATACTTCTAAGCCTCACTAATAGTATGAACAGATTATATGCATCACACACACCACAGAAAACATCTTTGTTAAACATAACTAATTTATTTATATTTATTATTAATTTTCTTAGATAATAAGGTGATTTAAATGATAAATATTTTTAGTGCTCAATAAATTCCGAGACAATTATAGTAGGCTACACATGACCCTAATAGTCTACTGTATAAATTTCATGCCATTTGGACAAGTATAGCTACCTGTACAAAAATGACAAGTTACATATGCTTATTTTAGCAAAAATAGTTTAGCATAGTGAAAAGTGTCAAGCAATAGATTTAATATTTTTTTACTTTCCTCCCAGCAGGAGAATACTGGGTAAAAATTTGCAAGATCATATGTTATGTATTTTTACCCCCATTTAATTTCACTAGAAACTAGCAATTAATTAGGATTAAATATGAAGACCATATTACAAGTATGTTTACTGTAGGTTTAATATTTTTCCTAGTTAGAGCATGTCAACACAAGATCAGGAAAATTGGGATCATAATTTTATCACCTTCTAGCTCAAGTTATGTAATTTACAAGCTAGAAACTATTTTGAAAGCACTTATATTGCTCAATTTAATTCTCCCAAAAAAATACCCTAAATAGTATATTTCATATTTTTATCAAATATTACACTTCATGATGAATCTAACAAAATTTGGTTCACCCCATTTGAACACTCCTAGCTCTAGATATGAATTTTTGAAGTTTGTTACTAAATCTATGAAAAAATTAATAAAGAAAAACAAATTTCAAATCGGGCGCTACTGCTAGGTGCACCCGGTGTATACACCCTGCTGCGACTGGCGACTGGGCCCCGTGGTCAACTCGGCCCCATGCGACAGAGAGACAGAGTAGAGCACCGGCTTGACCGGTGAAAAGCTCACCGATGGCGAGGTCACCGACGACGAGGTCGGCACCAACGTGTTCCCCATACTATTCCGCACCTATAGGTACCATCAGTTTGCTTAGAGGATCACCGGAGCGACCTCATCGGTGAGCATGATGGCTCGGCTGTGGCGCGCGGTGGTGAACTCGTTGTCTCCAGTGATGGCATGTCCAGGCGAGCGCGGCTACAACATCAGCAGGTCCTAGCGAAGCTTAGGGTTAGGTTAGGGTGATGCTGGAGCGGCGATGAAGCTTGGCCACGTACATGGCGGCACGGCGGCACGAGCATGGCGACGACATGGTGATGTTTCAGTGGGAAAGGTGATGCAAGCGTGCATCCGTATTCCCCATGAGCTTCACCATCCTAAGGCTAAACCCTAACGCCTAACTGTGAGAGAGAATGTTAACTGGATAGGTGCAACCACGGTGATGAGCATGGCGGCGGCGCTCTCAGCTCATGATGGTGCGGCTCATGTTTTGGCACCGGCGACGTGGTAGCGGCTCTATGAGCTATGGCTATGGCTTCTAGGACCTAAAACGAAGATGAATTAGGAGAGAGAGATTGGAGGAGCGGTGGATAGGGCTAGCCACAGCGAGCTTGGAGCTCGGTGGCGCTCCATGACCATGGCGGCGATAGCGATGTAAAATGTCGCATTACCTAGGCTCTAATGGTGGCAATGGTGGCTCGGGGAGGTAGAGGAGATGATGGCGGAGTTGTGAGCAAGATGGATTGGATGGTGGTGCGGTGTGGTTGGCATGCGAGCATGGTGGAGCTCGGCAATGGTGATGGTGGCGCTCGGCTTTGCTGCTCTGGGCACGAGAGCGAGAGACAGAGCAAGAGCGAGTGAGGGTAGGGACGCATGGCAGCCTCTTTAGCGCATGTCTGGCCGCAATGCAGCCTAGCCCCGGTGTGTGCACGCCACGCGGCGGCTACGACCTGTGGTCGGTCGGCCACAACACCGGCAGATTCAGTCCGTCTGACAGCACTATTTTGAGCTCCTAAATCTCGTAATCCATGACGATTTAGCAAAAACTTTGTTAATGGAAATTGTAGAGCTAGGTGAGTACGACAAAAGTGCTTAAAGGAGTTTGACCTAATTCCCAATGGTTTTCAAACTACAAGGCTCCAAAGTGAGGTACTTTAAAACTGAAAACAGCTTCAAAACAGAAAAATTTCAAGTTTTGAAAATAGCATTTTATTGATACTTGTGAGCTCTATTTGACCATGTTAGACACTGAATTAGCTTATGGTCCTTAAATAAAGTTTGTTACCCATGATGTGAACTACAACTTTTATTTAGGTCACATAGCCATGGAAACATTCTAAGCTACTGTTCAACTTTAGTCAAACTAGCATCATGAAAATGGCATTTCAAAGTAAACCAACACTTAGAAGCAAAATTGGCTTAAGTCATGAATATAAACATTGTTCCATTTATCATCCTAGATGTGTCTAAGGTGTTTTCATGACCTCACAACCATTTCATACATTGGTCATACATGATTACAAGCATATGTAAGTATATAAGCAACATCACATGTGATAAAGAGAAGGTAAATGAAATGAAACTTCATATGCTCATGCTCATGAATGCTTGGATGATGCTTGTGCTCATGAAATGCAAATGCCAAATACAATGCTTAACATTGGGGTGTTACACAAATATGATATCATCAATATAGATTTGCAACACAAACAAGTCATTGTCTATCTTCTTGGTGAAGAGAGTGGTGTCAACCTTGCCCATAATGAACTCTTTAGGGAGTAGGAAGTCCCTCAACCTCTCATACATGCTCTAGATGCTTGCTTCAAACCATACAAAGCCTTTCTCAACTTGTAAACATGGTTGGGCTTCTTCTCATCTTCAAAACCGGGAGGTTGCTCAACATATATAAACTCATTGATGTACCCATTGAGAAATGCACTCTTCACATTCATTTGGTACAACTTGATGTTATGGGCACAAGCATAGGCTAACAAGATCATAATTGCTTCCAATCTTGTAACCAGGGCATATGTTTCTTCAAAGCCAAGACCTTCAACTTGAGTGTAACCTTGAGCCACTAATCTTGCTTTGTTCCTTACAACTATCCCATCTTGATCTTGCTTGTTCCGAAAGACCCACTTTGTTCCAATCACATTATGATCCTTAGGCCTCTCAACTAACTCTCATACTTAATTTCTTGTGAAGTTGTTTATCTCTTCATGCATAGCATTCACCCAATCAACATCCTTCAAAGCTTTATCTATCTCCTTTGGTTCAATAGATGACACAAATGAGAAATATTTACAAAATGATGACAATCTTGATCTAGTTTGCACACCTCTAGAGATATCACCAATTATGGAGTCCAAAGGATGATCTCTTGCAATGTTGGTTGGTTGGAGCACTTGAACTTGATTGCTTGCACTTTGTTTATCATTTAGTTAAGATGATGAACTAGCCACTTATTGTTGATCTTGCATTTTGTCATCACTTATACTAGCTTGATTTTGATCATGAGAACCATTAGCTTGCACATTTGAGTTAGAGAGCACTTGATCTTTGTCATCTTCAACCTCAATCACTTCTCTAGGCCCTATATCACCAACATCCATCTTCTTCATTGCATTGGCCAATTGAGTGCCTCTCACATCATCTAGATTCTCATCTTCCTCTTGGGAACCATTGGTTTCATCAAATTCTACATCATGAACCTCCTCAAGAGTACCACAAGCCAAATTCTAAACTCTATAAGCCTTGCTAGTAGTGGAGTAACCAAGCAAGAATTCTTCATCACACTTCTTCTCAAACTTGTTCAATCTAGTGCATTTCTTCAATATGTAGCATTTGCAACTAAAACCCCGAAAATATGCAATATTGGGCTTTCTATCATTCAAGATCTCATATGGTGTCTTCTCCAATATAGGATGACAATATAGGCAGTTGTTATAGTAGCAAGCTGTGTTGATTGCTTCGGCCCAAAATGAATGACTCATATTGTACTCACTCAACATTGATCTTGTCATGTCAATCAAGGTTCTATTCTTCCTCTCAACAAGACCATTTGATTATGGAATATACTTGGCCGAGAATTGATGCCTAATGCCAAACTCATCACATAACTCATCAATTCTTGTATTCTTGAACTCACTACCATTATCACTTCTCACTTTCTTGATGGTTGTTTCAAACTCATTGTGAATTCTCTTGATGAATGTCTTGAAGGTTGCAAACACATCACTCTTATCGACAAGAAAGAACATCCAAGTGTATCTAGTAAGATCATCCACTATCACAAATCCATATTTATTTCCACCAATGCTAGTGTATGTGGTTGGTCCAAATAAGTCTATGTGTAATAACTCAAATGCCTTAGATGTACTCATCATGCTCTTCTTAGGATGTGTGTTACCAACTTGCTTTCTGGCTTGACATGCACTACATAGCTTATCCTTCTCAAATGTGACATCTTTCAAGCCCCTTACTAGATCATGCTTAATCAATTTGTTCAATTGTTTTATTCCAACATAACCAAGTATTCTATGCCATAACAAACCCATGCTAGACTTAGTGAGCAAATATGTTGACAATTGAGCTTCTCTAGTATTGAAATCAACTAAGTATAGATTCTCATATCTAAATCCTTTGAATATCAAGTTAGAGCCATCTACGCTTATGATCTCTACATCATCCACACCAAATATGCACTTGAAACCAAGATCACACAATTGAGCTATTGACAATAGGTTGAAGTTTAAGCTCTCTACTAGTAGCACATTAGAAATGCTCAAGTCATTGGATATTACAATCTTACCATGCCCTTTGACCTTGCCTTTGCCATTGTCACCAAATGTGATACTATCAACACCATTGCTATCATTTGCATTGATTGAATTTAACATTCTTGAATCACCTGTCATGTGTTGTGTGCACCCACTATCAAGCACCCAATGCCTTCCTCTGGCTTTATAATTAACATACAAAAGAAGATCAATTCTTTTTAGGTACCCAATCTTTCTTGGGTCCTTCAAGGTTAGTCACTAAGCTCTTTGGCACCCAAATGGCTTTCTTCTTTGAACCCATAATTGGTGAACCAATGAACTTAGCCTTCACACCATTGGCACCCTTGGTAAGCAAATAACAAGAATCAAACTTAATTGAGGATACATTAGCATGTGATTTCTTGTTCTTGCAATCATGCTCTTTATGACCAACTTGCTTGCAACTATAGCAATACTAGCCATTGTTCTTCATAAAACTAGTCTTGTGAGGAGCAAAGGCGGCCTTGCCCTTCTTAGGGGTATAGCCCAATCTCTCTTTGTAGAGAGATGCTCTTTGGCTACCCAAGCACATAAGCAAGCGGTCCTCACCACCATAGGCCTTGCCTAAGGCACGAGTGAGCTCATTGACCTCCTTGAGGGTCTTATTTTTCACCATTAGTGAGGCATCACAAGTGTAACCATCACTCAAAGGTGAAGTAGAAGTAGAAGTGCTACAAGAAGGGTTAGTGGGAGCAACAATAATGGGCTTATAAAAAGATTCATCAAGAATATCACATGTTAGTCCCACATCACATGACACTCAACCTGGGTATTCGGTTAAAACCGACAAATCGGTTCGGTTTGTTCGGTATCTATAAATTTCGGTTTTTAGACATCAACAACCGATCGGTTGTTTGTAGAATCAACAACCGACAAATTCGGTGTCGGTTTCTTAGTTCGGTTTTTCGGTTTCCACCGAAGTAACCGAAACTATCGCAGAGAAAGAAAAGACAAAAGGGAGAGTATGTCGGAACAGAGAAGAACGAATCGAGTTGCAAAAGAAAAAGAGAAGAACAAATTGACGGGCTTCGAGGCCTCAGATGCGCCGCAGCCCAGTGCCCGCAGCATCGCCTCCCTGCTCGGCGCTCGCGCTCACGCGCAGCTTTGACAGCCTCCTGCTCCTCTCACGCTCCCTCGTAGAAGCGCTGCTCGGGGCTCCACGCCTCTCGGCTCACGCCATCCACCGTAGAAACCGCCGTAGCGAATCACCGTCCAGCATCCGCGCCACCCCACCATTCCATCGCTGTAACTGCCGCCGCCTCCTCCAAAGCTCGGACAGGGAAGGGTCAAAGGGATAGGGTTACGAGTATTTTTTTTGAGAAAGGGTTTATGAGTATGTGGCTGTGTGTGGGCTGGCCTCACGTGACTTGTATGCCTTGGAGTATGGTGGGCCGTCTTGACTTCTGGGCCGCTGGGTGTGCACTTAGGTGCCTCACCGCCTGGTGCCTGTGCGACACGCCGTGCACTGGCTGGGAGTTCGGTTGCTCAGTTTAACGGTTCGGTTGTAGCCTAAAACCGAAGCCGAAGCCGATCACCGAACTATGCAGATGCTGAAACCAAAACCAAAACCAAAAACCAAAAACCAAAAAAACCAATATTTTGATTCGGTTCGGTTTGGTTTTCGGTTATCGGTGTATTTGTGCCCAGGCTGACATGACACAATCACTTGCTCCTTCCTGGCTTCCTCGAGGAGAGAGGAGTAAGCTTTTTCAAGCTTAGTGTGAGCTTTGCCAAGATCCTCATGGTCTTCCTTTATACTCTCATGAGAAGCATTGAGCTCATCAAAGGATTGCTCAAGAGATTTGACCTTCTTACGCAATTCTTTACACTCCTTTCTCTTCATCTCAAAGCAAGTGTGGACTTGCTCCAACATGTCCATGAGCTCCTCCTTGGTGTACCCCTCATCATCATCATCACTCATACACTCATCACTTTCACAAGCATCATTATCACTTATATCATATTTTACCTTGGTAGGCTTTGCCATGAGGCATGTCGATAGAGTGTCAAAGATGGATGGCTTATTGTTGATAGCGATGCTTGTTGCTAGTGCTTTCTTAAGAGATTTCTTGTCATCATCACTAGAATCATCACTATCTGAAGAGCCATCACTATCCCAAGTTACCACATATCCTCCACCTTTCTTCTTCTTTTGGAAGGTTATTTTCTTCTCCTTCTTCTCTTTCTTTTCCTTTCTTTCCTTCTTCTCCTTCTTCTTCTCATTCTCATCATTGTCACTATTGTAGGGACAATCCGCTATAACATGATCCTTGCTCTTGCACTTGTAGCATCTTCTCACATAATCCTTGCTCTTGAAGTTGTGTCTTCTCTTTCTTGCACCATAGCCCTTCTTCTTCATGAATTTGCCCATCTTGCACAAAAAGAGAGCCATGGCTTCATCATCAATGTCACTAGCATCTTCATTATCACTTAATTCTTGTTTCTTAGGCTTGCCCTTGCTCTTGGATGACGAACTAGCCTTGAATGCTACACTCTTCTTCTTGTTGTTTTCATCTTCCTTCTTCTCCTTTTTGTCAACCCCCTTCCTTTCCACATGGTATGTCTCTTGTGTCATGACATCACCTAGTACTTGGTTAGGGGTTAGTTGCTTCAACCCTTTTCTTATTATAAGCATTCTCAACATCTCAAATCTTGGAGGTAAGCACATCAAGAACCATCATCATCATTGATCTTCTCACCCAAAGCCTTCAAGTCATTGACAATAACTTACAATCGATGGAACATCTCTGGAATGCTCTCATCATCCTTCATCTTTTGAAGCTTGTCAACTTGTCCTTGAGGATGTATAGCTTGGCACTCTTCACCTCTGGTGTGCCCTCATATGTTTCTTCCAATCTCTTTCACACCTCACTAGCTCTTTCATAATCCTTGATTTGCTCAAACACCTTGGAATCAATGGCACTGTAGATGGTGTTGAGAGCCATTATGTTGCATTGCTTATTGGCCTTGTCTTGGTTGGTGGGATTGTCGGGATCAAGAATAACATAGTCACTTTTAGTCACATCCCACACTTGATCATTCATTGAATCAAGATACATCTTCATCTTTCTCTTCCAATAATCATAACATGTGCCATCAAAGAACGGTGGTTTACCCCCCATATGGTTGAACACAACTTGAGCCATCTTTTAACACTGAGGTCGTTAAGCCTTCAATCAAACGGTGACCACGGCTTTGATACCACTTGAAAGGTCCTAAACGGCTAGAGGGGGGGTGAATAGCCTATAAAAATCCTCTACAAATTCACTAGAACACTTGGTTAGTACACTAAATGGCGTAATACAATTTTGCTCTATCTCTACAAGGGTTGAAAGACACCTATCCCAACAATTCTAGTTACTATGATCACTAGACACACAAGAAGCTAAGTTGCTACTCACTAAGAATTCTCAACAAGGCTACACTAAAAAGCACCTCTAGGTGAAACTAAACTAGCAAGCAAGCTCTTAAAACTAGCTACACTAAAGAGCTTGCTACATAACTAGTTTGCAAGAATATAAGGGAGTGAGTGGGGTGATTATACCGCTGTGTAGACGAATGAACCAATCACAAGATGAATGCCAATCAATCATCAGGACAAATCCAACAACAAGATGACACATGATTTTTCTCCTAAGGTTCACGTGCTTGCCAACACATTAGTCCCTGTTGTGTCGACCAACACTTGGTGGTTCAGTGGCTCATAGGTGTTTCACAAACCTAGCCCAACAAATGGGCACTGTAAGAACATAATCACAAGTGAGGTAACTCAATGATACGAGCAATCCACTAGAGTTACCTTTCGGTGCTTCATCGGGAAAGGCACAAGACCCCTCACAATCACCAGGAGATGGCCATGAACAATCACCAACTCATGCCAATGCTCCTCCACTACTCCAAGCCATCTAGATGGCGACAACCACCAAGAGTAACAAGAAATCCGCAGCCACAATGATGCCCAAGTGCCACTAGATGCAATCACACAAGCAAATGTACTAGGAATCACTCTCAATCTCACTATGATGATGAATCAATGATGGAGATGAGTGAGAGGTGTTTGCTTAGGCTTACAAGGATGAATCACAGGTGAAAATGTCCAAGAAAGTGAGACCCAAGTCGGCCAACCCTTTTAAATAGAGCTCCAAGGCTCAAAGAGTCGTTGGCCCTACGCAGGCATGACCGGACCCTTCCCCTGCGTCTGGTTGGGTGAGTCCGATCACCCGATGTCTGCCACGCATCCTTCCATTCAACGTCAGCCACTCATCTCCAATGGTCACTTAGTCAATCGCTCGCATGTTAAGTTGTGATCAGACGCGCTGCTCAAAGTGACAGGACGCACTACCACGTAGCGTCTGATCATGTCTAGTAAGCACCCCAAGAGTTTTTTCTCAGACCGAACGTGTCCAGTCAGAGGTGACCTGACGTGCCCCAGAGTCTGGTCTACTTTTTTGAAGAGGTTGTTTTGTTTTATTATTTTTAGAAGCAAATTTTTGAAGAATTTTAATCAAGTTTTGATGTTAAATCTCTATCAAAATTTGAACCAACGGGATAATTTTTCAGAGTGTAGATGAGTAAAGTGAAATGCTTCTGAAAAGTAGATAAATAATTTTTTCATGCTTTCGCCGTTTAATCTTTATTATCTTCCAATTAAATTCGAACCAATGGAAGAATTTAATTTAAAGAGCAGTAATATTTAGTAAATTATGATTATGTTGATCTTCTAATTAAATTGGAACCAACAGGAAAATTTAATTAGAGGAGTAGTCAGTTTTTTTGTTTAAGATTATGGTATTGTCATTTTCTGACCAACGTTGATGATGATAATATTATAATGAATTTAAGTTTGAAGTTTAAATCTCTAGAAAATTTTACACCAACGTGGTGAATTTTTCAGAGAGTTGATAAGGACCTAGAAATGCTCTTGAACTAAACGAATGTATTTCATTATTAAGTTTCTGCTGCAATGATGTTGATTATCTTCTAATTAAATTCGAACCAACGGGAGAATTTAATTTTGAAGAGTAGTTATATAGATTTCAAGTTAATTTATGAGTTTTTATGCATTAATTCTATTTTCTGTCAAACGGTGATGTAGAATTGATGCAGAAGCATATTGTATGTTTTATATTAATCGAGATCACTCGGCTGCATGCCAATGGGCTGCAATGCTGAGGTATGTGAATGGAAAGGCTTGAGTCAAGTTAGTTCAGGACAGTTTTTTGTTAGTTTACTAATTTTCTGATTAAATTGGAACCAACGGGAAGATTTAATTAGAAAATGAAGTATAAGTGAACTTTTAGTCGTCATGACTAAGTTTTCGTATAGATCTATCCCGCATGGGAAGAAGTTTTGGCATAGTACTTATGTTAGTCAATCTTGCATGGCGGGAGAAGTTTTGTGATGATTCACATGTTTTGTATCCCGCATAGCGAGAGAAGTTTGGGTAGCTCTTATGTTGTCCGAGCATTGACCATGGCACAATAGAAATACATCGTCATGGTCAATACTAACCAAACGATTAGAAAAGATGTAAGCGTGACTTGCAAAAGTACTGCTAATGAAAGACCTCGTTGAGTTCTTAAAGTAAATTAAGAAAAGTGTACTCCTAAACGAATTAAGAAATAACTTTGTTTACATGACACAATTATGTGAATGAAGTAAGTCATAAGTGTCTCCTCATTCATAGGCTTTGTGAATAGTTATCAAAATTATGATAGTAAAGTTTATGTCATATTTTGAAGGGGAGAATATTAAGATCAATTAAGAAAAAAATACTCTTTATTAAGAGTGAGATAAAGATCCATTAAGAAAGATACTCTTCATTAATAGTGAGATAAAGATTAATTAAGATGTATGCGACCGTCGGAGGAGTACAACGGTCATAATAATGATACCCCTAAGCAGAGCAATAGCTAAATTCCTAGACCTTTTAAAGTTCCGATAGGAAGATAGCACCTTATATTAAAGAGGTGCTTAAAGCGCCATATAAGGGTTTAACAGATTGAACCCAAATAAGAAATTGGAAGATACACTATCTTTAGAAAAGATGGAAAGATCTGGGGGAACATGGTATGTAGAGGTATGTAGAGACCTACGACTTGAAGACTCAATACCTGTTGGTGTTGTATGACTTATACAACACCTATTGTTGGTCTTTCAAAGAAGATGAATAATGTAAACAAGGATCTTGTGATACAGGAGCCTGTAGAATCAATTGCCTCTTGGCAATGAAGAGCAACAATAGCCCCATATGAAAGTGCTAGTAGCTGAGGCCCTAGAAGATCTCAAAGAATTAGTAAACCAATTTTTCCAATGACTATGAAGTATATGTTAGTAAAGAAATTCAAATGGAGGGTGATCCCACCTCATTTGAAGAAGCCATGAGAAGCGTTTACTCGTTTAAATGGCAAGAAGCTATGAAAGTTGAAATGAATTCGATGAGTACCAACGATGTTTGGGACTTAAAAGTAATTACTAATGGAGCCAAAACAGTAGGCTGTTAATGGGTCTACAAGACAAAATGTGACTCCAAAAAGAATGTAGAAAGATATAAAGCATGACTTGTGCTCATTATGCTTTAAGCAAAAGAATGAAAAGATTATAATGAGAGTTTTCTCTCCAGTCTTATGTAAGGATTCTTTTAGAATCATAATGGTGTTTAATGGCACATTATGATTTAGAGTTACATCAGATGGATGTAAAGACAACATTCTTCAACGAGGATTTATATGAAAACGATTACATGGCACAACCCAAAAGGTTTTGTCATGAAAGAAAAGAACATATGGGATGCCGCCTATGGAAATCCATTTATGGGTTAAAAGTAAGTCTCTAGACAGTAGTATTTGAAGTTGATAAAACAATGAGAAAGTTTGGGTTTTAAGAAAAATGAGAAGGACAATAGCGTTTATGTGAAGTTCAAGAATGGAAAAGTCTTTTTCCACATCATGTGAATAGATAACATTCTACTCACTAGTAGTGATGTTAATCTGTCATTGGAGAATAAGAAGTTTTGTTCTAAAGTTTCAATGTAAATGATCTTAGTGAAGCGTTATTGGTTCTAGGATTCAAAATTCACCAAGATAGAAGAAAATGGGGTATTAGGACTATTGCAAATGCATACTTAGAAAAGATTCTAAAGAGGTAAAGTATGCATGCGAATAAACCTACGCCTGCTCCTATAGTCAAGGGTAATAGTTTTGGGAACTTTAAGTGTTCCAAGAACCGATATGAGATCGATCAAAAGAATATGGTTCCATATGCTTCAGCTGTTGGAAGCTTGATGTGTGTACAAGTATAAGTAAGAACTTACCCTGACGTAGTTTATGTATCCAGGATATTTTGGCAGAAGTCCAGCTCAGATATAGATCACTGGAATTAAGTTGAGAATGTCTTGCATTTTTGCAAAGTATCATAGGCCTCATGCTGAGTAAGAAAGAATAAGAACTCTTAAATAGTTGAGGGTACAAAAGTTAAGTCTTGGCGAGATGTGTAGTAAAATCCACAACAGTTGCTAACATTCGTAGTTGGAGTATTATTGTGGAAAAGCTCTAAAGAAACAGTTGTGGTATCATCAGTGATGCATACTATAGTATAGCTTGTCATGAGGCTTAAGGAATAGGCAAAACGAGGTTAAGTGAATTTGTACCCGGATTTAACAATGGTAGGCAACAACAACAACCATTTAAAGTAAGTTAACTCCTAAGACAACACGTCAAGTGTGCTGCCAAACACATTGACACTAAGGTATATATTGTAAAGGAGAAAATCCAGAATCATTTTGAAAGCATTGAGCACATAAGTACCGAGTAAGTACTTGTGGATCCGCTTACGAAAGGCTAACCACCCAGTGCGTTCAGATAACACACAGTCGACATGGGTTTATGGGAAAGCCTATGATTTTTGGATACTAAGGGCCTAGTTGAGTATCTGTTTCAAAACAGAGAGGTGCGTTGTAGTTGTTTAATCTAATGGCAACAGACCGTGACGATGAGGCACGCTCTATACACTGATCTATGATGGAATCAAAAAAAGATAAAGTAAGTTAAGTTTAAGGAATAAGGTGAGATCAAGGGAAAGAATGTTAGTTATGATCTCCACCAATTGGCCCTGGGCTCTTGGATCCACGCCCTGATCGGGGGCACCCAACCGCTCTATGGTTGGTGGCCTCCCATCGCACAACACCATAAAAGGGAGGTGGGGACCGGGGCACACTACACGAGGTTCCCTTGAGCTGCCAGGCGCCCCACCGACTATTCCCTAACACGAACCGATCTAGAGAGAAGGTGCTGCCAGCGACGGGAAGCCGCCACTGACCTCACCGTCGCCTCTGCATCGCCACTACCGCGCCTACGCTGCTACGACAACAGAGGCTACGTCGTTGCGGCACCACGGCCGCAATGACCCTAGGGCGAGGTACATCAACAATTCCCCATCTAAGAGCAGTTTATCCTCTGATCTATGATTCTAGAGGTACAATGATCCTATCAGTGGGATCCATGCTTTAGGTTATGAGCAAGTTTATTTACCATTTTATACTGAAGTGTTCAGAGGACGAACTGAGCAAAATAGATAGTCTACAATGGTCGAGTCTCAAGGACTTGCTGTTTATGCCAACAAGGTACATCATTTCGTTTGGATTCTATACGTAGGCCCACATTTAAGCAATGGTGTCCTCTTGTCTGATGGAACCTTTGTCATTTCTGTCAGTCATTGTAATTATTGTTTGCAAAATTGCATACTGGGATTCTCTAGCTTGATATCTTCGTAGTTCGGTGCATTTGTATGATAGGCAACCTCCCTAAATTTATATGATTGGTTTCACGAAAGAAAATAGTGACAACAGTACAATGTGAGTTATTCTATTTGTCGTTCCTAACTGTAAACCTAGAACTTAAAGAACCACGTTATATCCTGCTGAGTAAAATTATTAATTTGCAGTAGCCTCAATTTGTTTGTGACTCCAGGTTACTCTACCTTACTGCACAACCTCAATGAACTTATTAATCAGCGTAGGCGCTTCAATGAAGTAGTGATTTACATCATGTGGAATCTGTGGAAGGAGAGAAATAGGAAAATCTTCGAAAACACGTTCAAGTCGGCGCAGCAGGTCACCTCCTTGACTAAAGAAGACATAGTGCAAAGACAAAGGGCTATGAATTTTTCTGTGTAGCCAAACTAGCAGTGGGGTGGGTGCTTTATCTGTTTGGTCCTATGACCAGTGCGTTTGACACCTTGGGTGCTGTTGTACATAAACCTCTTTTTCCTACTTTTCCTTCAAAAAAAATTCTAGGTTACTCAACTTTTTTCTAAAACCTGCACTACATATACGTACCTTCAGATTACTCCACCTCCAGTGGTCTTAGCGTTCATAATGAACTTTTTGTTGCCCACTTATCTGTAGCGATTCACTATGTGTAATGACCGATTTTTCATCCATATATCCATCTTCTGTATGTTATTATTTGAATCATGGTATTTTCAGAAAATTTTTACGTGAATCCTTCAGCAGTTGTACCACATGGCTTGCATCTTTCAGACTTTGCTCTACTGCACCTGCTGCTTCACCGTGACCCCATAAACGTACATTCCACCGCACTGTGTTTTTTCATATATCTAAATGTTTCATTATTAACACAAAGATAGTTGCTTAATGGCCAGGATTCTAAGATGTGAGTTGCCTTACAAGCATTGCAGGGGTGAGGAGAGCAAAGGAGCATTGCAAGCAATCATTCAATGACGGTTTTGCTTCCAAATTTATGGTTACGGGACTTTAATTGTATTGGATAGAGGCCATGTTCAATAGCTATTCAACGTGCTGACTTATATAAATGCTTCGTTCCTTTTCACCAATGACAGTTTGTAACCTTCAAAGGCTTTCAATACTGAATTGTATGATAATTGTACACAATTGTTGAGAGAACCGGCATCCCGTAGCGAAGCGCGGGGCACCATCTAGTATTTGTGAATATCCATACATTCACTGTTTCATAGTAAATAAATAAATCATATATGTAGAGTGATGATAGTGAGGTCACTATTTCTCGAACACTTGCTATACATTCCTTTTGCTCTAGTCTCTTTCCGAATTTCGTGAAAACTGTTTACACTGTACGTAGCTCTGATGCTAGTCACTTGGTTGCACGCCGTTTATATATGTTTCATATGCTACAGAGTTTGCAAAATGGACAGTCGTAGACTTCAGGAATCGATGATATCGCACTCAGTTCCCGACCAGAGACGTCAAGAACGCCAACCCTGCGATCAGGATCATGATGTTGAGGAAGTAGTTGGACTGCATGGGCTTGTCTGGGCTGCCTCCGAACCCCTCGTACTCTGCCCTGATCTTTTGCTTCATCGAGTCTGACAGCTCCCTCTGTGAGTTCACCCGCAACATGCTCCATCAGTTTACCGTCGAGCTGCCCTCTAGTAGATTGTAAGAGTTTAATGGAGGGAGCAAGTAAGTGCTTTTACCTTCCCATACGAGTATTTGGCAGCGACGAAGGGCTCCGGCTGTGGAGCTGCGCCGTTGTTGTCATCGGATGTCACTGTTGCTACTGCCGCTGCTACCGGTTCTGGTGTAGGTTCTGCTGCTGGTTCTGGTTCTGGTTCTGGAGCCACTGGTGGTGGTGCTGCTGTTACTGATGGTTCCAGTGTTAGTGCAGTACCCCATGGTTCCAGTGTTAGTGCAGTACCCCATTTCCATGGGGTACCGGTTGAAATTCGTTTCAACAAATCCGTCCATAACTTTTTAAGAAAAAATAAAAAGTTTTGAACTTGAAAGTTTTTCCAAGAGATGCCTGCTAAAAATTGTTTCAATCTCTCACCAAAAGAGATAGCTTCTTCCGTCTTTTCGTCTGCAGGTGCAGCGCTCATGTCATCATCCAGTGAGAATCCCTGCATGGCAATCACATCACATGCATGAAGTTAGACTGTAACCAACATACACATAAAGTTTCTGCAAGAACTGGGAACAAAAAGGAAAAGTTGACCCAAGCAGCTTTAACAAAAATCAATCATACGTTTCTATGGAATGGTTCAAGATCAAGACAGACTAATAATTTACTGCCAGTTACCACTTGTCCTATACATCTCAAACTCCCAATATCAGACTAAATTCTGGTCTTGCTGTACTGGTACATTAATGTTTCTTTCATCTCATATGACCGAACATGATCTAGTGAATGCGATAAGGAAGCAAAGAGCATGCACATTACAGGAAATAAATAAGTCATTCAGATGGAAGACCTCAAGAATAGATATTGACATATTGTCCTAGTGTGTTTACTCATTTACTAAAGTTGTGACTGGCTGTAGAAGGTCAAAATGGAAGGATTGTAACACACTAACACTAACCTCAGGAGGATCAAACTTTGCACCAAGATCGCTCAGCTTAGCATGAGCTTCAGCATAGTCTTTAAAAAACGCTTCCTGGTCCTCTGCGTACTTTTCCGCGTATACCTGAATGTGCCATAGATTCTCAGTGAATGCAAGAACGATCTTCAAAAAGATCAGAAGTCGCAAGCTGAGCTCAAGCACTACCTTGAATGATGGGTCCTCAAATAATGCAGCATCTGTGGGCAAAACTAGAAGATCCTGTTCCTTCTGCTCTTCCGAGGGAAGCTGGCTCAAAAACTTCATGTCCTGAAGTGTTGTTAACAGCTTAAATCATCAGAGATTCTCGTCAATAATATGATCTATAAACACGACAAAAAGAAAGCACACCTTGAAGTAACTGTTATCAAACTTCAACCACTCAACTGTCCATGATTGCCCTCCAGGCTCACCAGGCCCATCCTTCTGCAAAATGCAATGACAGGAACACCTCAGTACTGGTTAATTGAAACTAACCATTTTCACAACCTGCCTGGTAATGAAATTTGCAAAGAAGATAGTCTGGGTATGAGAAGTGAGAAGAACAGAAGTTTCATTTGTCAATTAAAAAAACATCAAGAGGTGGAGAATAGTACAATACCAAGAATACTGGCTATCAGGTAAGTTTTTGCATCTTGATTATGTTCTGTCACTAAACATAGCAAAAGGAGACAGACTATAGAAGTTATCAAGTCTTATCAAGTAACTCCACTGTAAGGCAAAGAACCCCAGGAATTCTAAGTCACAACATGATAGCAAAGTGTGTATTCTGTACTCAAAATACAGAATAATGGATAGCGTACGGTTCGAGCATGCCCAAAAACTCCATATTATTGAAAATAGCCTATTGTTTCTTATTTAAACTGAAGCAAATAGAACATAAAAACATACGGTATATTTTGTTTCTGGTTTTCCCCAGCCACTCCGGTCAGGCCTTGCTCTTCCAAGTGTATGTGCTCCAGATAGTGCAACAATTTCCTGCACAAATGCCCCGGAAGTTCAATGACATAGCTCAAGAAAATACAGATAGACAGTTAAGTAAGTTTCAAAACCCGCCACACCTTGTCATCAAGGCCCATTCTATAGAATACCTCCCTAAGGTGTTCAGCCGGATCACGTGGGCCAGCGTCTGCAGAACATGTGCATTAGCAACAATTTAGTTTGATACCTCTCATAAGTCACATTTCAAGCATTGAACAAAACCAAAAATGATACATTGGTGTGGAATGAAGAACCCATTGGAAACACTGACCAGGAAGCCTCCCTTCAGGTGGACACTGCTCAGCTGCTGTGACATCAACCCGCCCATATTTCATTGGAATTTTCGGGCCACCAGCTTCCTGTATTATGCGATTGACCAAACATATTACTACATAGACTTGACTGATCAACTGACCAAGTGAGATACTTAAGCAGAGAAAGGACAATGACCTCAATTGCCGTAGCACTTGCTAACTGGAACAAATCTGCGTAAGTGATACCTGGGTATTTGTCCTTGATAGGTTGGATAAGCTTCAATGCATTAATCAGACCTGTGAAAATCAAGTCAAAATCAGCAAGTTACTACTGACCTAGAACGTATAAGAAATTTAGACTATCAAGAAAATAGAAAATACCAGCATTGGCTCCATGACTCAACTCAGCATCGAACCTTAAGCTTCCATCAGCTCCACCTCGCTGTGGCCACTCCTCAATATTCTTGTCATAGGTACCAGAATCATGCCACCCCAGACGGACCTGAACAGAGTTGAAAGCATTCACTTATTGACACAACACAATATGACTACACGGACATGGTAAACTTGCTTCTGCGTATAATTGCAGAAGCACTGGTACATATAGTGACTAAACAATTCCGTGCAATGCTGCACGGAACTAATTTCCACTAATCAGCCCAGTAAAATGCAAGGGAAACAAACACAATGTCATATAGCAGCGCTGATTTGGATACATCAAGAAAAGCAAGTCACTACGTAGAACAGAGGCAGAAAAATGTGGAAATTGGGTAGCTCCTTCAATGTACATGTTTGCCGTAGCAACCGTATCCAACCAATTAAAGCTTGTGCTGACGTCCAACTTTGTGCCTTTGTTGCAGATTTGTGTTGGATGTTTTCTTAAGCAGAGACTTGTGGGTACCATGTAATATATCATAGGAACATCGGTCAGTGTCCTCCCTTGGCGCATTTCATCATTGCTTCATTCAAGTTTTGGTACTAGATATCTAGATCCCATTCCCATGTGGTCTGACGGTATTCTGCAGTTACAGCATTGTTTGTCATCAACCCTCTTTGCCCCCTGATCATCAGAAACCATAAGGGAATGTTCCTTTATTTTCCTTGCGAACAACCTAACCATCAACTACCGAGATGGACATCTCTGATGTAATCAAAACCCATGCTACATCAAATGGCATGTGCAATAACCACACTGCCCATCACAAGCAGGAGTGCAGGACAAGCGGATTGAAACAAAAGCGACATCGCCACTCATTCTATCTAAACTCAAGGACACCCAAGTAAAGTTGAACAAATCTAGCGAAGTTCAAATATACAGGTTCGCTCTTCGCTGTGATTGTCCAGAACGATTGGAAGCCGTAGAAGGATGTCGTATTAAAAAAAAATAGCCTCGAGACTCGAAAGCAAGGAGGACGCTATGTTGTTGTGTACCAGGATGGGATGGCAGTATGTGGTCTTAAGGAGCTCCTTGATGTCCTCCCGCGCGCCCTTGAGCTGCGCCGCGTCCGACGCCGCCATGCACCGGACCACCCGCACGCCACGCCCGCGCCCGGCCGCCTTCTGCACGCAAGCAACCCCACCACCACTACAGGGTGAGTCAGAGGCAGAGCAGCTCGATTCGATCTGATGTAAGCGAGAATGTAGGCGACAAACTCATATCGACCGGCGCGCGCGCGCAAATTAAAAGCGAACCTGAGAGAGGAGGGGCTGGCGGGACCGTAGGCGCAGCCCCGTGCGGGCGGAGCATGGGGAGGGGAAAGAGGCGGCGGCCGCGGCAGCGACCGTTGCGCGGCGGGCGGACGGGGACGGGGACGGCGAGGCGGCGGGGAGGAGGGAGGCGGCGAGGCGCTCCGCCATGGCGCCGCGCGCGAGAGCTTTGGAAATTTGGAAGGAACCGAGGGAGGAAGAGGGAGATGATTGCTGCGCGCCTACGTGGCTGGTCCACGGGGAGTCTGAGCGCGCCTTCGCCTCGCCATCGAGGGGCTTCTCGGCGGCGGCTGGTCGGTGACAGGGTGAGGCCGTGCGCGTGTGTGGCGCGGCGAGGCTGGAGTCTAATCTTGCGCGGCCAATGGCCGGACGACGCGTGTGCTGGTGGACCGCGACCGCGACGGAAGACAACGGTCTCTGCTGTCCTGAAAGAGAGACTGTCCTTTCCAGTGGCATTTCAGTAAAATTTTGTGGATGTTAAACCTAACTTTTTAAGGAATTCAGGAGAACTAAAAGCAGCATTGCTTTTGTTGGCTGCATTTCTAACGTACAGTGACCATGCTCCAGGTGCGTTTGGTTCCGTGGCCTATTTCTAGCCTGGCTAGAATCTAAGCCTGAGCAGCTTTAGCCTGCTTTAGTTGTCGTTTGGTTTAGTGGCATATTTCTAGCCTGGCTATAATCTAAGCCTGAGCAGTCTTAGCCTGTTTTAGTTATTTGGTTGTCTGCGTTATCTAAGCCTAACTAGCAAACGGTGTGTTTGGTTGCCTGTTTTGCTTTACATAGAATCACCTCTTCTTCAAGTCGGTAAATATACCTTCTTCGAGGAATTTTGTCGAACAGGTGATGGGCGAGCAACACCTCGGCAAGCACCCATAGCATATGGAGCTCTTCCAGGCCATGTCCTCCTCCTCCGGCACCGTGCGAGCTCACTGCAGTTGATGCGAAGAGCACGGTAGCAGACGACGAGCTCATCTGCTTGCAGCTGACGTCGTTCGTCCGTATTTCATCTGCTTGCAGTTGACGCGACCTAACTGCAGTCACAGCGCTGTCCTTGGCAAGCACGGCAGCAGATGGAGTGTTGTCGGCTCATCCTCTGCGGTGGAGGGTGCCTCGTCATTAGGAGTGGCGGCTGCGAGCGACCCTGCCGCTACGAGCGAGGAGAAGCGGCGGCGCGCGAGTGAGGAGGAGAGGCAGTGCGTGAGCGAGCGAGGAGGTCGAGGAGTGGCGTGTCAGCGTGGACGAGTAGTAGGAGTGGTGGCCCCGCTCCCTGCGTCAGTGACCGGTTGGGCGAGCGAGAACAAGCGGCGCTAGCGACCAGGAGGTGAAGCGAATCCATTTCCAGCGCTGGCCAAGCCTGGCCCCAGAAAATAGCCGCTGCTGACGTTTTTTGTGAGCCAGACCCAGGGCGTACGGTGGCCTCCTAGAGCCAGGGCAAAGCCCACCTATAGCCAACCAAACAAGTCCATCTTGACTTCAGGGAACCAGGCCAGGGGTTAGACACCCAACTAAACACACCCTACAAAGGCAAGCATACACTGACCTCTCGTCTGCATCTACCCTAGACTTACAAAATCGAGCTTTCGGGGCTACACCAAATGGAAGCTCAAGCTTTTTAGGTTTAGGGCAACTCTAAGAAAGAGCTATTTCTGGCTTTGAATTTAATTTAAACTTTTGGAGTCCTAGCAAACAAAAAAGGACTTTTGGAGGTACAAAATAGCTAATGGTTCATCCAGTCGAATTCGGTCAATAAAGAAAGCTAGTGGACGCCGCTCGCCAACAGGCCTCCCACATCGATTCCCAATTGAAAGCATCTAGGCCCTAGTTGGGTTTCGGTGATTAATGACAATACGAGATTACTATGACTAACGTGTGTTTTGCAGAGGCAATTAAGTTAGGTCATGGTAATGGCAATTGATTGGGCAATCATGGTTGTTATGCCCCTACGATGGAAATCATTTTAGTTTTCAAAGGATGGACGACAAGGTTAAGGATGGACTAGTTCTAAGTGTTGTTTGGTGTTGAAAAGACACTTAGAGTAGTTTAGGACTTTGTTTTTCCTTTGGCCATACTATTAAGGGGGGTGTGGACTAGTAGCTTGACCTAGGTGAGTCTAGTGGATTAGGTGTGGTGCACACTTGTCAAATCTAGCACTAGGTAGCTCAGGAGTAGCCCTAAGATCAATTGGAGCAAACTTCATTCACATATGATTTCGAGTTGGAAGTCAATGGAGGGTCAAATGACTGACAGGATGCTGGTCTGGTTGTGACCGGACGCTGAAGGGTGAGTCCGGTCAGTTCATTTGATCAACTAGAGCTGTCTGGTTACGACCGAACGCTGAGTGAAAAGTGACCAGACGTTGGGTGCCAGAGTCCGGTCAACTCCAGAGAGGTTCCAGAGAGGGAGTTTCCTAATCAGACATGTCCGGTCAGTGATGACCAGACGCTGGTCAGGATCCGGTTACTGACCGAACGCTGAACAGCGAAGTGACTGAACTCTAGGTGCCAGCGTCCGGTCAACATCCGTAAGATTCTAGAGAGCAGTTTTCGTGACCGAACACGTCCGGTCAGTGCTGATCGGACGCAGGTCAGAGTCCGATCACAACTTAACGGCTCTATGGCGGGGATAACTGACTGGAGCGTCCGGTCACCTTGACCAAAGCATCCGGTCACCCCGCAGAGTGCTGACTCAACCTCCTAACGGTTCGTTTTGAATGAGGGGGTATAAATACTTTCTCTATTCATCCAAGGGAGGTCTCTTGCCCATTTGTTCAGCTAAGAAACACCCTTGAGAGTGCTAAGGAGACAAGAGTCTAGTGAGGTGATTGAGATTTGAGAATCTAAAATTAAGGCCTCATTAGTGTAAGGAGAGTAGCAAGTGTGCATCCACCCTTCTCATTAGGCTTGTTGTGGTTAAGTGAGAGTTCGTGCTTGTTACTCTTGGTGATCTCCATCACCTGGACAGCTTGGTGGTGATCGGGAGCTTGGTGATCATCCGATGGAGCTTGTGGATGACCCAACTCAAGTTATGAGTTGTTGTGGGCGATTCACCATGATGGAGTGTCAAAGAATTAGCCCGTAGAGAGCACTTGATCCTTGCGCGGATCAATGGGGAGCTACACCCTTGCGCTGGTGCTCCAACGAGGACTAGTGGGGAGTGGCGACTCTCCGATACCTCGACAAAACATCACTGTGTTCCTTCTCCTCTCTTTACTTTAAGCATTTACATTTGAGCAATTCAATTCTTGTCTTTACATTCTTAGAATTGTCATGCTAGAGTAGGATTGGAACCTAGGGTGCAAAACTTTTGTGTGGTAGAACATTAAGAACACTTTCTAGGCACAAGGGGTGAAGTGGGCTAAGTGTAGGGTTTAATTTTAGAATTAGCCCAATTCACCCCCGCCCCATTCTTGGACATCTTGATCCTTTCAATTGGTGTCAGAGCCTCGTGCTCATGAATTTAGGCTTAACCACCTAGAGAAAGATGTCCCACAGGGATGGACCTCCTTCTATCTTTGAGAAAGATGATTTTCCTTATTGGAAAATCCGCATTGAGGCTTACTTAGAAGCTCTAGATGTTGGAATTCTTAGAGCCGCCTCTCAAGGTTTCCCAAAACCTAAGGATCCCACACACCTTCAAGGCGATGAAGTCAATTATGAGAAATGGAATGCAAAGGCTAGAAATACCATCTTTAGAGGCCTTTGCAAAGATGTGTTTAACCGTGTGCGGAACCACAAGGACGCCCATGCTCTAAGGTTGGACATTTGTGCGCTCTATGAGGAAACAAAGAGTGAGCGTGAGGAACGCTATCATCTCGTCATGAAAAAGCTTAATTCTTTTGAGATGCTTCCTAAAGAAAGTGCTAAAGAGATGTAATCATGCTTAAATGTTCTTGTAGAGGAAGTCAATGGGCTTGGACTCACACTAATGCAACCATCCAATGTTTTAAGAAAGATCTTGAGTGTCCTCCCCATTGACAAATATGGGCATATTGTGACTGTGCTTCATCAAGGTGATCTTTCCACCGCTACACCAACACAAATATTGGGAAAGATCAATGCACATGAAATGTATATGCATATCACACCACAAGATGACTCTTCCTCCACCAAGAAGAAAGACTTGGCATTCAAGGCTAACCAAGAGAGCAAGGGCAAAGCAAGAGTTGAATATAAGAGCTTAAGTGATGATGAAATTGATGATGCAAGTCTTGCTCTCATGGTGAGAAGAACCGCCAAAATGCTTAAGAAGCTCAACAAGAATGGTGTCAAATTTGATGGCAAGAAGAAGAAGTTCTTCACTAGCAATAGAATGAAGCCAATTTCAGAGATGGATTGCTATAATTGTGGAGAACTTGGTCATCTAGCACATCAATGCTCCAAGCCAAAGAAAGACAAATACAAGAAGAAGTACAAGGTCAAGAAAGATGACTCAAGTAATGAAGATGATGATGAGAAGAAGAAAAATAAGCCATACAAGAAGAAGGATGGCAAGAAGAAGGACTTCCACAAGAAAAAGAAAAATGGCAAGGCATACATCGTCGGTGATTGGCTCACGGATATTGATTCATCAAGTTGCTCACCCGATGATGATAGTGAGAATGAGAAGGTGGCCGCTATTGTGATTGACTCTTCATTATCTTCACCAACACCACCGCCATCATCCTCTACACACCTATGCCTTATGGCCAAGGGTGAACGAAAGGTACAAAGTGATGATGAGAGTAGTGGTAATGATCATGCTAGCGATGATGATAGTGATAGTGATGATGAATTTGAATCACCTTCTTATGATAATCTTGTCAAATTGCTAAACCAATACACTAAGATCATTAGAAAGACTAGAGCTAAGAATGAAAAGCTAGAACTTAAGAATGACTCACTTTTAGCTAAATGTGACATAGCGGAAAAGGCTAGTGTTGAGCTTAGAGAAGCAAATGAAGCTGTGTCATCCAAACTCAAGGAGCTAAAATCTTCTAAGAAAGAGCTTAAAGAAAAACATGATAAACATGAGGGGATACATAATGAGCTCATCACTAGCTACAATATGCTAAAAGAAGAGTATACCAACCTCAAGGTTAATCATGATAATCTTGTTGTCTCTCATGAGGTTTTATCCAATGAGCCACATGATGCTACTAACTATGTTGTTAAGATTGATATAGCTACATCATGTGATGATTTGATTATTGAGAGCATTGAGCAAGGTTCTAGTAGCAAAGGCAAGCAAGTGGTTGAGTCCGATAACTATGATGAGTATGTCAAGATCAAGGATGGGAATGAGAAGCTCAAGAAAGATCTTGAAAACTATCAACCACCAACACCATTGTGATAGAGAACCTTGACCATGATAGTGATCTAGCTCTTGAGAATGAGAAGCTTAAGGAAGAGAACAAGAGACTTAAGAAGGAGAAAAATCATGATGAGCTCAAAGAAGAGAACAAGAAGCTCAAGTTAGAAAATGAACATCTCAAGACTAGGTTGAGCAAATTCACAAGAGGTCAACATCTTCAAAGTGAGCTACTCATGAACACTGTCATGAAGATGGATAGAAGTGGCATTGGGTACTTGGCACATCAAGAGAAGAAGGCTCAAGCTCAACACCAACAACAACACAAGTCAAAGACAAAGCCAAAGAGGTGTTTTAAGTGTGGATAAGAAGGTCACTTTACCCATGAGTGTCAAACTCCACCACCACAACCCTTACCCAAACATGCTAGACCTTTTGCTTTCAATGCTCATTACATGCTTAGAAAGGATTCTAGTGGAAAAATGAAAGTCATGTTCTTAGGACCTCCCAACAAGAATGGGCCTAAGAAAATTTGGGTTGCAAAGTCACTTATTGAGAAAGTCAAGGGCCCTCAACAAGTTTGGGTCTCTAAACAAGCTCAATCTCTTGTGTGTAGGTGAACTACAAGACCGGTGGAAGTCATTGGGTAATTGATAGTGGTTGCACTCAACATATGACCGGTGATCCTCGTATGTTCACCTCACTAGATGAAGAGGTTGATGGTCAAGAAAGAATTACATTTGGTGATAATTCAAAGGGCAAAGTTAAAGGATTGGGCAAAGTGGCAATATTAAATGATCATTCAATCTCAAATGTGCTATATGTTGCTTCATTGAGTTTCAACTTGCTATCTGTTGGACAATTGTGTGATCTTGGCTTTCAATGCTTGTTTACCGAGAAGGAAGTGGTTGTATCTAAGAAAAATAATGATCAAGTTATATTCAAGGGATTTAGATACAACAACCTATATCTAGTGGATTTCACCTCCGAAGATGCTAACTTGAAGACATGCCTATTCACCAAAATATCTCTTGGGTGGCTATGTCATAGAAGACTTGCTCATGTTGGGATGAGCTCACTTAAGAAGCTTATGAAGAATGAATTGTTGAGAGGGTTGAAGGATGTGAAATTTGAGAAGGACAAGCTTTGTAGTGCATGTCAAGCCAACAAACAAGCTATAAACACTCATCCTACAAAAGCTTTCATGTCAACAACAAAGTGCTAGAGCTCCTTCACATGGACTTATTTGGACCAATAACTTATAAGAGTTTGGGAGGAAATCTTTATTGTCTTGTGATTGTTGATGACTACTCTAGATATATATGGGTGTTCTTCCTTCATGACAAGACCGAAGTTGCATCATGTTTCAAGAAGTTTGCCAAGAGAGCACAAAATGAGTTTGAAGTGAAGCTCAAGGAGATAAGAAGTGATAATAGAAAAGAGTTTGACAACATAAATATTGAAGCTTATTGTGATGAAGTTGGGATCAAGCATGAGGTCTCCGCAACATATACTCCTCAACAAAATGGTGTAGTTGAGAGAAAGAACCGGACACTTATCACACTTGCAAGAACAATGCTTGATGAGTACAACACACCCGAAGCTCTATGGGCGGAAGCTATCAACACTGCATGTTATGCATCAAACTGCCTATTCCTTCAAAAGTTTCTTGGCAAGACACCTTATGCATCCAACCGCCTATTCTTTCGGGTGTTGGTTGCAAATGCTACATCTACAAGAAGCGGCAACACCTAGGGAAGTTTCAAAGATGTTGTGATATTGGTTTTCTTGTTGGTTACTTATCAAAGTCCAAAGCATATCGAGTATTTAATCATGTCACCGGCTTTGTTGAAGAAACATATGATGTGGAATTTGATGAATCTAACGCCTCCCAAGGAGCACATGAGAATCTTGATGATGTAGGTGATGAACCATTGAGGGAGGCCATGAAGAACATTCTGGTTAGAGACATCAAGCTTGATGAAGATGATGTACAAGTGATTGATCCACCTCCGTCATCAAATGTGCCATAAGATGATGATAAAGATGGGAGAGTAGAAAATGAAGATACTCATGTCTCCCATAATCAAATGGTGGCACAAACTCAAGATGTTGATGCTCCACAACCTCCCCCTCAAGTGGTTGATAGAAGAAATTCACCTCTACTACAAGATCTCATCATAGGGAGTCCTTCAAAGGGTGTAATGACTCGATCTCAAAAACTTACTTCTTTTATCGAACGTCACTCTTTTGTCTCTTATGTTGAACCTAAGAATGTAGAAGAAGCTCTTCAAGATTCGGATTGGATAAATGCCATGCATGAAGAGTTGAACAACTTCACTCGCAATGAAGTTTGGACTCTTGAAGAGCGACCACAAGGTGCAAGAGTCATTGGAACTAAGTGGGTGTTCCACAACAAGCAAGATGATCAAGGCGTTGTAGTGAGGAACAAAGCAAGACTAGTTGCAAAGGGGTTCTCTCAAGTTAAAGGGTTGGATTTTGGAGAGACCTTTGCACCAGTTGCAAGACTTGAAGCCATTCGTATCATCCTTGCATATGCATCGCATCATGAAATGAAATTATATCAAATGGATGTTAAAAGTGCATTTTTAAATGGCTTCATAAATGAACTAGTCTATGTTGATCAACCTCCTAGGTTTGAAGACGCTAGATATCCTAATCTTGTTTATAGGTTGTCCAAGGCGCTATATGGGCTTAAGCAAGCCCCAAGAGCTTGGTATGAATGCCTTCGGGATTTCCTCATTAAGAAGGGCTTCACCATTGGGAAGGTCGACACCACACTATTCACCAAGAAGCTTGATTGAGAAATCTTCATTTGTCAAGTATATGTTGATGATATCATCTTTGGATCATCAAATGAAGATTATTGCAAAGAATTTGGTGAATTGATGTCGAAGGAGGTCGAGATGTCTATAATTGGAGAGCTTACATTCTTTCTTGGTTTTCAAGTCAAGCAAATGAGAGAAGGAATTTTCATCTCTAAAGAAAAGTATACCAAGGATCTTCTCAAGAGGTTCAATATGGATGAATGTAAGTCAATCAAGACACCAATGCCATCTAATGGATATCTCGACCTAGATGAGGGAGGTAAAACTGTTGATCAAACTCTCTACCACTCTATGATTGGTAGCTTGTTATATTTGACCGCATCTAGGCCCGACATCATGTTTTGTGTGTGTATGTGTGCTAGATTTCAACCTAGTCCTAAGGAAGCTCATTTGGTAGATGTTAAAAGAATCCTTAGGTACCTTGAGCACACACCAAGCATTGATCTTTGGTATCCCAAAGGAGCTAGATTTCAATTAGTTGGCTATTCTGATTTGGATTATGCCAGTTGCAAAGTTGATACGAAAAGCACATCTAGAGGGTATGATTTGCTTGGTAGATCACTTGTGTCTTGGTCCTCCAAGAAGCAAAATAGTGTGGCTTTGTCCACCACCGAGCGGAATACATTGCCGTGGGTGCTTGTTGCACACAAACACTTTACATGAAGCAAACTTTGCTAGACTATGGTGTAGTTCTAGAAAAGGTACCTCTTTTGTGTGACAATGAGAGTGCGGTAAAGCTTGCTAATAATCCGGTTCAACATTCTCACACCAAGCACATAGATATCCGCCATCACTTTCTTAGAGATCATGTTGCTAAAAATGATATATCACTAGAAGGTGTAAGGACCAAGGATTAATTGGTGGATATCTTCACTAAACCGCTTGATGAGGCTACATTTTGTCGATTGAGGAATGAGCTTGTCGATCTTTTGAGTAAACACCAACGAGTAAATTTATATTATTGTGCACCTGGCCTAGATGGTGTGCTAAAAAGACACAAGGTTTATACTAGTTTAGGCAGAATGTCCCTACGTCCAGTTCACGGCTACTGCTCGTGTTATTTGCACTGAAAAGTTCATAGTAGGGGGTACAAATGGGCGAGAGAGGGACAGGTCCCAAGTCTCTGATGGAAAGGTTAAAAGGGCGCTGAGAGCTTGGTTGCTACTCAACTGTGTGTGATGAGATGCGTGGTGTGTTGAATCGATCCGTCCCCTTAGTGGGGTGCCCTACTTTCCCTTTTATAGACCAAGGCGAAGCAGGGATTGCAGATGGGAGAAAGAAGAAAAACTAGAGGCAAAGAAGGTCCTTCGAAGGTGCCAGGTCTTTCTTTTCCTCGGAGCCAGCCCTTCTGACATGGCAGACGATGCTAGGGATAGCTCCATGCTGGAAGGTTGTCCATTGATGATGCCATGCTCTAACTTGATCAGCAAGTGGTCACATCCCATCCTGCCCCGGTGGGTGGCACGACGGATCGGGGTGTTGATCCACAACCCCACGGGGAGCGAGCGGTGTAATGACTGCATGTCCATCACTATAGAGGACGTGAGTCTCCTCTTGGACCATAGTGATTGTCATATGGTTCCATCAGGATCCGCGCCTAAGGGCCAATGGCGACGCCCACAGCACTATAAAATAAATGTCGGCTCCTACAACACTATTTGGGCTTTGACATGCCTGAAAGGGCCTTATAGCGCTCGTCTTCTCATATCCTGATGGTACTTTCTTGCAGGCATGTAGGGTATGGTCCTTGGTATTGCGGTTGACTTAAGTGCCCTGCCTTATCTACGCACTTACTTATGAAGGAGCAGCGCGCAGAAGTCGGGCGAGGCTGAGCCAGCCCCCGGACGTCGGGCGAGGCGGAGTTTGCCCCCAGACGTCGGGTGAGGAAGAGCTAGCCCCTGGATGTCGGGCAAGGTAGAGTCTACCCCTAGACGTCAGGTGAGGTGGAGCCAGCCCCTAGATGTCGGGCGAGGCAGAGTCTGCTCCCAGACATCAGGCGAGGTGGAGTTTGCTCCCAGATGTCGGGCGAGGTAGAGTCTACTCCTAGACGTCGGGCGAGGCAGAGCCAACCTTTGGGGGTCAGACAGGATAGAGTTAACCCTCAGTCATTGGACAAGAGGTGTAGTCACGTCCTTGCCTATTTGAAAGCATCAATGTTTGATGGTTATTAGCTCCTCCTCTTTGGGTACCCCAGTATTCGGTCCCCGATAGTAGCCCCTGAGCCCCTGGGTGATTCGGATAGAATCGCCCGGGGGGTGTTTTGACTTGCCAGAGGGTGCGCGTGAGCACACCCGATGGGTGTAGCCCCTGAGCTCCCGGGTGATTCAGACAGAATCGCCTGGGGTGATTTGTCTTGCCAGATGGTCCGCGCGACCGCACCCGTCGGGTGTAGCCCCGAACCCTTGGGTGATTCGAATAGAATCACCTAGGGGGTGATTCGGACCCTTCGCAGGTATGGCTGCGAGATTTGATGGTTTTATGACCGTATAGCTTACATGGGACCCTGGTATCCTATTCACGGGGACCCGTCCAGGGTCAGCCTAGCTGAGACACGATCGTGGGCCGAGACTCTCGTGAAGTTTGTGCACCTGAGTTTTGGCCAATCGTAGGCCCATCCTTTGTCATAAGGGTGCCTGGGGATGGTCGTTGAAATCGTTGATGGGTCAGCCCTCGAATTCCTGGGCTCGGCCAGGCCGGAGGAACACTTTTTGACCTATATCTTTTTGCTGGTAAAGAGTCCTGGTATGCCCAGGGAGGCGAAATGTCCAGCGTGTTTTTGGAGGGAAAGGATAGGGATTGCAGGCGCATATCCTATGATCGTGACGTGGTGATGGATCATGGTAGGCGTGGAGATCTAGGCAGATAGTTGCCTTCCTCACATCCGTCGCCCCTATAAAACTAAGGGGTTCGCCCCTAGGGTTTCGTACTTTGCCTCCTTGCCTTTGCATCTGCAACCGCCACCGCCAATTGCCCAATCTCCCTGCATCCGTATCTCCGCCACCATCAAGTTCGCATCCACCCACCCCAATCATTCAATGGAGTCATGGTGCAAATCTGGTATCACCCTCCAGCACCTAGAGGGCCTCGTCCACCGCAGTCTTCTCTACGTGTGGACCAACACTGATGAGTGGTGGTTGCCCAATGATGAGGGTGCACCATCGCCGCCTGATGGCTATGTCGTGTCCTTCGCTCACTTCCACGAGTGGGGATTTGCCACCCCCATCCATAAGTTCCTTCGGAGGTTGCTGCATTACTACAAGGTGGAGCTATAACACCATGATCCTAATGGAATTAAGCACATTGTGGTGTTCGTCGCCCTTTGTGAGTGGTTCCTGGGGATTAGTCCCCACTTCGACCTATGGCAGTATTTCTTCACCATCACCCTCCTGAAGAAGCAGGAGCTAAACGTGCCGATGGGATGTGCCAGCATCTAGCTTCGCAACAACCATGTCAACGAGTATCCACCGATGCGTCCGTCGACCTCCAATAAGGGGTGGCATTTGCATTGGTTCTACATCAAGAATTATGCAGCCGCCCCCTTGCCAGAGTTCATCGGGTGCCTCATCGAAGAGGTCCCAAAATCATGGAGGAGGTGGGGAGTCCTAGAGAAAGACAAGAAGAAGATTTAGGACCATCTCACCGTCGTCCAAATTCTGAAGGAGAGGGGCATGAAGGGGTTGGGGATCATCGGCGCCTATCATGCATGGAGGGTGGCACTGCTAATGAGGCACACGCTTCCCCTACACATGATGGCGCCCAGGGCGTCACTCGATGGGATGGTGCTCACCAAGAGAGCACTCTCCTCCTCCGAAGTGGTGCAGCGTATCAAGGAGGCAATGGAGCCTCCACGGGATGACGCTAGAGCTATCCTTGATTTCATATATCTGGTGCTGGGGCATCCCCCATGCGGCTAGAACTAGGATACGTTGTTTTTGTAAGTTTTCTTTCCTCATGCCTCTTTTTTAATCGAACTCCTGACCTCTTAACACTGATATTGAGATAGGGGGACCAGCCAAAGAACCTTGTCCTTACGGATCTTCTGGCTCTGCTGCCGAAGGATCCAGCCTTGATAGCGGCCAACTGCGCCATGGCCAAGCAGCAGTGGAAGGTGAAGGAGGATGAGAGGAGGAAGAAGCAGCAGAAGCTGTGCGCGTAGGAGCACGGGGAGGAAACAGACAGTGATGAAGATGATGACATGGAAGAAGAAGAAGAAGAAGAGGTAGTTGCCGACACCGAGTGGGGTGACCTAGAGAGCAAGGATACACTGATAGGTATCCCCTTGTCCATGCAGGGACCCTTCCTATTTCATGCAGGAGGGAGTGAGTTCGTGAGGACGACGGAGGTGGGCCGAACCGTCGGCTCATCCTTAGAACAAGTAGGGGCGAGCAGACTTGCCGTCACACCCAAGGTGTCAGCGAAGAGGGGCGGCCCCGCCGCCATGCCTCAAGAGTCAGCGGGGGTGGGCGGATCTACCGCCGCACCCGAGGTGCCGAGGGAGGGGGATGGCTCCGCCACCATGCCCTTGAGTGCAAGGGAGGCGAGCCTCTTGGCTTGGGAGCAAGGGGCGAGCTCCAAACGGCCCTGTCCTAAGGAGGCAGAGCAAGGACATGGGGGTTCGTCCCCCAAACGTATCCTACGTCTAGTGGCGCCGATGTAAGTCGTTGAGTTCTCTATTTTCTCTGTTTTTCTCTGTTTTCAGCGTGACTCGCGCCTTTCTATTTCTTGCAACATCCTAAGATGGGCCCACTCTTTAGCTCTAGTGTAATAGAACCGACCAATTTATAAGAGCACAAGTACGAAAGCAATCACCGGAGTGATCAAACCGTCATACTTGAACCTATATAAACCCGATAGTCAACTGAAACCACAAAGGATTTCAAACGAACTTGCATACAACCAAGATCGTAGTGATTCATATAACAAGCCACATGTTACATCCATTTCACAAGTAGTTCACAAGTACCTCATACATCGGAGTTCATATAGTTATTACAACACGAGTTCATAAATAGAGGAAGCAAAGTAGTTTGAGACCATCACACACACTTAGTTCAAATACAAGCCAGTTCTATAGTCATATCCAGCAAAAGCAACATGATAAGATAGCATAGACGATCATGCCCCATGATCTAGTCTTCATCCCCCGTAGGGTGGAGATAATACTTGCAGTAGCCGTTATAGAGCACGTCATCTACAACAAGGGGGAATAAACCCTGAGTACGAGAATGTACTCAGCTAGACTTACCCGTCATAAATCAAAAATAAATGACACCAAGGAGTATGCAAGGCTTTATCAGTGGATCTTGCTGGACAACCTTTTTGCATAAAAGCTTGAGTAATCTTTAGCATTATTCACCTATACTAGCAGTGACTTTTAGCCATTACCTACCATCTATATTAGCACATGTACTAATCAATCACTTGATTAAGTTGCAAACAATAATAACCATATCAGGTATTTCATGGCTCATTATCATCATCATTTAACCATATCTTTAAGTTTAGTGAATCTACGTTACCGTTGTTCAGTCAAGTTCTCACTATTCAGGAGAGACGGCGATTTGAATCGATTCCTATCCAGCTAGAGGAGTATTCCTAACACAAACCCTACTTCCCCCGTTAGGGTCGCAATGAAGTCACATTTGGTACAACTCAGGAATAAAAAGAAAAGTCGCGGGTCCGGACAGCGCCGCACAATTAGAGAACCACTCTACCAAGGGTGATCGGGACTCTAACCCTCCCTTGGGCTTACGCCAATGGCTCTCCACACATCCTTACTACCATCCAGAGTGCGTGCAACTCCCTGATTCTCGACCTAAGTTGAGCTACTCGGCTTCGCGGTTGGAATGACTTATCCGGCCAGCTAAGTGTTAGGCTGCGTTCAACATGACATGAGGACGTACGGCGAATCGGTCCTTAATCGACACAGACGGGGATAGATCCACACCCAAGACCTCCTTGCCTTGTTGCTTCTCTATTGATATCCCGCCTAGTCTCCATTCATTATTAACACATGGTTATTTCCACGATAGCAAATATAGCCACCCGTGACCAGACATCATCCTAACTTGTAGGTGACAGGAAATCACCTAACTTTTACCGATCTAAGCAAGGCTAAGCTCTGATTCGCTCTTGGACCTAAATAGGATTCATGGTACGTTTACTGGACAATGAATAGATATATAGGCAACAAATGTTTGCATCTAATTCCTATCACTTAATGCATCAACAAATAAAGATACTCAAAGTAACCATTTTCAAAACATAGGAGACTTAGAATGCTTTGGGACTTGCCTTTTAGAAAAGATGAAGGTTGGTGATTGGGACACTCAAGAACTTCTTCGGTGGCTCCTTCGGGGGCCTGCACCTCTTGCTCCTGAGCTGGCTGCTGCTCCTCCAGAAGTCCTTGCTCGAATTCTAGAAGCGTGACTCCCTCTGGAACACCTATTGTATGCATATGCATAGTATAAGAATCATGCATGCACGAGATATGGAAGGTGATGATGAAATGTACAGCCATGTATAGATGGACGCATGAAAGACACGATGATACAAGATTAACATCTATTTTACTGAGTAGGTGCATATCTCTTTTAGAAAATAAGAACTACACACTCACCAAGCTCTAACAACCTAAGATAAAGTTGTTCATCTTTAGTAAGAGGTCTAGCACATGCAACTAATAAGTTATTTTAATTAGCCTAGCATCTAACTCGGCACATCAACTCATATCAAGCAAACAAGTTATTCACTGCAATCATAGAGTCAAGGCTGCAAACAGCAGCAGTTAGTTTTACTCATAACTGGAGTTGTACTAATCTAAAAGACATGCAACAAGACAATCTGGAAAGCTTATAAAATTGTCTACAATTCATATTTAAACCTCTCAGCATGATTCCCAAATCAACAGGCACATTTATCCAATCTGGTCCAGAAATTCCAGAGAGCTACAATTTCTAAAGGCCAACTTTGAACAGGCATAACTCAAAAAATATTAGGCCAAATGCCATGAAAATTTAACACAAGCTAGTTAAGTGAGTTATATACAACTTTGTTTTAGACAATATTCCTAGCAAATCTCATCTTCACCAGTTAATTTGCTTATCTCTAAAATCTGTCCAGAAACTCACCACGAGTGAATTATAGTGAAAATAATATTTCATTACATACAAGAATAGTACTAAGAGCACTACCAATGTTACCAACAGTTAAAATACATCAAATGAACACTAGAAAACATGGTGGCCATTCCTAAATAAATTATTTTCATGCCTTTATTAATTTATTTAGATACTTAGGTTAAATAATAAACACCTAGAAAAATGTACAAAAAATTCCACAAAAATTACAGTAGCTTATACATGTCCCCAATAGGCTACTGTATAAATTTCACTCAAATTTACCAATAGAAACATCCTACACAAAAATAACAAGGCAGCAAGGCTAATTTTGGCCTAAATTAGAAACCATATTGAAAAGTGTCAAACAACATAAACAATATTTTTCTTATCATCCTTAAGGTACTAGGACAACCTCCAATAAATTTTATGAGCATTGGATTCATATATTAATTATTAAAATTCACACAAGAATCACCTAATTATAAAAGGGAAATTAATAACTCAAAAACTATTCATGCACTAACTCTCAAATTTTTACTAGAGTTTCTACTCATCAAGAACAGATCACCATACAAATTTCATAATTTTTGGAGAACTAAAACTCTAGATATGAGTTAAACAATTTTGCATTCATTTAAAAACACATTTTAAGTTGCAATTTAATTCTTCCAGAAACTTTACTACAAGTGTTCATGTTATATTTTTCCTAAATACTACACTTCATGAGGAACACCACAAAATTTGGTTCACCAAAATTGGACCTTTATAACTCCACTTATGATTTTCCAAAGTTGCATACAAATCTGAAAATAAATGCACTATCTTTCTACTCCACAGCCACAGATAGCCGGGACCCTCCAATCAGTCGGGCCCGCATGTCATCGGCACCAAAACAGGGGAGCGGCGCGAGACGGCGCGGGATCAGTGCTATCTCACCAGCAGCAACTGCTCTAGCGAAATCAAGGGCACCGGCGTGCTCCTCGCGGCGAACTGCACCTAAAGGTGCCTAGGGTTCAACCCCTACCAAACTCTAACTAGGGCGGCGACGTGCATGGCGGACGACGGCGAGGGCCCAACGATGCTCCGGCAAAATCCAACCATGGTGGCCGTGGCTAAGTTTGGTACGAGCTTCAGGATTAGCAGGGAAGATGAGGGAAGGAAGGGAAGGGAGTGAGAGAGCTTCGGTGATAGCCGGCCACGGAAAGCACGAAGTCCGGCGAGCCCCGGTCATGGCGGCGGCGGAAGTGGCCAATAGGCCCTCACCTAGGCTCGCTCGATGTTGCGAGTGGGTGGAGATGGTGGCGCAATGCAAGGCGAAGCTCGTAGCTAACTAGAGGTAGCAATGACATGGTGGCGAGGGAGATAGGCGACGACAACGCGCTTGGCAGTAATGGCGGAGGCGCAGTGCTCGGCTTCCGCATGCGTTGGCAAGGCGAGGAGATGCAAATGAAGGCAACGCTTGCTCTAGAGGACGTGTGGGGTTGAGGTGTCTGTGATAGCTTGATTGGTGGGGGCAGCACTAGCATACGGCCTCCACTTGTCGAGCTTGGCCTGACGCGCGGTCGGCCCTGTTGACCTGAACCCGAACGCCATCAGAGCCAGTAACACCGACTGACAGTGAGTTTTCATCACCTCCAAACTCTAAATCGGTGGCGAGTTAGCAAAATATCCTTGAAGCAAAGTTGTAGAGCTACGATAGGGCTACAACATTTATTTAGAAATAATCAGCTAATTAGCAAAGGATCATGAGTTAAATCAATCCAAAGTCAGCCATTGCAAACAGTAAACGCAGTCAACACTTAGAAAATTTTCTAAGTGCTGAATCAGCACCCAAATCTGACTTGTGGGCCATGTTTGGGGCTGTTCCACACATTTTCATGACTTGGCCTCTAAACAAAGTTTGTTCCATATATAATTTTCTATAACTTTGCTTTAGGTTTCTCAGACAGCAAACACTCTATGGCACTGTTCTAGTTCAGTCAAACACAAGCACTCAAGAGGAGCACCTAGTCAAACTAAGCCCTAGAAGCATAATTAGGCAAAGTCATTAACATGAACATTGCTCCACTATGTACCCTAAGTGTAGTTAAGGTGTTTTAGGGGATACTTAACCACACCACACATTGATCACACCAAAATCATGCATCACATGCATTGAAACAAGGAAAAACAAGTGAATTGCTACTTTTGTTTCAAAGTCATGTTTCATATGTTTCATGAGTTTGTTGCATAGTACTAACTAACCATGTTTCACTAAAGTATGTGACATGTTTCAAGAGTGAGTTGCACATGTTGCACACTATCCATTTCATAAAACAAACACACATGGAATATAAACATATGTTGCAATGTTTAAAAAGCATGTTCCAAACAATCTAAGCTCATGAATGGATGAATGATGCTCATGTTTATGAAATGCAAGTGCAAATGTGGAAACAAACACCTGGGGTGTTACAGCCCTCCCCTCTTATAAAAATCTCATCCCAAGATTTGAAAAGTGTACCATTTTGAATAAAAGGTAGGGTATACATCCTTTAAATAATCTTCCCATTTCCACATTGCATCGTCCTCACTACCCTGATTACTCCACATAACCTTGTAAAACTTGACCACACAGTTCCGAGTTACTCTCTTTCTGGTATCAATAACCTGCACCGGTCTTTCTTCATAGGATAGATCTGATGTCAACTTGATATTTCTAAGTGAAACTCTTTTTTTGGGAACGCGGAGACATTTCTTCAATTGAGAGACATGACAAACATTGAAGATAGCTCTCATCTCATAAGGTAGCTCTATCTTGTAGGCTACTCTCCCACTCTTCTCTATGATTGGGTATGGGCCTACAGATCTAGGTGCAAGCTTCCTCTTTACTCCAAACCGTTGCACACCTTTCATCGGTGATACCTTTAGATAAACTTGATCACCCACTTCAAACTCAATGGGCTTCCTTCTTCTATCCACATAGCTTTTTTGTCTAGCCTGAGCGGCTTCCATATATTTCTAGATAGTACGGACTTGTTGTTTAGCCTCTTCGACGAAATCAATGTCGTAGTATCTCCTTTCTCCAAATTCAACCCAGTTCAAAGGAGTTCTACACTTGCGGCCATACAACGCTTCAAACGGAGCCATCTTGATACTCTCTTAATAACTATTATTATAGGAAAATTCAGCCAAGGGTAACCACTTATCCCATGAACCTTTGGAAGAGATGACACAAGCTCTTAACATGTCTTCCAATATTTGATTCACCCGCTCCGTCTATCCTGAGGCTTGTGGATGATAAGCAGAACTTCTGACTAAGTTGGTGCCTAACATCTTGTGCAAATGTTCCCAAAAACGAGCAGTGAACTGAGGTCCTCTGTCAAATACAATGGTTCTAAGAACACCATGGAGACGTACTATCTGATTAAAATATAACTCAGCATAGTCACTTGGTCAATAGTCAGTTCTAACTGGTATGAAATGAACAGACTTCGTTAAACGATCCACCATTAACCATATAGAATTAAAATTCTTTTAGGTAGGGGAAAGTCCAACAATGAAATCCATACTAATATCTTCCCATTTCTATCCTAGTATAGACAATGGTTGAAGAAGTCTAGCAGGCTTCAAGTGAATTGCTTTGACTCTACAACAATTGTCACACCTTGCAACATAAGCTACGATTTCTTTCTTCATCTTGGTCCACCAAAAGCAAGGTTTCAAGTCTTGATACACTTTTCTACTTCCTAGGTGGATAGATAACTTGGATGAGTGAGCTTCCTCTAAAATTTGGTTTCTAAGCTCCTTGTCCTTCGGTACTACAAGTCTATCCTTAAACCATAGAACACCCTTCTCATCAACTCAGAAGTGTTTTGTTTCTTGCTCTTTCATCTTCCTTTTTATGTGGAACACACCCACATCGTTGTCCTGAAGCTCGATGATTTTGCTTTCTAGTGAGCAACTAAGAGTAATACTGTGCAATACAGCAGGGTGCAACAGATGTGCCAAATGATAATCTGCTTCCAAGAGAAAATTCCAATCAAATTTTCTACTCAAAGCGTCGGCAACAACATTTGTTTTACCCGGATGATAATGGACTTCTAAATTATAATCTTTGATTAGCTCTAGCCATCTTCTCTATCTCATGTTCAATTCTGGTTGAGTGAAGATATACTTGAGACTTTTATGATCGGTATAGATATGGCACATGTTACCGAGCAGGTAATGCCTCCAAATCTTCAAGGCATGAACAACAGCCACTAACTCTAGAGCATGAGTTGGATAATTAGCTTCATGCTTTCTTAGCTGATGTGAGGCATAAGAAATAACCCGACCTTCCTGCATAAGGACGCATCCTAAACCGGTACCTGATGCATCACAAAACACATCAAACAGTTTCTCGATATCAGGTTGTGCCAAAATAGGAGCTGAGGTCAACAAATTCCACAAAGTGCAAAGAGCAATCTCACACTCAGGAGTCCAAAGAAACTTCACATCTTTTTGAAGCAACCTGGTCATGGGCTTGGCTATCTTAGAGAAATTCGGAATGAAGCGATGATAATAGCTAGCCAAACCAAGGAAACTTCTAACCTCATGCACTGAAGTTGGTGCTTTCCAATCCAATACTTGCACCTTAGACGGATCAACCAAAATTCCTTCATCAGACAACACATGACCCAAGAAAGGTACTTTCTTAAGCCAAAACTCACATTTACTGAACTTGGCATAAAACTTATGTTCTCATAGTCTAGATAAAACAACTCTCAGATGCTCGACATGTTCTTCTGCCATCTCAGAATAAATCAAGATATCATCGATGAACACAACCACGAACTTGTCAAGTTCAGGCATGAACACCGAGTTCATCAAGCACATGAAGTAGGCAGGAGCATTGATCAATCCAAAGGACATGACTAACTACTAATAAAGGCCATACCTAGTGGAAAAAGTTGTCTTAGGTATGCCTCCTGGCCAAATCTTGATTTGGTGGTAACCTGACCTCAAATCAATCTTGGAGAACACATTTGCTTTAGACAACTAATCAAACAAAATGTCAATGCGGGGCAATGGGTACTTGTTCTTGATTGTCACGGCATTGAGTGGACGATAATCCACACACATGCACAATGACTTGTCCTTCTTTTTCATGAATATGGCTGGACATCCCCACGGTGATGAACTAGGGCGAATGAGGCCCTTCTCTAGAAGTTCATGCAATTCTGCTAATTGCCATCATCACGATTGATGCATACTGGATGGTTGCCATTGAAGTCAGCAAAAAGGGGTCACACCGAAGAAGGTCGGTTGATCATCTTGCACCTAAAGATCAAGGCTAAGATAGAAAGCTCATATGCACCAGGTGACCCATCATAGGACATAATATCCTGGTCCATTTATTATCCGACTGATAACTTGTCCAACTTTTAAATATTGTGTATCCTTCTGATCCAATGGGGATGACATAAGTTGCTCCCTATATGACAAACGTCGTTACAGGGACAGTCACATAGAGTCACTTGTCTACCACCTCTTGCAGTCTGCCAATGTTCATGTCAGTGACCTGCTCTTCAAAGGTTATCTTCTTTGCAATTTTAGAAGGATACTCTACTATGTTAGGTCAGATATAAGGATCTTTAGAGTAGATATGGAGAGATAATCAAGAAAGAGCGCATGCAAAAATAACACATCGATGTAGTTCTACAATGGATCATGACTAGAAATCTCGATACCAGCGCGTGCCGAGCAGCACAACCTTGTGTCGCACGCCACAAGAGGCTCTCGGTTTCGTCGTGGCACCATAGTTGCTACTCATAACACCATTACTGATCACACACCCAAAGTGAAATTTCAAGTGCATAGATTGGATCATAAGAACAAGCACTATGCAAAGGGAGGGATAGCAAGTAAAGGTAGTCACAAGGTTAGGAGTCAACGAGGAGGCGATCTGAAGATCAAAACACAGCATAAGAGAACATAGCCTAATTGCCGAAGACAATTGAGCAGGGGATTCTTGCTTAATTTCCATATACGCCTTGTGTCCACCAAGGTGATTACCAGGTAAAGATTAACATGAGATTTGGTCTCACCGAGGTGCAACATTAGACAAGACTGATAAACATCTAGAGATTACATCCAAGTCTCTAACTGAAATTAAGTTACATGTTCTTCTAGAAGAAAGCAAAAGATAAGAACTAGTGCATCTAGCTTAGTGCTACAACTAAACTACACATCTTCATCAGTGTCAGCATCGATCACTCCTTCACCATCTTCATCCTCGATAGGATCGAGTTCCTCCTCTTCTTCCTCTTCTTTAGCTTTAGGTACTACGACGACATTGGCATCTAAGTCCATGCCATCATCATCAGCGAAGATCACCTATGGTCCTCCCACCACGGGGCACACTGGAATAGGATGAGGAATCAGATTGATCTGATGGTTGGGGCGGTGAACATCAATCTATAGTTCTTTAATTTGGCGGAGGGGTTCATTCTCTCTAACTTCAGCTAGAATTGCTGTCATGATCCTAGCATTGTTCCTAGTTTGTGCCAGACAGATTGCATCATCTCGCTCAAGAGTCAACTGCATGATCTGATCATGGTTCGCATCTCTTTCCCTGACAACACGTACAAACTGCTGCCTGTAGTTTTCCAAAGCACTCATAAGACCACCTATATCATTTTGAGCTGTCCTAAGCTCATTACCATACTTGCGTGCATGCTTCTTCCACTTGCGCCATTCATTCAGTGCCTGTCGAAGGGCTATCAAGGCACTAACATAAGTGCCCTGGCGATCCTGGAACATCTTCAGAACCGCCATCATAGCACTCATGGCTGGCCCCAAACTCTGTGCCCACTCTACCTTAGTCATAACCAAGGGATCATCCTCAAAGTTCAGCCAGACTACCTCAGATGGGGCTACTTGAGGAATGGACTCAGCTGGTCCATTAGTCAACTCATCACCAAACTCTTGACAAATATCAACTAGCACTTCCAAAGCTATGTAGGGTCGAGATGGCAGACTAGAGGGGGGTGAATAGTCCTTTCTAAAAATAATCGCGTTGGCTAACCAAAACAAGTGCAGAATTAGAACTATCGGTCTAGCCAAGACTACACCCCTCTATCCATGTTCTCTAGCACCTTCCAAAGATACTAATTAAGCAACAAAGGTGCCGGGCTAGCTAGAGCTCACCTAACCAATTCTAGGAGCACGGTCACACAAACCTATGCCACTAGTACTTTAAGCAACAAGAGAGCTCTACACATGCTAGTAAGCAAAAGCACAAAGCCAACTAAGCTCACTAGCAATGCTCAATAACAAGGCAACCAATGCCAAATTAGAGAGTGCAAATACTTAGCTACACAAACTAAGCAAAGTGACTAACAAGGTTACACAAACCTAATTAGCCACACAAGGGAGCTACTTCTATGCTACACAAGCAAGAAGGTAACTAGTAAGCTACACAAGCTAACTAGTCACAAGAGCAACTACTCAAGCACAATGTATATGAAAGTAATTACAAGCTTGTGTAACGAGGATGCAAACTAATAGGAAGAACAAGGTTGACATGATGATTTTTCTCCCAAGGTTCACGTGCTTGCCAACACGCTATGTCCCCGTTGTGTCGACCACTTACTTGGTGGTTCGGTGGCTAATTGGCATCACCCTCCGAGCCCGCACGTCGCAAGAACCTACCTCGAAAGTGAGGGTAGCTCAATGACACGCTCAACTAGAGTTGCTCTTCGTGGCTCCCACGGGGCGAGCACAATGCCCCTTACAAAGCTCTTCTCTAGAGCATCGCACAAGCTTCTTGCAGGCTTCAACGGAGACCACCACCAAGCTGTCTAGGAGGTGGCAACCTCCAAGAGTAATAAGCACCACCGGCTTGCAACTTGATCACCTAGTGCCACTCGATGCAACCTCATGATGCAATCGCACTAGAATCGCTCTCTCACACAATCGAATGATCACTATCAAGTATATGTGAGATGGAGGGCTCCCAAGCACTACTACATAAGCCACCAAGGCTCTAGTGTGCTCAGCTACCGACCCAAGGCCAACCATGGCTTCTATTTATAACCCCACGAACAAATAGAGCTGTTACCCCTTCACTGGGCAAAAGTCGGGATGACCGGACGCTCCGGTCCGATCCACCGGACGCTCCAGTCCGATCGACCGGACGTTGGACCTCAGCGTCTGGTCGTGCGATGCACGCCATGTGTCCCCTACTTCAAATACTGTTCACCCGATCTCAATGGTCATCTATCGACCGGACTCAGCAACCCCAGCGTCCGGTCGTTTCCAGTAAGGTACCAGACATGACCAGACACGTCCGGTCGAACGCGATCAGACGCAGCACCAGTGTCCGGTCACTTCCAGCTACTCTACTCTTCCTACGTCACCACACGTCACCCTGACCGGACGCACACAGTCAACATCTGGTCACTTCCAGCGCCAGCATCCGGTCAAAGACCGACGCCTGCACGCTCTCTACCATCACTGACCGGACGCAGGACCCCAGCATCCGATCACCACGTGACCAGTGTCCGGTCCACTCTATGAGACCCTGTCTTTTCTATATAGGGAGCCGGTGGAGTTCAAACCCTTGCCTCCGTTCCTTCACCGAGTTGATCCACATCAACTCCAACTTCATCTCCTTTATAAATGTGCCAACACCACCAAGTGTACACCACCATGTGTATGTGTGTTAGCATTTTCACAATCATTTTTCAAAGGATTAGCCACTCAACTTGCCACACCACTCAATCCTAGCGACGATGCAAGGTTAGATCACTCGAGTGGTACTAGATGACCAATATGCAAACAAGTTTGCCCCTCTTGATAGTACGGCCATCTATCATAAACTCGGTCATAAACTTCTCTACACACCTATGACCGGTGAAATGAAATGCCCTAGGTTATACCTTTGCCTTGCGCATTCCATTCCATCTCCTCCAATGTCGATGCAACACATGCACCAACACAATCAACAATGATATGATCCACTTCATATCATCACATGATCATATTGGTTCATCGATCTTGACTTCACTTGCTTTTCACCGTTGCCATCGTCCATCGGCACCAAGTCTTGCTTAAGCTTCACCGTCATGTGGTCCATCGCTCCAAAGCCTTCGACTTGCCCTTCATGCTTGCAACCGGTCCATCAAGCCAAGTCTTGTCTTGATCTTCTCCACCTTGATCACATGACTCAATGTCATGTCTCATGTGCAATGAGCTCCTTCATCATCACATGTGTGAGCTTTGCAACATCTCCAAGCCACTTTCACCTTCATGGCATATGTTGCTCACACATATGTATCTGTGGACTAATCACATGTGTATCTCACATAAACACAATTAGTCTACCTAGGTTGTCACTCAATTATCAAAACCACACAAGGACATTTCAATCTCCCCCTTTTTGGTAATTGATGACAACTCTACAAAGATATGGAAATTAAGCTCTTTTGGATTCATGTTGCTTGCCCAAGCAATTTTACCATGTGAAAATGATTTTGGACAAGTACGACAAACCCGAGATGGTAGTATTAGCTCCCCCTACATATGTGCTAGAGTGTTTGATTTGAAGGTCGCACATATGCATAGATTAAAATTGTGGGAGAGTAATTACTACAAAATGATGCTAAGGTGTATAGAATAAACCTTTGAAGCGTGTACCAATCGGAGTTTCACCTTTAAGTTCATCCTTAGCACCATGGTTAGCTAGATATCACTTGGAAATAAAAGCACTAGATACCTTGTGAGATCAACATTAAAAGCAAGGTACTAGCATTACTTGAAAAGCATACCAAGTGTCTAGCTATCATCCTATGCATGCTAGTTATCAAGTCATCATTCAAGTTCTACAACTAGCATACACCACACAAGCGTGCATATTGAATTTGAAAGCTTATGCAATGCAAGCAAGCACATGAATATGCACATATCAAATGCAATCAATCCAAGTTCATGAGCTTACTCCCCCTACTTGTGTGCTTCTCTTGTCCAAGAATTTTGATCCATCTCTTTTCTTCAATGTTGCTCCCTCTTTGTCCATGTCCATGTCCAACCTCTACTTCTTTGAGCTTTTATATCTTATCTCTCCCCCTTATACAATCTTAATCTCAAAGCTTTCATATCTTTGTACAATCTCTCCCCCTTTGTCATCAATTTCCATAAAAGGTGTGCTTCTCATTGATGCAAAGGTATGCATTTAGGGTAGATGGTTGAGGCTTGAATCTTGCATTTTTTATGGACATCACTTGATTGTTGGAATGACACCACTTGTAGATACCACTTGTAACTTGTACCACTTGTATCTTGTGTAGGGCTTCTAGAGATCAATTTGTGGGACACCTCCCCCTATGTGATAGCATGGGTCATCCATTTGATACACTTGAGCTCTTGTAGGTGAGGAATGCATTCTTCATTTGATGATCACTTAAAGTTGAGGATCACTTGTGGAACCATTTTCTTGCATGATTGATATTATGTGTAGATGTGATATCACTTGAAAGAATCTTCTAGTATGGAAGCACTTGTTGGATTTTTCAATAAAAACCATTTCTTGAACATTTGCTATCTTCATGAGTACCACTTATAGGATATCACTTGTGAGTTGATCTAGACATCATTTGTAGATTCTTGATAAAATACTTGAGTCTAGATACCATTTGAAACAATCAAACTATATATCCATTTGCATTGTTGTCTTGTGCTTGTACTCTTATCACTATCATGAGCTTCTATGATTGACTTGAACTAAATTGATTTGCCTAAGCTTCCAAGTCCGGGTTGAACCAATGACAAGCTTCTTCACACCTCTTGCAAGGGTTATCTTGCCAATGTTGTACTTGTCACTTGTTAGCAATCAAAATTGAGTCAAGTACTTGGGTTCACTAGCTCATGAACAAATTCATGTACTAACCACTAGATTAAGTAATCATTCAAACAATAGTGGTAGGCTATGAATTTAAGCATTTCATTTGTTATGCATGATCCTATAGAGCATGTACTATATGCACTAACCGCATACTAGTAAGGAATGAAATGATCATGCATATTACAATGATACCTTTGCTATGTTGGAGTAGAGGATAGTCACATAGATTCCAATTCATTACTCCAATAGCAATGTGAAGTCCAATTATAAGCTTGATGAAGACCAATAGATACCATATTGAATTTCATTCTTCACTCATATGAAATGAATACCACTTATGATCAAGTGCACTTTCTTGTTGTGGTTGGCTTGCTTTATCTTTTGATCTTTGCTTGCATGAGAGCATTAATTTGAGAATACCACTTGAAATATCATGACTAGCTCTCTTTTGGGTGTTGCTTGCTTTTCTTGATCAACCCTTTTGATTGCTTTAACTAAGCATCTCAAATGTTCCTCGAATCACCACTTCCATGTTAGCCTTCCAAGTACCACACTTGGTTCACCTACACATAGGCGGCAAGCCCCTACACTAGGGAGAAGTGACCTCTCTCCAAGAATCATTCTTGATACTCACTTGAAATGACTTGATTGATTGATCCAAGTGATGGACTTAACTTGGTGAGTAATCTTGATTCCTTCTTTAAGTCATTTTCTTTATTGTTTAAGTCCTTTTCTTTCTACCAAATGATTTCCAATAGTCACTAGAACTTAAACTTCAACTTCATCTTGAATTTGATCTTGATCTTTCAATTTGAGTACCGAATGTGTGCAAAGTACACTCCACAATCAAATAGCCTTGTACTCTTTGCTTGTCGTTCTTCTAGATCATCTCAAAACCAAACTTAGGTACCTCAAACACTTGTAAACATGTTTCCAACTTGAGGACCTTTCAATCAAAGTAACTCTAGATCAATCCAACATTTGTCACTTTTCTGACAGATTTTGTACCCTTCAAAGAAATAAGCATATCTCCCAAAGTACAAATCCAAATACCACTAAATTTGGTAGAGGTGTGCAATACTAAGTTACCTAGTAGCTATAAAAAGTTTAGCTTCATTTGACTTCTAGATTGCTACCAGATTTCAATTCTTCCATCACTGCTACATGCTGAAAACAGCTGCACTATAGCTGACAAGATCCACTCCAAAACTGAAGCATTTCTTATCCAATTCTCATGAAAATTGTACATAATCTTATACCATAAGTCTAGAGCATGTACACTAATTTTTAGGCCAATCCAATAAGTGTTGATTACTCAAACATGGCTAAGATCACAGCTAGCTCAGATTCTCAATTATAGGACAGATTTCAATAATTGAGCTATACTTCATCATGTATGAATCAAACTTGAAACTAACTTGTTTGAATACTTCCATAAGACATATATCCATTCAAATCACTTACTAAAAGTCATCTCATGAATTAATCCAACATAATTCAATTCAAACTTGACTACTAATCAATTATCCATTCAATCATCTCATAGCAAGCACCATTGCATATTTATCCAATTCAATCAACTCATATGCACCCAAATGAAATAATCAACAAAAGATATACCTTGGTTAGCTCATGATCATCCAACTTGCAAGCTTCAACTCAATTATTTGTAAACCATCAAATATATCCAATAAATTACCAACAACTTAAATTTGACACTTGTATGTTGTAGCACATTTAGACTTCACTCAATTTGTCATGGCATTGGAACAATGATCATCACTTAGCAATACTTGGCTCAACTACATAATCAACAAGATGAATATCATTTGAATCAAGCCTCCAATGCCGATGGTACCTACAAACAATCATCTACTTTTTGATGGTACCCAAACAACTTTGGGTCCTCTCAAGTTAGGTGCAACATACTTAGGCATAGCCTTAGTATGAATAACGGGATGTTTTGCAATAGCAACCATAGAGGTACCATTACCACCCTTCCTAAGCATAGAATCATCATTAATTGAAATAGGCTTAGGGGTGTTACCTAGAGGACATGAATGTGACATGTGTCCCCTTTCCCGGCATGAGTAGCATTTTGTCTTTGATTGAGCCTTCTCTTCCTTGCTCATATGGTGCTTCTCATTGCCTTGCCTCTCATGGATTGTTTGATCCTTTTTCTCAAGCTTGGTAGGACACTTAGAGGCAAAGTGTCCCGTACTTCCACACTTGAAGCACTTGATGTGAGCATAATCTTTCTTCTCATCTTCATTCTTGCTCATCATCTTGGCATCTTGAGTTTGCATTGGATGCCTTGCCTTTCCACCCCTTCTTGTTTTCTTCTTCTTCATCATCAAGTCACCACCATCTTCATGATTGATCTTGATTTGCTCTTGGGGTGTCTTCTCTTGCTCAACTTGTGGCTTTGGTTGAGGCTCTTCTAGTTGCTTCACCAATTGCTTGGTTGGGCACATTGAGGTAAGGTGACCTCAAGTACGGCACTTGAAGCACTTCACATGCTTGAGCCTCTCTTCTTCTTTTATCTTCTTGAGCTTCTCAATGTTTGGGTAACCACTTGCAAAGTGTCCCGCTTCATGACACCGGTAGCACATGGTATGAGAGAGCTTTCTTTGTTGTTGCTTCTTCATCTTTCTTTCTCTCTTTCTTTCGCTCTTTGTCATCTTCTTCTTGAAGCTAAGGCCACACTTGTCACCATAGTTTCTTTGAGTCTTCAACATGTGCTCAAAGGTGACTTTTGAGTTGTAGCACCTCTCTAACTTATTGCTCAAATTCTTCACTTCATTTTTGAGCTCATTGTTCTCCTTCAAAAGGTTAGTCTCATAAGATATAGAAGTAGAACAAGCATCTATATGTGAAGAGCATGTCATATCTAATAAGTCATCACAAGAGGTGGATACATGCTTCTTGCCTACATCACAAGGGTTAGCAACAATTTGTGATTTATCATTTGATCCATGTGATGAGCTCTCATTATTTTTAAGTTTCTTTGTAAATATTTTAATGAGAGAAGCATGTTGTTCTAACAATTCATCATGAGATGCAAGTAGTGTCTCATGATTCAATTTTAGCTCATCATGTGAAGATTTATAAGCATCAAGTAATTTCTTATGTTTTTCACAAGAGTTCTTTAGAAATGAGTTTTCATTTTCTAATTTCAATGTTTTAGTTTTCTCATTATCTAAAGACATGGTTATGCTAGCAAGTCTATTAACAAGCTCATCATATGAATCAACATGATCAACCACATTATCATTTGATACCTTGGTGTCACCTTGTAACATGAGACAATGTGGTGTAGTTGGAGAGCTTGTAGTAGCATCATCATCATGGCTTAAGCATGAACCAACATCACCATCAAGTGTGCATGGGGTAGCATCATCACTTGCAACATCATCATCAACCTTATCAAGTGAACTTGTAGTAGATCGATCATCATCATCATCACTTGACCATGAGGCGGAGCAATTTTCCACAATCACCAAGTTGTGGTCATGCTCAACACACTCATGCACCTCCTTCTTGGGCTCATCCTCCTTAAATTTGCCATCATCCCATGTGGAGGAATCACCAAAGGTTTCCTTGATGGACTCTCATATCTCATGAGCGGTTCCCTTGATGTTTACTTGTTTCATCAAATCAAAGCTTAAAGCATCCATTAGAAAACAGCAAGCATGTGCATCAAATTCATAGAGAACTCTTTGAGCTTTGGTGAGATTTCTATGGTCCAAGACATGGGTGAGACCACTTGTGACAACCCACCAAAAATTAGGTCCCTTTGCACAAAAATGATCAAGCACGTGATTTTTCCAAAGTGCAAAGTTTGTGCCATAAAAAATGTGTGTCTCACAAACATCTAGCCCACTAGACGCTATCCTCTCGGGTTGGTGAAGACCACAAATGAGAGACCTCGCTCTGATACCACTTGTAGGGTCGAGATGGCAGACTAGAGTGGGTGAATAGTCCTTTCTAAAAATAATCGCGTCGGCTAACCAAAACCAGTGCAGAATTAGAACTATCGGTCTAGCCAAGACTACACCCCTCTATCTATGTTCTCTAGCACCTTCTAAAGATACTAATTAAGCAACAAAGATGCTGGGCTAGCTAGAGCTCACCTAACCAATTCTAGGAGCAAGGTCACATAAACCTATGCCACTAGTACTTTAAGCAACAAGGGAGCTCCTACACATGCTAGTAAGCAAAAGCACAAAGCCAACTAAGCTCACTAGCAATGCTTAATAACAAGGCAACCAATGCCAAATTAGAGAAGTGCAAATACTTAGCTACACAAACTAAGCAAAGTGACTAACAAGGTTACACAAACCTAATTAGCCACGCAAGGGAGATACTTCTATGCTACACAAGCAAGAAGGTAACTAGTAAGCTACACAAGCTAACTAGTTACAAGAGCAACTACTCAAGCACAATGTATATGAAAGTTACAAGCTTGTGTAACGAGGATGCAAACCAACAGAAAGAACAAGGTTGACACGATGATTTTTCTCTTGAGGTTCACGTGCTTGCCAACACGCTACGTCCCCGTTGTGTCGATCGCTCACTTGGTGGTTCAGGGGCTAATTGGCATCACCCGCCAATCCCGCACGTCGAGCACCGCAAGAACCTACCCCGAAAGTGAGGGTAGCTCAATGACACGCTCAACTAGAGTTGCTCTTCGTGGCTCCCGCGGGGCGAGCACAATGCCCCTCACAAAGCTCTTCTCCGGAGCACCGCACAAGCTTCTTGCGGGCTTCAACGGAGACCACCACCAAGCCATCTAGGAGGTGGCAACCTCCAAGAGTAACAAGCACCACCGGCTTGCAACTCGATCACCTAGTGCCACTCGATGCAACCTCACGATGCAATCACACTAGAATCACTCTCTCACACAATAGAATGATCACTATCAAGTATATGTAAGATGGAGGGCTCCCAAGCACTACTACACAAGCCACCAAGGCTCTAGTGTGCTCAGCTACCGGCCCAAGGCCAACCATGGCTTCTATTTATAACCCCATGAACAAATAGAGCCGTTACCCCATCACTAGGCAAAAGTCGGGACGACCGGACGCTCCGGTCTGATCGACCGGATGCTGGACCTCAGCGTCTGGTCATGCGATGCACGCCACGTGTCCCCTGCTTCAAATACTATTCGCCTGATCTCAATGGTCATCTATCAACCGGACGCAGCAGCTTGAACTGACCGTACTCAGCAACCCCAGCCTCCGGTCATTTCCAGTAAGGTACCAGACATGACCAGATGCGTCCGGTCAGACACGATCAGACGCAGCACTAGTGTCCGATCACTTCCAGCTACTCTACTCTGCCTACGTCACCACATGTCACCCTGACCGGACACACACAGTCAGCGTCCGGTCACTTCCAGCACAAGCATCCGGTCGAAGACCAACGCCTGCACGCTCTCTGCCATCACTGACCGGACGTAGGACCCCAGCGTCTGGTCACCACGTGACCAGCGTCCGGTCCACTCTGTGAGACCCTGTCTTTTCTGTATAGGGTGCCGGTGGAGTTCGAACCCATGCCTCTGTTCCTTCGCCGAGTTGATCCACATCAACTCCAACTTCATCTCCTTTATAAATGTGCCAACACCACCAAGTGTACACCGCCATGGTACGTGTGTTAGCATTTTCACAATCATTTTTCAAAGGATTAGCCACTCAACTTGCCACACCACTCAATCCTAGCGACGATGCAAGGTTAGATCACTCAAGTGGCACTAGATGACCGATATGCAAACAAGTTTGCCCCTCTTGATAGTACGGCCATCTATCCTAAACCCGGTCATAAACTTCTCTACACACCTATGACTGGTGAAATAAAATGCCCTAGGTTATACCTTTGCCTTGCGCATTCCATTCCATCTCCTCCAATGTCGATGCAACACATGCACCAACACAATCAACAATGATATGATCCACTTCATATCATCACATGATCATATTGGTTCATCGATCTTGACTTCACTTGCTTTTCACCGTTGCCATCATCCATCGGCACCAAGTCTTGCTTAAGCTTCACTGTCACGCTGTCCATCGCTCCAAAGCCTCTGACTTGCCCTTCATGCTTGCAACCGGTCCATCAAGCCAAGTCTTGTCTTGATCTTCTCCACCTTGATCACATGACTCAATGTCATGTCTCATGTGCAATGAGCTCCTTCGTCATCACATTGTGAGCTTTGCAACATCTCCAAGCCACTTTCGCCTTCATGGCATATGTTGCTCACACATATGTATCTGTGGACTAATCACCTGTGTATCTCACATAAACACAATTAGTCTACCTAGGTTGTCACTCAATTACCAAAACCACACAAGGACCTTTCAGCTGCCACCTGTGTGCCTTCCTAAGGGGTTTGTCCATCAGCTTCAACGCTCCAACCAAGCCACTGGGGTCTGTTTGCATGAGGCAGGACAACCACCTCAATGTCATACCACAGCAACCCTCCTTTAGCCTCCCCTTGTTTCCAAGTATAATGAGGTGGCTCTGCATATCCCACTGAATGTAGCACCCTCCAAAATAGTGTTGGAGTACCAATCACGTGCAGGAATGTGTTGCTCCTAGGCGGTAGTGTTGGTGTGGCCATCTGTAGTAACATTGCAATTTGGGTGTGAGAGGATTATCTTACAGGATGAGAAATATATAAAGGAATAATTAAAGATAAGGGAGGGAGTGATGCAAAAATATAATGGCATGAGCAAAAATATAATTGCAATTTGGGCATAGAGGATATGACCACTGGCACACTTAGATAAAATTTCAGATTTGAACACACCTATATATAAGTAGCTATAAGTTGTCAAAACTGATTTTTGCAAACAAAAATATTTGTTTTAAATACACATATGACATGTTTAATGTTGAATCTAGCTCTAATACCAGCAGTAACAGAACTGACCAATTTATAAGAGCACAAGTACGAAAGCAATCACCGAAGTGATCAAACCGTCATACTTGAACCCATATAAACCCGGTAGTCAACTGAAACGACGAAGGATTTCAAACCAACTTGCATATAACCAAGATCGTAGTGATTCACATAACAAGCCACATATTACATCCATTTCACAAGTAGTTCACAAGTACCTCATACATCGGAGTTCATATAGTTATTACAACATGAGTTCATAAATAGCGGAAGCAAAGTAGTTTGAGACCATCACACACACTTAGTTCAAATACAAGCCAGTTCCATAGTCATATCCAGCAAAAGCAACATGATAAGATAGCATAGACAATCATGCCCCATGATCTAGTCTTCATCCCCCGTAGGGTGGAGACAATACTTGCAGTAGCCGTTATAGAGCACGTCATCTGCAACAAGGGGCAATAAACCCTAAGTACGAGAATGTACTCAGCTAGACTTACCTATCATAAACCAAAAATAAATGACACCAAGGAGTATACAAGGCTTTATCAGTGGATCTTGCTGGACAACCTTTTTGCATAAAAGCTTGAGTAATCATTAGCATTATTCACCTATACTAGTAGTGACTTTTAGCCATTACCTACCATCTATATTAGCACCTATACTAATCAATCACTTGATTAAGTTCCAAACAATAATAACCATATTAGGTATTTCATGGCTCATTATCATCATCATCATTTAACCATATCTTTAAGTTTAGTGAATCTACGTTGCCGCTGCTCAGTCAAGTTCTCACTATTCAGGAGAAACAATGATTCGAATCGATTCCTATCCAGTTAGAGGGATATTTCTAACACAAACCCTGCTTCCCCCATCAGGGTCACAATCAAGTCACCTTTGGTACAACTCAGGAATAAAAAGAAATGTCGCGGGTCCAGACAGCACCGCATAATCAGAGAACCACTCTGCCAAGGGTGATCGGGACTCTAACCCGCCCTTGGGCTTACGTCAATGGCTCTCCACACATCCTTACTGCCATCCAGAGTGCACGCAACTCCCTGATTCTCGGCCTGAGTTGAGCTACTCGGCTTCACGGTCGGAATGACTTATCTGGCTAGCTAAGTGTTAGGCTGTGTTCAACATGACATGAGGACGTACAGCGAATCGGTCCTTAATCGACACAGACGGGGATAGATCCACACCCAAGACCTCCTTGCCTTGTTGCTTCTCTATCGACATCCCACCCAGTCTCCATTCATTATTAACACATGGTTATTTCCACGATAGCAAATATAGCCAACCGTGACCAGACATCATCCTAACTTGCAGGTGATAGGAAATCACCTGACTTTTACCAGTCTAAGCAAGGCTAAGCTCTTATTCGCTCCTAGACCTAAATAGGATTCAGGGTATGTTTACTGGACAAGGAATAGATATATATGCAATAAGTGTTTGCATCCAATTCCTATCACTTAATGCGTCAACAAATAAAGATACTCAAAGTAACCATTTTCAAAACATAGGAGACTTAGAATGCTTCGGAGCTTACCTTTCAGAAAAGATGAAGGTTGGTGATTGGGACACTCAAGAACTTCTTCGTTGGCTCCTTCTTTGGGGGCCTGCACCTCCTGCTCCTGAGCTGGCTGCTGCTCCTCCAGAAGTCCTTGCTCGAATTCCAGAAGCGTGACTCCCTCTAGAACACCTATTGTATGCATATGCATAGTATAAGAATCATGCAAGCATGAGAGATGGAAGGTGATGATGAAATGTGTAGCCATGTATAGATGGACGCATGAAAGACTCGATGATACAAGATTAACATCTATTTTACTGAGTAAGTGCATATCTCTTTTAGAAAATAAGATCTACACACTCACCAAGCTCTAACAACCTAAGATAAAGTTGTTCATCTTCAGTAAGAGGTCTAGCACCTGCAACTAACAAGTTATTTTAATTAGCCTAGCATCTAACTTAGCACATCAATTCATATCAAGCAAACAAGTTATTCACTGCGATCACAGAGTCAAGGCTGCAAATAGCAGCAGCTAGTTTTACTCATAACTGGAGTTGTACTAATCCAAAAGACATGCAACAAAACAATCTGGAAAGCTTATAAAATTTCCTACAATTCATATTTAAACCTCTCAGCATGATTCCCAAATTAACAAGGATCAACAGGCACATTTATCTAATCTGGTCCAGAAATTCCGGAGAGCTATAATTTCTGAAGGCCAACTTTGAACAGGCATAACTCAAAAACTATTTGGCCAAATGCCATGAAAATTTAACACAAGCTAGTTAAGTGAGTTATATACAACTTTGTTTTAGACAATATTCCAAGCAAATCTCATCTTCACCAGTTAATTTGCTTATATCTAAACTCTATCCAGAAACTCACTGCGAGTGAATTATAGTGAAAATAATATTTCATTACATACAAGAATAGTTCTAAGAGCACTACCAATATTACCAACAGTTAACATACATCAAATGCACATTAGAAAACATGGTGGCCATTCCTAAATAAATTCTTTTCATGCCTTTATTAATTTATTTAGATACTTAGGTTAAATAATAAACACCTAGACAAATGTACAGAAAATTCAACAAAAACTACAGTAGCTTATACATGTTCCCAATAGGCTACTGTATAAATTTCACCCAAAGTTACCAATAGAAACATCCTACACAAAAATAACAAGGTAGCAAGGCTGATTTTGGCCTAAATTAGAAACCCTATTGAAAATTGTCAAACAACAGAAACAATATTTTTCTTAGCATCCTAATTATAAAAGGAAAATTAATAACTCAAAAACTTTTCATGCACTGACTCTCAAATTTTTATGAGAGCTTCTACTCATCAAGAACAGCTCACCATATAAATTTCATAATTTTTGGAGCATAGGAACTCTAGATATGAGTTAAACAAATTTGCATTCATTTAAAAACACATTTTAAGTTGCAATTTAATTCTTTCAAAAACTTTACTACAAGTGTTCATGTTATATTTTTCCTAAATACTACACTTCATGAGGAACACCACAAAATTTGGTTCACCAAAATTGGACCTCTATAACTCCACTTATGATTTTCCAAAGTTGCATACAAATCTGAAAATAAATGCACTATCTTTCTACTCCACAACCACCGACAGCCGGGACCCTCCAGTCAGTTGGGCCCGCATGTCATCGGCACCAAAACAGGGGAGTGGCGTGGGATCGGTGCTATCTCGCCAGCGGTGACTTCTCCGGTGAAACCGAGGGCACCGGCGTGCTCCTCGCGATGAGCCGCACCTAATGGTGCCTAGGGTTCAACCCCTACCGAACTCTAACTAGGGCGGCGATGTGCATGGTGGACGACGGCGAGGGCCCGACGGTGCTCCAGCGAAATCCAGCCATGGCGGCCACGGCTAAGTTCGGTACAAGCTTTAGGATTAGCGGGGAAGACAAGGGAAGGAAGGAAAGGGAGTGAGAGAGCTCTGGTGATAGCCGGCCATGGAAAGCACGAAGTCCGGCGAGCCCTAGTCATGGCGGCAGCGGAAGTGGCCAATAGGCCCTCACCAAGGCTCGCTCGACATTGTGAGTGGGTGGAGATGGTGGCGTGAAGCAAGGCGGAGCTAATGGCTAGCTAGAGGCGGCAATGACGCGGTGGCGAGGGAGATAGGCGACGGTGACGTGCTTGGCAGCAATGGCAGAGGCGTGGTGCTCGGCTTCCGCATGCACTTGTTGAGCTCGGCCTGACGTCGGTCGGCCCTGTTGACCTGAACCCGAACGCCATCAGAGCCAGTAACGCCGACTGAGAGCGAGTTTTCATCACCTCCAAACTCTAAATCGGGGGTGAGTTAGCAAAATATCCTTGAAGCAAAGTTGTAGAGCTACGATAGGGCTACAACATTTATTTAGAAATAATCAGCTAATTCACAAAGGATCACGAGTTAAATCAATCCAAAGTCAGCCACTGCAAACAGTAAACGCAGTCAACACTTAGAAAATTTTCTAAGTGCTGAATTAGCACCCAAATCTGACTTGTGGGCCATGTTTGGGGCTGTTCCACACATTTTTCATGACTTGGCCTCTAAACAAAGTTTGTTCCATATATAATTTGCTATAATTTTGCTTTAGGTTGCTCAGACATGCAAACACTCTATGGCACTATTCCAGTTCAGTCAAACACAAGCACTCAAGAGGAGCACCTAGTCAAACTAAGCCCTAGAAGCATAATTAGGCAAAGTCATTAACATGAACATTGCTCCACTATGTACCCTAAGTGTAGTTAAGGTGTTTTAGGGGATACTTAACCACACCACACATTGATCACACCAAAATCAAGCATCACATGCATTGAAACAAGGAAAAACAAGTGAATTGCTACTTTTGTTTCAAAGTCATGTTTCATGACTTTGTTGCATAGTACTAACTAACCATGTTTCACTAAAGTATGTGACATGTTTCAAGAGTGAGTTGCACATGTTGCACACTATCCATTTCATAAAACAAACACACATGGAATATAAACATATGTTGCAATATTTCAAAAGCATGTTCCAAACAATCTAAGCTCACGAATGGATGAATGATGCTCATGTTTATGAAATGCAAGTGCAAATGTGGAAGCCAAACACCTAGGGTGTTACAGCTAGCGCCCAAGAAGAGTGTTGCCCTCTAGGCGAGACGTCAGCCATCGCCCGATGTCACTCTTGCTTCAAGCGAGGGCGAAGCCAGCGTCAGAGGCTTGTTGGTCGGTCAGGCACCACCCGCAGTGGTGCCCATGCCCTCGATGGGTCAAACAATTGCCAAGGTTTAGGGAACGCCCTCGAAGGTCGCCGAGCAACCGGCGATGGAAGTGATTCCGCTGCCGACGTCAGAGCGAATGGAGCAACCACTCGCGCTTTGTGGCGCTGTTTGTGGTGGGCGTGGCACCACCGGTTGAGGTTGCACTGACGCAAGTGGAGGTGGCCACAACCATGACAAGCCGGGCGTAGCCAGACGTAGCTATGGTGGTGCCCAAGGAAACAGCGCGATCCATGCCATCGGTGGCCCAGGTGACGGCGCCCGACATGGGTAGGATGGAGGGAGACACAGCCAAAGGGTCCCTGGGCATCGTGGTGGTGGTGGAGAGGACCACCAGGGGGTTACCCTTGGCCTTGACATCGGGGGGTAGCCACTTGCCTGCGCGGGGTGAGTCGCTGCTCCACTGGATGGATCCACAAGACCCAACGTCAATACTCTTCTCGCTCGACGATGCTACCAAGAACATAGAGCAGGAGAGTCTCAACGAAGGGATCTTGGCCATGCTGGAAGTCCTAAACTAGGCTAGGGACATCCTGTGTGATGTCATCATTCCTACTGGCCGGGTATCCACTTAACCTTTCCTCTCGCTTTCTTCTTTCTTCTTGTATTTTTGCGTTTTGACATCGATCCTCTTTTCAGTCCCTTATCGCTCAAAGCCAGGAGAAATCACGGTTCCTCCATGAGTAGAAGGAGAATTGGGACTACCTTGTCAAAGAGGCCCGGCTACGCAGGGATGTGAGAGCCCAGCTTGCTGTCACCCAACAATGAGTGGCCGAGCTGACTCCCCTAGCCGAGGAGGCAGCCGGGCTCCGGTAGCAGGAGGCTAAGGCCCATCGGGACACGGAGGATGTCGAGAAGGCATTCTAGGATCTGTCGGTGAGGGCGCAGTAGGATGAGGAGGAGGGCGCCATAGTTCAAAAGGAGCGGGACGAGCTGCTCCAGAGGGACACTGAGGCCCACTAGCGGGTCCTCGACCTCCTAGACGAGGTGGAGAAGGAGCGGGAGCTTAAGCTGGGAGCCAAAGAGAGGTCCGTGGCCCTACAGCAGAGGGCGAGCCTAGATGCTGAGGTGATAGCCTAGCTATGCAAGGAGTGAGATGAGCTGCGCCAGACTACGGAGAGACTTTGCCTAGAGCGCGGTGCCACCCACGGGGAGCACGACTAGGCCATCCGAGAGCGCAACGAGGCATGGTAGGGGGTTAGCTCCCTCTGGGCCAATCATGGAACCGTGGTAGCTCGAAGGCTGGAGGCCGAGAGCGTCTCCGCCGAGCTAGTCATGGAGCTTGCTAAGGCGTAGAGGATCCTTTAGGCAGAGAGCGATGAGCATGATCTCTTGTGCGCTACCATCGGGGTGGTCTTTGATGACCTAGAGGTGGCAGACCGGAGGGAACTAGCTCGCTTGCGGCCTCTTCTACCATAGATATCATGGCGCGGGTGTGCCAGCTCGAGAAGGAAGCTCTCCGCTCCGAGATTCCCCAAGCCTTCATCATCAACCGCTCCCACTGCGCCCATGCATCCCTACCGGGGCGTTCTGAGAGCATGTGCTGGCTGGCGTCGAGCTCATGTCGCTGAGACAATAAGCTCTCAGCCTGCTGCACCACCACACACTCGAGCAACGTGCAAATCTCATGGTGGTCCTAACAATCCTCAGGCGTCACGGCCTCTAGAAGGCTATGGAGCAAGGCCACCGTGGTGGCAATGTTCTGGCTTGCTCGAGCGAAGTGAGGGAGGGCTTCATCGTCTGCGATGATCCTCCAGTTCATGTTGCAGGCCATGGTGCGTGCGTGCCCACCATCTCCGCGGCACTCTATCTCCTGGTCGAGCTCCATGCATTCCTACTTGAGCTGGAGTCGCGCTTCCTTGATCTCTCGGTGTTGGGCTTTCAACTGCTCCACCAGCATGCGTGGTGGGGCCGTTGTCTCCCTCTCGGCCTCATCGCTGAGGTCATTTGTTAGAGTAGCCTCCCCCTTGTGGACGCTTTCGACGTGCCCCTTGGGGGTACCCACCATGAAGCATTCATGAGAGGGGTGATGGCTTCCCCTGCTGGAGTTAGAGCCAGAGGGCGACCCTGGCTCCTCTGCTAGGAGGTCATGGAAAGATTCTGCGATGTGTTTGATCACCCCCATGAACTCGTTGTTCATAAGGGATGGGATCATGTGCTGTGCCACAAGGTGGCTAACGGTCGCCGCGGTGTTGTGGAGACTGAACAAAAGCACTGTCGGGGCGCTCTATGTGGGGTGTTCCAGAGAGAGGGTGAGGCGGCACGAGTTCTCCTTGGACTGCTGGGGTCCTAGGGAGACACCAAGCTAGTGCTCAAGCCTCCCGTAGTTGAGGCCGATGGAGGGGAGAGGTTGGATGGCGGCGTGAGCCAATGCCAACTCTCCTCCCACCATGACGATGAAGTCCAGGTCACCGAAGCACATGTGTGCGCCCGGGACCTAGCTGATTCCATGGCTAGCCATCCATGGCCTGATGTTAATGTCAGAACACACAAAGGTCCCCTACCTGGCGTGCTAACTATCGGTGTTTCGAGTAAACACCAATGAGTAAATTTGTATTATCGCGTGTCTGGCCCGGATGGTGTGCTAAAAAGACACAAGGTTTATACTGGTTTGGGCAGAATGACCCTACATCTAGTTCACGGCTGCTGCTCGTGTTATTTGCACTGAAAAGTTCATAGTAGGGGGTACAAACGGGTGAGAGAGGGACATGTCCCAAGTCTCTAATGGAAAGGTTAAAAGGGCACTAAGAGCTTGGTTGCTGCTCGGCTATGTGTGATGAGATGCGTGGTGTGTTGAATCGATTCATCCCCTTAGTGGGGTGCCCTGCTTTGCCTTTTATAGACCAAGGGGAAGCAAGGATTACAGATGGGAGAAAGAAGAAAAACCAGAGGCAAAGAAGGTCCTTTGAAGGTGCTGGGTCTTCCTTTTCCTCTGAGCCAGCCCTTCTGACATGGCATACGATGCTAGGGATAGCTCCATGCTTGAAGACTGTCCATTGATGATGCCACACTCTGACTTGATCAGCAAGTGGTCACGTCCCATCTCACCCCGGCGGGCGGCGTGACGGACCGGGGTGTTGATCCACAACCCCACGGGGAGCGGGCGACACAGTGACTGCATGTCCATCACTATAGAGGACGTGAGTCTCCTCTTGGACCATAGTGGTTGTTGTATGGTTCTATCAGGATCCGCGCCCGAGGGCCAATGGCGGCGCCCACAACACTGTAAAACAAATATCGGCGCCTACACCACTGTTTGGGCTCTGACATGCCTAGAAGGGCCTTATAGCACCTGTCTTATCATATCCTAATGGTACTTTCCTACAGGCATGCAGGGTATGGTCCTTGGTATTGCGGTTGACTTGAGTGCCCTGCCTTATCTATGTGTGTAATTATGAAGGAGTAGCGCGTAGAAGTTAGGCGAGGCGAAGCCAGCCCTCGAACGTCGGGTGAGGCAGAGTCTGCCACTAGACATCGGGTGAGGCAAAGCCATCCCTCGGACGTCGGGTGAGGTGGAGCCAGTCCTTGGACATCGGGTGAGGCAGAGTCTGCCCCTAGATGTTGGGCGAGGCGGAGCCAACCCCTAGGCGTCGGGTGAGGTGGAGTCCACCCACAGACGTCGAGTGAGGCGGAGCTAGCCCCCAGACGTCGGGCGAGGCAGAGTCTACCCCCAAACATCAGGCGAGGTGGTGCTAGCCCTCGGACGTCGGATGAGGCAGAGTCTGCCCCCAGACATCAGGCGAAGCGGAGCCAGCCCCCGAACATCGGGCGAGGCGAAGTCTACCCCTAGACATTGGGCGAGGCGGAGCTAGCCCTCAGACGTTGGGCAAGGCGGAGTCTGCTCCCAGACATCAGGCGAGACAGAGTCTGCTCCTAGACGTCGGCTGAGGCAGAGTCTGCTCCTAGATGTCGGGCGAGGCGGAGCCAACCTTTGGGGGTCAGACGAGACAGAGTTATCCCTCGGTCGTTGGACAAGAGGTGTAGTCATGTTCTTGTCTGTTCGGAAGCATCAATGTTTGATGGTTATTATCTCCTCCTCTTTGGGTACCCGAGTATTCAGTCCCCGATAGAGCTCAATGTGCTTGATTTTAGTAACTTCACTAGAAAATGAGCTTGTGTTGTCCCTTGAATTGCATTGTAATATACAACATGTGTAATTTTTGGTAATGCATTTAGGGCTTGTCTAACATGGTTAAGATAACCGCTGAAAAGCGTGTGAAGAAGCTTAACCTTGGATCAAACTTGAGAAGCAACTAGAATTACTTTCAAGTATTGCATTGCATATGCATGTGTGTTGTTTTGTCATTTCCTTTCGATTACCCTTTTATTGCCTATTTTCTTAAAAAGAAGTATAGCCTAAGGCAAAATATTTTGAAAAAATTGAGGGTTTGAGAGAAGTCACTCACATCTGTCCTAATTGGTGTTTATTTGGGTCTTATTGAAGTTGGGACTTGATTAGTAACAGGCAGCGCAAAGGAACATTGAAGATTTGCTGAAAAAGGGCAATCGGACACTGCACCAGACTCTGGATTCCAGCATCTGATCAGTTCATAGGAGCTGAACAGAAGCGCAAAGGAGTGACCGGACGCTGAAACAGTGTTCTTCGTACGTCCCGTCAGATGGTGGTCCTACGTTCGGTCAAGCGAAGAAGGCGGTGTCAGGATCGATCGAACTCTGGCTGCGTCCGGTCAAGGGTAACCGAACATGTCCGGTCATGACTTGAGGGAATTTGGACCTCTCTGTAGCCGATCGGACTCTAGGTGGCAGCGTCCGATCGTTGCCACCGGAGCATCCGGTCAGTAGAAATCGGTTGGATCTAGGACTCTTTTCTTTTCCCTTTCCTTATCCATCTCATGGGGGCCATCAGAAATACTTTTCCCTTTGCATCCGCGCCACCCATACCAATCTCGCCCATGTCGACATCGCCCGTGCCCTAGCTAAGTCTTTGCCATCACGCTTGTTCCACATGTGCAAGCCCTAGTCGTGCCTCGCCACCATGTCTCCGCTACTGCGCCAGCTTCGCTCTCTTGTGCCAGCGCCGCTTGCCCACATCCGCTCCACCATGCACCACTGTCTACCCATGCCGCTTGCCTAAGCCATGCACCCATGCCCTAGCGTCGTCGCGCTAGCACCTAGTCGCGCCCGTACCGCATCCATGCTGAAGCTCTAGCTGCCATCCACCACGCCCCCTGCATTGCTCAGCCGCCATACCACGTCATCGGAACCCTAACCCTAGGCATTTCCCGGTGGTTCCCCATGATTCGTTCCTCTGCTATTTGGTTGTCGATTCGCTGGTTCGTCAGGTAGCAAGCCATTGCCTCTAATTTCGTATCTAATGCTTGCTTCTTAGGGTTTCACATCTTTAGATGTATTTTGTAATTATTCATATATCTGATCTATTCTATCGTGTAGTGAGTCGGTGCCTTTGTGGTATTCTTTGTAGTTGTCAGTGAACTCTGGGCCAAGCCCGTGAGTACGAATCGAGGCCAAGCCCCAGAAGTGTCAGTTGGCAGTCGGTTCTTATTAGTGGCAGTAGCTCTTTTTAGCTCCAGCAATGGCATGTGTCAAGAATGCCAGAGGTGGTCCAGGTGATAAAGATCCGAGGCCTGCACCTCGCTTGACTGCTCAAGAGAAAGGCAAGGCCAAGAAGACCACAACAAAGAAGATGAAGCTTGTTGATGTGGAGGCTGAGAGACAGCAGCAGTTGCAGCTGCCATAGAGCATGCAGAGAGAGGAGGAGCTCAGAGTGGTGTCCGTATTGTAGATCTGCTTTCACCTGCACAGTGGCCCACCATCGAGATGGTTGAGATTCTTCATGGTAGTCCAGCTAGGACTATCATGCTTAGAGGATGGTGTGTTGCTATAGATGAGAGTTAGCCTTAGGGGGAGACTATTGAGCAGTAGGCATAGCCAGCAGAGCAGTCAAAGGGTACCCAGCCGACAGAGCAGACCGAGGAGATAGAGCAAGCACCTTAGCCACAGTTATGACGCTCTGGTCGTACTTGTGCTCAGGTGACACCGAGGCCTAAGACATAGAGGAGGGGTTCTCGTCCGCCTCCTAGACCACAAGGTCCGCCCCTAGTGACTCACCTTGACTTGAGGGTAGCCACAGCCAAGCAGGTGCAGCAGCTCAAGTTCATCTAGTTCGAGGACTGGTTTCCACCGAGGTGGGATGAGTGTGCTTCAGAGCACTTCTATACACCACTATAGGAGGATTTCTATCAGGCATATCTTAATAGTGGAGTTGCTTCCAGATCACAGAGAGTGTGTTCTATTGAGACACTTATAGCAGCAGTAGGAGAGCAGACCCGCCCACACCTCTCTTATCTACCAGGGTTTGGATGGACTAGCAGATATGTTCCATCATGGGTCCATGAGTTCTACTCTTCGCTTTGGATTGAATCGGGGCACAGGTTCATACACTTCACATTTAGAGGCTGTGACTATAGGCTATAGAGCTTGAGAGTCAGAGAGATTCTCAGGATTCTAGAGTCACCCATCCGCCTTCACGAGGTTTGCTATGGTCAGATAGAGCCTCCCAGACACCCCCACGGTGGTCTTGTGCCTCCTACAGATCTGGTTCGGCCTTGCTTCACAGAGCCTTTTGGTGAGGGGTCGAGCAGGACACCTAGAGACTTTACTCCTACTACTCGCATTCTTGATGCTATCATGAGGACCCTGCTCCTGAGGATAGGTTATCACAAGGGATTGACTCACATCTAGCTGTGGCTAGTGAACTCTCTGATACATCAGACGGTTTTTGATATTTGGGATGTCATTCTTTCAGAGATGGAGGACACACTTGCAGAGGGGTTTAGAGGTCACAGACAGCTGACTTATGCTCACTGAATTACATTCTTGATTTGCAAGGTAGTTACAGTGAAGTCCCTAGAGACGATGGCTGAGTACACTAGAGCTACTACAGAGTTCCCTCCTTATAACATAACTCAAATGCTCCACCATAGTACTGCGAGGACACCTAGCTAGCCACTTTGTTGCCTAGAGGTGCCAGAGACTATAGCCTAGCAGGATGAGATCATCAGGGGCGTTGCAGCGACAGAGGAGGAGCATCTAGATGCTCAGCAGGAGGGTATGGTCGAGAGCGACCCCAGTGACAGTTCAGATGATGATTATTAGGCTATCCCTCAGATGCCTCCTCGATGACGTGACAGTGAGGCCGGTGGCTCCAGCTCAGCTCCACCACAGCCACCATAGATAGACTCCGTTCTTCTTGCTATTCTTGAGCGGATGAGGCAGGATTAGGCATGCTAGGCCTAGGAGACTGCAGCTGCACTTGCGTAGGTTCAGGCCAGATAGGACGAGTTCCAGAGACAGCAGCAGGCCATACAGTAGCAACAACAGGCCATGCAGCAGCAATAGCTCCTGGTCCAGCAGTAGCTACTTGGTTTTATGCAGCATGTCGTCACAGTTATTGGGGTTGCACCACCACCGTCTACACCTCAGCTAGGCTAGCCTAGCACCACTTCAGTGACTCTAGCTATATAGCCCAGTGGGCTTTAGAGTCAGGGACAGCCAGCTATACAGTTTGCTTCGACAGAGCAGGTGTCCCAGTGGTTTGCTTCACTAGTGACAGCCCAGGGTCTGTACTTCACACCTATTATTATGGGCTTCACTATGGCTCAGAGCTCCTCAGTACTTGTGACTGACACCCTAGTATCTAGGAGTCTTGGTGCGACATTCAGCAAGCTTACAGGGCAGCCTACACCGCCAGAGCTACGTGTCCCTGCTCCCACCACAGTCACTCTAGTTACTGGGGCTATAGAGACACTCCCTTCATCTATTGCATCATCAGAGTCACCTGCTTCAGTGATACCTACAGAGTCACAGGCCACACCAGTCCCAAAGTAGACCTAGACCGCTTTAGCTTCACTTCCAGCGACAGAGGGCCAGACAGCTCAGAGCTCTGGATCAGAGGATGATGCTACACAGTTTTAAATCGCTCAACGTACCTCAGCGCCCGACTCATCTACTCCTGCCCCGCCGACCAACCCTTAGATTTTGGTGCTTGACGCCAAAGGGAGAGAGGGATTGAGTATGTTAGATTTCGGGGGAGTGTTATATCTAGGGGGAGCTTATGATTTATTACTTTTGGCTTTTTATGTGTGATACATTATTATGCATTCATGTTTATTTTCATGCATTGAACTACATACGTGTGATTGTGATATTTATGTGATATGTGATATGTGACATGTGTGCTCTCTACTTTGAATTATTTATATATCATGTCACTTGGTTATGCATATTTGCTTTGCTTCTGCGTTTTTACTCCGATTCAAATGAGCTTTATTTCTTTACTCATGCTTATTTCATATCTATTGAGTACACCATGTTGGCTTGGGTCATATAAGCATGTCTAACTCCTTTGCTCTTATTGTCAAAAGCTTATATGAACCAAGCATATTGAAAACCTCATCCCTGACACATACTCAAGGTTGTATTGTCATCAATCACCAAAAAGGGGGAGATTGAAAGCATCTAGGCCCCTAGTTGGGTTTCAGCGATTAATGACAATATGAGATTACTATGACTAACGTGTGTTTTGCAGAGGCAATTAAGTTAGGTCATGGTAATGGCAATTGATTGGGCAATCATGGTTGTCATGCCTCTATAATGAAATTATTTTGGTTTTCAAAGGATGGATGATAAGGTTAAGGATGGACTAGTTCTAAGTGTCGTTTGGTCTTGAAGAGACACTTAGAGTAGTTTAAAACTTTGTTTTTCCTTTGGCCGTACTATTAAGGGGGGTATGAACTAGTAGCTTGACCTAGATGAGTCTAGTGGGTTATGTGTGGTGCACACTTGTCAAATCTAGCACTAGGTAGCTCAGGAGTAGCCCTAAGATCAATTGGAGTAAACTTCATTCACATATGATTTCGAGTTGGAAGTGAATGGAGGGTCAAATAACTGATCGGACGCTGGTCTGGTTGTGATCGGACGCTGAAGGGTGAGTCCGGTTAGTTTATTTGATCAACTGGAGCCGTCTGGTTGCGACCGGACGCTGAGTGAAAAGTGACCGAATGCTGGGTGCTAGAGTCCGGTCGACTCCAGAGAGGTTTCTAGAGAGGGAGTTTCCTGACCGGACGCGTCCGGTGATACCGGACACTGGTCAGGATCCGGTTACTAACCGGACGCTGAACAGCGAAGTGACTGGACTCTGCGTGCCAGCGTCCGGTCGATATCAGTAAGGTTCTAGAGAGCAGTTTTCGTGACCGGACACGTCCGATCAGTGCTGACCAGACGCAAGTCAGAGTCCGGTCACAACTTAACGGCTCTGTGGTGGGGATAACTGACCGGAGCGTCTGGTCACTTTGATCGGAGCGTCCGGTCACCCCATAGAGTGCTGACTCAACCTCCTAACGGTTCGTTTTGAATGAGGGGATATAAATACTTCCTCTATTTATCTAAGAGAGGTCTCTTGCCCATTTGTTCAGCTGAGAAACACATTTGAGAGTGTTAAGGAGAGCAAGAGCCTAGTGAGGTGATTGAGATTTTAGAATCTAAGATTAAGGCCTAATTAGTGCAAGGAGAGTAGCAAGTGTGTATCCACCCTTCTCATTAGGCTTGTTGTGGTCAAGTTAGAGTTTGTGCTTGTTACTCTTGGTGATCGCCATCACCTAGACGGCTTGGTGGTGATCGGGAGTTTGGTGTTCATCCGGTGGAGCTTGTGGATGACCCAACTCAAGTTGTGAACGGTTGTGGATGATTCACCGCGACGGAGTGTCAAAGAATTAGCCCGTAGAGAGCATTTGATCCTTGCGCGGGTGCTCCAACGAGGACTAGTGGGGAGTGGCGACTCTCCGATACCTCGGCAAAACATCGCCGTGTTCTTTCTCCTCTCTTTACTTTAAGCATTTACATTTGAGTAATTCAATTCTTGTCTTTATATTCTTAGAATTGTTATGCTAGAGTAGGATTAGAACCTAGGATGTAAAATTTTTGTGCGGTAGAACATTAGGAACACTTTCTAGGTATAAGAGGTGAAGTGAGCTAAGTGTATAATTTAATTTTAGAATTAATCAAATTCACCTTCTCTTGGAGAACTTGATCCTTCCACCGTTTACCCGCGATGATTCCTCTTTTGTCGCGCGCCTGCTTTCATGTGTGCTTCGATTCCCCTTCTTCTGTGAGTCCACTCCGCATCTCCGCACAGTCGCATCAACAATCACCAGAAGCACCGGGAAGGTGGCGGTAACACCAGTAGCATGCACCACCATAAGCTTCACAAGGTCGCCAAGTACTACTGCAAATTATGAAGGAACCGGTCCTTTCTTCATCTGGTAGGACCTTCCTCTGTAAAGGACATGGGCATCTCAACAATTTTAAAGCACATTAATATTCTTTACTACTCTCTTCATCTCAAATTATAAGTCATTTTAAGAATCTTAGAGTCAAAACATCTCAAAATCAAATTTATATGATAAAATAATAACATTTATAATGTCAACTAAGTATTATTAAATTCTTCATTAATTATATTTTCATAGTATACGTATTTAGTGTCACAAATCTTTATGATTCTCTCTGTGATTTTAGTTAAACTTGAGTTGCTTTGACTCTCTAAGATTCTTGGAATGACTTATAATTTGAAAGGGAGGAAGTACTTTCCATCTATTATAACGGCACGTTACTTCCACCGTTAAGGCTGTATCCTTCTATTGGAAGCCACCAGCGGCTGCGTCGCCCCTCCAGGCTTCGAGAGTCTGGACAGCGCTCCTTGCTTAGGAAGCCATCCACACATGGCGATGGAGGCATGGAGCCGCCGGTCACATGTTACACGTAGCTGCGATAGATCAGAGCCAAGCAGATGCTGCCGCGACGCCAAGCGTATGTTTGGGATACATGTGGTTCATGTATTTTGCAACTCGTTGTAAGCAAGGAGCCAGGAAGATGTTACCATGTTCATTTGTACATATTTGCTTGTGTTTGTATTTTTTTGGTGCTGCATTACTCATCAGCTTGCCTCCTTTGCTACTTTCATATCGTGAAGAGGAAGCTCCAAACAGAGATCTGACAACTTGACTTGTCTTTTCGGCATCCATGTTACAATTCTCCCCAGTTTCAGAAACATTAGACTGTCCTGAAGAACATGTAACTGAAGGACAGAAGGAGATGCTACATTTGCAAATGTAGTTGCAACGGAATTCATGTTCTCCTTTGCTTGAAAGAAGATAAAGCACATTCAATTACATCAATGCTTTGCCTATTTTGGCATATACATATATTCAACTGTTGTCTGTGAAACACAGTACAAAAAATGCTGAATCTACACTATTTTTCTCTCACAACAAAACAGTTGCAGCCGGCTTTAATGCCAGCCGAACAGGCCCAGCTGTGCACCAAGAAAGAACAAATAAGTGGCAAGAAAAAGGAAGAAAATTTCCTTGTTTGTCTCTCATTTTTCATGAGTATTCCTATTTGTATGCCATAGGCTTTTCAAGCATTATTTCCATGCTCCTGAATGTGGTCAGGTACAGTATCCTAGAAGACGAGTTGCTGCTAAGCTAATGAAGAGTTCACCAATCCACCAAAAGTTTATTTATAAACTAGTTGCTCCTAAGCTAATGAAGAGTTCACCAATCCACCTGCCCTGGTTCCCAAGCCCGCGGGCGTACCTCGGCGCCACCATGGGCGTCGAAGACGCCGAACAGGTGCGCCGGCAGGTGGAGCACGTCGGCGGCGAGGCTCAGGCCATCCAGGTCGCGGCAGCTGGCGAGCAGGCGCACCGGCACATCAGCGAAGCGCAGGGACGAGCTCCATGGGGTCTGGCAGAGAGTGAAGCGCCCCTGGTCATACAGGAACTCAAATGTGATACAATACTAGTCTTAAGAAGCTAGTAACACAAGTCACACACAAAAAAAGACTAGTAACACATTTATTACATCATATAACTCTCAGTCCAGCATGGGCAATGAAGACGTACCACAAATAGAAGTAATCATAACATAATATAGGTCCAATAGACCTAGAAATAAAAGAAATCGCAGTCAAACATCTGACGAGTCCTAATGCCATAGGCTTAGTTGGGTGCAGACACGACCTTACTCGAACGCAGCTTCAGGATTGAAATCTGGATCTTCCTCTGTTCAACAAAGCAAGGGTGAGTACAAAGTACTCAGCAAATTCAATCTTATCCTACGGAAGAGGATAACAGTACATGCATATGGATATATCGGATAAGGCTTGGTTTTATTTGCATAAAGCTATCTTTAGACACATGCGGGGTTTTATTTTATAAATACATTTGCAAAAGACATATATTTTCCATATATATAGGAGTAATTCTGAAAAGGGGGTTTATCACAATTTTAAGTGCTGCTAAACACTCTTTTCCCACAACACATGGTCGGTAACCATTCATTTCCAAAATCACACACACTCAAATTTCCACTCATCCCAACCCATCTAGTTGTTGAAACCACACCATAACTCGTCCGAAACCATGGACACGGCTATCCGGATAAATTTTACACTCTGCAGAGGTTATACACTTTCACCATAAGTAGGATATTGTAACTTAACATCGTCGTGCAAGCACAGATCCATTACCCTCCATTGCTGAATACTGGCACTCACCAAGGGCACACTAACGCAATAATATCAAAATTCAACAATTTACAGAGCTCATTATATTTCATACAATTCCTTAGTTTCCACGTACATCTCTTAGTGTCCCATTGCACACCTGCCTCCAGTGATTGCCATACCAACTAGGCGGACTTAGACTAAGCCTTACCATGTACAAGGTCGAGTGGTTGGACGATAAAATAAGTTAGGTGAGATGAATCATCAACACAATCCTTAACCAAGACAAGGCAGATATCTTCACACTGAACCACAAAAGGTATAAGCCACAACACCACGACATCCCACAAAAAGGATCCGATCCGCCCCATCTCTAGGGTAATCACCATCTATACTTGTTCATTAACTCTTTCACAATGCCCACAACTTATCCTCACCACTCACACAGTTTTCATTTAAAATCATTGTATTTGAGAAATCACTGTGGTGAGTATCCACGATAGGCACCAAATACTAAGCATTTCTAGGTAATGATATTTCGTCATGGCATATTATTTATTTCTAGGTTTGAACATGACAATTATCAGGTAATATCAATCAAGGATGGCTATTCAAATGGGTTTTAGCTAAGCAGCAAAAATACCTCGTACATAAATCGTACATGCAATTTTTAAAATGGCTTCTACGGGTTGTGTTTAAAAAAATTGGATCAATGTGCATCAAAGGGGATTAGATTGGACTTGCCTCTGTCGACGTCCTCGAGAAACTCCTGCTGACAGTTCAGGTCCTCGGCGTCGAACTCGCGATACTCGTCTTCGACGTCCTCGTTCTCGGGCTCATTCACTCCGTTAGCTTGAACGCGCAAACAAACACAATCAAACACTAGCACTTACTCAAATGAGCTCTAATATTATGAAATTTATATGGGAGATAGATATCGATTTTAGAAGAATTTAGGAAGAAGAATCGACTAAATCGGAGGTCCAACGGAGGAGATTTAGATTTTAGAAGGTGGCTGTTTGTTTGTTGCAAAATGAAGCATTCATATTTGCATGCACGTGATTAGCCAGGGTGGTATTTGGGCTTCACGACATGCCCATTAGGCTGCGGCTTGCTTGGCATTTAGGGCCGTAAAGAAACATGGGAGAGGGAGGGACACGGGAGATAGGACAGAGAAGCAGAGCAGCAACCATGCTCAGGCGCTCGTGCTCCTCCGCCATGACGGCTGCTGGAGCTTCGCCGTCCGGCGATTTCGGCCACCATATTCGAATCCAAGGGCATGGGGAGGGAGAAGAGAGGTAGGGGATTCACGCAGGCTAGCTACCTCGGCCGAAGGCAGCTCGTGGAGGGAGATAGACGGGACGCACTCTTTCTGCGCTCAAGAACAGAGGAGGGAGAAACTGGGGTGGTGAAAGTCGGATGGCTCGGGATAGCGATGGAGAGCAGTGCGGTGGAGGAGAGGCACCCGACGTCGCGTCTTATGGGCTACGGGAGCGCGGACAGCGAGCTCGGCTGGGCGGTGGTGCTCCGTGCAACTGCCGTGGAGGCAGCACGACGTGCGACAGCAGCTTGCAGTGCGACGGGACAAGGTGAGCAGTGGGTGATAGTGCTGAGGACGGGCGACGTGCGTCGCGCAGCGCGGCGTGCTTCGGCAGCTTTGCAGAGCAATGGGACGACGCGAGCAGCTGGTGGCGATGGCGCTGAGGCGACGGCCGCGTTGACGGCGCAGCTGACGCCGGGGGCAGCGCGGCGTGGTCGAGGTGGCTTCAGCAGCATGCGGAGTAAAGGCGTGAGGACAGCGGCGGGTCACGAGAACGAGTCGAGCGGCACGCTCAGTTGCTTAAGGGGTGCTTAGTTGGTTTAGTCGCTCCTAAAATTTTTGTTACATCGAATATTTAGATATTAATAAATAATATTAAATATAGATTAATTATAAAATCAATTACATAGATTGAGGCTAATTTATGAGACGATTTTTTAAGCCTAATTAATCTAGCATTAGCACATGTTTACTATAGCGTCACGTTGCCAAATCATGGACTAATTAGGCTTAAAAGATTCGTCTCGCAAATTAGTCGCAAGTTATATAATTAATTTTATAATTAGTCTATATTTAATACTCCATACATGTATCTAAACATTTGATGTGACAGGAATTTTAAGAACGCATGTAGAAACCAAACACGGCGCTTGTCGGTCCGACACGAGGCCTGTTTTTTTGCCCGACCCAAGCACGACCCCGTCCGGTGGTGAGCAGACCCAGGCTGGCACGGCCTAGAGGAGCAGGCCGTGTCTGGGCCTTACCCCAGGCACGTGGGCCAGCACGGCCCGGCCCAGCCATCACAGGTAGGCACGGTGGCGTCCCGGTAAAAGCACCCTGCGGATGTGGTTGCGGCCTACGTTGTGCCCCCAACTCTTCTCGGCCAACTCTTCTCCACTCTTTCACCGACCTAGGCGGCGCCCTCCCTCCTTCCCCCGTCCTCTATCTCTCCCTCCGTCTGTCCCTCCCTCCCTCAGCTCAGATCCGGTGGCCTCCCTCTCTCCCTCATCCTCGGTGCACGGCGGGCTCCCTTCCACCCTCTCCCTGGACGTATGGCGGGCTCCCTTGCCGTGCCTCCTCTGCTCAGATCCAGCGCAGGTACGACGACCTCCCTCCCTCCCTCCCTCTCCCTCGGCGGCGCGCGGCTAGGAGCGCGCGGGTGAACATATCCGGCGACTCCCTCCCTTCCTTGTTTTCTTTTCTCTCCATCTCGCTCACCCCCTCTTCATCTCCTCTCCATCGCTTGAGGGAGGGCGCCGCCTGCGCAGCTCCTGCCCCCAAGATCCGGAGCTCCGCAGCTCCCAACCCCGTCGGCCTCGAGCACGCGCGGCAGCTGCCCACCTCCCCCAAGGCACGCGCGCGGTGGCTAGCCTCAAGCCCCCGCCGCTCCTCCACGACCCCTGCGTCCCGGCAACCCTGCCTACTCCCGGTGACCCAGCCTACCCTCTCCTCCCTCCTCTCTCTCTCTCTCTCTCTGTCGGCACTCACTGGGCCTCGGGCTGGCACGGCCTATGAAAATGACCGTGCTTCTCGGACCGGCCTGGCACGGAAATCAGCCCATAGGGCCATGCCTGGAACGAAGGCTAGGCCTGTGGCCCTGTGAGGCACGGCGTGCCATGCCGGCCCGTTGGCTATCGGGTCGTGCCGGGCCAGGCCGGCCCGTTGGCCATCTATGGTTGCATAGGCCTTATCTAGTTTCTCCAAAAGACATCATATCCCATCGAATGTTGGACATATGAATGAAGTATTAAATATAAATTAAAAAATAACTAATCGCACAGATTGCGACTACTTTGCGAGACGAATCTTTTAAACCTAATTAGTCCATGATTTGATAATAAAGTGCTACAGTAACACATACACTAATAACGGATTAATTAGGCTTAATAAATTCGTCTTGCGGTTTACTGCCGAATTCTGTAATTTGTTTTTTATTAGTATCCGAACACCACATGTGACGCCCCCTTTGACACATGATATGACATCCTAGAACTTTATCCACTGATATTAAACAAGGCCTTAGTACGTGCGTGTTTAAAGCTTGTACTCCATGATGTTGTACGTGTACTATCTACTATGTTGCTTGTGCTGCGTGCTCTGCCTTGCTCTATCTGCTGGTGCTGCTGTTGCTCGTGGAGGAAAAAGGAGAGGGAAATGGAGGTGGGGCCCACCACGTCGCGGTGGTGCGTGGGCACTATGGTCGGCAAGGGGGTCCGGGCACGGGTGTGCTGCGGCGGTAGTGGCAGGGCCGGCGAACTCGGGCGAGGATGAGCAGAGCGCGCACGAGAGGGGACAACTGGAGATATTTTGATGTGGTATGCATGATGTATATTTGGATAAGGGAACAGAGTGGTATATATGAGGTGGATTTATGTAGGAAGGAGCTTGTTCGCTTGAACTTATCAGCCGTACCATTTTAGCAAAATAATAGTATTTTTCTCTCACAATAAATCAGCATCAGCATCAGCCATTTTACCAGCCAGTCGAATAGGGTCTAAATAGAGCTCAAATGACTTTAGTTTTAAAAATATATTTTAAAAATATTTTTGAGCGAGTGATTTTAAGATTTGAATTTTTGGGACGTTACATAGAGCCTCCTCCTCTTTGTCCGTAGGCTCCAGCGGCGACCCCTGCCTCCGCTCGAGCCCTGCCATGACCAAGCCCGAGTACCAACGGCCTCCAGCACGGCAATCCGCCGCCGCTCGAGCTCTGCCACGCCCGAGCCCACGACGGCCTCTAGCACGGCGACCCCTAGGTGGCCCATGCCCATCTCGGTGGCTTCCGACGTAAGATAAGACTTGTTGTTGACTAACGGCGGCATGTGCGTGTCGACGTTGGCGAGACGGTAACCAAAATGGAAGCGGTGGAAGGTTGCTTTAAGATTGTTGCAAGGCCACGTGCCACACAAAGAATAAGGGTCTCTCAGATCACGAAAAGACTGGTGCCCTGTTCGTTTGGCTGATAAGCCATGACTGAAAGTACTGTTGGTTGATTTGTTGTGAGAGAAAAATAATATTCGCTGGCTGAAAAAGTACGGCTTATAAGCTAAGCGAACAAGGCGTGGGTCTCTTAGAATTTGCCTTCCCCCCCCCCCCCCCCCCCCCCCCCCCCCCCCCCCCACACACACACACACACACACACGACAAGTTCTACTTTGTCAAGGCTATTTTTGTCAAGGTCAGCATGCTCTACTTCTACGCTCTGCATTCTGCAACAAGTTCTACTGCCCCACGGTCAACATCGAGCGCCTATGGTGCCTGCCCAAAAGGTGAAGGAGGCTGAGTGTGGCGACAAGGCTTCGCGCTCGATGCAGTTCTTTAAGGTAATCGGGAATGGGGTGCTGCCGCCCAAGCCCATCATCGTTAAGGCCGAGTTCATCTCCAAGGTTTCCGAGAAGAAGATCGAGGCTGGTGTCGTCGGCCGTCGTGCTTCCATAAACCTTGTAGTGACATGGCATATTTAAATATTGGCAATCTTAATTTTATATAGGTGTTTGGATTAGTCTATTTTTAGTGTTTATATTTTAGATAATAGCTAAATCATTAAATTTGGTATCTTTTTATCTAATCTCTTGGAGCAAATAATGTAGAAATTGTACCAGACAATAATGTAGAAAACGGTTTTGGCAGTGGAGTCATTGAGGAGCAAAGTCGTTTTACATTAGGAGAGGAGCCTGAATTTATAGTTTTTCCGAAGCACCAGAGTGTTGACCCTAAGCTTCCGGCCGAAGCTCTCCACCAGATATTGCAAGTGTTGTACACATTGGCACGACACAACAACACATGATTCTTATTGTGCGCTCATTCGTTGCTAAGGCTAGCAGTGAACGAAGCGCATTAACCATGTAAGGAAACTAATCAAGTTAAGAGGATAAACTGATCAAAGATACTGCAAATGAAGCGCATTAACCATGTAAGGAAACCAATTAAGTCAAGAAGATAAACTAGTCAGAGATATTTATAGTCATTCATGCAAGTAAAGAGAGATTAAGACGCTAACGTGTAACTAAAGGAGAGATATTTATGAGAGAATATGGAAGTTCAATGAGCTATGTAAGTAAACTAAGTTAGAATTCCTAAAAATAAGTAAACTACGTTAGAAGGCTCTGAACAGAAATAGAGTATTTTGGTAATCTAAAGTGGCCCAAGTGTGCTAAAAAAAGATTCGGTAGTGTTAGCGTCCGGACGTTCGGACGGACATCCGTGTCTACACATCTGCGCTACACCCCGTTTCCCACGCGCACATGCACTCCATGCTCGTGCTTAATTGAGTCAGCACGCCCCACCCCTGCCTGCGTTTCATGTGCCATGTTGCCAGACCGCGCACAAGGACCGTTGTGCCCCCTCCGCTTCTTACATGCCGTCGGTGTTTCGAGTAAACACCAACAAGTAAATTTGTATTATTACGCGTCTGAAATGGATGGTCTGCTAAGAGGACACAAGGTTTATACCGGTTCGGGCAGAATGTCCCTATGTCCTGTTCTTTTTTGCTACTGCTCGTGTTACTAGCACTGAGTTTGTAGTAGGGGATTACAAACTGGCGAGAGAGGGAGGAGCTCCCAAGTCTCTGTGGTTCGATTGCTCGATGTTTCTACTGCCCGATCTCTTGGCCGATCGATCTCTTGCGGTGCGATGCCCCTTAGTGGGACGTCCTGCTTTTCCTTTTATAGGCCAAGAGAAAGCAAGGGTTACAGCGGAAGGAAAAATAGGGAACAAAGAAAGAGTAATAAGACTCCGGGGGTGTGTCGTCCTCTCTTCGCGTGGGTCCCGCTGACCCTGTAGATCATGGTGGTAGCGACGTCGCACCGGGGTCCTGTTGGCCACTGCAGCATACGTGCGGGCGTCGTGCGCCGTTCTTGTCTTTCATTCCATCCAAGCGGATGGAATGGTCAAAGGGTCCCCTGACAGAGGCCATACGGGGGGCTGGCGGTACAGTGCCAGTCAACTGACGCCGATTGATTGACGTTGGACGGTGGTCAGGCAGGGAGTTAGCAGCACAGTGCTGGCCTGTTGACGTAATGGGCGACGTGAGTCTCCCAGCATGGCCCGATACGACCGCCAGTCGCATCAGGACGCGCCTAAGACGTGCTCTCGGGCGTGCGCCTCCATGCCATAGTGGTTGAAATGGTTCGAGTCCCACCCTAGGGCCACTACTTTTGTTCGGTAACAAATCCGACCCCCAAGGAACGGGCGAGGCGGAAATCTCACCCTAGGGGCTAGGCGAGACGGAATCCTACCCTCGGGGGTCGAGCGAGGCGGAGCCCTCCCCGTCGGGCCAGACGAGTCAGAGCACGTGCCCTGGGGTCGGAAGAGTCGTAACCCACGCCTTGGGGTCGGACGAGGCGAAAACCTCATCCTCAAAGTCGGAGCCCACGCCTTGGGCTTAGATGAGGCAGAAACCTCATCCTCGGAGTCAAAGTCCACGCCTTGGGGTCGGACGATGCGGGTCGGACGAGGCCGCAGTTGCGTCTTTAATCATCGGATGAGCCGACATGACGCTCATTAATCCTTTGGCTTGGATACCCGGGTATAGATATCCGACAGTAGCCCCCGAGCGTTTGGAGGAGTGAGACACTCCTGCAAAGGCTTTTTGTGATCCGTCGCTTGAGGGTGCACGGGAGTACTGTTCGTTATTGTTGCTTGAGGGTTTCCGCAACCGGAGGTGACTCGTCGTTTGTCTACGACCGCGTGTTTGGTCTCTTTGCGATGTCGAGCCCCTAAACCCCCGCGCGTAGCAGGGGTCTAGTCGGGGGGTTAGTTCGTCTTGTGATCATCATCCCTCATGCGTCCATTCGCTAGAATGGAGGGGCTGAGCCGTACCGTGCTTTCCTTGCTGGACAGAGCACGGTGCTCGGTGAGTTGTTAACGGGCTTCTTCGAGTGGAGCCTCAGCATCCCATTCATGGGGACCCGGCTTGAGATTAGCTGGTGACTAACTCCAGATTCTTGGTGGCCGGTCCATATAGTTCTCAGATTCGTTCGACCGCTCCGAGGGCTCGATGCCTTTCTTTAGAGAAAAACCATGAACCTTGCATCATCCAAGACTCGGAACGAGGGTCGGGACGCCCATGGCGCTTCGCGCGCCCCTGGTATTGGCCGCTAGCAGGCCCGTACTTAACCTCCCCTCACTCTAGGGTGCCCTAGATCTGCCGTGAACCCACTGGTGGGCCAGCCTTCGAACTCCTAGGCATTAAATGGTCCGTGGGAGCATTTTTAGCTCTGTATCCCACTTACCTGTGGTGGCCTGTAGCCTTTGAAGTCGAACGTTGCCCGATGGATCCTTCGCGGGGAAGATTTGGATAGGCATGCGCTCGTCTCTCGAGGCAGTGATGCAACTGATGTAGCATGGAACAATGAGGGCATGACCCCGAAGGAAATAGATCTAGCAAGGCGTGGGGCGCGTTAATTTAGGTAGATGGTTCGCCCCTCGCCTATTCCGCCCTTACCTTATAAACAAAGCCATTTCTCCTCGGCCTCCATACGCGCAGCCGCATCCTTGCCCCTCTGGTCTTTCTACCTTTCGCTCTCGAGTTCTGGCCTTCGTTCCCCTGTTTTCGCTACGACACTAGCGAAGCCCTCGCTCTCTAGCCCTACGCCACCGCCGGATCTTTTGCATCGCCATCCCCATTCCTCGATGGAGCCGTGGCCTCGCTCTAACATTCTCCACGCGTGCATGGAGGGTCTAGTTAAGAAAGGCCTTCTCCGTGCAAGGACTACGGTGATGGAGTGGATCGTACCTAGTGGCGAGGATGAGCCGTCGTTGCCTAATGGCTATGTCGTCTCCTTCATCCCCTTCCATGAGCGTGGGCTCATGACTCCTCTCCACCGATTCCTCGAAGGGCTGCTTCACTACTATGAGCTTGAGCTGCAGCATCTGAATCCCAATGGAATTCAGCGCATCTTAGCCTTTGTCATGCTATGTGAGGGGTATCTGGGGATTGAGCCCCACTTCGAGCTATGGAAGTATTTCTTCGTCATCGAGCTGCAGAAGAAGGAGAGGAAGAAGTTGGATCTGGCGGTGCCGATGGGATGTGCAAGCATCCATCTTCGAGGCAGCCGATCGTCGGAGTACATGTCCATCCCATTGTCAAAGTCCAACAAGGGGTGGCATAAGCTTTGGTTTTACCAAAGGAACAACGATGATGCACCCCTACTGATCTTCAACGACCACCTGATCGAGGTGGTGCTAGACGCATGGAGGTATGGGCCCATCGCGAAGGAGCAGAAGAGGCTCTGTGACCTTCTCAAAGTCATCGCGACTCTGAAGGGCCGTGGTCTTCATGGGACCGACATCGCTAGAGCATACCATGTTAGGAGGCTAGCGCTGCTGATGGCATGTGCCCTTCTGATGTACAAGATGATGCCGGATTCCGCGCCTGAAGGGACGATGATGGTCGCCGGTGAGGCCCTTGGCATCAGTGAAATGGCACAACGTATCAAGGAGGCGATGGAGTGTCCGGCGGATCCATCGGTGGATCTCACCCCGATGTACCTGGTCCTAGGGCATCCCACGATGTGGTCAGATGCGGGTTTCATTGAACTGGTAAGCCTTCTTCGAGTTTCTTTTCTTGGTTGACCCTCCTCTGTTATCAGATTCTAAGTGCCAGGATTTGTAGCCCGGCCTCTTTGCCCATGAGTTCGACCCGCCACTGCCAGAGGACGCAGCTAGGAGGGCAGCGAACTATGCCATGGCTAAGGTGGCAAAGGCAAAGAAGGAGTGGAGGAAGGCAAAGAAGGAGCGAGCAAGGCTGTAGCGTGGAAAGCGCTAGCAAGGCTCTGAGGAGAGAGACGACGATGAGGAGGAGGAAGAGGAGGTGGAGGAGGAGTCCATCCCCAACATCCCATGGGGCACGCCTATGTGCGAGGATGAGTAGGCTGACATGGGGTAGGCAAACCTAACCTCGATTCTGTAGCATGCCCCGGCACAAACCGAAGAGGCTGTGCCTCCAAGATTGGTGGGGGAGGATGCACCCCCGAGGTCGGAGGAGCGGGTCTGCCCCACTCTAACTGACCCCACCGAAGGATCGAAGCGGCCAATTGCCAACGTTGCAGAGTCGGAGTCGAGCATCTAGCCCCTGCAGCGCTCTTGGATAATGGCGTTGAGATGAGTTAATGACTTCTTCGCCCTTTCATTGCGTTCTTGGAATTCATCATGTGACGTTGGTGCTTTCCACAGGACCGGCCCCAACAACTGCCTGGAGTTGGCACCATAGAAGATTCTAGCGCGTTGGCCAATCCCCCAGGAGCCGACTGGCGTGGTGCCGGGGACATGCCATGATGGCGCCGAGGCGGACACAGCGCCGCCTGAGGAAGTGGGGGAGGCAGAGGCGCCGATTGTGTTGGAGGTGGTGCTCATGCAATCGGTGCCTGCATCGGTCGATGCGCCCGAGGTGGGGCAGACAAGAGGAGGCACGACCGAGGCATCCCTTGTGGACGCAGTGATGGCTCAAACTTTGAAGCCTGAGCTACCAGCCTCCTCTACCATTGAAGGGTCCGCTACCGAGGGAGCACCAGTGATGGAGGAGGTACCATCTACTCCTGTCAGGCCAACACCAACGGTTGCGACGGCTGACCCCTCGGTTGGGGCTAGTCCCTCTCGGTCCCTTGTCTGGTTGGGCGACAATCCGCTCATGTGGGGAAGAAACCGGCTCCATTGGGCCAGGCGACTGGACCCGAGCCACTCGAAGTTCACCCTCGATGACCTGACGGAGGTGAAGGACTAGACGAGTGTGCTCTCGGGACTTGAGTCCACAGTCCGCTCTCTGACTGACGTGTTGGGGTGTTGAAGGATGACATCGCCCTGGCCGGCCAGGTTTGTTGTGTCTTCATGTCTTCTACTTTTGAGCCCTATTTATACAATTCTAACCTAATTTTTCCATAGTCCCTTGAGACGCATAGCCGGGAGAAGTCCCTATTCCTCTATCATGAGAGGGAGGTCTGGGGGCTTGCTGCCGAAGTGTTGCGACTGTAGGAGGAGGTGGTGAGCCTCTAGACCAAGGAATGGGAAGCCTATCAACATGCCGATGAGGCCGAGGACAAGCTCAAGGCTGTGGTCGCCAAGGCTAGGGAAGATGCCGTAGAGCTTGAATGACTAAAAGTGCATATAGCCCTTTAGTGGGTTTTGGATGATTGAATGACAATGTGATTAAAGGACTAACATGTTTGCTAAGTGTGGATAGGTAATAGGTTATCTCATAGGTACTTAATGAAAGCCAAAATGATGTGTTGTTGTGTAAACAATCTAGTTCAAGCACAAGACAATAATGCAAATGGAATTCATGCAAAGGCTTAATTATTGTGGGATTTCCATGTTCTATGTGAAAGCAAGCTTGTAAGAATTAATTTATGAGACATAAGGGATTGCATATGGATTGGTCTCATATTTGAAGCTTGCTAAATTGAAATGAAAAAGATAACAATACATGAATGGATGATTCAACACAAGATGTGACTTGATGGCTTGAGATGGTGAAGATAGCAAGGAAAGGCTTCGAGGTACTAAGCAAGGGTGAAGGACAAGCGACAGCTTGGCGGCCAAAGAACCTAGCTAGGGTGAAGAAGAAAGTACTTGCATTTAGTTGAGGTACTAATCAAGCCACGATACTCATATTGATGTGGAGGATCAAATCACTATTGGAGTGTTTGATGGAAGTGACTTGATACATTTGGGATTATTCAAATTTGATGAATGGAATCAAGTCACGTGCTCAAGAAGGCTATGCTCAAGTGAAAAGATCAAAGTTGACATGTTAGCACCCTCACTTAATGAAGATTGGAATACACGACTTTGGTTGAAAGAGATTAACTCAAAAGGTTTAATTTCGTTATACTTTTGATTCTGAGTTAATAGGAATGTCGTACTATTAAGAGGGATGCATCATGTTGATAGATAATGTTTCATAAGTGCTCAAGCCAACCCATGTGAGTTTTGAGTATTTGAGCGACAAAAGAGCTAACTTTATTTTTGCTGGTCTGGCAATACCAGACGTGTCCGGTATTTACCTAGTAGTGGTAAAATTGTTGTTCTTGGGTTGGTTCATCGGGAGTTCCGACGGTCGTGAGCTCCGGCAAGGGTCGGGAGTTCCGATGTCTCGCACTTTAACTGTCTTTGAGGGTTCACTGTCCTGGTCATACCGGACATGTCTGGTATTCATACCGGACGTGTCCGATATGCACGACCAGAGGCCAACGGATAATTTTCAAATTTGCTGAGGGTCGGGAGTTCCGACATGAGTCAGGAGTTCCAACGGTCGGAAGTTCCGGCATGAGTCGGGAGTCCCGACACCTCACATACTTTAACTGAGTTACATGTTTTTCAAATTTGCTAAGGGTCGGGAGTTCCGACGGTCGGGAGTTCCGGCATTCATTGGGAGTTCCGATACCTCACAACTTCACGGTAACTTAGTTACCGTTGGCGCAGTGTAAGTCATACCGAACGTGTCCGGTATGCATACCGGACATGTCCGGTATTGTAACGGCTATAAAACGGCTAGTTTTTCCTAGCGGGTTATAAATACCCCCAAGCCTCCACCTTTGGAGGCTGCTGATTCTGCTGATATACACACACATTTTTTAGCCTTGCCAACTCTCCCAACCCTCTCTTAGTGAGTGATTGATCAAATTTGCCAAATCAAATTGTGGGTTGAGTGAAATTCAAAAAGAGAGCAATCCAACCACTTGTGCACTTGTGCATATTGTCAATCTCGTGATTCGCATTTGTTACTCTTGGACTCTTTGGTCCTAGACGGTTAGGCGTCGCCAGAGAGCACCCGAGAGATTATGGAGTGCCTTGGAAAGTTTGTAACGGTCGATTCCGCCACCTCGGAATCAACTAGTGGAAGGAGGAAAAGGAGTTGGAAAAGACTCCGTCTAGAGTGAGCTTTGTGGTATCCTCTAGGGCTGACCTTCGCTGGGTCGCTCACAGCCCCCTCAATAGAGAGTAGGACTCAAACGAGTCTGAACTTCGGTAAAACAAATATCGTGTCTTAATTCGCATTTCATTTGATATTTGTATTGCTCTAGCTCTTGCGCAGGTTCTCTGTGTATATTATCATCTCCAGTAGATACCTGCAGTTTGGTTTAAAGATAGAAATCGAAGGGAGCAAGTTTGGGGCTGTTCTGCAGAAATCGTGTATACCGAACACGTCCGGTATTCACACCGGACACGTCCGGTATTGATCACTGTGCCAGGCTGTTCTACAGAACATGTGCATACCGGACACGTCCGGTATTTCCTGCCTGTGCTGAATTTATTCATTCTCTGTTCTAACTTTGTGTTGCAGAGTTGTAGCTTCTAGATATATTCTTTATACCTTGTATACTCTGTGGCTAACTTGTGAGGGGTGGTACTACTCTTTATTTGGAGTTTTCATTTTGGAAACTCCCTTTACTAATCATTTTCGTATTTAAAGGTGTTAATTTTTAGAAACACCTATTCACCCCCTCCTCTAGGCGGCATCCTAGGTCCTTTCAATTGGTATCAGAGCAAGGTTCTCACCTAAAGCTTCACCGCCGTGAGAAAAGGATGTCGACACCTATCGAGTTGGAGCCGGTGCTTCTCCAAAATGATGGTTCAAACTTTCTAACTTGGTCAATACATGTACTCAATACTTTTAGAGATATTAGTCCTCTTGTTGAGCATATTATGGATGCAAACATACCTCTTTCTATAGTTGATTGGAGCAACTACAAAAATTTGTCAAAAGAGGAAGAGATATGCGTGCAACTCAATGCTCAAGCTATTAATATTATTTTGAGTACATTGAGTGTAGAGGTTCAAGATGAGGTAATCTTCAATGGACAACCACCTCCAGAGAATGCTCATCTCATTTGGACTAGACTTTTTGATTTATATGGAAAATCCAAATGTGATGATGCATTTGAGATCGAGTCAATGGAAAGTATGTCCATTGTGTCTTCATGCAGCGAAGAAGCCTCACAAGACCTCAAGAGTGCCAAGCCAGAGCAAGAAGTGCAAGCAGCGCATGACCTGCTATCTACCTGCATGTACTGAACATGTCTGGTATGCCTACTGTACATGTCTGGTATGGCCGAGGCAGCAGACCAGCCAGCAGCTAGTGCAGCGATGCTCAAGCCCAGTGGCGACCAAGTGATGAGTCAACCTCAGTATCTCATGATACTCATCACTTGTGTCTCATGGCCAAGAAAAGCAAGAAAAAGAGTAACAAGAAAGATCAAGAAAAGGAGAAAGCACAAGTAGATGATGTTGAAGTTGAAGACAACTACAACCTTGATCATCTCAACCACAAAGACAAGTTCATCATCATGAAGATAGTTGAAAAGAATGATGAGCTTGAAGAAGAGATTGAGAAGAAAGAGCAATCACTTCAAAAGCAAGAATTGTTTCTCATCTCCAAGATGGAAGAACTAAAGGCTCTAAGTGAAAGGTATGAAAAATTGTCAATTGAGCATGCTTTAGTTACTAACTCCTCTTTTAGTGTTTCACAACTAGAGAAGGAAAACTTTGAGCTCAAGGCAAGGCTAGATGAGCTATCAAGCAAGTATAATGTGCTACAAGCAAACTATGTACATCTAAAGTGCTCTCATGAGGAAGTAGTAGAATCAAGCTTCATGCTTGAGGTAGCTCATGAGGTTATGATCACCTCGGCAAAATTTTCTAAACCTCTTACACTTTCACTCACTAATACACCATCTCAATTAAATATTTCTTGTACTAATGAGTGTGCTCCTCAAGCAAGCTAATCTTTGATTGAGCTAAATCTTATAGAAAACATAGAGCTCAAAGAAGAAGTGCAAAGATTAAAGAAAGATGTGATTTGGTTGAAGGGTAAGGAGAAAGCACAACCTTCTCAAGATAACCGTGATAACATGGTGAAGAAGCTTGAGAAGGGTTCAAACCTTGCTTCCTCCAAAGCCCAACAAAAGAGTCACATCTCAAGCAAGGCCAACCCAACCAAGAGCAAGAAACATGGAGAAAGGATGTGCTATGGTTGTGGATTGTATGGACATGAGTGGGCTATGTGTCCACACAAGAGTTGGGCCAACAAGGTTGAAGCCGCCAATCAAAAGGCTTCTACCAAGGAGGCCAAGCAAATGAAGAGTGATGGACAAAGCGCTTGTCTTATGAGCAAGAAATTGGGGCATCCTACCAAGAAATGCCCAATGTACAAAGAGGTAAGAAAGGAAGCCCAAGTTGCAACAAGAAGATGCTATGGATGCAATGAGATGGGTCATAAGGTTGATAGATATCCACACAAGCAAAACAAGCATAGAGCAAACAAAGGCCGCATATGCTATGCTTGTAAAAGAAAGGGGCATCTAAGCTATGAATGCCCAAATGGTAACTCACCTAAGCCGAACACATTTGTTTATAATAATATGCTTAGGAAGACCACAAATGGAGTTAGCATTAGCAAGGTGATGTGTTCACCACAAACTAGTGCTAAAGCCATTTGGGTGCCTAAGCACTTGTTGACTAACTCAAAAGGACCCAACAAGAGTTGGGTACCAAAGTGTGCTTAGGTTAATGATGTAGGTACTTGGGGATGAGATGAAGGTTTCGGGGTGGTTGAGCAAGTAAATTGAAAATATTCACTCAATCTATCAATCAATTCTCATCATAACCTTATATATGGTTGACCCAAAGATAATTTAATAAATAATATCATCTACTTCATCCACACCATTGGTAACAAGTACCTAAACCTCATAGGATAGCCACTTTATTTGTTTTGTGCTCAATAGGGTCACAAATAGGTATATTTGTAAAACATTAAATGTGGCTAATTAATTTCACTTGAGATTTATCATGTTTGCCATATAATGCTTTTGATTGCTCTCTAGTAGAGTAATTTATTTGTTGAGATGCTAGTATACAATAAATAATAAAGCTAAACAAAGAATCACAAGCAACAAATTAATTGTGTTTGTCCTGCACCTACCGGACGTGTCCGATATTACTACCAGACATGTCTGGTGTGGCTAGGGATAGAAATTGAGTGTTTCTGTTCTTTGTATTCTGAACGTGTCCGGTATACCTACCGGACGTGTCCGATATTATAGGAACCAGAACACTAATTGGATAAGCAACTGAGTTTTTGACCCATATATTTTCATATATCCTCAATTTACTTAGAAGCTTGTGGTTTACCAAATCTAAGTGGATTGTGAGCATCTCTTATACTCAAATTTACTTATGGCAAATTATTTGGTTGTGGTTCAAAATAGAAAATTGACTCCCAAATTCTTAATAGAATAAAGTGCTTGTTGAAAGTCATTCAAATTACATGAGGCACTTATTTAGGGGGAGCTAAGTTTCTATTTTTCACCATTGTGGACTAACAAATTTATCTAACATTCTTTGTAGTTCTTTGCATGAAAATGTATCTAGCATGATTATTTGGCAATTGAGGTCAACATAAAGATCATCATGCTATTTATCTTCTTAGTGGTATTCTTGTGGGTTCAAGGAAAAGGTATGTGTTTACATACATACATTGTAAGTGCATCTAAGGCCCTTTATATGTTAGAATGTGCATCTGTGTGACATAGGAGAGATATTTTTCAAAACCCATAACTAGCATGTGTAGGTGGTGTGAATTTGAAAAACTATTTGAATCTTGGTCTTTGTGACCTAGCCTTGTCATGTGATGATTATAGCTCTCCTTGATTGTTTGATTGGCTAATCACACATGACATGGCTTTCTTAAGTCCACAATCTACTATGTCTCTCTCTATCTCTCTCAAGTAAGCAAAATCATGTCTATGCCAAATATTTGGAAAAGAGAAAATCAATTTATGGCATTGGATAAGGAAAGTGATGATACTCGGTTTGGATCAAGATTATATACCTTTTTGGACTGAGAAATAACAAAAAGGGGATTAGAAGGGAGAAAACACTTTTTGGAATTATTTGGGCCAGCCCGCGTATACCGGACGTATCCGGTATGAGCGGGGCTATAAAACCAGACGTACCCCTTCGGCCTAGACTTGTCTGTCTCCTTCCAACCAACCCTGCTGGCACTCTTCTCCTCACCTAGGGCGACCGAGACTTTCACCAACAAAAGAGAGAGGAGATCGCATTGGAGAAGGCTTGCATCAAGATTGAAGGCCCGGGGATTTGGATTTCTCATCGCCTTCTCATCTCTTCTCTCAAGGTACCCTAATCACGGACCTCATCCGATCTACTTGGTTAGTGCTTGGTTTTGAAATTCCTTCAGTCAATATGCTGCATTGGTGATATAGAAGCAATGCCCAAAGTTTGGAATTGATCCGTGATGGTTTGAATCAAGGAACCCTGGTTAGGGTTGCTGGGCTCCCATATTGGACGTGTCTGGTATGCTACCGGACGTGTCTGGTATGGCCCAGCAGGGCAGACCCTCTGCTCCCTTTTGATTCAATCCAAGCATAGAATTGTTTGTTAGGCTTAGCTTCTTTTGTATCTACGTTTTGCATACCTATTGACAGTTATGTGTCAAAGATGGATGTAAAACCATGGATCAAAGATTCTACATCTAAATTGCAATTCGAGATTAAATTTTGGGCATGTATCTGAAATTTCTTAAAAATCTTTGGATATAGGACAACAGCCATGAGTGGATGACAGGAGCTGAGGTCCAAGCACAGGCATGATCCCGCACTTGAAAAGTACAAGAAGGCAAGATAGGAAATGCATCCTAGATTCAAGCCAACCAGCAGGAGGTCTACCAGAGCTTCCTCTAGTGCAGCACCTCAGTATGCAGAGGGATCAGGGAGCTCTTCTTCTGACACTAACACTGATGAGTTCAGAGTGGAGTCTAGAGAAGAAAGAAAGAGGAAGAGCACTGACAGAGGATCAGATGGTGATAGCTCAGATGAGGAGCAGCAGATTGAGGAGGAGGAGCCAGTTCCTCTAGTTCAGCACCAGCCTGGTCAGGGTATGCATTATGGTCTCCTTGAGACACGCCTACCCAATGTACCCTCTTATGTTTCCAGAATTGATTACAGAGGAAAGGGTATGACCAGGAAAGCTAGAGATGAGCGAAGAATAGATCCACGAGGCTTACCTAAGGTTCAGTATGATCACCACTTCTAGACAGCTTTTCACCTTGACTTCTACTCTAGTGTGATTCTCACCAGGAACCTAGTTATTGCTAGGTCTTAGTGGATTGACTAGCAGTATGTTAGAGAGTTGCAGAAGGCCTCAGTTGATCATACCATTGCTATTTGCCAGCGCACTGGGGTTTATGAGATCATGGAGTTCCAGCATGACTGGAACACAGAGGTAGTAGCTCGGTTCTATGCTACTTTGTTCGTTGAGGAGGATGAGAGGCGGATGCACTGGATGCTTGAGGGCTAGTGGTACAGTGTAGATTATGATGTGTTTGCCGCTCAACTTGGCTTCTCAAAGGATGACCTCCAGAGAGACAGGATTCACACTGAGCAGGTGTTACCCCCTGAGTAGCTTACCTATATGTATCCACCAGGAGGTGAGAGAGGAGCAGTGGGGAAGGTTCTAGGTCTTCACCCTACCTATAGATACTTGGACAGGATGTTTAGGAAGACTATTGACTGCAAGGGTGGAGACAAGGGCAACATTGTAGATTATTCTAGAAACCTACTCCATAGGATGGCACCTGATGCTCGGCCCTTCAGCGTGTTTGACTTTATTTAGTCCGAGATCTAGAGTGTGGGAGAGAGGCCCCTCAAGAGCTATGGTTTTGCTCCTTATATCATGTATACGATTGAGCAGGTGATAGGGCACACATTCGAGTATGATAAGATTCACAAGGCCTTGAAGATTGTTGTAGACTTGCCTGAGACAGGGTTACCTCCAGCAGGTCTAGGAGGAGCAGTAGGTATAGCTGAGGCAGATGCACCTGAGAGTGGTGCAGCAGCAGGAGCTTCACCTCGACCACGTGCTCCTTCACGTTCTTCTTCACGCCGTGGCAGTCCTCCCTCGCCTATCTGCAGGCTTTTCAGCTCCATATTTGGGATGTGCCAGGACATCCAGACCCGGCAGCAGAAGGAGAGGGAGGCTAGGAGGAAGGATACTCGAACCTTGAAGCAAATTGCTTCTAGGCTTGAGCTTGATCCTCCTAGGTCTCCACTATCAGATGAGGCAGCTAGTGAGCCTGAGACTGAGGAGTAGCAGTAGGCCAGATATGACAGAGAGTATGCTAAGTTCCTTCAGAGACAGTAGCAGTAGGTAGCTGAGCACCCTGACACTCTACCACTTCAGGCTCATGTGCCTACTCACTCTTAGCCATGTCCCAGTACTACAGACGACAATGCTTCAGATTGGTGGAGTGACCTCATAGGTGGTGGCGGCTACTACGGGCCTGGTGGCTATGACCTGTCTGGTGCGGGTGGTTCTCGTTCAGCCAGTGTTACATGCTCAGATGACAAGGATGCTGGTAGAGATGAAGATGATGATGAGTGATCTTAGCTTTCAGTGACAGCTTGTAGCCACTTTGTCCTTAGTATGCCATTGTTGGACCTTTGTGGTGATAGATGACAAAGGGGCAGAGAGACTGATTAAAGCTTTAGGATAGTTTCATTTGCTTATCTTTGTACCTAAAGATATGTACTGCAGGCTATCGTTTCTTGTTTTTGAGCTTCATTGATGTATCTTGGATTTGAGATAGATTGTATCATGTGAGAGATGAGACTTACTTATGCTTTATCTATGTATCTCTTGAGACATGATCTTTATTTATATATTAGTGGCTTGTGGACTTGAGAAAATATGTAATGAGTGCTATGTGTGAATTACATGTGTTATATTTATTTTCATAAGGACTATGCATGCTAGAATGAAAATATTTGATGTGATGCCTTTATATTTATTCTTGTGTGATATATCTTGTCATATGCATCACTATTTCACTTTGTCACACACACATGCACCCCACGAATGCAATGATTTAGGGGGAGTCTCCTATATGTTTTAGTATGTGCAATTGACATTTGAGGTCATTTTGTGAATTCTAATCATAAGCACATATTAAGGGGGAGTCTCTCATAAATCATTGAACCCAAAAGTTTAAATCTTTATATTCTTTTGTAAGCTTTAATTAAGTTGTCATCAATCACCAAAAAGGGGGAGACTGAAAGTGCATATAGCCCTTTAGTGTGTTTTGGATGATTGAATGACAATGTGATTAAAGGACTAACCTGTTTGCTAAGTGTGGACAGGTAATAGGTTATCTCACAGGTACTTAATGAAAGCCAAAATGATGTGTTGTTGTGTAAATAATCTAGTTCAAGCACAAGACAATAATGCAAATGGAATTCATGCAAAGGCTTAATTATTGTGGGATTTCCATGTTCTATGTGAAAGCAAGCTTGTAAGAATTAATTAATGAGACATAAGGGATTGCATATGGATTGGTCTCATATTTGAAGCTTGCTAAATTGAAATGAAAAAGATAACAATACATGAATGGATGATTCAACACAAGATGTGACTTGATGGCTTGAGATGGTGAAGATAGCAAGGAAAGGCTTCGAGGTACTAAACAAGGGTGAAGGGCAAGCGACGGCTTGGAGGCCAAAGAACCTAGCTAGGGTGAAGAAGAAAGTACCTGCATTTAGTTGAGGTATTAATCAAGCCACGATACTCATATTGATGTGGAGGATCAAATCACTATTGGAGTGTTTGATGGAAGTGACTTGATACATTTGGGATTATTCAAATTTGATGAATGGAATCAAGTCACGTGCTCAAGATGGCTATGCTCAAGTGAAAAGATCAAAGTTGACATGTTAGCACCCTCACTTAATGAAGATTGGAATACACGGCTTCGGTTGAAAGAGATTAACTCGAAAGGTTTAATTTCGTTATACTTTTGATTTTGAGTTAATAGGAATGCCGTACTATTAAGAGGGATGCATCATGTTGATAGATAATGTTTCATAAGTGCTCAAGCCAACCCATGTGAGTTTTGAGTATTTGAGCGACAAAAGAGCTAACATAAGCGAATCCGATAGGAGGTAACATTTTTCGGTTTTTGCAGAAACATTACTTAGTTTGACAAGCATATTAGAAGCTTTGGAATGGGAAAACTAAGGGTAAAAGCGACGTAGCTGCTCGATGTTCCAGGTGTTGGAGATGGCTTTGCCATCATCTGTCTTGAGCTTGTAGGTGTCAGGTTAGAGTACTTCTACAATGATGTATGGTCCTTCCCACGGCACCGAAAGCTTGTGGAAATTTTTGTTGCTCTGGATGCGGCGAAGGACTAAATCGCCTACATTGAAGGCGTGACCCCGCACGCATCGGCTATGGTACCATCGTAGTGCTTGCTGGTATTTGGCTGAATAGAGCAGGGTGATGTCATGTGCTTCGTCAAGTAGGTCCATGACATCTTCCAAAGATGCTTCATTTCCCTGCTCGTTGTAGGCCTTGACCCTTGGCACTTCATAGTCGAGGTCAGTCGGGAGAATGGCTTTGGAGCCATAGACCATGAAAAAAGGCATGTAACCGGTTGCTCGACTGTTGGACGTCCTTAGGCTCTAGAGTACCGAGGGGAGCTCCGTGACCCACCATCCGCCGGCTTTGTTGAGCCGGTTGAAGATCCTATGCTTGAGGCCTTGGAGGACCATGCCATTTGCATGCTCAACCTGCCCATTCATGTGGGGGTGTGCTACGGCAGCCCAATCAACATGGATGTGGTTGTTGTCATAGAACTAGAGGAATTTCATCCCCACGAACCATGTGCCGCTATTGGTTATGATGGAGTGTGGGACCCCAAACCAGTGGATGATGTCCGTGAAGAACAACACGGCCTACTCAGATTTGATCACAATGATCGGCCGAGCCTCTATCCACTTTGTGAACTTGTCCACGGCGACAAGTAAGTGCGTAAAGCCCCCGGGTGCCCTCTTGAGGGGCCCTACTAGGTCGAGCCCCTAGACCACGAATAGCCACGTGATGGGGATCGTCTAGAGCGCTTGGGCTGGCAGGTGAGTCTACCAAGCATAGTACTGGCATCCTTTGTAGGTGCATATGACCTGCTCGGCGTTGGCCACCACGGTTGGCTAGTAGAAACCTTGCCGGAATGCATTTCTAACCAAGGTTCTAGGTGCGGCGTGATGTCCGCAGACCCCTCCATGGATGTCTTCTAGCAGGTCCTTCCCCTACCCGGTGGGGATGCAACACTGTAGGATTCTAGTGTGCTTGTGCTTGTAGAGCTCCCCTTTGATGACAACAAAGGACTTGGTGTGACACGCAAGCCATCGGGCCTTCATCTTGTCAGCAGGGAGCACCTCGTGGAGGAGGCAATCGAGATAATGTGTTTGATAAGGACATGAGCTCCATGCATACGACCATGCTTGGAGATAGAGGATGAGGAGATCAGTGAGGGTGTCCTAACCGAGAGGGAGGCCCAAAGCTCATCCAGTTCGAGTCACCAAGGTGGAGGCCCAAATCAAGTTTGAGGCCATCTCGGGTTCTAGGACTAGTCTGTCATAAAACTGGTCACACGAGCATGTCCATGCTCCGTTTTCAATGATCCACATATGGATGGAAAGCTAATTAGATAAGGAAGCCAATGCAAGTGGTCTCACATCAAAATCCCTTTGTAATCAACAGGAATTGTCGAAACAAGTCAGCGTCCAGAATCTGCCAGGGTGCTACGACACCGTCTTTTGATTCGTTGGGCCATGTATCGTCTTAGAGCCCGTTAGGGGGGTGCGTCCAAGGGGTGACATTTAGGGCTCTATAATTAGCAGCCATCGCTCTCCTTAGGGTTTGTGTTTTGTTTAGTTCTTGATTTCCTTGTGAAACAGACGTCGTTTTGCTGCAACTGTGCCGCCAAGGCCGCTTGCTGTGAACCAGGGCCCCAGTTCTTGATCTTGTTCACCAGTGGCGATTAGTCCTTTTGAATAAAGACTTGAACTCCTTCTTGTTATCATAAGCCTCATATTTGTTTGTAATTTTAGATTGCGTTCATCCAGTTCTTGCTTGTGTTCTCGATTCGCTTGTAGGAAAGCCTTCTCGGCGAGGTCAATTGCGCTCGTGTGGTTGATAACCAATGGAGCAGTGGTGTAATGGTTGCGGGGGTCTAAATTAGTCTTGGTTTGAAGCCTAGATCATGAACATCGAGTCTCCACCAATTGACGCTATCATACCTATCGAAAGATCGAGCCTTGTCTACATCTAGTCAATCGGGGGGTTAGGCTCCACTACTAGGTCTTTGACGAGTTCCATGACCTCGGGGTCATATGGAACTAAGGGTCGGTCAGCCCTCGAGCCCAGAACTGGTGGCTCATTGCTGGTCTATTTTGGTTCCTCGTACTGAACCGAGGGCTTGTGCAGGTCGCTAGCGAAGATGCCAGTGGGGACCGGCTCTCTGCTCGATGTCATCTTTGCTAATGTGTCGGCTGCTTCATTGATCCTCCTCAGGATATGGTTGAGCTTGAGACCATCAAACTTGTCCTCCAACTATTAGGCCTCGTGATAATACATAGCCACCTTGGCGTTGTGGCAGCTTGACTCCTTCATGACCTGGTCGATGACCAGTTGTGAGTCGCCTTGGACATCAAGCCGTCAGATGCCCAACTCAATGGCGATGCACAAGCCATTGATGAGTGCCTCATACTCAGCCACATTATTTGAAACCAGGAAGTAGACGTGAATTGCGTACCTCATGTGCACCTCGAGGTATAGATGGCCATCAGGCCATGCTAGCATGGCACGGCACGGCATCGTGCCTCGACGGGCCGTCGTGCCGGCCATGCCATGCCTAGGCCATGCTCGTGCCTGGCCAACGGCCCATGGCACGGCCCGTGGGCTGTTTTGCCATGTCATGCCGCCCGGTGGGCACAGCCATTTTCACCGGGCCGTGCTGGCCTATGGCCCATGATGCACACTTCATAGTTTCACACTTCACAGATCATAGTTCACAGTTCACACTTCACAGTTCACACTTCATAGAATCAAAGTTTCACAGTTCACACAATCACACTTCATAGAATCAAAGTTCACACTTCTTTCATAGTTCACAGTTCACACTTCATAGTTTCACAGAAAAGAGAGAAGACAGACACAGCACACAGATGACAGATCATATGATGATGAACTTATATTCAGAATGAGCTGTTTTGTGCAATGCTACCTCATTAAAAACCTTTCTAGGTAAAACTCACCCTTGTGAGAAACCCTAGAAAGGAAAAAAGAGTGCAGCCAGCTCTAAATGTCAAGGTCTTATAGTTCTATCCTATTAGGATAGCCAACATCAGTGGCAAAGTCATTGTGACTTAGTGAGTTCACAGATCACAGCAATAGGAAGCTAGGAACAGCAAAAGTTCTATCCTATTACAACATCAGGTCATCAGTGGCAAAGTTCTTACTTCATTGATCATAGTGACTCACTCCAGCACACCAAAAGTTCCTGCAAGTAAAGCAATGTTAGTACCAGCAGTACTTGAATGTAAAGAAAAGATGCAAAATGGAACTTGAATGTTGATTCTCGTCGACTTCTAGCAGGTCATCTGCGTATGGCGCCTGGTCCTCGCCGTCGCTGAGGGGATGCTGATTCTCCCCCCGCGTTGCGAGGCCGGAACCACCCGCGGACGAGCCGGACAGCCGTGCCCGACCTCGACCTCCAGCAGCACCAGCACCGCCCCTCAATGGGTGCTTGGGTGGCCTAGCCATGTCTACTCTAGAGGAGGAAGATGCGGCATCAGGCGCCAACCTGCACGCAAGAAGAAGAAGTTAGAAGAAGTGAAGAACTGAAGAAGAAGAAGTGAGAAGAAGACGAAGAAGAAGTGAGAAGAAGAAGAACAGATGACAGATCTAGGGTTAGGGTTAGGATAGAAGTCCAACCTGTGTACCCAGAGCCTGGTGCCGGTGATGAAGAGGCTAGCCAAGCAGCGGATGAGACAGACAGACATGGATTAGAATCGACGGCGAGGTGGTGGAGGAGGAGGGACTGCCATGAACACTCACATAGTTCACCGAGAGGGGAGTGAGGGAGTGAGAGTAGAGGAAAAGGAGGGAGGAGGAGACGGCGGGGAAGCAGGGACCAGCGAGGAGCGCCGACGCGGTCACCGCTCGCCGGTGACGGGGAGGACAGATGAATGTCGGCGTCAGCGACGGTGGATCTGGATCGAGAATGGGAGAGCGGAGCGAGAGCGAGAGACTGAGAGAGTCGTGGCGGGGGAGAGGATTAGGTTAGGGTTTGGGAGGGGGATGCACCATGGCTAGACAGCTTATATACGACGAGGGGAGAGGGGTGCGTGGGGTGGGCCGGCAGCTTGCCTTCATGGCTTCGTGGGCCGTTTCTCCGACCGGGCCGCATCATACACCGTGCCATGCCCGTGCCATGCCACGGGCCAGGCCGGCGGCCCAGGCACGGCCCGGTGTCTTGGGCCGGGCTGGCATGGGCACGGTGGCCACTGGGCCGGGCTTGGGCTGGGCCAAAACAACAAGCCACGGGCTGGGCCGGCGGGCCACGGGCTGCATGGCCAAATATACCTCGAGGGGGGAAACAAAAACTAGCTTGACCCTGACGCCCTTATTCATTAGTGATCCATCGAAGTACATCGTCCAAAACTCCTGATCGACAGCCGCTGGTGGCATCTGGATCTCAGTCCATTTAGCCACAAAGTCAGCCAGTACCTGAGATTTGATGGCCGTTCATAGGGCGTACGTGATGTCGCCCTAATCCATCAACTCGAGCGCCCATTTTGTGATTCTCCCTGTGGCCTCCTAGTTCTAGATAACCATGCCAAGGGGGAAAGATGACACGATGGTCACCTAGTGTGAGTCAAAGTAGTGGCGTAGCTTCCTCTTGGTGATCAGGATGGCGTATAGGAGCTTCTGGATCTAGGGGTAGCGTCTCTTGGAGTCAGACAAGACTTCGCTAATGAAGTACATGAGGCATTGTACCTTGAGGGTGTGTCCCTCTTCTCCCTGTTCTACAACTAAGGCGGTGCTGACCACCTGAGTCATAACTGTGACATAGAGTAGGAGTGGCTCTCCCTCAGCCAGCAGGACCAGAATTGAGGCCTTCATCAGGAGCACTTTGAGCTTGTCAAGTGCCTCCTGAGCCTCAGGCATCCACATGAATCAGTCAGTTTTCTTCAGGAGTCGGTAAAGGGGGAGCCCCCACTTGTCGAGGCATAAAAAGAAGTGGCTAAGTGCTGCGAGGCACCCGATAACCTTCTGAACTCCCTTTAGGTTTGGAATCAGGCCCATCTTCGTGATGGTTGAGATTTTTACCAGGTTGGCTTCGATGCCACGCTCGGAGATGATGAATCCGAGCAGCATGCCCCTTGGGACCCCAAAGACGCATTTCTTAAGGTTGAGCTTGATGTCGTTCTCCTAGAGCTTCCTAAAGGTTTGCTCTAGGTTAGCCACGAGCTGGTCGGTCTGCTTGGACTTGACTACGATGTCATCTATGTAAGCCTCAATGGTCCGCCCAATGAGGTCTCCAAAGCATTTGGTCGTGCAATGCTAGTATGTAGCTCTAGCATTCTTGAGTCCAAACGGCATCGTAACGTAGCAGAACGATCTAAATGGGGTGATGAAAGAGGTCATGAGCTAGGCAGACTCTTTCATCACAATCTGATGGTACCTGGAGTACGCATCGAGGAAGCATAGGGTTTCACACCCCAAGGTCAAGTCAACTACTTGATCTATGCATGGCAAAGGAAACAAATCCTTCGGGCATGCCTTATTGAGGCTTGTGTAGTTAACACACATTCTCCATTTCACACTTTTCTTTTCTACTAGAACAGGATTAGACAACCACTATGGGTGGTATACTTCCTTGATGAAACCGGCCGCCAAGAGCTTAGCGATTTCCTCACTGATGAGCCTTTGCTCTTCTCATTGAAGTGGCACAGGCGTTGTTTGACTGGCTTGGAACTCGGCCTAATCTTCAAGGCGTGCTCAGTGACTTCCCTCGGAATTCCTGATATGTCTGAGGGTTTCCATGCAAAGATATCTCAATTGACATAGAGGAAGTCGATGAGCGCGCCTTCCAACTTGAGGGAGAGGACGGTGCCAATGCGCACCATCTTGTTGGTGGAGTTGTCTGGGTCAATGAGGACCTCCTTGACGTTCTCCACAGGCTCAAAGGATCCGGTCGCCCGCTTCACGTCGGGTGCTCCTTCAGTGATGTCCTTCCCAATGGCTGCGACCTCCTCGGAAGAGAGGGTTGCCAAAGTGAGCTCACACTCATAGGCCCTCTAGAAAGAGGTGCCAACGGTGATGACCTTGTGTAGGCTTGGCATCATGAGCTTGAGGTAGGTGTAGTTGGGGATGGCCATGAACTTCGCATAGCATGGTCGTCCTAGGATGGCGTGGTAGGTTCTGTGGAACCCAACCTCTTCGAAGGTGAGGATCTCCGTCCTATAGTTGGATGGACCCCCGAAGGTAAGGGGCAGATCATTCTGCCCAAGTGGCATGGCCTACTTTCCAGGCATGATGCTTTTAAGCAGTGTACGAATCTTGTAGTCGGCCATCGCAGGCTCTAGAAGGCCCTTGAGCAAGGCTACCACAGCAGCGACGTTCTGGCTTGCCTGGGCGAAGTGCGAGAGTGCTTGATCATCCTCAATGATCCTCCAGTTCACATCACGGACCATGGCGCGTGCGCACCCCCCATCTCCATGGTGCTCGATCTCACGATCGAGCCCCACGTGTTCCTGCTTGAGCAGGAGTCGTGCTTCCTCAAGCTCTAGGTATTGGGCCTTCAGCTGCTCCACCCATAGGTGGGGTGGGGCTCTAGAACCCCCCTCAACCTCGACCTCGACCTCGACCTTGCCATCAAGGTCATTCATCAGGGTAGCATCCTTCTCATGGATGCTCTCAACATGTCCCTCGGGGGTACCTATCATGAAGCATTCATGAGAGGGTGATGGCTCCCCCTACTGGAGTTAGAGCCAGAGGGTGACTCTTGCTCCTCTATGAGGAGGTAATGGAAAGACTCCATGACATATTCGATCACCCCCATGAACTTGTCGTTCATGGGGGATGGAACTTGCATTGTGCCACAAGGTGGCCAACGGTCTCTGCGGTGTTGCGGAGACCGAATGGGAGCACTGTCGGGGTGCTCCAGATGACGTATTCCGAGGAGAGCAGCTCTCCCCGATAAGCTACGCCATGACATTGGTGAACAAGAAGGTGAGGTGGCATAGGCCATCCTGGGACTGTTGGGGTCCAAGGAAGATGGCGAGCTGACGCTCTAACCTTCCATAGTCGAAGTCAAGGAGTTGGCCGCTCCTAGGGGCATGGGCCTCTGGTGTGTGCAGCCATAGCTCCTCAAGCGCCTTGGCGATCACATCGAGGCCAGCAGAGTGGAGAGGCTAAATGACGATGGGTGCCTGCGCCAGCTCCCTCTCCGTCGTGATGATGAAGTCTAGGTCTCTAAAGTGCACATGCATGCCCAGGACCCAGGTGATGTCGTGACTAGCCATCTGAGGCCTGGTGTTGATGTCGAGACACACAAAAGTGCCCCTACCTGACGCGCCAACTATTGGTGTTTCGAGTAAACACCAATGAGTAAATTTGTATTATTACGTGTCTAGCTCGGAAGGTGTGTTAAGAGGACACAAAGTTTATACTGGTTCGAGCAGAATGTCCCTATGTCCAGTTTGTTATTGCTGCTTGTGTTACTAGCATTGAGTTTGTAGTAGGGGATTACAAACTAGAGTGAGAGGGAGGAGCTCCCAAGTCTATGTGGTTTGATTGCTCAATGTTTCTACTGCTCGATCTCTTGGTCGATTGATCTCTTGCGGTGCGATGTGCAATGCCCCTGGGATGCCTTGCTTTCCCTTTTATAGGAGAAGGGAAAGCAAGGGTTATAGCAGAAGGGGAAGAGGGAAAAAAGAAAGAAAAATAAGGCTCCAGGGGTGTGCCATCCTCCTCTTCGCGAGGGTCCCACTGACCCTATAGATCATGGTGGCAGCGGCATTGCACCGGGGTCCTGTTGGCCGCTGCAGCATTCATGCGGGCGTTGTGTGCCATTCTTGTCTTCCATCCCATCTGAGCAGACATAATGGTCAAAGGGTCCCCTAACAGAGGACATACAGGGGGCTAGTAGTACAATGTCAGTCAACTGATGTTGGTTGACTAATGTTGAACGGTGGTCAGGCAGGGAGTTGGCAGCATAGTGCTGGCTTATTGACACGATGGGCGACGTGAGTCTCCTAGCATGGCCTGATATGACCGCCAGTCGCATTAGGATGCGCCCGAGACATGCTCTTAGGCGTGTGCCTCCATGCCGTAGTGGTTGAAACAGTTTGGGTCCCACCCTAGGGCCACTGCTTTTGTCTGAGAGCAAATCCGACCCCCAGGGAATGGGACAGGTGGAAATCTCGCCCTAGGGGTGGGGTGAGATGGAATCCTACCCTTGGGGTCAGGCGAGGCGGAGCCCTTCCCATGGGGCCAGATGAGTCGGAGCCCACGCCCTAGGGACAGAGGAGTCAGAACCCATGCCTTGGGGTCAGACAAGGCGAAAACCTCATCCTTGGAGTCAGAGCCCACGCCTTGGGGTCAAACGAGGTAGAAACCTCATCCTTAGAGTCGGAGCCCATGCCTTGGGGTCAGACGAGGCAGAAACCTCGTCCTCGGAGTCAGACGAGGCGTGGCCCGGCCCCTAGGGGTCAAACGAGACTGCAGTTGCGTCTTTAATCATCAGATGAGCCAACATGACGCTCATTAATCCTTTGTCTTGGATACCTGGGTATAGATATCTGAAACACGCATTGCAACATGTGCAACACCCGATCTACTTTTGCAACATCCAGATAAAACACTTGCAATATACATCTGAAATAGCTAAAACACTTGCAAAACACTAGAAAAACTTGAAAATATGTGTGTAGCCATTGCAAACATATGCAAATATCGAGATGAAACACTTGCAACATACGTGTGAAAAAACTTGAAACACTTGCATATATATGCAACATCCCGATCTAGTTTTGCAACATCTAAATGAAATATTTGCAACATACATTTGAAATAGATGAAACACTTGGAACATACACTTGAAACATACGTGTATAGCCACTGAAACGTGTGCAACTCCTGATCTACTTTTCAACATCGATATAAAATATTTGCAACATACCTCTGAAACATCTGAAACACTTGAAACATACGCTTGCAACATGCGTTTTCAGTGCAATGTCACCTTGCTGCTTAGACGAATGGTGGCTCATCATTGTGGAGCTCAACACCAGTGCGGAGGTCAGCTATGACACATGGAGCTCATAGTGGCGTGAAGCTCGCCGGTGCGACAGCGGCACGGGAAACTCGATGGTGGGGCGATGTACATGAAGCTCCTCCCCTGCCCGCTTATTGGAGCATCCATTATGGAGGTTCACCAGCTCGGTGGAGCAGCCACGGTGGGAGGATGGTGCGGTGCATGGAGGAGAAGGAAGCGGAACGATTAGGAGGAGGTGGATAGACGCGGGCGCGCTGCGGCAGGCATTATTGCTGGAGGCGAGACCACACAGGAGGCCACTGAGTGTGGGTCTGGGCGCGGGTGGTTGGGAGCCTGATGAGGACACCACTCCTTTGGATGTACCCGCTGATCCTCCAAACGTCATGCAAGGTCCAATGACCCGGGCTCGAATGTGTCAACTCAATTTAGAGGTGAGCTCGTTCTTAAACGATCATTTTTATACTTTTGAGAATAGACTACTGCCTAATGATGTTATCTTGCTTAGGAACATTAAAGAGGGTCATGAGGGACTTAGAGGAAGAGGTGGAGGCGTTGATGACTAGCAAGGACGTTCAACAGAAATTGGAGGCCCGATCCAACATGATTTTGAGTCTGCCTCGGCCTCCAAGACCAGTCTGCCTTAAACTGGTCACCTAGGACGCATCTTGACTCCGTTTTCTACGATCCACATATGGTTGGAAAGCTAATTTGATAAGGAAGCCAATCCAAGTGGTCTCACGTCAAAAATCCTTCAGAATCAATGGGAATCGTTGAAACAAGTTAGCATCTAGAATCTGTTAGGGTGCTACGACACCGTCTTTTGGTCCGTTGGACCGTGTATCGTGTTTGGGCCCATTAGGGGGCATGTCCAGGGTAGGCGATGACCCTAAGACCTTTATAATCATATGTCGCTGTTGTCATTAGGTTTTGAGTTTTGCTTAGATTAATCTATCAAGAACAGTTTCACCGCTCATCTGTTTGTGAGACCCCAGCTTCGTGAGATTAATCATTCATGTGCAATTTGGTTGCTGTCTTTCTTGTTCTTGCTTATGTTCTTCATTGCATAGGCAGGGATTAGCCTTCTTGGCGAGGTCAATCGGATTCGTGTCTCGATTGATAACCAGAGGAGTTGTAGTGCTAAGATTGCAGGGTTTGATCTTTCGATCTGAAGCCGAATCGGTGTGTCATTCTCCGCCACAACGATAGTTATCACTACCTGACGAAAGATCAGGATCCCCGTTCCCATTATGTGGTAATCAGAGCTAAGGTATACCATCAAGTTCATATTTATCCCCTAGTTTTGAGTGTTTCACATTCGTCCCATAGTCTAGTGCCATTTTTTCCTATCCTAGAACCTTCCACGCCATAGCCTTTGCATATTTTAGTTTCAGAGTTCGTCGTGTTGAGTTTGTGTCATGGTCAAGGTCTTGTTGCCGGTTAGGTCATGTTAGAGTCCAGTTCGTGTGTTTTCTCCCATTGTTTCCATCGAATCTTTGCTGTCGTGACCAATTTTGCGCACATTGTTCTCGTTTTGTCCTCTAATTCGGAGCCAATTCTTAAAACTGGTCTAGTTTTCGCATACGAACTCGGATTTTGATGCTCCATATATCAAAATCGATCAGAAAAAAAAATTCAGATCCGTCCATCCCCCATCTTGTCAGGATTGGAAATTTTAATTTGGTCAAAAACTGGTCACAAGATCCTCTTTTCGTGGTCACAACCTTTTTGTCGATTTTGAGCATGTCTTCTGAAATTTCCACAGGCCACGCCTTTCACTTGTTTTAGCTCATATTTTTTGTGGTTACTTCTTTTTTGCTCCTAAGTAAAGGAAAAATATCAAAAAAATAAAAAAGAAAAAGTCAAAATTTCCCAAAAAAAACAACGACAACCCAAAAAATAGAAAAAAAGAGAGGGACAAAAGAGGAACAATATCTAGAGGAGCACATAGAGAAGGCCAAAGTGAGCCGTGTTAGCGTGTGATGTCTGGTTCCTTGTTTGTATTGCTGTTGACAACCACCATACTTGTTTTTCACACACTTGTCACCTTGCTATCCACCATACTTGTTTGTCACACATCTGGTACTTGGAACATTTTAGACCAGCAACAAGAACAAGTACTTTGGACTATAATTCAGCATTACTTTCTGTTACTGACTTGTGTGCCAAATATACATATTATTCTTTGTGTGCCTTCCAAGCTCCACAAACTCTTCAAATTAGTATAGAAAAAGGGCCTTACAATCTCGGTACCACTGCCTCACAGGTATCCCAAACCAGCCGTTGGTTGTACCATCCACTGCTTGCGTTAGTAAGAACTTTGTAAGAGCTTGGTAAGACGCTTCCACTTGCTATGAAAAGTGACACCACTGCAACCATGTAGTCATTTGGTAGGGATAACTTTCACCGTTTGTTCCTGTTTTTGTGTTTATAATGGCAGGAGGTGATTAGACTAGAGATAACAGTCCCAAGGCTTTCAACGAGTGTGTTAGCCAAGAGCAACTGCAAGCTGCTGTAGATAATGCCCAAAAAAGGATGAATGAGGCCATCAGGAAGGCCATCACTGACGCACTCATTGAACTCAACATTGGCAACAACATGGAGAGATTGCACAAATGAAATTTCCATGCTAACTGACAAGGTTACTGAGTTGGAAACCTTGGTGGTGGTCAACAACAATGTCTCCGACAGCAACACCGATGGTCTCTTGCCAGAAGACATGGTGCATGATGCCCCTACAAACATAGATCGAGCAGCCTTCCGACAAGCAAGATTACGACAACGTCTTCGCCACAACATGATAGGTATGGGTGGTGTCCACCACCATCAAGGTAATAATCACCGTGTGCTCGATGATCCTTATGCTAAGATTAAGTTCACAATACCATCTTTTTTAGGTCATTATGATGATGAGGGATATTTTGATTGGGAGATGATGGTAGAACAAAAGTTTAGTGCCCACCTTGTGCCTGAGCATCATAGAGTTCGACAAGCTACTAGTGAGTTTAAGGACTTTGCCATTATTTGGTGGAATGGGCTAGCTGCGTAGGATGCTTTACCTGGTACATGGAAAGAACTTAAGATAGCTATGCGTGATCGTTTTGTTCCTCCTTCTTATCATAGAGACTTGCGTAAGAAATTGATGCGTTTAGAACAAGGAGAGAAATCTATACAGGATTACTATGGTGAGCTCCAAAAGGGATTGATGCGATGTAGTGTTGTGGAGGGGAATGAAGATTCCATTTGTCATTTTTATTCGAGTTTGAGGCGTGAGATTCAAGACATTGTTGATTATAAAGAATTTAACACTGTCAACCAGTTGTTTCAGTTTGCTATGCTTGCAGAAAAGGAATTGCAGGGGCGTGAACAACAGAGCAAGAGCAAGGTCAGCACCACATACATGCCACGCTCGGCACCATCTTCGGGGCTGACCAAGCCAACCACTTTTCGGGCGCCTCCACCAGCGAGCAAGCGACCAGCAGCCTCTGGAGTTACCGCTACACCTAAGGCACCTCCCGCACGACCTTTAGATTCAGGTAAAAATTCTTTGCAGGTGCCTGCCAAGAGTGCCTCATCCATTGCATTGATGGGACGCACTTCAGGCATTCAGTGCCACCGCTGCCATGGAATTGGCCATGTGCAGAAGGACTACCCAAGTCAACGGGCATATATTGCTACAGAAGATGGCTACATCAGCACCTCTAACAATGAAGATGAAGAAGACAAAGACACAGATGAGGAGGGCGGTGAAGTCCTTGGTGGTGAGGACACAGTGGTCTATAGGAGCATCATTGTATAGCGAGTGATCAGCTCACAAGTACATCAACCTGAGAAGCTACAACGCCATAACTTGTTCTAGATTTTCTTCGTCATCAGCAACCATCGAGCACGTGTCATTATTGATGGACGTAGCTGCAATAATTTGGTGAGTTCTGAATTGGTCAAGAAGCTTGGCTTGACCACATGCCCGCACTCACGTCCATAACATATTTAGTGGCTAAATGATTCTGGTAAAGCAAAGGTAACATAAATTTGTAGAGTATCATTTTCCATTGGTTCTTATGCTGATTCTGTTGATTGTGATGTGGTACCTATGCAAGCGTGTTCACTCTTATTGGGTCATCCTTGGGAACATGATAATGATGCTACACACCATGGTAGAAGTAATAAATACACCTTTGTGCATAAAGGAAAGAAAATTACTTTGGTACCTTTGACCCCTGCTCAAATTATACAAGCTGATAGAAAATGCACTGCTAGCTTGAATGATGTTCAATCTAAAAATCAGCAAGTTGCTAATTCTATTCTCCCACCTAAAAAGGATAAGTCTACATCTATTTCTAAGGCTGAGGGGATTAAATTGAAGGGTGGTGTTATGCTTACAACAAAATGTGACTTTGCTGAAATTTCTGATGATGATATTTGCTATGCTTTGGTATGCAAACGAGCTATGTTTTCGCTTGATGATATTGTTAGCTCGGCGCCTCCTACTGTCACTAACCTTTTGCAGGAGTATGAGGACATTTTTCCAGCTGAGATACCCCTAGGGCTGTGACCTATGAGAGGGATAGAGCATCAAATCGACTTGATTCCGGGAGCAACCCTGCCCAACCATGCTGCCTATCGAACCAATCCTAAGGAGACTAAGGAAATTCAGCGGCAAGTCCAAGACCTTTTGGACTGTAGGTATGTACGTGAAAGCCTTAGTCCTTGTGCCGTTGCTGTACTTTTGGTTCCTAAGAAAGATAGAACTTGGCGTATGTGTGTTGATTGTAGAGCCATCAATAATATTACTATTCGGTATCGTCGTCCTATTCCTAGGCTAGACAACATGCTTGATGACTTGTGTGGTTCTATAATTTTCACCAAGATTGACTTGAGAAGTGGCTACCATAAAATTAGAATGAAACTTGGAGATGAATGGAAAACTATGTTTAAAACAAAATTCGGGTTGTATGAGTGGTTAGTAATGCCTTTTAGTTTGACCAATGCACCTAGCACTTTCATGCGCTTAATGAATGAGGTTTTGAGAGCTTTTATTGGTCATTTTGTGGTAGTTTAATTTGATGATATATTGATTTAGAGTAAGTCTTTTGATGAACATATGGATCACTTGCGTGATGTTTTTAATGCTTTACATGATGCACGTTTATTTGGTAACCTTGAGAAGTGCATCTTTTGCACGGATCGAGTGTCTTTTCTTGGCTATGTTGTAACTCCACATGGAATTGAGGAGGACAAGATGAAAATTGAAGCCATAAAGAGCTGGCCGGTTCCCCAAACCATCACATAGGTGAGGAGTTTTCTTGGTCTTGCAGGATTCTACCGCCGCTTCGTCAAAGATTTCAGCACCATTGCTGCCCCGTTGCATGAGTTGACGAAGAAAGAGGTGGTGTTTCATTGGGGAAAGACACATGAGGAGTCCTTTGACACTTTGAAGGACAAGCTCACACACGCACCATGATTGCAACTTCCAAATTTTGGTAAGACTTTTGAGCTAGAGTGTGATGCTAGTGGAGTTGGCATTGGGGGTGTTTTTATGCAAGATGGTAAATCCATTGCTTACTTTAGTGAAAAATTGCATGGTCCTGTTCTGAATTATTCCACATATGATAAGGAATTGTATGCACTTGTCTGTTCTTTAGAGATGTGGTGTCATTATTTGTGGCCTAAAGAATTTGTTATTCATTCTGATCATGAATCACTTAAGTATCTTCATTCTCAACATAATCTGAATCGTAGGCATGCTAAATGGGTTGAATTTATTGAATCTTTTCCTTATATTATCAAACACAAGAAAGGGAAGGATAATGTGATTGTTGATGCTTTATCTAGATGATATACATTGATGTCCCAACTTGATTGTCGGATTTTTGGGCTTAAATCAGTAAAAGAACAATATGCGCTTGATCCTAATTTTAAGGACGTGTTGCTAAATTGTAGAGAAGGACGTACATGGAATAAGTTTATGATCAATGATGGGTTTTTGTTTAGAGCTAACCATCTATGCATTCCAGTTGGATCCATTCATCTTTTGTTGTTCCAGGAGGCACATGGAGGCGGATTGATAGGACATTTTGGAGCCAAGAAGACAGAGGAGGCGAGATGTAGAACGGTACATGGCTCGGTGCACCAAATGTCAAAAGGCTAAGTCGCGGTTGAACCCACATGGTTTGTATATGCCTCTTCCTGTTCCCTCTACTCCTTGGGCTAATATATCTATGAATTTTGTGTTGGGGTTGCCAAGGACTAAGAGGGGGAGGGATAGTATTTTTGTGGTGGTTGATCATTTTTTCTAAGATGGCACATTTTATTCCTTGTCATAAGAGCAACGATGTAGTTCATATTGCTGACCTTTTCTTTCAAGAAATCGTTCACTTGCATGGTATGCCTTCTACTATTGTTTCAGATTGCGATGCAAAACTCTTGAGTCATTTTTGGCGCACTTTGTGGAATAAATTGGGGACCAAGCTACTGTTTTCTATAACATGTCATCCCCAAACTGATGGGCAAACTAAGGTAGTGAATCAAACATTGTCCACCATGTTGAGAGCAATTCTAAAGCGTAATTTGAAGATGTGGGAAGAGTGTTTGCCGCATGTGGAGTTTGCATATAACAGGGTGGAACATTCCACCACCAAGGTAAGTCCTTTTCAGGTAGTGTATGGTTTTAATCCCCGCGCTCCTATTGATCTTTTGCCTTTACCTACCATTGAGATAACACATAGTGATGCTAGAGAGCGTGCTAATTTCATTCGTAAGTTGCACGAAACAACTAAAGCAAATATTGAAAGAATGAATGAAAAGTATAGAATTGCTGGTAGTAAAGGTAGAAAAGAAATTAAACTTGAATCGGGTGATTTGGTTTGGTTACATTTGAGAAAAGATAGATTTCCAGAGCTACATAAGTCTAAATTAATGCCAAGAGTAGCTGGTCCTTATAAGATAATTGAGAAAATAAATGATAATGCCTACAAACTTGAGTTGCCACCTGAGTTCGGGGTTAGTCCTACCTTTAACATTGCAGATTTGAAGCCTTATTTGGGAGAAGAAGATGAGCTTGAGTCGAGGATGACTTAGTTTCAAGAGGGGGAGGATGATGAGGACATCACTCCTTTGGATGTACCCACTGATCCTCCAACCGTCATGCAAGGTCCAATGACCCGGGCTCGAATGCGTCAACTCAATTTAGAGGTGAGCTCGTTCTCAAGCGATCCTTTTCATACTTTTGAGAATAAACTACTGTCTAATGATGTTATCTTGCTTAGGAACATTGGAGAGGGACATGAGGGACTTAGAGGAAGAGGTGGAGGCATTGATGACCAGCAAGGACATTCAACAGAAACCGGAGGCCCGGTCCAACATGATTTCAAGTCAGCCTCGGCCTCCAGGACTAGTGTGCCTTAAACTGGTCACCCAAGACACATCTAGACTCCGTTTTTGATGATCCACATATGGTTGGAAAGCTAATTTGATAAGGAAGCCAATCCAAGTGGTCTCACATCAAAAGTCCTTCAGAATCAATGGGAATCATTGAAACAAGTCAGCGTCCAAAATCTACCAAGGTGCTGTGACACCATCTTTTGGTCCGTTGGACCGTGTATCGTGTTTGGGCTCATTAGAGGGTGCGTCTTGGGTAGGCGACGAACCGAAGACCTTTATAATCATACGCCGCTGCCATCATTAGGTTTTGGGTTTTGCTTAGATTAATCTGTCAAGAACAGTTTCGCCGTTCATCGGTTTGTGAGTGATGAGGACATGACCTCCATACATATGACCATGCTTGGAGAACCATATGGAGACCAAGGAGATCAGCGAGGGTGTCCTAAGCATGAAGGAGGCCTGAAGCTCATCCGGTTCGAGTCACCAAGGTGGAGGCCCAAATCAAGTTCGAGTCCATCTCGGCCTCCAGGACCAGTCTGCCTTAAACTGGTCACCTAGGATGCATTCGGACTCCATTTTCGACGATCCACATATGGTTGGAAAGATAATTTGATAAGGAAGCCAATCCAAGTGGTTTCATGTCCAAAGACCTTCAGAATCAATAGGAATCGTTGAAACAAGTTAGTGTCTAGAATCTATCAGGGTGCTGCGACACCGTCTTTTGGTCCGTTGGACCGTGTATCGTGTTTGGGCCCATTAGGGGGCGTGTCCAGGGGGTGATGCCCAAGACTCTATAAATAGCAACCATCGCTCTCCTTAGGGTTTGGGTTTTATTTAGTTCTTGATTTCCTCATGAAACAGACGTCATTTTGCTGCAACTGTTACCGCCAAGGCCGCTTGATGTGAACTAGGGTCCCAGTTCTTGATCTTGTTTGCCTATAGCGATTAGTCCTTTCGAATAAAGACTTGAACTCTTTCTCATTATCATGAGCCTCATATTTATTTGCAATTTTAGATTGAGTTTATCTCGTTCTTCCTTGTGTTCTCGATTCGCTTGCAGGAAAGCCTTCTCGGTGAGGTCAATCGTGTTCGCGTGGTTGATAACCAACGGAGCAGTGGTGTAACGGTTGTGGGGGTCCGAATCAGTCTTGGTTCAAAGCCATGATCATGAACGTCAAGTCTCCACCAATTGACGCTATCATACCTTTCGGAAGATCGGGCCTAGTCGACATCAAGTGGTATCAGAGCCCTTATTGCCCATTAGCTATAACTTTGTTTTCCCCTTTAGATTGTTACTGTTTTTGCATTACCTATAGTCCACAAAAAGCAAAAAAAATATACATCGTCACATATTACCTATTGAAAGGTCCTAATATGGCTAGAGGGGGGTGAATAACCTATTTAAAAATCTACAAATCAACTAGAGCAATTTAATTAGTATGACAAATAGCAAAAAGCAAACTTGCTCTAGCTCTACAAGGGTTGCAAGCCACCTATCCAACAATTCTAGTTGCAATGATTCCTAAGCACACAACTTGCAAACTTACTACTCACTAAGAGCTCTCAATCTTGCTACTCTAAAGAGCTCCACTAAATGAACTTAAAATAACAAAGCAAGCTCTCAATTCTAATTACACTAAAGAGCTTGCCACAACTAGTTTGCAAGAATATAAATGAGTGAGTAGGGTGATTATACCGCCGTGTAGAGGAGTGAACCAATCACAAGGTGAATATTAAATCAATCACCAGGAGAATACCAAATGGCAAGAGACAACCGATTTTCTCCCGAGGTTCACATGCTTGCCAACACGCTACGTCCTCGTTGTGTCGACCAACACTTGGTGGTTCGGTGGCTAAGAGGTGATGCACAAACCTCGTCCACACGATTGGACATCGCAAGAACCTACCCACAAGTGAGGTAACTCAATGATATGAGCAATCCACCAGAGTTACCTTTCGGCGCTCCACCGGGGAAGGTACAAATCCCCTCACAATCACCGGAGATGGCCACGAACAATCACCAACTCATGCCAATCCTCCACCGCTGCACCAAGCCGTATAGGTGGTCGCAACCACCAAGAGCAACAAGCGAAATCCACAGCGCAACACGAATACCAAATGCCTCTAGAGGCAATCACTCAAGCAATGCACTTGGATTCTCTCCTAATCTCACAAAGATAATGGATCAATGATGGAGATGAGTGGGAGGACTTTGGCTAAGCTCATAAGGTTGCTATGTCAATGCAAATGGCCAAGAGAGTGAGCTTGAGCCGGCCATGGGGCTTAAATAGGAGCCCCCACGAAATAGAGCCATTGGGCTCCTCACTGCACTGAACACGGGCTGACCGGACGCTTCGGTCAGATTGACCGGACGCTGGACCTCAGCGTCCGGTCATGTGATCTACGCCACGTGTCATCGGCTTCAAACGCCGATCGCCCGATTTCAACGGTCAAGTGATGACCGGACACGTTAGTTAGAAAGTGACTGGACGCTGGACCTCAGCGTCCAGTCGTTTCTAGTAAGGTTCCAAACGTGAATTTTCACGACCGGACGCGTCCGGTCATGCTCGACCAGACTCACCCAGCGTCCGGTCACTCAATGTCTCCACTGTGCACCACACGTCAGCATACATCAGCATTGACCGGATGCACCTTGTCAGCGTCCGGTCACAAGATTGAGATGCGTGCTCACTGCTGCTACTGATCGGACTCTGAAACCAACGTCCGGTCACTCACAGTGACCACCGTCATTTCTATCTAGGGCGCCGGTGGCACCATCGGACTGTCCGCACTCTACTGGCGGACACTCCACTGGTGAAGTTTCCTACCCTTACTCAAATGTGCTAACCACCAAGTGTATCAGCTTGTGCACATGTGTTAGCTTATTTTCACAAACATTTTTAAGGGTGTTAGCACTCTACTAGATCCTAAATGCATATGCAATGAGTTAGAGCATCTAGTGGCACTTTGATAACCGCATTTTGATATGAGTTTCACCCCCTCTTAATAGTACGGCTATCGATCCTAAATGTAATCACACTCGCTAAGTGTCTCGATCACTAAAACAAAATGGCTCCTACAATTTTACCTTTGCCTTGAGCCTTTTGTTTTTCTCTTTCTTCTTTTCCAAGTTTAAGCATTTGATCATCACCATGCCATCACCATCATCATGATCTTCACCATTGCTTCATCACTTGGAGTAGTGCTACCTATCTCATAATAACTTTGATAAACTAGGTTAGCACTTAGGGTTTCATCAATTAACCAAAACCACACTAGAGCTTTCAATCTCCCCCTTTTTGGTAATTGATGACAACCCTTTAACAAAGATATGAATTGAGATTTAATTGAATTCATGTTGCTTACCCAAGCATATCTACCATGTGTAAAAGAATATGGACAAGTTTCATGAACTCCAAATGGTAGTAATTCCTCCCCCTACATATGTGCTAAGAGTTTGGATTATAGCTTGCACATATGCTTAGATAGGAAATATAGGAGTCAATTTCTACCAAATGATGCTAAGGTATAAGAGATGGACCTTTGAAGTGTGATACCAATCGGAGTGCACCAATATACCTTCCTTAGCACCATTAGTAACTAGACATACACAAAAACTAGAATACCCCATGAGATCAACATTACAAGCAAGGGTCTAGTTTCCATAGAATGAACATAAGTCTAGTTACTTTAGCCTATGCATGCTAGTTTTTAATTTTATCATTCAAGCCTATAACTAGCATACACCACACAAGCATGGATATAGAAATTTAGAACTTGTGCTATGCAAGCAAATATATGAAATGCACATCAAAAATGCAACATACAAGTTAATGAGCTTGCTCCCCCTACTTGTGTGCATTTTTTATTGATCCCCTTACAATGTCATTTCATTTGTTTGCTCCTCTATCTTATTATCTTTGTGAATTTCTCTCCCCTTTGTCAACAATTAGCACAAAAGGTGAGCTCAAATTATAGATATGTTGGGGTGAAACCATGTGAAATGAGGATCATTTTCCCAATTTGGTTCAATCTAGATTACTTGCAAAAGTTATTTAACTCGGCTTGATCCAAGGACAAGCTTCTTCACACCTCCAAATAAGGGTTATCTTGTACCATGTTGAGTTAAACACTTATAGCTCATTTTATAGATCAAACACTAGGTTTACAAGCCCACAAACATGTCATATGCTACCACTAGATCATTTCAAGCATCCAAGCAATAGTGGTACCATACAAGCATCAAATTCATTTGAATTTCATGAATGAGCCTATTTAAATGCGAAAGATGTCTAGATGTACTAAACATGTCCTTAGCAAGGATGTATGCTATGCCAATCAACTTTTACCTTGGATTGCTCGAAGGAGAGGCATGTCATATAATTGGGGATGCATCAACACACATTGGAGAAGTCAAGTATGTTCAATTCATTCCTTAGCTTGCAAAATCTCTTTTCATCAAGTGGCTTGGTGAAGATATCGGCAAGTTGAGCTTCGGTGCCCACACTCTACAGAAGAGCCGCATCATCAGGAGTACTCCTAAAATATGTCTCATTTGAAGAGGGCAAAGAGATCCTAGACAAAATACACTCAGGTTGCTATGGCAATCACGCCGCTTCAAGAACACTAGTCGGCAAAGCATTCCGCACCGGATTCTACTGGCCAACAGCTTTGAAAGACGTAGAAGAACTTGTCAGAAGATGCAAAGGTTGTCAAATGTTCACAAGACAAGCTCATGTGCCAGCTCACAATCTCATCTGCATCCCACCCGCTTGGCCTTTCTCCTGCTGGGGATTGGATCAAGTAGGACCTCTCAAGAAAGCAAAAGGCGGTTTTGAGTACATCTTCATAGCAATTGACAAGTTCACCAAGTGGATTGAATACAAACCACTCGCAAAATACAACGCAGCCAAAGCAGTCAAGTTCATCCAAGACATTATGCACCGCTTCGGCATGCCCAATCGAATCATCACAGATTTGGGTTATCCCTTCACAGCCATAGAATTCCAAAGTTGGGCACAGGACTATGGCTTCAGCAAAGATTACGCATCAGTCGCACATCCAGAGGCCAACGGACAGGTAGAAAGGGCTAATGGACTCATACTAGCTGGATTAAAACCAAGATTGTATGAAGAACTAGTGGACTATGGATCAAAATGGATTGAAGAATTACCCAAGGTCGTATGGGGGCTACGAACTCAAATAAATAGAGCCACCGGATACTCACCTTTCTTCCTAGTTTACGGATCAGAAGCCGTACTACCTGCTGACTTGATCTGGATGTCACCAAGGATAGAACAATATGACGAAGGAGAAGCAGAACACACCCGAAGATTAGAACTCGACAGTATAGAAGAAGTCAGAGTAAATGCTACCCTTCAATCAGCAAGATACCTCCAAGGATTAAGACGCCACTACAACAAGAATACCCAGCCTCGATCACTACAAGTCGGAGACCTAGCACTAAGAAGAATACAAAAAACTGACGGACACCATAAACTACTCAGTCCATGGGAAGGTCCTTTTATCATCAAAAAAGTCACCAGGCCAGGCACATACAAGTTGGTAACTGAAGATGGAAAAGAAGTCAACAATACATGGCACATCAGTCAGCTAAGAAGATTCTACGCATGAAAACAACTCAAGGCAAAATATATATATACAAGCCACAAGTGATCAATGTTCATGATCAATAAAGATGGTGCTCATCAACAACATATGTACTATTATGACTTATCAATGTTCATGATCAATAAAGAGGGTTCTTTTTCGACAACATATGTCTTATTATGGCTTTCCCCGAGTTGTTTCCAATAAGCATACCGGCCGAGAGCAAAAGAGCTGAAAAGATGCTTGAGCCCGCCGATGAGGGTAGCTAATAAGCTAACACCTAAACCAAAAAGCAAAATGGCTAAAAATACGCCTGAGCATACCAGCCGAGAGCAAAAGAGCCGAAAAGATGCTTGACCCCACCGATGAGGGTAGCTAATAAGCTAACACCCGAACCAAAAAGCAAAATGGCTGAAAATACGCCTGAGCATACCGGCCGAGAGCAAAAGAGCCGAAAAGATGCTTGAGCCCGCCGATGAGGGTAGCTAATAAGCTAACACCCAAACCAAAAAGCAAAATGGCTAAAAATACGCCTGAGCATACCGGCCGAGAGCAAAAAAGCTGAAAAGATGCTTAAGCCCGCCGATGAGGGTAGCTAATAAGCTAACACCCGAACCAAAAAGCAAAATGGCTAAAAATACGCCTGAGCATACCGGCCGAGAGCAAAAGAGCTGAAAAAATGCTTGAGCCCGCCGATGAGGGTAGCTAATAAGCTAACACCCGAACCAAAAAGCAAAATGACTAAAAATACGCCTAAGCATACCAGCCGAGAGCAAAAGAGCCGAAAATATGCTTGAGCCCGCCGATGAGGGTAGCTAATAAGCTAACACCTGAACCAAAAAGCAAAACAACTAAAACTAAACCTGAGCATAAATCAGAGCAATTTCAAGACAAGACCCTCCAGCTCCTTGTTTCAAATAGCAAGAGGCTCGAGGGCTACACTCAGAAGATCCCAAGAAGCACTACATGGTTTCGCTCAAGAAAGCACTCGGACGATGCTTGTTCCTACTCGACAAGACCTGAAGGAACAAGATGAGGCTTCCAGAACTCAACCATGAAGTGCTCGGGGGATTGTCGATCCTAGGATGTTTTTGCAACCAGGAAAAAGACCAAATGATGACCACATTCCGAGTTAAGCCGAAAAGAAGAAGCTGAAGATACTTGAGATCGCCGGTCTTAAATCTTTTCAGCACTAACAAGAAAACAAAGTTTGTCAAGACAACGATCTATACCGAGTTGTTTACACGGCACAAAGGAAAGCCACAAAAGCACTCGACAGATCAAGAAAGTTTGTCAAGACAACAATCTACCTAAATCGGGTTGTTTACAAGATGAAGAAATACAGGCAAAGTTGCTTACAAGTCACAGACGAAAGCCAGACAAGCACTCATCAAACCATGAAAGTCTATCAAAACAATGATCTACATATACTGAGTTGTTTACACAGCACAAACGAAAGCAAGAAAAACACTCAACAGACAAAGAAGACGTCAACAAAAATCCTCATTCAAAAAGAAATATAATATCCCATTACAAAGGTTGGAGTACAAAGGTCAATTACATCAAGCATCATCATTAGGAGAAGAAATATCAATATTAAGATTATCTACAATCTTCCTGGCTAAATCTTCGACCTCAGGCTCCACCTTCTCAATAGCATCTAGATATTCTTGACTCTCAGCTTCATCAGGAACCTTGGACAAAGGAAACTCCAGAGAAAGAACCCGGACCTGGGCAAGAACATTCCTGGTACATAGATGGGTGCACCTCTTCACGAACTCCTAGAAACGGATTGGCACTTGGGGAATAAACTGAGCCCAAGAATGGCCATCATCTGCTAAAGTCCGGAGAAGGTCAGCTACTAACCGAAAAGACTTCCACAAAGCATTCCAGTTCTCAGTAGCCGTTGCCAACTTACCAGTCAAGTCTTCAACGGTTTTTTGGGCCTGCACAAGATCCCTATCAGCTCCACGCCTAATCAACTTAGCAAGCGCGAGTTCTTCTTCAGCTCGAGTAATTACCTCCTCAGCCTTATTGTGGTTAGTACGAACAAGTGTCTTCATCTCCTCGATTCCCTTTGAGAGCTTCTGCCTTTCAACTCGGAGAGCTAGACCAGGCAACAAAAGACAAGTCAGCAGAAAGGCAAATTTGAATACAAAAGGAAACAAAAAAGAACTCATAGTACCATGGCACTCTTTCTTCATGGCCTCCACATTTTTCAAGGCCTCCTGGGTAGCCGCATCCCTCTGCTTTTCTGCCTCAACCACTTGAGCATGGAGAGCCTTCTCCTCCTTCTGATGTGTCTGACGCTCGGTCTCCAACTCGGCCCGGCAGAGGTCAAGCTCTGCCTTTAGGCTACTCACCTCAGAAGACAACTTTTTCTCGGTTTCAGACGAGAAAAAGAAGCCGGTATGATCATGAGAAAAAGACTGAGCAAAAAGAGAGAGAGAAAAACAAGACATAAGGACAGAAGAAAGACGAACATCCAAAGAAAGAACTTCAGAAAAACTTACCTAGAGCTTTTCCCCGAAAGAAGTCGTAAAGGTCGCCAAGTTTCCCCAGGCAGCGGTCAGCTCCAACAATCGATGAGTGGCATCAAATTGCTGCACCACGTCATCAGCCAAAGGCGGACCACCAGAAGCAAGAAGAGGAGAGGGAGAAGCCAGCCGATGAAAAGAAGGCACAACCAGGGCAATCTCCTGGGAAGCCACAACCAACCCCTCAGATGAATCCACCGCCATGGCCATGGTCACCTCAGGAGTCAGCAAATTAGTGGCTGCATACTTTGTCCCCCTCATAGCCACCTCAACAACCGTGCATTCTGAGTCCTAAGACTCAGTACACAAGGGCGCACCAGAGGTCTGACAAGAAGTCGACTGAGGGTTCAGGGAAGATGAAGGCCTAAAAGTTGACAAGGAAACTTGCCAATAAGAATAAGAAAAAAGGAGAATAGAAGCAAAGAAATAAAACCAGAATTCACTCACTCAGCTATCTTCTTCTTCATAAAACCAAAAGAAGACCTCGTAGGGGGAACCACAGCAACAAAAACATCACCACCACCCTACGGCGGGAGTAGCATGGCCGGTACTGGAGCCCCAGAAGAACTCGAACCCAAAGACCGCTTACTACAAGGGAACAAAACCAAAGTCAAAACAAAAAGAGGGGTTCAATAACAGGAAAACAAGAAAACAACTCATCGATGAGTAACAAGGGCGGCATCATCATACTCCTCTTCCTCACTCTCGACCAAGGCCACCATAGCACCAGCTGAAAAAGGACAAAAGTACTCGGTCAAAGATAAAAACAAACAACAAAAGGATAGAGCGTATTAATATGCTCACCTAAGAGCATGCTAGCTAGAACTAGAGTACCTAGATGAGTACTCGACTGGCGAGACTTCTTGGCAGCAGATGGAGTAGAAGAAGAACAATCCGCCCGTCCCCTTTTTCCGCCACTGCGAGGAGCTCAGGGAACTGGACGAGGAACATACTCTTCATATACGTCAGAAAATGCGGAAGAAACACCAAGAAGCATCATGGTAGTTTGAAACTTACTGGTCAAGGATGCCCCAGCAAGACTACCCCCAGCCTCCACATTTGCAGGGCAATCATCAAGGGGAATCGGATCAGCGAAATTACGCCCCAATTCCTATAAAAGAGTAAAACAACAAGACAAGGAAGATTAAGCAAAAAGTGGGTACAACAAAAGACACACAAAAGTACTCGCATAAGAAAAGAACAACTTACAGCAGGGGGCAGGTTGTTAGCACTACACTCAAGGATAGCAAGCGGGACAACGCTTACTCCTTTCAGCATCTTCTGAAGACGCTCGAGCACCTCCTCATAAGTCAACTCAAGGGAAGGGACCATACGAGAAGGGTCCTCTGCCCCAGAGTACTCAAAACCGTAATTTTCTCGCTCCTTCAGAGGTTGAACTCGGCGGCGAAGAAAACTAGAAATAATCCCAAAGCCGGTCAAGCCTTGCTGTTTCAGAGTACAAATCCTCTCAAGAAACAGCTTGATCGCCTAGAGCTCAGCCGTCGTCATAGGATTCTTTTCCCATCGGTCATTAACCAAGGGACCAGATCTAGAATGAACGGAAAGAGGAGGAATCAAATTGGTGGCATAAAACCAGTCGGCATGCCAATCCCTCATAGAATCTACCAGGTCATAGTCAAAGAATTTGCTTTTAAGATCCTAGCGAAACTGAATCCTACAGCCACCAAGAACATTGGTGTCATCGCGGCAGGGTTGTGGCTTTAGACGAAAGAAGTAGCGAAAGAGAGAGAGAGAGAGAAGGAGGAATTCCAAGGAAAGTTTCGCAAAGATGAACAAAAACAGAAAGATGAAGGATAGCATTGGGAGCAAGATGGTTTAGGCTAATCCAAAAATAGTTGAGAAATCGGTGAAGAAAGGTAGAAGTAGGAAGGCAAAGTCCGGCACGGATAAAGGAGACAAAAAGAATAATCTCACTAGGACCTAGAGTAGGGACCTGATGCTCGGCTGGAGCTCTCCAATCAGCAAACTCCTTGCTCTAGAGCAGACCATCACTCACGAGCTCACGCAATTGGTCCTCAGTCGTGGTTGGAGCCGGCCAGATCTTCTAAGCAGCCCTCATGGCCATGAATTCTTGATTTTCAATGATGGAGAGCGATGCTTCCTCATGACAAAGGTCACCTGGGACTTACTCGCTGACTTCTTCCTACCCATATACTAGCAAAAGCAATGGGGCACTAAGAATCAAGAAGACTTAGACGGTAGCGCTCAGATAACGGTGGCAATGGCGACGGCAGAGTTTCGAAGGCTAGGGTTTCAAGGCAAAGGCAAGGTACCAAAGAAAAGAAGGAGAAAGGTCTTTAAATAGATTTTACACTAGTAAAAATGCGGCCCACTAGGCCCATTTTAACATGGCATGAGGACGCAACGGTCCATTTACCGACGTAGCTAAAATGATGGACGGCACAAATCCACACAACAGTACAGTTCAACGAGCAGATTTCAGACTTATCCATCCAGCACCACGGTGGAGTTATCATATTGCTACAAAAAGAACTCATCAACCATGAAGCAACGAAGGGTTACCTCACAAGGAACGCAACAACTTGGTCCATATAGAAAGAACTTGGGAATCTCATAAAACAACTGGGACATTAGTAGAATAAAGAATGATAGCTCAGAAGATAAGATTCTTTCCATTATAAATGGTTTCAAAAAAGAGAAGATTACACATCTTACAAGACCCAACGAACTCGATACTATGACAAGCAAGGTAGCAAAGAGGAACCCAGACACAGCTAGGCTCTGGAACGACTACGTGTTCCAAATTGCTACTCGGTAGAACAAACCGCACTCAGCTACACTGTTTTCTTCAAAGGACGGACACAGTGCATCCAAGGTGGAAATCAGCAGCATGGTGGGACAACATGGAGCAGAGAAGGCCGACAGGCATCTGTCTACCCAAGTCTGATGTGATGCTGGATATGGTGTTGATCTGCATCGGATAGTCTCAGGGCAGGCGATGAGGATCAACCCAGAACTGCGAGATGAAGGATCACATCCCACATCACAAGACTCCCTCCAACTACCGCCATGTACTTCCAAGTACAATGCGGCTGCGGGATTAGCCTACCTCTAATCCCTATCACAAGACTCCCTCCAGCTACGGCAAGATACGCAAGAACTGCAAAATATGCCCAGAGGCTGCTCTACTTCACAAACTACCATATTCATGACTACGGAGATTTCAGACCACGCAACAAAACGCTCGATGAATCAAAACAGCACACAAGGAGGATATTTATAGGCCAAAGAAGTGGTGCACCTAGACCAGGAGCACCAGCAGAACAAACCTAACAAAGGACACAGTGAAAAGATAGAATTCAATGAAAGAGGAGTTAGGCGTGAAGGAGCAGTACTCGAGAACGAGCATATTCGGAAGAATATACCAATACTGTACAACTCGTGAACAAACAACATTTACTATCAACCACCACCATACAACTACATCTAACAACAACAGACTACCAGAGAACATGCCAAGAACCTGCATCCAAGTTCTTTTTGATAAAAGAACCCAGCAAGAGGCTTGGGGGCTACACTCAGAGAGTGCACTTTTTCCTTCAAAAAGCGCACATCACTCAGAAGACTTCCTCAAGACAGCAGTTTTTCAAACAACATAAGATTCAAGACCCTCCAACTTTTTTGTTCCAAATAGCAAGAGGCTCGGGGGCTACACTCAGTGAGTGCACTTTTTTCTTCAAAAAAGCACACATCACTCAGAAGACTTCTTCAAGACAGACCACTTCAAGGCCACATGACAAAAAGAACCCAGACATAGCTATATCCGAGCTCTTTTTGACAAAGAACCCGGGTATATGCTCAGGAGACCTTCGATGAAGAATCAGGGCGATTTCAAGAGAAGACCCTCTAGCTCCTTGTGCCAAACAGTAAGAGGCTCGGGGGCTACACCCAAATGGGAGTACTTTTTTCTTCAAAAAGGTACACACCACGCGAAGATCTCATGAAGCGGTACATGGTTTCACTCAAGAAAGCACTCGGACAATGCTTGTTCCTGCTCGACGAGACTTGAAGGAACAAGATGAGGCTTCTAGAGCTCAACCATGAAGTGATCGGGGGCTTGTCGGTGTGGGACCTACGAGATACCACGCAAGGAAGGGAAAAGATCTAGTCTAACTAGGATTCTTCCCATGTAATCTTAGTAGTAATATTATTCTGTAATCCTACTAGGAACACTTATTGTAAACCGACTAGGATTCTGACCTCCTGACTATATAAAGGAGGGTAGGGTTCCTAGAGACGGGACTTTGAATCGCATCACAACACTTTACGATCAATCCAACGCAAAGGCTAACACCGACTGGACGTAGGGCTATTACTCGATCAAAGATCGAGGGTCCGAACCAGGATAAATCGACTGTCTCTTGCATTTACCGTCGAGTTCTGCATACGCTGAAGCCCGAACATACTTCCCCGGGTACCCCCGTGGTAGGCTATCAGTGGTGAAACATCGACATCATCTTCAACATCAATCACCTCTCTAGGCCTTATATCACCAATGTCCATGTTCTTCATTGCATTGACCAATTGAGTGCCTCTTACATCATCTAGATTCTCATCTTCCTCTTGGGAACCATTTGTTTCATCAAACTCCACATCATGAACCTCCTCAAGAGTACCACTAGCCAAATTCCAAACTCTATAAGCCTTGCTAGTAGTGGAGTAACCAAGCAAGAAACCTTCATCACATTTCTTTTCAAACTTGCTCAATCTAGTGCCTTTCTTCAATATGTAGTATTTACAACCAAAAACCCAAAAGTATGCTATGTTAGGCTTTCTTCTATTCAAAAGCTCATAAGGTGTCTTCTCCATCATGGGGTGACAATAGAGTTGGTTGCTATAATAGCAAGCCGTGTTGATTGCTTCAGCCCAAAATGAATGACTCACATTGTACTCACTCAACATTGATCTTGCCATGTCAATCAAAGTTCTATTCTTCCTTTCAACTAAGCCATTTGATTGAGGAGTGTACTTGGCCGAGAATTGATGTCTAATTCCAAATTCATCACATAACTCATCAATTCTAGTGTTCTTGAATTCACTACCATTGTCACTTCTAACTTTCTTGATGGTTGTTTCAAACTTATTGTGAATGCCCTTGACAAATGATTTGAATGTTGCAAACACATCACTCTTGTCAACAAGAAAGAACACCCATGTGTATCTAGTGAAATCATCCACAATCACAAATCCATATTTGTTTCCACCAATGCTAGTGTATGTGGTTGGTCCAAACAAGTCCATGTGCATCAACTCAAATGCCTTGGATGTGCTCATCATGCTCTTCTTAGGATGTGTGTTACCAACTTGCTTTCCGGCTTGACATGCACTACATAGCTTATCCTTCTCAAATGTGACATCTTTCAAGCCTCTAACTAAGTCATGCTTAATCAATTTATTCAATTGTTTCATTCCAACATGACCAAGCCTTCTATGCCATAACCAATCCATGCTAGACTTAGTGATCAAACATGTTGACAATTGAGCTTCTCTAGCATTGAAATCAACCAAGTATAGATTCTCATATCTAAATCCTTTGAATATCAAGTTAGAGCCATCTACACTTATAATCTCTACATCATCCACACCAAATATGCACTTGAAACCAAGATCACACAATTGAGCTACCGATAATAGGTTGAAGTTCAAGCTCTCTACTAGTAGCACATTGGAGATGCTCAAATCATTGGATATTGCAATCTTACCAAGCCCTTTGACCTTGCCTTTGCCATTGTCACCAAATGTGATACTATCAATCCCATTGCTCTTGTTTTCATTGATTGAATTGAACATTCTTGGATCACCGGTCATGTGTTGTGTGCACCCACTATCAAGCACCCAATGCCTTCCTCCAGCTTTATAATTGACCTATAAAAGAGGATCAATTCCTTTTAGGTACCCAAACTTGCTTGGGTCCTTGAAGGTTAGTTACCAAGGTCTTTGGTACCCAAATGGCCTTCTTCTTTGGGCCCACAATTGGTGTACCAATGAACTTAGCCTTCACACCATTGGCACCCTTAAAAAGTATGTAACAAGAATCAAATTTAATTGAGGATACATTAGGTAGCTTGTTCTTGTTAATCTTGCAATTTTGCTCTATATGCCCAACTTGCTTGCATCTATTGCAAAACCAACCATTGCCCTTCACAAAGCTAACTTTGGGAGTGACAAAGGCCGCCTTGCCTTTCTTGGGGGTATAGCCTAATCCCTCTTTGTTGAGAGAAAACCTTTGGCTACCCAAGCACTTTAGCAAGCGGGCTTCTCCACCATAGGCATTGCCTAAGGCACGAGTGAGCTCATTCACCTCCTTCTTGAGGGTCTTATTTTCCACCATTAGTGAGGTTTCACAAGTGAGACCATCATTCAAAGGTGAAGTAGAAGTGGTAGTGCTACAAGAAGTGTTAGTGGGAGCAACAAAATTAGATTCATCAATAAGATCACATGTTAGTCCCACATCACATGATATGATCACTTGCTCCTTCTTGGCTTCCTCCACTTTGACTTGCTCAATGACAGAGGAGTGAGCCTTTTCAAGCTTAGAGTGAGCTTTGCCAAGTTTCTCATGGGCTTCCATTAGCCTCTCATGAGTAGCATTGAGCTCATCAAAGGATTGCTCAAGAAATTTTACTTTCTTGCATAATTCTTTGCACTCCTTTCTCTTCATCTCATTGTAAGTGTGCACTTGCTCACACATGTCCAAGAGCTCCTCCTTGGTGTACTCCTCATCCTCATCATCATCATTATCATTCCTACAAGAGTCACTTTCACATTCATCATCATCACTCTCATCATAATTTACCTTGGTAGGCTTTACCATGAGACATGTCGATGGAGTGTCAAAGATGGAGAGCTTGTTGTTGATGGCGATACTTGCTAGTGCTCTCTTGATATATTTCTTGTCATCATCACTAGAGCTATCACCATCCGAGGAACCATCACTATCCCAAGTGACTATGTAGCCTCCATCCTTCTTCTTCTTTTGGAAGGTCATTCTCTTCTCCTTCTTCTCCTTCTTTTCATTTTTATCTTTCTTGTGCTACTTCTTCTCATCTTCATCATTATCACTATTGTAGGGACAATTTGCTATAACATGATCGGGGCTCTTGCAATTGTAGCATCTTCTCACATACTCTTTGCTCTTGGTGTGATCTATTCTCTTTCTTGCACCATAGCCCTTCTTCATGAATTTGCCCATCTTGCGCACAAATAGAGTCATGGCTTCATCATCAATGTCACTAAGATCATCATCATCACTTGATTCTTTCTTGGACTTGCCCTTGTTCTTGGATGATGATGAGCTAGCCTTAAATGCTACACTCTTCTTCTTGTCCTCTTCTTCCTTCTTGTCATCCCCCTCCCTTTCCACACGGTATGTCTCTTGGGTCATGACATCACCTAGTACTTGGTTGGGGGTAATCTCTTTCAATCCTCCTCTTATGATGAGCAATCTCAACATCTCAAATCTTGGAGGTAGGCACATCAAGAACTGATGAGAGACATCATCATCCTTGATCTTCTCTCCCAATGCCTTCAAATCATTGACAATCACTTGCAAATGATGGAACATCTTCGAAATGCTCTCATCTTCCTTCATCTTGAAGCTTGTCAATTTATCCTTGAGGATATACAATTTGGCACTCTTCACCGCCGGTGTGCCCTCATATGTTTCCTCCAATCTCTTCCACACCTCATTTGCTCTTTTACAATCCTTGATTTGCTCAAACACCTTGGAATCAATGGCATTGTATATGGTGTTGAGAGCCATTGTATTGCATTGCTTGTTGATGGTGGGATCATCGGGATCAATGATAGCATAGACATTCTCGGTCACTTCCCATACTTGATCATTGATTGAACCAAGATACATCCTCATCTTTCTCTTCCAATAATCATAGCATGTGCCATCAAAGAACGGTGGTTTGCCTCCCACATGGTTGAACACAACTTGAGCCATAATTTAACACCGAGGTTGTTAAGCCTTCAATCAAACGGTGACCATGGCTCTGATACCACTTGAAAGGTCCTAATATGGCTAGAGGGAGAGTGAATAGCCTATTTAAAAATCTACAAATCAACTAGAGCAATTTGATTAGTATGACAAATAGCGAAAAGCAAACTTGCACTAGTTCTACAAGGGTTGCAAGCTACCTATCCAACAATTCTAGTTGCAATGATTCCTAAGCACACAACTTGCAAAGTTACTACTCACTAAGAGCTCTCAATCTTGCTACTCTAAAGAGCTCCACTAGATGAACTTAAAATAACAAAGCAAGCTCTCAATTCTAATTACACTAAAGAGCTTGCCACAACTAGTTTGCAAGAATATAAATGAGTTAGTAGGGTGATTATAACACCATGTAGAGGAGTGAACCAATCATAAGGTGAATATTAAATCAATCACCGGGAGAATACCAAATGGCAAGAGACAACCTATTTTCTCCTGAGGTTCACATGCTTGCCAACACGCTACGTCCTTGTTATGTCGACCAACACTTGGTGGTTCGGCGGCTAAGAGGTGTTGCACAAACCTTGTCCACACGATTGGACACCGCAAGAACCTACCCACAAGTGAGGTAAATCAATGACACGAGCAATCCACTAGAGTTACCTTTCGGCGCTCCACCGGGGAAGGTACAAATCCCCTCACAATCACCGGAGATGGCCACGAACAATCACCAACTCGTGTCAATCCTCCACCGCTGCACCAAGCCATCTAGGTGGTGGCAACCACCAAGAGCAACAAGCGAAATCCACAGCGCAACACGAATACTAAGTGCCTCTAGATGCAATCACTCAAGCAATGCACTTGGATTCTCTCCCAATTTCACAAAGATGATGGATCAATGATGGAGATGAGTGGGAGGACTTTGGCTAAGCTCACAAGGTTGCTATGTCAATGCAAATGGCCAAGAGAGTGAGCTTGAGCCGGCCATGGGGCTTAAATAGAAGCCCCCATGAAATAGAGCCGTTAGGCTCCTCACTGCACTAAACACGGGCCGACCAGACGCTCCGGTCAGATTGACCGGACGCTGGACCTCAGCGTCCGGTCATGCGATGTGCGCCACGTGTCATTGGCTTCAAACGTCGATCGCCCGATTTCAACGGTTAAGTGATGATCGGACGCATCAGCTAGAAAGTGACCGAACGCTGGACCTCAGTGTCTGGTCATTTCCAGTAAGGTTCCAAACGTGAATTTTCACGACCGGACGCGTCCGGTCATGCTCGACCGGACTCACCCAGCGTCCGGTCACTCAATGTCTCCACTGTGCACCACACGTCAGCGTAGGTCAGCATTGACCAGATGCACCTTGCCAGCGTTCGGTCATTCTTCACACCAGTGTCCGGTCACAAGACTGAGACGCGTGCTCACTGCTGCTACTGATCGGACTCTAAAACCAGCGTCCGGTCACTCACAGTGACCACCGTCATTTCTATCTAGGGTGCCGGTGGCACCGTCGGACTGTCCGCACTCTACGGGCGGACACTTCGCCAGTGAAGTTTTCTACCCTTGCTCAAATGTGCTAACCACCAAGTGTATCACCTTGTGCACATGTGTTAGCTTATTTTCACAAACATTTTTAAGGGTGTTAGCACTCTACTAGATCCTAAATGCATATGCAATGAGTTAGAGCATCTAGTGGCACTTTGATAACCGCATTTCGATACGAGTTTCACCCCTCTTAATAGTACGGCTATCAATCCTAAATGTGATCACACTCGCTAAGTGTCTCGATCACTAAAACAAAATGGCTCCTACAGTTTTACCTTTGCCTTGAGCCTTTTGTTTTTCTCTTTCTTCTTTGCCAAGTTTAAGCATTTGATCATCACCATGCCATCACCATCGTCATGATCTTCGCCATTGCTTCATCACTTGGAGTAGTGCTATCTATCTCATAATCACTTTGATAAACTAGGTTAGCACTTAGGGTTTCATCAATTAACCAAAACCACACTAGAGCTTTCACCTATCCTATAGCCTCATTGTGCCATGCAATTTCGTCTCTGTTTCATGTTGTTGAGTTTGTGCCCAAGGTCAAGTTCTTGTTGCTGGTTTTAGATCGTTTTTTAGTCCAGTTTGTGTTTTCTCCTTTGTTTTTCATCATAATCCATGAACATCTCCAAGTCTTGTTGAGTTTCCTTTGTATTCATCAAACCCTAGTCCACGTCATCTTATTTGTTACACTTGTCTTCACTGTTTCCATCAAATCCTTGCTGCTGTGACCAATTTTACGCACATTGTTTCCGTTTTGTCCTCTAATTCGGAGTCCATTCTTAAAATTGGTCTAGTTTTCGCATACAAACTCGGATTTCGATGTTCCATATATCAAAATCGATCAGAAAAAAATTTCAAATCCATCCATCCCTGGCCATGCCAGGGTCGGAGATTTTTATTTTAGTCAAAAAGTGGTCACAAGATCCTCTTTTCATGGTCACAAGGTCTTTGTCGATTTCGAGCACGTCTTCTAGAAATTTCACAGGCCACGTCTTTCACTTGTTTAAGCTCATATTTTCTGTGGTTACTTCTTTTGTTCTCCTAACTGAAGAAAAAACATCAAAAAAATAAAAAGAAAAAGTCAAAGAATCCCAAAAAAACAACGACAGCCCAAAAATAGAGAAAAAAGAGAGGGGCAAAAGTGGAACAATATCTAGAGGAGCGCATAGAGAGCATCATTTGAGCTATGTTTGCGTGTGCTGATTTCTACCTTGTTCCTAATCATATTCTTGCTGTTCACATCACTTAATACATCTGGTACTTGGAATGTGAGTAGGCCAGCAATTAAGACAAGTACTTGGGATACTTATTCATCTTTGCTATTCAGTTGCAAATTTTGCTATTCCTTGCTACTATATTGTGCCTGTCCAAGCTCCACTTTCTTCTAACTAAGTACAGGTTTGCCTTGCAACTGTTACACTCAAGCTACAATGGTATCACAGTCACCGACCGATTGCACCGCTTGTTGCTTTGGTAAGAACACTTGTAAGACCATGGTAAGACGTTTCAGAGTTGAGTGCCTTGTTTTTCCTTGTCCACAACCTAAGTAGTTGGTAGGGATAATACTTTTGTGTTGTCTTTTGCTGTCTTCTAACAATGAAAGGTTGTTCGTATCCACCGACTTATGATGGTATAGGTGCTAATGAGTACATGGAGTGGGAAATTGCCATTGATAACATATTTACTACTCGCTTTATGTGTCCAAGGAGGAAGGTAAAAAATGCAGTTAGTATTTTGCGATATTCTGCTTTATCTTGGTGGGAGTCTTTAGATCCTTCTGATAAGCCTCAAACTTGGAATGATATGAAACTTCTTATGCGAGAAACATTTGTTAATCCACCTCCTATTTTGACTTCATATGATGAGGTGCACCATTTAGAGGAAGAGTCTGTTGTTATTCCTCTTGCTATGCCTAACCTTTTGCAGGACAATGTAGAAAAGAGCAAGGATGACGTGACAGAAAATGAGAAGCTCACAGCCTCATGTGAAAATTTAGAACTATCAACTATTACCCCTGTTGAACATGAGAGCAAAGGTAATGTCCATGATGCTAAACTCACAGAAGGTGAGAGTTCTCTTGATGTGCTGAATTTTTCCACCAATCATGCTATGATAGAGCAAATTTTAATGGAGCATTCATTTGATTTACCTTTGTCACAAGATGATTTGCTTGATGTTTCTTGTGATGAAGATGACTTGCATGATGATATTTATGTTATACCCATGCAATCATTGAAGAATGATCACGCTATATTTATGCTGAAAATGAGACTTGTTATTCATAATGCTAGTGAAGTTGATGAGCTGAAATTGTTGTCTTCTTTAAATACTTTGGGTTACATTGAATTTGATGTTCCATGTAATCTTAGTTCTTTAGAGGAGAAACTTTATGCATATGTTGATTTTCCATGGTTCTCTAGACATACATATCATGTTTTGGTAAATATAACAACCAAGGGCAATATTTGATACAACGAGTTTACATTTATACAAATCTGAATTCTCCTTTTGTTGTGCAAATCAATGATCAACTAGAGGACAGTAAAATCAACACTGTTGTTATGCCATATTCCTCTAGTTTTGCTTTTCGAACACAAGTGGAATCCAAAGAAAGGGAGCATATATTTCTTGTTAGTACTAATCTTTTGCAGGATAGTATTGGCAAAAAACCTATGTATTTCAATCGAGCAGACTACATGTCTATAGGACAAGACATGCTACAAACCTAGACATGTGGTCATATTCTTTCTCACAATATTGTCCATTCCCATTATTTTGGAAACCTCGTTTGTCCTCATGTTGTGCAGGATCGACTTCAAACAAAATCGACGCCGAGGAACACTTTTTGTTAAGAAAGGGAGGATGATGAGGATATGACCTCCATACATATGACCATGCTTGGAGAACCATATGGAGACCAAGGAGATTAGCGAGGGTGTCCTAAGCATGAAGGAGGCCCAAAGCTCATCCGGTTCGAGTCACCAAGGTGGAGGCCCAAATCAAGTTCGAGTCCATCTCGGCCTCTAGGACCAGTCTGCCTTAAACTGGTCACCCAGGACGTATCTAGACTCCGTTTTCGACAATCCACATATGGTTGGAAAGCTAATTTGATAAGGAAGCCAATCCAAGTAGTTTCATGTCAAAAGACCATCGGAATCAACAGGAATCATCGAAACAATTCAGTGTCCAGAATCTGTCAAGGTGCTGCGACACCGTCTTTTGGTCCGTTGGACCGTGTATCGTGTTTGGGCCCATTAGGGGGCGCGTCCAGGGGGGTGATGCCCAAGACTCTATAAATAGCAGTCATCACTCTTCTTAGGGTTTGTGTTTTGTTTAGTTCTTGATTTCCTCGTGAAACAGACGTCGTTTTGCTGCAATTGTCGCCACCAAGGCCGCTTGCTGTGAACCAGGGCCCCAGTTCTTGATCTTGTTCGCCTGTGGCGATTAGTCCTTTCGAATAAAGACTTGAACTCTTTCTCATTATCATAAGCCTCATATTTATTTGCAATGTCAGATTGCATTTATCTCCTTCTTACTTGTGTTCTCGATTCGCTTGCAGGAAAGCCTTCTCGGCAAGGTCAATCACGTTCGCGTGGTTGATAACCAACGAAGCAGTGGTGTAATGGTTGTGAGGGTCCGAATCAGTCTTGGTTCGAAGCCTAGATCGTGAACGTTGAGTCTCCACCAATTGACGCTATTATACCTTTCAGAAGATTGGGCCTAGTCGACATCAGTGAGACCCCAACTTCGTGAGATTAATCATTCATCTACAATTTGGTTGCTTTCTTTCTTGTTTTGCTTATGTTCTTCATTGCGCAGGCAGGGATTAGCCTTCTTAGCAAGGTCAACCGGATCCATGTCTCGGTTGATAACCAGAGGAGTTGTGGTGATAAGATTGCAGGGTTCGATCTTTCGATCTGAAGTCGGATCGGTGTGTCATTCTCCGCCACAACAATAGTTATCACTACCTGACGGAAGATCAGGATCCCCGTTCCCATTGGAACCTGTGACTGCGAAACTATGAGGGACAAGCGGTGCACGGTGAAGACAGGGTCACATATGACATTTGCCATAGGCTGATTGCTTGGGGACTGTTGATGGTCATTAACATCAATTATAAACCATCAATATAACCGGCATATATACTTAATTCCATCACCAAACATAGATCTAGGGGGTTTAAACTAATAAATTCCATGAGTTTTGGTGAATCTATGTTTTCAGCAGGGTTTATTGAGAAAACCATCAAGGTGGGCCCAAATGTCAAAATTAATCGTAATTATCCATGAAGAAAACAAATCCAGAAGGTTACAGAAGACTCCAGAGGACAAACCACCAAAGATGGGTCCCACCTATTACTGTGATAGGCTAGCTGGCCCCACCTATAGGCCGGTTGGCCTATGGGGCCCACTAGTTAGCCCCCGCTTCGTATGTTGGTTCTCCACCCCCTCCTAGATTGCATCTACACTGTCCTTTTAAGTCGGTTTGATCTGAGAGTCCAGAATTGACGCTACTCCCTATATATACAGCCCTATACCCCCCTCCCTAGAGCCATCCTCTAAAACACTAATTCATATCTTTAGGATCAAGTCAGCAATCAAGAGAAGATTAGTCCCCTATAGGATCTAGTCTTATAAATAGAAATAGTGAGATGGAGAGTGAGGGAAGAGTTTGGAGGAGGTGCCGACCTGTCGGTGCTCTCTTTACGGATTGAACCTTGGTGGATCCAAGTTCTATCTGAGCTTGCATCTGAGATTTCACTGGTAATCAACTTCTGATTCAAGTAAGCATCTTATTTATATTGTTCATCAAGTTTGTGACTCTTTTAAGTGCTTTATTCCTGTTCTAGAGGGAGTAAAGTATTAATCATAAGTGTAAACATGCTGCTTAGACTTAGGTTAATCATGGATGCACCCTGCATTCTGGATTGGTGGTTGCTCACGAGGGTGACTCTTATAGCCTCGTTGAATCCTTTGTAGTCCACCTCCCATTTGTAGGCCAAGTAGGACCTGATTACTACAGAAAGCATCCTCTGCGGGTGTCTTTCCTTAAGTAATGTCCCAAGTTGAATAGTAGAAGACATAGCTTACCTAAGTTAGAACTAGAGAACCTAAGAGTAATCCTCCCTACGCTCCTGTTTATCCTAACCTTGTTGCTACACCTAGTTAAGTTAGACCGTAGTTAGTCTCACATGTTTCCCTGTGGATGTGAAACTTAGAATACTTCCGAGTGAAAGCTACAGCGGTATCCATGTGCTTGTAGATTTATCTATGTGCGTTAATAAATACCAACAAGCTTTCTGGTGCCGTTGCCGGGAAAACGGTTGCTGAATTAACTATGAACCTAACTTAACTTTGTATCTTTTATAATTTTCTTTTATTCTTTTCCTTTTCACTATGGATTCCACTCCTATCTATCAATATGCTAAACCCACAAGCGTAAGCCTAAAGCCACCAAAATCTTTAGAGCCTAACCTAACACCTAGTTATGAGCTGTGCCCATGTTTTATAAAATTGATTCAGGAATAATCCTTCTCGGGAGAAGGCGATAAAAATCCATACTCACACCTACGAAAGTTTGAACAAACTTGTGTATGCCTGCGTGTCACGGGCACATCTAACAAAACCTTAAGATGAAAGTTGTTTCTGTTCTCGTTAACGAGAAGAGCTAAACAATGGTATAGTCAAACCATAGAAAGTATGCAAGGAGATTGGAAAACGTTATACTCTAAATTTTGTTTATGGTTCTTTCCCATCTCTAAAGTAATCAGCCTTTGAAAAGAGGTTCTATCTTTTAGACAATAGAAGAAGAATCTCTTGCCACATCATGGGAACATATTAATGATCTTATTACCACTAGCCCAGACCTTGCTATTTTAGGTCCGATGCTCCTTCAACATTTTTATATGGGTCTTAGCGAGGATTCTGCACAAACCCTTGATCAAGCCTCTAGAGGAGCTTTCCTTCATTTGTCTGTTAATGAAGCAAGATCTATGCTTGATACAATTAGTGGAAAGACTCACTGCACTAGCATTCATAATGAACTCCCTAAGGAAGAGAAGGAATCATCCCCCGAACAAGAAGAAGTTTTGATAGCCAAATCACAACCACTCCAATCCCAAGATTGAGCTATCAATCCCGAACCATCAATACCCCAAAATCCTCCAAGGGAAGAAAAAATTCAACCTTGTGAAATTTCTTGTGAGGATGATATTTTTATGCTAATTTTGGGAAAAACTTAAACTTCTAGTTCCACAAGAGACTTTTGAGCGAATATAATTCAAATCCTCTCAAGAAGGGATATCTTAGAAAGCGCCCTTATTTCCTTATAGGACATTGGGAAGAACTCAAGGGTGGCATGTTAAGTGATGCCATAGAAGGAGAGCCGAGTCATTTAGAAACCAACCCTATCTTCTCCCCTCCTATGCTCACAACCAATATAAGTTATGAATCCATCTCTAAACCCATCCTTGACCCCGATAAATCCCCTGATGCTCTTTCTCCTAAGTCTCGTGATGATCCTAGAAATCCACTAAGATAACCCAAGCATAGGAATCATGAAGACTACAAGGATGACCAAGAAGAGCAACGGCAATAGCTGGAGGATATTAAGAACTTATGTGTCGTTGCCATGGAATGGATGGATGAGGTCTTAGATAAGATCAACCCAAGAGTTACCAATCCATAGGAAATCTTGGACAATAAAGAGTCCAATAAATGTCATAGGCATGGAATGATAGAGACAATATTTTCGCCTATGGACATTCATGAAGAATTAGCCCTAGAGCTTGAAAAGAAAGATGACATTGATGAGCATGGAAGTTATTTCAGGAACACCTCATCGAATCCATGCTCACATGAGAAATCTCCTGAATCAATTGGTCTCTCTAACATTACCACACACTAGATCTTAAACCCCCTTGTTGTCGGGTATCGATATTAGGGATACCCGGAGGAAGAAAGTTAATGGCCATGAACGTTAATTTGCTCGGATGGTCTAAGATGTATTTAAGGTCTCGCCTGACCCCAAGGGCGTAGGCTCTATCTCGCCCGACCCCGAGGGTGAGGGGCCCTATCTCACCAGACCCCTCGGGCATGGGCCCCGTCTCCCCAAACCCCTCAGGTGCGGGCTCTATCTCACCCGACCCCGAGGGCGTTGGCTCTGTCTCACCAGACCCCTCGAGCGCGGGCTCCATCTTGTCCGACGGGGATCCATACCGCCTCCAACCACTATGGGTCTAAGAGTACGACCGCAGGGTCCAACTTCTGAAGTGGGCACGTCTTGAAGTGACCCGTGGCCATGACAAACCATACCTAGGGGCTCACATCACCAACAATGTTGGGCGTGCCGGCGCTATGCTTCCTAATCCCCATACGGCTTGTGACAGGAGTATCTATTGACCACGCCGCCCGCCGAGACGGAATGGAACACCACGACTAGCTGATGATGTTGAGGCATGGCACCAATGGTGAATAGGAGCCCAACATGGAACCATCCCCGTCACCATCTATAGCGTCGACAGGACCCGCATAAAGGAGATGAAGGATGCCACGACCCTGGAGGCCTTCTTCTCCCTCGCTTTTCTCCTTCTCTCTCTCTATATATATATAACTTGCGCCTTCCCCTTCACCTATAAAAGGGGAAGCAGGACGCCCCATGATAGACACGAGCACACAGCGGAACGAGCTCAACAAGACTCAACTCCGTTCGATCTTTTCACCAAAGACTTAGGACCTTCTCCCTCTCTCGCCCATTTGTAACCCCTACTACAAACTAGTGCCGGTAACATGAGCAGCAGCAGACTGGGTGTAGGGATATTCTGCCCGAACTAATATAAATCCTTGTGTCCTCTGAGCACACCATCTGGGTCAGACGCGTAGATATAAATTTACTAGCTGGTGGTTCGAAACACTGACACTCGTGCTTCCTGTTCACAAAACTTTTGAAAGGGTGATTGTAGATACATATGTTTATCATAAATATTGCAAATCTCGTTGGCATGAATCTTGAGATAGGTACACAAAGGTTGGTGTTTAAGGGGAAACCACCTCACCAACTTAGTGCGATTCGAAGGTTTCCCAAGGATGAGCTTCTGTCCTAAAATAAGCACTTTCAGGAGACAACACGAGCTTTCACCTTTTGTTGTAATGCCCTTGTGAAATGAGAATAGAAATATAATTATGAAAATATTCTTTCGGGTATTTTTGTCACTAACTGTTCTAGGTTTGAAGCAAAAAGGATAAAGGATGACGACGCAAGGTATGTCCAACCAATTATCATGCAACATTTAATCACATCCATCCAAACTTGATTTTGCGTTTGCAAAATTCAAGTATGGGGGATGGACTTCTCTGGAAATTTTTACGCCATGTTGCTACCTTTAAGCCATGCTCAATTTGCTAAATAAAAATCATGCTCCTTCATCTCCATTTGAGTAAATATCTAAAATGCTTTCATGCTACCTTTGTTTGCTATAGTATATGCGTAGGTTTTGAAGTATTTTCATACACCTTTTAAATTAGGCATGATGCTTAGTTTAAATTGTTTTCCTGAATTAAATTAGATGAGGTGTCTAGTTTGATTCTTGAATCAAAAGGTGTGTTGATTTTACTTCAAAAGGCTTTTAAATTAAGCATGGTGCTTAGGTTAAAATGTCTTCCTACATCAAATTAGATGTGGTGTCTAGGTTGATTTTTAAGCCGATAGTATGCTTTAGTAGATATTGGATATTTTGTTGGACTAACCCCTGTAGGAAACCCTCAATTCAATTTGGGTAAGTCACAAAATGAATCAAATCGAAGATGAAGCAAGGCACATGATGAACTCCAATAACTTTATGAAAAGAAGACACAACTCATTCATCATGGAGAGAGGAACTCAAGTCTACAGCTCCAAACATGCAAATTGTCGTATCCTCACCTCCTAGAACAGATGATGCAAAGAAAAGCTAAATGCAAGGAGGGGTCTTGATCAACAGACCTAATAATCCCTCACCAACAAGAGATCATTTATGAAAACAAATCATTGACACATAAAATAAAGGGTGAGGCGGAAGGTCCAATAAAATGGCAAGATCGAAGAGTAGAAAGATGACATGACAAAAGGATGAGAAAGGAAGGGTGCAATCTAGGCAACAAGAAGCTCATAACTATGAGGCCAGTCGAACAAGGAAAACTTCAAGCAAAAATGGAAGGACCATCACGAGTCATCTACCCTTCGCCATATGGTGTCATCACATTTCAATGACAAAGGTAACATCCTAATGTAAATGATCATTATTTAAAAGAGTTTTTCCTTGATTCTGATAGGCACATAAACAAGAAATAAACATGTTTGAGTTACAACTCCATTACTTGATCCAACCCGATTAACTCAACATATTTAGTTCTTTAAGCTTGTTCCTAGCACCACTTTCTTGATCTCATAGTCTTAACCAAATAAGCTAAAAAGTACACATCCTATCTCTAGAAGATGATAATCATAATCATGTAAAGTTTGATACATTATGCACAGATAGACAATCCTTCCATGGGTTAAGCAATTCAACTCTTTTGGCTAAATGTACTTAAATACTACATTCATATCCAATCTTCTGAACAAAGCGCATAACATCAACTTCGTCTTGTTCCATGTGCCTAAGGCAAGAGAAGAATGAATAAAGTTTTGGTTTTATTGGTGTTTTTTCACCAACAGAGCCCATGCACTTGATCTCTACCTTGTCTTTATGAGCAAGACACACTTCAAGCAAAGTATGGGAGAGTCGGTTGATTCTCCAAATTTCTACAACTGTTCTGAACTTGTCAAACCAAAATCCAAACTAGAAATCAAGAAGGGTTTGGTAGAAGAAGGTGATATCACCATTAGAGGTGCCATCACAAGAACCCTTGTCTTCAGAGCAAATTGAGGTACTCGATTAATAAACTTCACGAGGAGAAGTCCAGTTTGAAGGAATTACAACACCGAACCCTCATCGAAAGAGCTAGTTTGGGGGAGATGCATTCCCATGTATCCAGGTAAGTATTCTTTCCCTTAATTTTAGTTTTTAGTTTCTTTTTAATAGTTAAAAAAGTGATGAATGAAAAACAAAATAAAAATTATATTTGCATTAGTCATTTATAGTAATAATATGTAATCTAGTAAATTTGAAAACAAGATAAAAAAAGGTGTGTCTAGTTTGCTTTAATTTATTTTTAAGAGTTGAAGAAAATAAAGAGGACTCAGAATAATCTCTTAAATGGAAATGATGAATAGTTGCTCTATTGTAATTCCTTTCAAGTACCTAGTTTTTAGCCTTGAATTCTCCTGAGTTTTGGATAAAACTGATTTGATATAAAGATTTACTCTGAACTTGAAACTCGTGGGTAGCATATGCTTGATCTAAGTCTAGGTAATTGATAAATATGATATGAGAAGGTCTGAGCTGTTGTTTATCTTGTTCCAAGTGACACTAAAGTTCTTAAGATTTATCTTTTGAAAACACAAAAATGTTATATGATGAGTTCCTGTATGATAAAGCTTGAATTTCCACCAAAGCCACACATTATTTAGGCTAGAAAAACTTCCACATATATGTTGCTTGCTTTTTCATTGAGTTTTGTCAAGCTTTGTTGACCCTTATGAGAGATTTGTCATACTCTTAAAATCAAGATCATGTACTCACCACCCACATATGCGCTACTCCTACACCGGAGGTAAGCATAAAAACATGCCTTCCATCTAGATCCACCTAAAAATGTTTTACTCCTACACTGGGAGTGAACATAAAAACATGCTTGATAGGTTTTTTTCATCCACCAAATAAATGCTCCAAGTTCTTATTGTTATCTCTCAAAAGTTTTTGTTGTAGAAAAAAGGCATGGGGCTATGCAAAAGTTATTCATGAAAAAAAAGAGTTGAGAAAGAAAAAATTGGCAAGTGTTCGAGATATCTAAAACAATGGGTACTTAGATGCCTGCCTAAAAAAAGAAGAGATGAATAAGATAGCACCTGCTCTCTAGCAAATGTTTTCAAGTTTCAAAAGAGAGATATGTTTTCAAGGAGCAAAGCAGAATTAGGTTAGCCACTATATACATCCATCATATACATCCACACACATGCATATCTTGATTTGATTGTATGACTCAACTATCTTTGGATCCGTTGTTTGACTTTATAATATATGCATTGTAAGTATACTCTAGCTTTCTCCCTACCTATAAACTCCACATAAGTCTTAGTGGTAGAAAGAGAAAAGGCATAACATCTTTATTGCCTTGGTGAGGATCCACAAATACCATATGTATTGAGAGACTTGAGAGTGTCATACAATAGAATCTTTGAGTTTTATTTTGAAAACTTACAAAAACTCTGGAACAATGGTGGAATAAATAACTCAAGACATAGTGCTTGACTTGATCGTTTTGTCTTTCAATTGCTCAAGACCCAAGTGAAGGCCAAGAAGCCCCATGGTTGAAGGTAATATGGGTAAGTTTGAAAATCAGATCAGTTTATTCTAATCCGGAGAAGAATTCTTGATTGAACGCATGCGTGCTTTTGAGGCGTGAAAGTATTGTAGCAACTCTTAATCCATTGCTAAGTTTAGCTTTGCTCAGGGACTGTCAAAGGGTAAGCTTGGAGGAGCTTATTGACGGTCATTAACATCAATTATAAACCATCAATATAATCTGCATATATACTTAATTCCATCACTAAACATAGGTCTAGGGTTTAAACTAATAAATTCTATGAGTTTTGGTGAATCTGTGTTTTTAGCAGGGTTTATTTAGAAAACCGTCAAGGTGGACCCAAATATCAGAATTAATTGTAATTATCCATGACGAAAATAACCCAGAAGGTTCCAGAAGACTCTAGAGGGCAAACCACCGAAGATGGGGCCCATCTGTCACTATGACAGGCCAGCCGACCTATGGGGCCCACCAGTCAGCTCCCGCTTCGTATGTCGGTTCTCCATCGTCTTCTAGATTGCATTTACGCCGTCCTTTTAAGTCGGTTTGATCCGAGTGTCCAGAATTGACGCTACCCCCTATATATACAGCCTTGTACCCCCTCCTTGGAGCCATCCTCTAAAACCCTAATTCATATCTTCATGATCGAGCCAGCAATCAAGAGAAGATTAGTCCTCTATAGGATCTAGTCTTATAAATAGAAATAGTGAGATGAAGAGTGAGGAAAGAGTTTGAACGAGGTGTCGGCCTGTCAGTGCTCTCTCTACGGCTTGTACCTTGACGGATCCAAATTCTATCTAAGCTTGCCTCTGAGATTTCTCTGGTAATCAACTTCTGATTTAAGTAAGCATCTTGTTTATATTGTTCATTAGGTTTGCGACTCTTTTGAGTGCTTTATTCCTATTCTAGAGAGAGTAAAGTATTAATCATAAGTGTAAGCGTGGTGCTTAGACGTGGATGCACCCTACATTTCGGATCGGTGGTAGCTCGCAAGGGTAACTCTTATAGCCTTGTTGAATCATTTGTAGTCCACCTCTTGTTTGTAGGGCAAGTAGGACTCGGTTACTACGGAAAGCATCTTCTGCTGATGTCTTTTTTTAAGTAATGTCCAAATAATAGAAGACATAACTTACCCAAGTCAAAAATAGAGAACCTCAGTAATCTTCTCCACGCTCCTGTTTGTCCTAACCTTGTTGCTACCTCTAATTAAGTTAGATCGTAGTTAGTCTTACATGTTTTTCTATGGATACGACGCTTGAAATACTTTCGGATAAAAGTTACATTGATATCCATTCGTTTACGAATTTATCTGCTAATAAATACCACAGACGTCCTGATTAAAGCATTACCGATGAATATTGTGCGACCGCACCGTCGTCGCAGCATACTCAGCAGCAGAGCAGGGGCAAACCTGGTCCTAGGGTCGTGGCCCTAGTTGTGGTCCAAGTACCCATGTAGTTTGTTGGCCCAACATCAGGCCTAAGCAAACTAATCCACCGACTAGGGAACTTGTTCGCGACTCGCGCCTTCCGACGCCGATACCGACCCACCCCGTTCGATCCCTCATCCTTACGCCGGCCTGGATCCCTCAGCTCAGCCCTCGGCAGACCATCTCGGCTGCTCGCCTGCTCCTTACTCCCCACGGTCGTTCTCGTGCAGCCCGGCCGACGGCAACGGAACAGTGCACAGCCGGAGCAGCGGCGCCTTGTGCCACTGCCCACATCCAGCAGGGCACAGGCCGGCGTCCGCAGCTCCAATCCGGCGGTCTGGCCTCCACTGTTCTACTCCTTCTCGTCTGCTCCAATCCAGCCGCGGCCTCTAATTTGTGGTATTTCCCTACTGCCCACTCCCTAATTCCCAATCCCAACTGTTTGTTTTTGTAGTATCTATTCAATTTGATTGAAAATTGAAACTAGAATCTTCAGTCTAAAATTACAGATCATTCAAAAATGAATGAGACCAATACTTTGGCATCTTATTCCCTTGCGCTTCTGCCACACAACTGAATGAAACATTTTTTTTATACAATTTAATGTTCTTAACTATTTTATTGTACTATTAAACATGTAACTGAAGTATCATATCAATTTGAAAATTTCCCCTCATTTTAGTTCTCAATATGTGTGACATATATGGCTAGTTTTTGCCAATGGGAAGTGGCCCTAATCTTGAACAATTCCTGATTCCGCCACTACCAGCCAGTACCCTCACTTGCTGCCATTGCCATGCATGCGCCATCCCGTGTATCCAGTCTGCTCGGCTAGTCTATGACAAACGTGAGCTACCCACCCAAGCAAGGGTAGTGCACTGTTGCCTCAGAACATCACCAGCTCCTCCCTAGTCGGCGCCGTCACCGACCAAGCAGAAGGGAGATACATGCTACCTTGTGCCATAATGGAGGCCCGCGACCAATGCACAGGCACCTGGGAAGCCCTCAGTGGTGGACCCAGGATTTCTGTGCTGGGCATTCAAAAAATGGAGTGGCACAAAGAGAGCATGAAAGTATTGCTAAATTTACAATAAAAAATACATACAACGTCCCCAAGAGTGAGACCGCGTGATAGCCTTTTGCTTGCTCACGTGCCAATTGGCTCGCAGCCAGAGGGGAATTTTGTCGAATGGAACATGGTCCGGGTCTCTAATTGAGGCCCTTTTTGCTTTGGCAAGAACAAAGACAGACATTCTGTCTTACTTGTTTGCTATTGTCTTTGAAGCTCACACAATGCGTATCCATGGTTTTTGTGTCAATAAGTGCAGTTCTGATCGGGGATACTGAAATCAGTGATAGAGATACATACTCCTGTCATTTTAGGATTCTAGTTGGTCAGACTTCTTTAACTTGACCCATCAATGCATGAAAAGTTACATAGATTGGCAACATATGCTTGATGTTATTAGATTCACCATGGAAAGTACTTTCACTATAACTTTCATTATTTCAAATGATATATTTTTACAAAAGATGCAAATCAAAGTGTCGAATTGGAGACTGTGTTGCTGTCCTAAACGACTTACATTTGGAATCACAGGGAGTATTGTATACAATTATCTTCATTGTGTGTGTGGCTTGACTACATACAAAACTCAGCTTTGTCTCTCTCTCTCTCTCTCTAAAACAGCTCACCATGAAGATAGCCTGGGGTAAGAATTCCAAGGTTAAGAAGCAGTCGGTGGTAGTATCAACTATACCAGGCCTACCATTTGGAGTGGAGAGTGACAACGATGAGGCTGAAAGGGAGGAAAAAGCAGATGAAAACACAAACTGTCCTGGAACAAAGCCAGTTGAAACTGCTGACTTGCTCCAGAGTCAGGGAGACAAGCTAGCCGAGGTACCTCTATTTCTTTGAGATTGAATCCCACAAATTTGTTATTCCCTCATAGTTGAACGGCTGATATGTGTTTGTGGGGTTCTGTGCTGTTCCTGTGCCGCGCTCCTTGGGAGTTAAATTTTCTCATGGTTTCCTTGGCCAAAGAATATTCAATAACTGCATACTTCATGAAGTGATTCTTAATTATCGTGTAGTCTTTGAAATAAGGAGTTAAAGCGCAAAATGAATTAGTCTGTCTCAGAAATCCACCTTGTGTGGGTAACTGGGTATACCCTCTCTTAGAAATCCACAGAAAATGTAACACCCCAGGCGCCACAAAAGCCCAAGATGTCACTAACGTCCCTTCCCTCTTTCCTGGGTATAAAACTCGGCAACAAAAAACCCAACATCAAAGTAAAGCGCGGAAACAACAACAAGAACAAAACTATAATTAAGTAAAGCTCCAACTTAAATGTTTTTATTAAACCATGAACGATCACCACGAAGATATACTAAGTTTATTACAGCAAGCCAAGAGTGGCATTATTATGTCTAACTGTGGGTGAAACACTAAAGATGTGCTGCTAATCCCATCACTTCAAGCAAGCAAAGCATCCAAGCAAGCATCCAAACATGCACCTGGAAAGATAAAGGGGTGAGAATAAATCTCAGCAAGCAAAGTGCCTGAACATGTCATTCAAACTACAAGTTCATTAGACATTGATTTAAATAAAGAAGAATACATGTCATACTAAATAAAGGTTCATGATAATAATGGTTACCCATTGAAATTTCCATAAACATGTAATGAACATGATATACAATAAATAAATGATATCCACATATGAATAAAATAGGGACAATTGGCCACGGGACATGCCAAATGAGCACCGACGGCTAGTGGACACCCCAAATCCGCAAAGTTGCTGCTGGACACTGTGTTTCCACTTTGAATTGCCAGAAGACACCGCACCCTGGTTTCAGCCAAGAAAAGTGATGATTTGCCCAAATTGCCCTTGGCCCAACTGGTCAGCCCATTCCATCCACCGCGACGTGGTCCTCGTCAGCGAGCTAGACAGCCTCCCAGACGAACCCACCCTCGCTGCCGCCGGCCGTCGAGCTCACGTCGTCGCCCCGCTACTGCGCCCTTCCTCCGTACGACCGCACCATGCCTCCCTATCGGCGCATCGCAGCTCCCGCGCCTCTCCTCCCCGGTCGCCGCCGCCGGTGCTAGCCTGTCGCGGCGAGGACGCGGTCGCAGCCGCCAGTGCCTGTGGCCGCCGGACCACCTCCAGCCGAGCCGAGCAGCTCTGCGGGAGCACGCTGGCCGCTCCCGAACTGGCCGCGCCGCGCGCCGCCGTTGAGCTGGCCACGCATGGCGGCGCTCGCGAGCAGCAGCTCCACCGTGGCCTCGCGGGCGCACGCGAGCAGCCGCTCCGCCACGGCCTCGCCGGCGCGCGCGACCAGCCGGTCCGTCACGGCCTCGCGGGCACGCGCGCGAGTAGCAGCTCCGCTGCGTCCTCGCAGGCGCACGAGCAGCAGCTCCGCCGTGGCCTCGAGGGCAGGCACGCGAGCAGCAGCTCCGCCGCGGCCTCGCCGGCACGGGCGAGCAGCCGGTCCGCACGGCCTCATGGGCACGCGTGCGAGCTACGGCTCCGCCATGACCTTGCCGGCGCGCGCGAGCAGCAGCTCCGCTGTGGCCTCATGGGCACGCGTGCGAGCTGCGGCTCCGCCATGGCCTCATGGGCGCATGTGTGCGCCACCGCGGCCAGGAAGCCTCCTCCGGCCGGGAACAGCGGGCTCCGGCACCTCCTTTGCCCCAAATTCATGACGCGTCCGCGCGGAGCTCGCCTTGCTTCCGACGCCCTCTCCTCCGTTTCTCCTTCAACGGCGGGAGGCCGGCGGCCGGCACAGAGAAAGAAAGGGGGAGGAAGAAGAATGGGCTGACCAGTTGGGCCAAGGGCAATTTGGGCAAATCATCACCTTTCTTGGCTGAAACCGGGCGCGGTGTCTTCTGGCAATTCAAAGTGGAAACACAGTGTCCAGCAGCAACTTTGCGGATTTGGGGTGTCCACCAGCCGTCGGTGCTCATTTGGCATGTCCCATGGCCAATTGTCCCAATAAAATAATACTCATATAAACAAAAACAGTGATCCTCAGATCCACTTATGCCAACATAGAACTTCAATATAAATAAACCTCAAAGAGCGCAATGCAATGCATATCCACGTCCACTGCCTCCATACCCAACAAGGTATGAAGCTGCATCGTACCCCTCCTCGGGCAACGTACGATGTTGTACCGGTACGGTTGCGGCCAGCAAGCGGCGACATAATCCACAAGAGCACTCCGGAATAGTCATATAACTTTTTCACCGACCTGGCTCTAGAGCACTCCGGAATAGTTATATGACTTTCTCACCGACCTGTCTCAATGCATATGCTCATGACAACAATGCTAATGATGCAATGATATGATGCAACTGCAAGTATACTTACATCATCTGCCATGCACATCCACAACCATAAAACATATCACTTACCTTCCGATGATAGATAAATTCTTACCACATATGTTATATACCTCCACAATAATAAAATATATCACTTACCTCATGATGATAAACAAATGACAAGGGATTCAACATGAAGATCATATATATGTTACTTTAAAGGATAAGTGAATTCATACTTAGATATATTATCTTGATTTAGTTAATGTTATGACAATGTGTAGGTAGATTAAATAACATGTCAAGCTGTAGCAAACCACCGCTACATTTACTTGCCTCGAAACGGCGATGCCATAACATGAGCTATGAACAATCCAAAGACGCACAACATCATTACCTCAGACAACATACGCATGAAAACATACAAATAACACACAATCACTTCTACGACCTGCGCCATCGTTTCCCTCAAAACAGCTACCAAGACAATCAATCAACAGCAACAACCTTGCTTCACATTTTGCTGCAGACAAACCACTTGTCTAAAAAATATAAAACTTCCTCAGAATATACAAAACAGCATTACCTACAACTTTCATGTTATAACTTTTGGATTTTAAGGACTCTAAGATATCCCAAACAAGCCAACAATATAACTAAACTTTTCTGACATCAGAAAACCAGCAGCTGAATAAAACATGCATAACTAGAGATATATGTATCCAAACTTTATGATCCTTAACATTCTGGAAAGCCTATAAAATTCCACACAACTTTCATTTAGATCATTCCACGAGATTCTGGAATTTAGGTATGATAAAACTAAATACATCTAATACTGTCCAGAATTCTGACAGCGCAAATGCATCATAAAACAACGATCATATCTCCTAAGTCACAAGAGCTATAAAGGTGATCTCTATGCCAAAAAGGAAGGTGCTGAAGTGTAGTAACATAATATAATTTTTCTATGATTTTTGGGCACATAAAAATAGCCGTAAACAGCACATAAACAACAACTGCACATTCTGGAAAACAGCATGACTTAATTACGAGATTAGAACCCTAAACCCATCCACTAATCCAACGAATTCACCAAAGTCTAGCATGGATTTCACATCAAAACAGTGGGGAAAAGAGAGATCATACCCCAACGGGGACTATGACAAAGTACACAATGATTGATCTCCCGTTCCCCTTCTCCCTCGCAGCGATCTCCGCGTTACACGTCCCGTCGACTTGATCTACTCCATGGATGGCATCACCATCAAGAACAGCGAGGGAAAGCATGGGATTGGGAGCAAAACAAAAGGAGAAGAAGAACCCTAACCGGTTTTAGAGGAGGAATTGATACGGCAGCAATCAACGATCAAGTCCTCCCTTTCCTCTCTCTCCTTTCTCTTCTCCAATCTTCTCTTCACGAATGAATTCCAAGAGGCGGCGGCTCGTCAAGAGATATAGGAATTAGGTTTTGAGAGAGGGAGTGCAAAGGACACGGCAGAGAAGGTCGAGGTGGCACTGTAGCGGGGTGCTACAGTAACGCGAGTTGCTGTTCTCACCTTTTTTTTTTTTCCCCCTTTAAACGTCTAGTGACCGTAGCCTCTTGGTCCAAACTCCGAATAACTCATATGAGTAGTCAAACGGAATGCATTTGACGAGCTCTACGCATCTATGACATTTGGTCGTCCATCCGAGCTACATATAAAAGAATTATTTTTTTACCACTCATTAAAAATTCTCAATGAATCATTTGCCACTTTACACTTTCTAATACACAAAACGTATTTTGGGTATTACAGAAAAGCTGCTGAAATATCCAGTTTTGGCTATCCATGTGCTTTTGCATTTGCCGCTGCCTATAAAACTCTTTGTGGACAGCTAGTGAGGTACAAAAATTCAGCAGTCCAGTCATACTCAGCTTCTATGTGATACTAGAAATTAGTAACTTTTTTTGTTATTTTGTAGGAAGGGAAGTACCATGAAGCACTTGCTAAATGGGAGGCTGCACTTATCTTGACACCTGATAATGCAATACTTCATGAACAGAAAGCTCAGGTTTTACTTGAAGTGGGAGATGCATGGCGTGCACTGACAGCAGCAACCAGTAAGCTCTTGTTCTTTTGGATGAATTACTTGCTGGGCTATGCTATAGGAAATGCCGTGAACTGGGAATAACACCAACCATTTAAGTGATATACTACTACTACTATTATAGTAGCACCAACCATGACACTTTTGTTGTAGACATGCATACAACATTGATGACATGTGTGAAGAACCACCCTGTTATCACAAAGTACATATGATCGTGGTGTCAGTCCCATTTTCTACAGTAATCAAACCATTTAAAGACATGTTGGGGTTATCTTGCAGGAGCAACAGAACTGGATCCATTTTGGCCTGAGGTTAGTAGGGATTTCATCAGTGATGCTACTGGCTCTCTTTCAATTTTCAGTTTCTGCCCAGCTTGATCCCTCGGAGAATGCCATAATTACTCAATACTGTCACCCAATTAATCAGTAGTGTAACCATCAGCATTATCTGATGATTTACAGGCTTGGGTTACACTTGGTAGAGCTCAGTTAAATTTTGGGGAGCCAGATTCAGCTATACTGACATTTGACAAGGCGTTAGCTATCAAGGTGCCCATTTTTTTTCTTTTTAACCTAGTATAATCCCGATTATCTCCTATGCAATCATTGGCCATCATACATAAATAAGTTGCCTTTTACGCCTAAACGATCTGTTGGATGCTTTGTGCAGCCTGACTACGACGACGCAAAAGCTGACCGTGAAACTGCTGCTCGTCTAGTCAAGAAACGAGGGCAGCTGCATACATCAGGTTTAAGTGCTAACAAGAGACGGTTCACAGTTGGGGAGTACCCAGAGAAGGGTGCAGAGGGCGAAGAAAAAGGGTAAGAAACAGCCGTATAGTCCAGTTAGTCTGCTCCCTTTTAAGCCAGGGTGGAGCGCATGTAAGAAGTAACCGCTTCAGGATTCTGCTCCTTTTGCATGTCGGGATTCTGGATTTATGAGCTTTTCGGTTGTGACAAAGCTGTATCATCGCTCTGTGAAACCATATATTTAGAGGGAGAGGTATATGGGGGTCTAGAAGATGAGTGTCGTGAAGCCATGTGGTATTTGTGCATGCTCCTGTGAGCCATGTGCTGATCTGCCTCGTTGGCCCGGCTTATCAGTGTCAGCTAATCTGTTAGAACAAGTTACAGAGCTCGCTTCATTTGAAGCCTTTTTAACTGGCAGCTTCTCAGCAGTGTCACAAGGATTGTTGACTATTGAGGAAAGAGAGGATTGTGGGTATATACGAGCATTACTTTACAAGTTGCTAGTTGCTACTTGTACAAATTCAGGGATTGTAGAATTCTACGAGACATCTTAAACAAACCAACTTAATATATTGTACTCCATCCATCTTCAAAGAATCTCGAAGAGTCAAAGCATCTCAAGTTTAACCAAATTTAGATGATAAGATAATAATATTTATGATGTCAACTGAGTATCATTAGATTCTTTATTAATTATAATTTCATAGTATACCTATTTGATACCACAAATCTTGTTAAACTTGAGATGTTTTGACTCTCCAAGATTCTTAGAATTCTTAGAATGACTTATAATTTATAATGGAGGGAGTAACATTTTTGTGTCAATGTGGAGGCTGCTCTCAGGACGGCACCAATGAGCTCATGTTAGCAATTAGCATAGGGTTGTGTTTAAGGATTTTGCTGGTTTACTAGCTTACAAATACCTCCACGCTCCACGAGACCCTGTCCCCTGATACATGAGAAGCCGACAAGCCGTCCTCTCCTGCACGGAACAAGCTATCAGAGGATACTGTAGCTAGTGTGAATGTTTTTTTTTAGGGAGCAGGAGGGGCAAGGAGCCCCTACTGAAGTTTTATTAATGAATTAAAAGGTACAGATTACAAATGAGCAGAATAAAAGCATAGTGTGAATGTATATATGATGATTGGCCAAAGGTGCGAGTGCATCAATCCATTCATCCTATCGCCATTCTACTTCGCGACGTGCACGTATTACCCTGTGAACTCCATTTAAAAAAAAACTGCATTAGTAGAGGAATCGTTTTTTTTCAAAAAAAAAAAAAACTGTACATAGGCGACTAGGCGAGGCTGGGCATATAGCTCAAGCTACAAGGAACAGATACTCGTACGCCTCGATGCCTCACAAGTCACAACCAACTGCGGAGCCAAACAAGCTAGACAAGAGGAAAGCGTGCCTCTAGAAAATGCTTCCTTATGGTTTGGGGTTTATACCTTATCCTAGTTATTCTAAATCCGAGCTTGACGCCCAAGGTCGGGAGCTCTCTTAGCTCCACCCTAGCAATGAGAAAGGCCTTGGGGACCTTCTTGCAGCTCTTGGTGCTCCTTGGTCTCCTCCTTTCTCCTTTCCTCCTCCTTCATTTCTTCTTTCCCTTTATGTTTCTTGCTAGAGATAATCATGAGTGGTGTGGAGAATGGCAATAGAAAGGGAGGTGTTGTGTAGGTAAAAGTTGTGCTGACATGTGGATCTAAGCGGGGTGTGGGACGAACATCTCATAAACTGCGTGCTCTAGGTGTAATTGTGTTCTGCGTGGGACCGTCCATTCTCTTTGCCGGACCGTCTGTTAGTGCACTGATTTTTCATTTTCAAAGTACATAACACTTAGGTTTGGAATTAAAGAGTCTAAGATGCTGGCGATCATGCTTCACAAGGTAGTACGCGCTGGGATATCAGACATAAAGAACACTCTCGTTGATTCAGCCACCCCCAAGTCCGTACCCGATCTTCTATCCATAGCAGAAAGCAAGTCAGTTGAAGAATTTAGTGCGTGCTTGGGTTATGGAATGAGGTGGTCCATCATCATCTCACTCTCTAGTTTTTGTTTGGTTTGTGGAATAGATAAGTTGATCCATCGCTACCCCATTTCTTGTAAACTAATAATTAGTACTGGTATGAAAAATGAGGTCATTTCAATAGATTCGAGGAATAAACTTTGCATTACCTCATCTAGAATGAGTTGATTTCCCAAACCCAACATATTGGATGAGTTCATGTTCATCAAATAAGATTGTCAAGGTCGGAGCTAGTTGAGCCAGTGTGAATTTATTAAAATGACAAATTAAGGCCTCATTCAGTTATCTTGGAATGGCCTAATCAAACCTATACAAATCAGGTAACTATTCTAGCTGAGAATCTTTTGAGGGGATGGTTCTTGCACAACCGAACAAGGCCTAAAGGGGTTTGCTACTTTTTTTTTTTTGTAATGTCAGTTTGCCTCTTTTTTTTTTGAAAATTTGTTGTGGAATGATATATAAAATTTTCTTTTGCAAGTATGATCATACTTTTTAAGAGCCTCTTTGGCAGGGCTTTTGCATGGGCTTCAGCTCCGGCTCCTGCAGGAGCTGTGCTAAATGTCTGTTTTAGAAAGGGCTCCGCATGGGGAGCCGGTCAAGAGCCGGAGCCATTTTTTGCCTGCGCAGGAGAAGCCTAAAAAACGAGCTTCGCGCGGCTCCTTGCTGTGGGTTCACGTCGTCTGGTGCGAAGGAGCCATTTTGCCAAATATTTTTCAGAACGGCTTCAGCTCCTTTAGAGAAGCTGCTCCTTCAGATGAGCCAGAGCCGAAGCCATTTTAAGAGAAGTCAGAGCCCTGCCAAACAGGCCCTAAAACTGAGTTTTGGGTGTATCTTTCGAAACTCTATACATGTTCATTCAAGAAGTTCAAAATTCAAAACTCAAAAGGCTTCTGCAGTTACGTAGGTGTGGGCCCTCGTCAACGTTTTTGGGAAGCAGGAAGCGGTACAGGGGCACCGATTCGAAAGATCCAGAGTTCCAGACGCTCTCGCTCCAGATGTGGGGGAAGGGAAAGAAGCGTTTCGGCGGCGGCGGCGAGCCGGCGGCCAAGCGCCAGGCCGCCGGGGACGACGGACCCTCCGAACCCGCCGAAGACGGTACGGTCGTAGCCGAGGTATGGACCGCGCCCAATACCTTGTTTCGAGACAGAACCCTAGGGGCTAGAACCCTAACCCATTGGATCATTCTGATGGCGCCCGTGCAGATATCGAAGAACAAGAAGGTGTCCGTTAGGAGCTGGAAAGGCAGGGTCTACGTCGACCTCCGCGAATTCTACGTCAAGGACGGCAAGACTCTCCCCACCCGCAAAGGTACCACCAGCGACTTCTGCCCCTCTCATTTCTGTTCTACTGTTCCTATAGGTGTTCTTTTTTCCCCCTGGCTGCGTCTGGCATCCGAGTAGAGCGCTCCAGGTCAAGGTATCTTGCACCATTGCTAGCACAGATGGATTTAGTTTGGGGCTGGACTAAGGACGCGCTTGGTTTTGTTCTAGAAATACATGTGCGGCTTTGCGCCGCACACAATTGAGCTGGCCAGCCCAGGATATACATATACTTTGTGATGCGCATGGATTACCAGCCTAGTATACAATTCTTGTAGTCACTAACCTATACTTGTTCCTTGTTTCTATATATATGAACCACATTTTTTAAAATGTGGATGTACCTTGATAGAAAAGACCAGGATATGGTATAAGCGGCATGTGGCTCCAATTCCTTTGATCAAGTACAATAATTCATCCTTGAGCTGCAATTAAAATCAAGGGTATCAGTAGATGAATATGTGTTTACCCTTTTAAGCAATGGATAGAAGATTATAAATAGAACACTTGAAAGGAACCATACTACTTCATATTTCAAAAGGTTCAGATCCTTCTTTTTGTCACTCTCATTCTGCCTATGGTGTCATCATTTGCCTTTTGTTGCTCTAATTATGTCTATGGTGTCACCATTTGCAAAACCATTCACATTTATCCATCAGCTGTTACTGCAATAACATTGTCAGGATCCAAAACAATGAACAGCAATAATGTCAGACCTTAGCAGAAAGCCTCTTGCTCAGGGAGGATTGCTCTCACCATACACCCAATCTCTGGTAGACGCTACACGTTAGGACAAAACATACCTGACACTATTAGTGATACTTCAACTAATCTCTTCAATATCTATAGTTGTCTGTGAAATTTCTCCTCTGCTGTAAAAATATATAATTAGAAAATTATTCCTAATTACCAATGCAAGATTATAATGAACTCCATATCCAATGGAAAGAAATGCCATGTTATATCAGTCTTAATCTGATCAGATACCTCAGGAAATCATCCCATATGTGGCTCAGGTGCAGTGCAGGATGGATGTCAGATCATTCCCTATGTAGGATAGAATGTTGTGTTTTGCTTAGTCACAGCCTGCGTGCTGAGGGGGCCTTGGGCCTGTATTGGGGAGGTTTTGACATTGTGCTGTGTTGCTCTTTCCGTGGGGTAGGTGCATTTTGTTTTGGTTAGTTTGGTTGGGTCCTTGATGGCTGATCCCTTGGTGATCAGAGTCATGGACAGCTTTTTCGGTATTTCATATCTCTCTGTTACGTTACATTCTGAACTGTGTAATTTCGTTACGTACTTAATGAAATTCGGTTTCGACCGTTGTGGAAAAAAAGATACCCCAGGAAATATACATTTTTGTCAAGCATGTGGTAGATATATACCCTTTTTCGATCTTGATTCTTTTCCTTCGCTTGTGCTTTGAGATGGCTCAGTTTAACCAAGAATCTGTGGTAGGCAATCACTTCACGCAACCGGAATTTTTGAAATACTTACATTCGTGCAATTATTACTATATGAACTTCAATGCAGCAGACACATAGGAATACTAGATAAGGATAAACAAGAAGAATTTGGTTGAACTCACCACAAAAATTACAAATAGAATAGTTATATGTCTATAACTAATAACTGTATCTAGGTTCTGTACATTCCTAAAATAAACTGAACGTGGTTTGTCAGATGCACACCCTCTTACCTCTGTTTTGACAGCACAGTCAACTCCATCAGTGCTGCCTAGCTGTGGGAGGCAAGTGAGGAGTGAAGATGCATTGGATGAGCTCGTGCATAGCATAGAACAGATAATATCAGTAAAAATGTATGAGTTATGGACGAGTGATGATTTGCATCTACATGTTGAGATGAAAAGTAAAAGGTCCAATCAAACACATATACAACAAGTGATATTTGGACCTGTTACCTGGTGAGATATTTGTCGCAGTCTTGGCCTCCAGCTTCAAGTGCAGTGGAGGATGAATCCAGCAAAAATGCTGGCGATGGACGCTTACTCTCACTGTCTCACAGGGATTGATTGTTTGCTTGGGAAGTTGCAGTAGATAAGGTCGGGTGGAAGGAGATGTGAGAAGTGGAAGAGACTGGCGCAGGAGCTGTTGCTGTTTGGACTGCAGCCCAGGCTGGTCCATGGCTATGCAGCGCGTCATTTTGTCGAACAGGCCGTGTGCACGCGATATGTGCTACGCCCACGCGCTGCTGGCACACCCAGAGCTGCCTCTGGTGGTGTGGAGAGCCCACTGCTGAGGAAGAGGATAGCTGCCGTTGCAGGTGGACCTCCTGTAGCTGCTGCCTGAGGTGCCCGTGCTGCATGACATCTTAGGCCACGCAGAGCACCTCACAGCCTCATGTAGAAGACCAATGCAACGGCTGCGAGGTGATGAGGGCCATGATGCTGCCCTCGATGATGCGGCAAGGAGAGCCACTGTGCTGCCACTCTTCCCAAGGTCCCCTGCACCTTCCATGAGCCCATTCAACCGCCCTGCGTCACCATGACGCCTAGTCATCGCATGACTTGCCAAGGGGTGGCTGTGAGCTCTGCAGCTCGGTGCCCTCTGCACAGACTCCACACTGTCGGCGTTCCACGCCACACCCTACGCGTGGCTGTGCCGCGGGGAAGTAGGTGGACTCACAGGGGAGCGGCAGCAGGTGAGGCACAGGCAGGGACATGGGGAGCGAGATAGGAATTTGCGGCCCACGAAGGTTCACGGTGGTTCAGGTCAGCCACAAAGCGGGTAGGAGATCTGAAGTGACTTGCATTGGACGGATCAGATCGCTTGATTGCACAATCCAACGGTTAAGGGGTAACAGGCGGCGTGGCCCTATTGTATTATATATAGAGATTAAAGATGGGATGAATGACTTCCGTCTAACCTAACTGCTTCTGTGCTCACAGATTTTAGCTTTAATCGATTTTTTGCCATGTATTTAGACCATTATGTGAAGGGCGGGCCTGGTGCAAGCGGTAGAGTCTTACCGCCTGTGACCGGAAGGTCCCGGGTTCGAGTCGCGGTCTCCTCGCATTGCACAGGCGAGGGTAAGGCTTGCCACTGACACCCTTCCCCAGACCCCGCACAAAGTGAGAGCTCTCTGCACTGGGTACGCCCTTTTTTTATTTAGACCATTATGTGAACTTTAAACATACGTACCAATAATAGAATGAACATAGCACTGGAAAAAAAAATCGTAATGGTACAGAACTTATCGAGGTAGAATCTACGCCTTTAATCTGCACATAACATTTTCTGTTACTGTTATGCAAGTTTGTGACGACAAGCTTTTGCTCTTCATCACTTGAATTTGAGACCATGCACTTAGCCAAGTGACGAAGTAAGGATTGTTTATATGCATAAGTACTCTAATTATCATGGTGTGTGTATTTGGAAATTATCATATTTGGAGCTGACATATTCTGTCCCTATTCTGTTTTAAGCCCATGGCTTCAAAGGTAAGCGTATTAATTGCATGGTAAGTTTAGATATGCTTAACTTCTGGATGAATTCTATTACAATATGAACATCAGCATATGGGAGAGCAATTAATTTTCTTGATTCAAATGTGGCGTCATCTTTAATATTTCCTAGAGATGATGGTATATATTCTCTACTTATTATTAGTAATATAATTTCATCTCTTCTTTTCCTTTCCAGGTATATCACTCCAGTTAGATCAGGTCAGTGGTGTTTTCAATTTTTTTTACATATGTTGTATGATTCTTAGAATTTATATGCGTACAGGAAGCTTGATTTCATGAAAATCTAGATCTTAGTATATTTGAAATTTGCATGCCATACTTGGAATATTAAGTAGCCCATCAAGTGGCCCTCTGAAAATTTATTTGACAAGCATTGCTATTCTTTTATGGCCATGACAATATTCTCAGCACATGGGGACATGGTTCTATGCTATTCTATAGTCAAACAAATTTATCACTATTAATCTGAATAATAATTAGTACCAATATCCATTTGTCAGGTATCCAGGAACATAATCCGAAGTAGTTATTCTGTTAACTTTGCAGTGAGTTGCCAAGATCAAGGCACACAAATATGCCATCATAATAATTTTTAGCTGCTATTGAACTCTTGGCAAAGTACATGACATTGCCATTCTCCCTCGCCTTTTTTTTTTTTTTGTTACTGAAGCAACAAGTTTTTCATTCCTGTTGGTATTTACATCTGCAGTGGAAGATATTGAGGGACAATATCAAAGCCATAGATGAGGCCATCAAGGAGAACACATGATGGGAGCCGCCGAGCAGTCACGTATGGGCAAACTTTTGCTTGTCGTCTGACGCCTGATGTAGGAAGTAGTGGCAAGACTGGTTTTTGTTGCCCATATGCTGCCATGTTGCTTTTGTGCACTTGACCACCTGCTGTTGTAGGTGGCCGCATGGCCGAAAGGTTTGGTTTCTGCCTCGTGGTATGTAAACTTCGGATGACGTAACTTCTCACTATCTTGTAGCCAAAACCAGTTTGGTAGGAGTGCAGAACTAAGATTTGGTGTAAAAATGATCCTGTTTCTTACTTGCCTTATTATGAGATTATTATGCCAACAAGCATTGCTGTTTGGGATTGTAATTGGCGTGCTGGACTGCTGGTCGGACGGTCGGACGGTTTCAGGTCTAATCCTCGTTAGGCTCGAAGTAAAACCTTGGCTTCCATTCTTGGGCCAAGGTCTATTTGCTTCGATTGGGAAAGGAAAACCTACCTAATTATATATCACTGTCGTCTGACTTTAGTGCCCGAACTCTAAAATTGAATATTTTAGCCCCTATAACTCGTAAAACTTTAAAACCGTTAAATTACTTCTATGGCCTGGTTAGAAGTGGTTTTCAAGACAATTTTATTTTTTAGGTAAAAATTTGGTAAATGCTTGATAAATTTTTTTAGCCATTACTAGATAATATCTCTAAGCTTCCAAGATCCTATAAGAAAATCCTAGAGATATATTAGGAAACGATAAACCCCAATAAAATATTTAGAGTTCTTGAAAGTATATTTAAAAGCTCTCAGAAGGTAGATATAGGTCTAGGAAAATAGAAATATATTAAAAAACATGGAAATTTCTTAAAACATTCGATCGATGTCTAAACATGTTTTCAAAACAGTCTGTTTACTGCATAACCATGTGTTTTATGCAGTTTTAACATATGAATTTTTTTCACCATAGGATTAAGATCCAACAGCCTCTACCCTTATTCTACCTCCAGCCTACAGCCTCCACAGATCACAGATCACATATTACAGATCACAATTTTTTTCTATGGAAGGATAAATCACTGATCCGCCGCCGTCGCCGCCACCGTCGAAGCAGAATGTGTCGCCGACGGGGGACGCCACGCAGCGCCTGGCGCACTGCTTCGTGGAGGACCTAGAGGCGCGCCTCGCCGGCACGGGGAGCGTGCTGCACAGGTCGCTCGCGGCGCTGGACACGACGACCTTGCTTCAGGGCCAGAGTTCCTAAGGGCGTACCGGTAGTTCAACGCCATGTGCTGCTTCCCGAGGGTGGGCTTCGCGTTCTCTAACATGACCATCTGCCGCACCGTGGCGGGGAGCAGCCGGCTGCACGTCGTGGACTACGGCCTCCACCTGGGTCTCGCCGGTCGGCGGCGGCGGCGCCGGTGGTCACCGGTGAGAAAGAGAGATAAAAAATCCATGTGTTTTTTTGTGCTAAAACACATATGTGTTGTATAGCATTTTTGTTTCAAAATCTTCCATAACAAGAACACTTAAGGGCGTGATTGGTTGCAGAGCGAGCCTTGAGTCAGGATGGTCAGACTGTGTAGGACCGAAGAAGTCGGGTTGATCTCGTGCAGGTGGTCGTGTTTGGTTGTCTTGGCTATTGGTTCAGTACGAAACGGGGTTGTGTTTGGTTACATGCATGCATTAGTTTTTTTGGTGTCTGGCGCATGGGTCCCTGCATCCTAGGTGAATCAAGTCATCCTGCACCATGAGGGAAGGAGAAATCCAGAAGACGGAGCCATGCGGGATAGAGGAGGGAATCTGCACGGGAGGAAGCATGAGAAAAATGCGAGTAGAGCAACCAAACACAGATGAATGCACCAAAGGATACGGGATGGGACAAATGACGGTCCGGTTCGGGCAACCAATCACGCCCTAAATGTATGGTAATGCTATGATTAGGGCGTCTGTCCAGGCGTGTGCGTCTGGACACCCCTTTTCCCGAGCCTGCGCAGCGATCGGGCCCAATAGGCAATTGGCCTGCTTCCCTCTATGCTCTCTCCTCCATCTTTACCCCACGACAGAACCCCCACCGACAAAAATTCGCAGCTTCACCGCATCGAGCGCCAGTCCCACTCCGCGTCGCCGCAGCGCACCACACGGCGCCCCCATCCCGTTCCGTGCCACGTCTGCCGCCACATCGCCTCGAATCCTCCTCCAGAGCCTCCTCGATGCCGGCATGGTCAACGAGTCAGATGCCTTTGGCGGGGCGGGGGACACCAACGATTGTAACAGAACCGACCAATTATACGAAATTAAGTAAGAAAATCACCCGCCAGAGCAGACGATTTAGCAAACTTAAGCCCGTATAACCCAGTAGTCCGTGAAATCACGAAGGATTTCAAACCAACTCACATACCAGCCAAGATCGTAATAAGTTTAGCGGTCACCATCACATATTACATAAAAGTTCGCATCACAGGTACATCGGAGTTTAAACATAGTTATTACAACCCCAGTTCAAATAGAAGTAGCGGAAGCCATTTGTTCAAAACCACACACACTCACACGGAGTTCAAGTACAGTGCCAGCTGATGATCATCTCCAACAAAAGCATTAGACGAGACGTAAGGAATGACCATGCCCATGGTCCTAAGCATCACCCATCACAGGATAAAGGCAATTGATACAGTAGCCGTAATACATCTGCCCATCTGCAACAAGTGGGAATAAAACCCTGAGTACGAGAAGGTACTCAGCTAGACTTACCCGACATAATCAAAAATAAAGTGACACCAAGGATTATGAAGGGCTTTATAGTAGGGTAGCTAACTCATTTGCAAAAAGGCATTTTTAGCATTTCAAGAACCTTGCCAAAACATTATTGTCAAGTTAATTATTATTAACCTGTCGACTACATTTGCACCTATACTAGAGCAAGCATGCGATTAAGCAAATAATGATAATCAATGATCATTAACAACTTCCATAATGTCATATCCATTATAACTGTCCAAGTGTTCCATCAACATTACTACGATGAAGTAACTCAAGTCAAGTGTTCACTATCCAGTGAACGATGGCGATTTGAATCGATTATTAACCAGCTGGTAATTTATTCCTTACACAAACCTCACTCACCCGCTAAAGTGAGGTATCGGTCATCGAGTCAACTATCCAAGAAAAATCTCGAGTTTGCCAGGAACCACATGTACCCGGGGGCCGACCGACTGCCTTTCGGTATTATCATCGCGCCCCCGTGTCCTACCACACCTACTCCGGTACAGTGCACTGCGGGCAATCCACTCGGCCCGAATAATCTCCTAGCTTCGCGGTCGAAAGGTACGTTATTCGCACAGCTAAATGTAAGGCATGCGTTCAACATGACCCGAGGCCCAACAACGGTCGGTCCTTAATCGACACAGACGGAAAGCACTACAGTCCAAAACCCTGTAAGTCTCCATCCAGTCTCAACTTCAAATTAACACTTAGTTATACCATGACTACATAGTTATCCGAGCAGATCCAGGTAACCACCTATAGCTCGCAGGTGACAGGAAATCACCCGACTTCTACCGATCTAAGCCAGCTAAGCATTGACTCAACTACGGATACAAGGGTAACAAGGATATAGTATAACAAAGGTAAATAAGGTATAATGCAGCAACGGTTGCAAACAACTCCTGAACGTAATGCATCAATTAAAGTAAAGCATTAATTAATAATCGCAAACTAGGGAGAAAAATGCTCCGGGGCTTGCCTCTCTCGAAGGAGCTCGGGAGGTGATCGGTGCACTTCGGAAGTTCCTCAACGTCCTCCTCGTCTGCTTCGGTCACTTCTTGCGGCTGCACCTCGAGCTGCTCCTCGGGCTCCTCGGGTACGACGACCAGGCTCTCGATTTGCGATCCTGTATGATGCAGGTGCGTAAGCGCTTATGCAAAAGGTGCATCAGATGAAATGAACACAATGAATATGCTTGCATGCAAGGTAGATGAGCATGATTCGCTTTAATGGGGAGAGTATAATACAAATCTCATACAAGGTAGTCAACATCATCCAAGAACATGTACTACAAGCACATGCCATCTACTGCATTCTCTTCTACTACTAATATGCTAAGTCAACACATCTCATTAAATGCTTCAAAGATACACCAAAGCTTCACTAATTTCTTAATCATGCATAAAGCAACATTTGATTAACCCCTAATTAATAATAGGTTCGAATAGCAACATCTATTTTTATAGTATAGAAAAGTCTTAGAAAATTACCATAGCACAGTACTACCCTAAGTAGTCTACCATCAAATTTTTATGGCATTTGGATAAGTGGAATAGCCTACACAAAAATGACAAGCTTGGACCTAAATATGAGCATGAAAATACTTTGTATTATCAAAAGTGTCAAACAACAGATTTAGTATTTTTCCTAGGTTCTAAATAGTAAATAATCACTGTACAAAAATTATCACATGCATGTTTTATACAAATTTTGCTCTCTAGCAAAAATAACAAAAATCAGCCATTAAAGGCACTTGAACTACACCTCATAATTTTTCTACAGGACATGCATGGAATATATTTTTCCTAGAAAGTACATTACACAAGAAGAGTAACAAACTTGGAATCATATTTTCTGATCTTTCTATGATTTATTATGCCTTTCTCAAGAAAACAGCAATTTCAATGATTAAATAAAACTCCACAGAAAAGTGTCACCAAACTGACATGCAATATTTTTAAACCCTAGATCTAGTCATGAGGATCACAACAAAATTTATTTCACCATTTTTGGAGCAAAAATGAGTACACAAACATTTTCCAAAGTATTTCTCTTCCCAAATAATAAAAGAAAAACCGAAAACATCTTTCCTATTACTACCGGGCCGGCCCACGAGAACGACTGGCCCACGGTCGCTTTCGGCCTGAGTAACCGAGCAGAGGGAAAGGAGCGACGGCCTGACTCGGGGCTCCGGCCCAAGGCCGACCTGGCCCAGCAAAGGGCCAAGGGGAGACGGCCACGCTACGCCGGCGTTCCAGGCGCCATGGCAGCGCGGTAGCTGCCAGCGGGCCGACGGCCGTTGCCGGCCACGACCGGGCAAGAAGGAGCGCGCACTGGGTCCGTGAGAAGATGGCGAACACGAGAAGGTGACTCAAGGGGATAGAGAAGGAACGTGGAAGCCCTTTCCATGGCGAGGTCAAGTGCGGCGGTGCCATGACCGACGGCGACGAAACCGCTCAAGGTGGCTTTACCTTGCTCAAACGGTGACCTTGCAGCGAGCACCGGGTGTCGGAGAGCGAGGCGGAGTGATGTGCGCGCGATTGTGGGCGATGGTGGACCACCGGCGGCCAATTTTGCTGGTGGAGCTGCGGTGGCGAGGGCGGCACGAGCAGAGCTCGGTGCGGGGCAAGGGAGAGATGCAGCGCGGGAGAGGAAAAATGGGGATTGCTGGGAGAAGCGGAGCTGCTGGGGCTTGAAAATAGGCGAGGTGCGTGCTCGTGGGGGCCACGGGACGCCACCCGGCATGCTCTTGCCACGCGGCGCGGCATGCCTGACGCGGTCGGATGCGTCCGCGCGCGGGGTGGGGGGGGGGGAAGACAGCGCGCGGGCGTGGGCTGGGCCGAGGCAAAGGCACGGGCGCGGTGAGGAGCGCTGGGCTAGCTTCGGCTGATGGGCCAGAAGTGAGGCGGCGGCCCGTTAAATGAGATAAACATTTTCCAATTCCATTTTCAATAATAATTTCAAAAGCATATTTTGTCAAAAGTTTGAATACAAACTTTGCTCCAAAAAATTGTGCTAAATAATTCTAGATGATTTACAATTATAGCCAAACATATTTTATTAGCCTAGCAAGCATAATTAGGGCAAAAATAACTCTAAACAAGTGTATGCAACATTCATGTTTCATGAGCATGTTTCATATGTTTCAAAGCATTGTTTCAGTTATTATTTACATGATTAGGCATGTATGATTATGATGCTTGATGATGCATAATATGCATGATTTGTAGTGCCTAAATTCTTGCATAACACCGGGGTGTTATAGCCCTCCCCCCTATAAAAAATCTCGTCCCGAGATTTGGGTTACGAACCATTTGTTATAAAAATCTTCATAAGCTTTTTGTAGATATTCTTCTGTTTCCCAAGTTGCATCCCCCTCATCATGATGATTCCACTGTATCTTGTATGTTTTCACCACACTATTCTGAGTAGCACGTTCTTTAGTGTCTAAAACACGGACCCGTTGCTCACGATACACCAAATTTGATTTGAGTTTGATGCCTCAAGGTTCTATTCTTTCCTCTGGAACACGCAAACACTTCTTGAGTTGTGATACATGGAAAACTGGGAAGACGGTACTCATTGTCTCAGGTAACTCTAACTTATAAGCTACTGGACCCCTTCTTTCCAAGATCTTGTATGGTCCTACGAATCTAGCGGCAAGCTTTCTTCAGACTCCAAACCGTTTCTTCTTTATTGGCGTGACCTTCAGATAAACATAGTCACCAACTTCAAACACAAGGGGTCTCCTTCTTCTATCTGCATAAATTTTCTGACGTGATTGGGCCGCCTTCATATTTTGTTGAATAATATGAACTTTCTTCTCGGCCTCTTCTACAAAGTCAATACAATAATACCTTCTTTCTCCTGGCTCGACCCAATTCAGTGGTGTTCTACATTTTCTGCCATACAAAGCTTCGAATGGAGCCATCTTGATGCTTTCTTGATAACTGTTATTGTAAGCAAACTCAGCTAAAGGTAACCATGACTTCCATAAACCCCTAGAAGACAACACACATGCTCTTAACATATCCTCTAGAACAGCATTAACTCGTTCAGTCTGACCATCTGTCTGAGGATGATAAGCGGTACTACGAATCAAACTAGTTCCCAAGCCTTTGTGCAAATGTTCCCAAAAGTGAGCCATGAACTATGACCCTCTATCAGATACTATAGTCTTTGGTATACCATGCAACCTCACAATTTCTGCAATATACTTCTCGGCATATTGAGGTGGTCGATAATCTGTCTTGACAGGTAAGAAATGAGCGGTCTTGGTAAGATGATCCACAATCACCCAAATCAAATCATGTCCCTTTTAAGTAGTGGGCAAACCCGAGATAAAATCCATACTTATATCATCCCACTTCCAACTAGGTACGGACAAAGGTTGCAACAAACTGGCAGGTTTCATATGAATAGCTTTCACTCTACAACACGTGTCACATCTGGCAACATAGGCTGTAACTTCTTTCTTCATCTTGGTCCACCAATAATGAGGTCTCAGTTCTTGATACATCTTACTACTTCCCGGATGGATAGATAGCTTAGAAAGGTGAGCTTCATCCATGAGTTTATTCTTAAGCTCTCAATCCTTGGGAACCACAAGACGGTCGTCAAACCACAACACGCCCTGTTCATCCACTCTAAAGTTCTTAGACGGCTCTTCTTTTATTTTCTCTTTGATGTGAAATATTCCCTTATCTATTTTCTGGCCTTCTATTATCTTACTCTCCAAAGAGCAACTAATCTGAATACTATGTAACATAGCAGGATGCATCAGATCGAACCCATCTTCAAGTAATGGTTGCACATTCAAGCAATGTGACTTTCTACTCAAAGCATCTGCCACTACATTGGCCTTTCCAGGATGATACTGCACATTCAAGTTGTAATCTTTGATCAATTCTAACCATCTTCGCTGTCTCATGTTCAGCTCTGGTTGGGTAAAGATGTACTTAATACTCTTGTGATCTGTGAAAATATTGCACACATTACCAAGTAGATAATGTCTCCAAATTTTTAGGACATACACAACTGCAGCAAGTTCAAGATCATGTGTCGGATAGTTGACCTCGTGCTTTCTCAACTGACGTGAGGCATAAGCAATGACTCTTCCTTCTTGCATAAGAACACAGCCTAATCCAATTTTCGATGCATCGCAAAACACATCAAATGGTTTCTCAATGTCCGGTTGTGCTAGAACAAGAGCAGTGGTCAATAGTTTCCGCAAGGTGTGGAAAGCTGCTTCACACTCCTCTGTCCACACGAACTTGTGATCTTTTTGTAGCAGACTTGTCAATGGCTTGGAAATCTTCGAGAAATCTGGTATGAAACGGCGATAGTAACCAGCTAATCCTAAGAAACTTCTAACCTCAGGAATTGTGGTCGGTGCCTTCCAATCCATAACCTCTTGCACCTTACTTGGATCGACTAAAACTCCATTTTCTGACAGAATGTGACCAAGGAAAGGAACTTTCTTCAACCAAAATTTGCACTTGCTAAACTTAGCATACAGCTTATGATCTCTAAGTCTGGTCAAGACAATTCTCAGATGCTCTTCATGATCCTTCTCGTTCTCGGAGTACACCAGAATGTCATCAATGAACACAACCACAAACTTATCTAATTCTGGCATGAAAACTGTATTCATCAAAAACATAAAGTATGCAGGAGCATTTGTCAAGCCAAAGGATATGACAAGATACTCATACAACCCGTATCTGGTGGAAAATGCGGTTTTCGGTATATCTTGTGGCCTAATCTTGATCTGATGGTAACCGGATCTCAAATCTATCTTGGAGAACACCTTAGCCTTGGCTAACTGGTCAAACAGAACATCAATATGAGGCAAGGGATACTTATTCTTGATGGTTACAACATTAAGTGGCCTATAATCCACGCACATTCTCAACATGCCCTCTTTCTTCTTCTTCACAAACAAGGCGGGACATCCCCATTCAGACTTGCTTGGCCGGATAAACCCCTTTTTCGATAACTCTTCTAGTTGCTTCTTTAGCTCAACTAATTCATCCGGAGGCATCCGATAGGGTCTCCTTGAAATCGAAGCTGTTCTGGGGATTAACTCAATTCTAAACTCAATATCCCTATCTGGCGGAAGACCAGGTAGCTCATCTGGGAATACATCCGGAAACTCACACACTACCGGAATCTGATGAATAGGAATAACTTCACTAGCACATGTCACACTTATAAGGTCCATTCTCCGAGGCAATGGTACTTGGAAAGTACCCTCACCCTGGGGATCCTTAAGGGTAAGTACCTGACTTCCTGTATCTATAACTGCTCTCCAATCCTTCATCCAATTCATCCCTATAATGACATCCAGAACTAGTCCAGGCATAACTATCAAGTTCACTCGAAACTTTCTGCTACCTAATTCAAGGGTTGCCCCTCGAACCATCTGATTGGTCAAAACATCAACCCCCGCTGAACTTATATGATAACCATAACCCAATTCTGTGCATAGTTGTTCATGTTTTTGTGCAAATGCTTGACTCATAAAAAGAATGCAATGATCCAGAATCAAATAGAACAACTGTAGGGTGTTGGTTGACAGGAAACTTACCAGTGGTTATGGGCTCTCCCTCAGGAATCTCATCCACAGTCATACTATGCACCCGAGTAGTATAGGTCTGCTGCTTCTTCTTGGGCGGATAAGGACAGAACCTTGAGAAGTGGCCGGGTTGATCACAATTGTAGCAGGGTCCCCTTACTATACCAGTAGATCCCACAGCTCCCTTAGAACTGCCCTATACCACAGTTGCGGCTGCCTTGTTGGACTGCACTGCCATCTTGTAAGACTTCTATGGTCCCCTAAAATTCTAACCTCTCTGCTGTGGTGGCCTGAACCTAGCACCAGGTGCAGATGGACGATAGGGAGGACGACCTCCCGCAGGTGCTCTTGCTTGGGACGGACCACCTTCTAGTGCTCTCTTGCGAGTCTTGGCTGTGGTACTAGCGTTGTTGTTCTTTTCCTGCTTCAGACAATCACTGATAAAGTCATTGAATCTGGCGTGGGTGTTGGTACCCACATGCTTCATCATCTTTGGATTGAGTTCTCTCTTGAAACTGGCGATTCTCTTAGCATCGGTGTCAACCATGTCGGGAGCATAACGGCACAAGTTGTTGAAAGCATGCAAATATTGCGTCATGGTTTTGGTGCCCTGATTCAATGCCAAGAACTCTCCCAACTTCATCTCGGTCAGCCTGGGTGGAATATAAACTCCACGGAAGGCCTTAGTGAACTCTCTCCACGTAATCTGAGCATTTGGAGGGAAGGTGGTGCGATGGTGCTTCCACCACATTCCCGCTGGCCCTTGGAACTGATGTGCAGCATACTCAGTTTTTAGTACCTCAGTCAGCCTCAACACACGGAATTTATCTTCCATAGTGTTGATCCATTCTTCAGCATCGAGTGGTTCTGTTGCTTCCTTGAATATTGGCGGCCTGGTGTCCATAAAATCCTTGAAGTTGCTGTACTGATTCACCCCATTGCCACTACCCTGATTGTTACCATGTTGAACATTGTTGGCAATGGTACGCAGAAAATCCTCCATGTTCTTCTGGGATTGTTCCGTGTTGCGCTGACTCCTGAGCAACTGTGCGAAGAACACCTCTGGGGTGAGCGGGGGAGGAGGTGGCAAATGCGGTTCATGATGGGGCTCATTGTTGTTGACGTTGTTTCCACCACTACCACCTGTCCCAGCGCCATTACCACCTGTCTCAGCGGCCTCATAAGTGGTATGGCTAGTATTTGTCATCTGCATATTTCAGCAACAAGTAATGATTGAGTGAAGCTATAATAATTGTGAGTGAATGAAAAATTATGCCGTACTGAATTTACTGGAGAGAATAAGTTCATACAATAAAACAGAGGCACAATAATCGCATCCCAGTTAAAACAACATCACTAATTAAATTACTTCAAATGCAAACATCACGTCCATACAACCGAATTGCCAGCATACCTACACTGGACTTTTATGCGTTCAGATATCGCATTACTAGCCAAGTTCCAATCACATGCCAAGTCTCATAAGTTCAAAACAAGTTACATTAGGTTACATGCCGACAAAAGAAAGGTCATCGCGATAGGACCTAAACACTAGCACAAGGCAACTAGCCTACTCCTCGGGGACGTCGTCGGGGTCGGAGATGTCATCATCGCCCCCAGGTGAAACTATAGGCTCGTCCTCATCGTCGTCGTCGATGTCCATGCCAGCGGCGTCTAGAGGAGCATATGGGCCAACCCCATTGTAGAGCATGTGAAACTCCTCATGCTGGTTGACGTTGTACTCCTCTAGCTCATCGACCCTCTGTAGCAGAAGGTCCCTCTCGTTCTAGGCTTCATTCCTTTCCTAAACCAAATGTCCAATCATGCGGTCTGCATTGTTGTTGGCCTGAGTCAACGTATGCACCCGCTGCATAGCTCTATCACCTCTCTCTACCGCCTAGTCCTGCTGTAAGCTCATATCAGCCAACTGCTCCTGCAAACTAGCTATAGCATGTGTCTGCTTCTTCTTCTGCTTTCTTACCTTGAGCTTATCATCACCATGCAAGCTAGTCAAAGTCCAGTAGGTACACTCAAGACCCTGATACGCTCTGATAGCGGCAAACATAGCACTCATAGCATGGTTGTCGCTAGCCTATCCCTCAGATGGATCTCTGACCAAAGCACTTCCCTGAGGCTGAACCCAAATAGCATCACGAGAATCATCCCTAGGAAAGGTGCCAGCTAGAGCTGCTGCAAGCTCACTAGGAAATCTGCTCATGATGTCCCTGATGACACGGAAAGCTGCTCCCTCTGCACCCTCAATAGGAGTGCGACCCTCAAACCCCAAGGGCCAACCATCCCACTCTGGAGCATCACCAAGAGCAGGAACTGTGATCTCTACCACTGCAAGTCCATCCTCTGCTAACTGGCTCTCATTCCAAGAGTACACCGGCTCTTGACTCTCTAGGTATCCCACATCATGGAGCACTCTCCAAAGCAAGGTCGGCATGCCAAACTCGCTCAAGATGGTGTACGTGGTGCGGTGCTCCCTCAGGGCCAATTGACGTCGAGGTGCTCTTCCTCCGGTGGACTTACGAGCAGTCTGCTTCGTGCGGGCCATCTGTAGCAAAAAAATTTTATTACCCCGTGAGAACATATTTTAGGTGATACAACTTTTATCAAAATGAGATAATCAATTTATAAGGGGAGGAATGCATGACATGAATGAAATGCACAAGTAATATGATGTATGTACGTGTCGTACGTTCTCACAAACTTATGAAATAAATAATTTCTAGCGATGAATTCGGTGGCATACAAACGATCTCTCAAATACGTATCTAATACGTTCTACACAATAACGTTGTTATGTACCTGCAGAAGATTCATTTTAGCCCAATTCCCAATGAATGCATAAAAGCAGTAAATTTTATCTACACGCTCTACACGAATCCCCAAATACGCGTACAACGGTAGTAACTACCCGAACCATCGTCCTATTGACGGCATCGCCTCAACGGACAGAATACCCACACATGAGATACCTTTGTAAAACATGCGTAGAACATGTAATTACTCCAGCATCATATAAGCATTCACCCTAGATCGGCGGTGTATCCGATCATGCTCTCACAACTCACACTTACCGAGGCGTAGAGGCAAATGATCCATACACTACCACTCAAACAAGTGGCACTCATACAATAGCACGCCGTATGAGCAACGAACGAGAAATATGATGCAAGAACCCCAAGTCAGTACTTAATTAAGCCACCTAGAGTCCTTAACTGGGCATAAAGGATATGACCACTGGCACACTTTTTAGTTTGGAACTCATGTTTTTCAAACGCCTTTTTGTTTTAAATACACTTGTGAACAGTAACACGCTAAACCATGCTATGATACCAGCTGTAACAGAACCGACCAATTATACAAAATTAAGTAAGAAAATCACCCGCCAGAGTAGACGATTTAGCAAACTTAAGCCCGTATAACCCGGTAGTCCATGAAATCATGAAGGATTTCAAACCAACTCACATACCGGCTAAGATCGTAATAAGTTTAGCGGTCACCATCACATATTACATAAAAGTTCGCATCACAGGTACATCGGAGTTTAAACATAGTTATTACAACCCCAGTTCAAATAGAAGTAGCGGAAGCCATTTGTTCAAAACCACACACACTCACATGGAGTTCAAGTACAGTGCCAGCTGATGATCATCTCCAACAAAAGCATTAGACGAGACGTAAGGAATGACCATGCCCATGGTCCTAAGCATCACCCATCGCAGGATAAAGGCAGTTGATACAGTAGCCGTAATACATCTGCCCATCTGCAACAAGTGGGAACAAAACCCTGAGTACGAGAAGGTACTCAGCTAGACTTACCCGACATAATCAAAAATAAAGTGACACCAAGGATTATGAAGGGCTTTATAGTAGGGTAGATGACTCATTTGCAAAAAGGCATTTTTAGCATTTCAAGAACCTTGCCAAAAGCATTATTGTCAAGTTAATTATTATTAACCTGTCGACTACATTTGCACCTATACTAGAGCAAGCATGTGATTAAGCAAATAATGATAACCAATGATCATTAACAACTTCCATAATGTCATATCCATTATAACTATCCAAGTGTTCCATCAACATTACTACGATAAAGTAACTCAAGTCAAGTGTTCACTATCCAGTGAACGATGGCAATTCGAATCGATTATTAACCAGCTGGTAATTTATTCCTTACACAAACCTCACTCACCCACTAAAGTGAGGTATCGGTCACCGAGTCAACTATCCAGGAAAAATCTCGAGTTTGCCAGGAACCACATGTACCCGGGGGCCGACCGACTACCTTTCGGTCTTATCATCGCGCCCCCGTGTCCTACCACACCTGCTCCGGTACAGTGCGCTGCGGGCAATCCACTCGGCCCGAATAAGCTCCCAGCTTCGCGGTCGAAAGGTACGTTATTTGGCTAGCTAAATGTAAGGCATGCGTTCAACATGACCCGAGGCCCAACAACGGTCGGTCCTTAATCGACACAGACGGAAAGCACTATAGTCCAAAACCCTGTGAGTCTCCGTCCAGTCTCAACTTCAAATTAACACTTAGTTATACCATGACTACATAGTTATCCGAGCAGATCCAGGTAACCACCTATAGCTTGCAGGTGACAGTAAATCACCCGACTTCTACCGGTCTAAGCCAGCTAAGCATTGACTCGACTGCGGATACCAGGGTAACAGGGATATAGTATAACAAAGGTAAACAAGGTATAATGCAGCAACGGTTGCAAACAACTCCTGAACGTAATGCATCAATTAAAGTAAAGCATTAATTAATAATCGCAAACCGAGGAGAAAAATGCTCCAGGGCTTGCCTCTCTCGAAGGAGCTCGGGCGGTGATCGGGGCACTCTGGAAGTTCCTCAACGTCCTCCTCGTCTGCTTCGGTCACTTCTTGCGGCTGCACCTCGAGCTGCTCCTCGGGCTCCTCGGGTACGACGACCGGGCTCTCGATTTGCGATCCTGTATGATGCAGGTGCGTAAGTGCTTATGCAAAAGGTGCATCGGATGAAATGAACACAATGAATATGCTTGCATGCAAGGTAGATGATCATGATTCGCTTTAATGGGGAGAGTATAATACAAATCTCATACAAGGTAGTCAACATCATCCAAGAACATGTACTACAAGCACATGTCATCTACTGCATTCTCTTCTACTACTAATATGCTAAGTCAACACATCTCATTAAATGCTTCAAAGATACACCAAAGCTTCACTAATTTCTTAATCATGCATAAAGCAACATTTGATTAACCCCTAATTAATAATAGGTTTGAATAGCAACATCTATTTTTATAGCATGGAAAAATCTTAGAAAATTACCATAGCACAGTACTACCCTAAGTAGTCTACCATCAAATTTTTATGGCATTTGGATAAGTGGAATAGCCTACACAAAAATGACAAGCTTGGACCTAAATATGAGCATGAAAATACTTTGTATTATGAAAAGTATCAAACAATAGATTTAGTATTTTTCCTAGGTTCTAAATAGTAAATAATCACTGTACAAAAATTATCACATGCATGTTTTATACAAATTTTGCTCTCTAGCAAAAATAACAAAAATCAGCCATTAAAGGCACTTGAACTACACCTCATAATTTTTCTACAGGACATGCATGGAATATATTTTTCCTAGAAAGTACATTACACAAGAAGAGTAACAAACTTGGAATCATATTTTCTGATCTTTCTATGATTTATTATGCCTTTCTCAAGAAAATAGCAATTTCAATGATTAAATAAAACTCCATAGAAAAGTGTCACCAAATTGATATGCAATATTTTTAAACCCTAGATCTAGTCATGAGGATCACAACAAAATTTATTTCACCATTTTTGGAGCAAAAATGAGTACACAAACATTTTCCAAAGTATTTCTCTTCCCAAATAATAAAAGAAAATCCAAAAACATCTTTCCTATTACTACTGGGCCGGCCCACGAGATCGACTGGCCCACGGTCGCTTTCGGCCTGAGTAACCGAGCAGAGGGAAAGGAGCGACGGCCTGACTCGGGGCTCCGGCCCAAGGCCGACCGGGCCCAGCAAAGGGCCGAGGGGAGACGGCCACGCTACGCCGGCGTTCCAGGCGCCATGGCAGCGCAGCAGCTGCCAGCGGGTCGATGGCCGTTGCCGGCCACGATCGGGCAAGAAGGAGCGCGCACTAGGTCCACGAGAAGATGGCGAACACGAGAAGGTGACTCAAGGGGATAGAGAAGGAACGTGGAAGCCCTTTCCACGGCGAGGTCAAGTGCGGCGGCGCCATGACCGACGGCGACGAAACCGCTCAAGGTGGCTTTACCTTGCTCAAACGGTGACACTGCAGCGAGCACCGGGTGTTGGAGAGCGAGGCGGAGTGATGTGTGCGCGATTGTGGGTGACGGTGGACCACCGGCGACCAATTTCGCCGGCGGAGCTGCGGTGGCGAGGGCGGCGCGAGCAGAGCTCGGTGCGGGGCAAGGGAGAGATGCAGCGCAGGAGAGGAAAAATGGAGATTGCTGGGAGAAGCGGAGCTCCTGGGGCTTGAAAATAGGCGAGGCACGTGCTCGCGGGGGCCACGGGACGCCACCCGGCCGGCGTCGCCAGCATGCTCTCGCCACGCGGCGCGGCATGCCTGACGCGGTCGGATGCGTCCGTGCGCGGGGGGGGGGGGGGGCGAGAAGACAGCGCGTGGGCGTGGGCTGGGCCGTGGCGAGCGAGCTGGGCCGAGGCGAAGGCACGGGCGCGGTGAGGAGCGCTGGGCCAGCTTCGGCTGATGGGCCAGAAGTGAGGCGGCGGCCTGTTAAATGAGATAAACATTTTCCAATTCCATTTTCAATAATAATTTCAAAAGCATATTTTGTCAAAAGTTTGAATACAAACTTTGCTCCAAAAATTGTGCTAAATAATTCTAGATGATTTACAATTATAGCCAAACATGTTTTTTAGCCTAGCAAGCATAATTAGGGCAAAAATAACTCTAAACAAGTGTATGCAACATTCATGTTTCACGAGCATGTTTCATATGTTTCAAAACATTGTTTCAGTTATTATTTACATGATTAGGCATGTATGATTATGATGCTTGATGATGCATAATATGCATGATTTGCAGTGCCTAAATGCTTGCATAACACCGGGGTGTTACAACGATAACCTCCTCCGGGCGCTCTTCAACGCGGACCTCCCTTGTGGGGACCTCAATCTCGGCTTGTGGAAGGTCCTGGCCGTCGCAGCGCTCTCCTTCGATGGTGTGCCCGCGCTGCTTGGGTACCTCGTCCAAGTAGCAAGGTGACATTTGCACAACGCTTGTTACAAGTTTATGTTTCAAGTGTTTTATATGTTTCATCAGAATATTTATGTTGTAAAAGTAGAACGTGATGTTGCACATGTTGCAATGGCTATACACGTATGTTTCAAGTGTATGTTTCAAATATTTCATCTGTTTTTTTAGACGTACGTTGCAAGTGTTTCATCTGGATGTTGCATATATTTCACACGTATGTTGCAAGTATTTTATCTTGATGTTGCATATATTTGCAATGGTTTTCAAGAGTTTTCAAGTGTTTTGCAAGTGTTTCATATGCATGTTGCAAGTGTTTCATCTGTTTCGTACGTATGTTGCAAGTGCTTCGTCTGAATATTTTAAAAGTAGATCGAGATGTTACACATGTTGCAATGTGACCCACTCTGCCACAACCGCTTGCTACAGCTGCTTGGGCGTCGTGCATGCGCGTGGGGGAGTGGAGGGATGGAGCGCTGCTCGACAGCGGGTGCGGGAAAGCGGAGGGCGATGATGGTAGGGGCGCAGACAGTCCCCACGTGGCATGCGAGTGTGGCAAGCGGAGGGAGCTCGAGTGTCCGGACAGAGGCGCAAAGTGGGGGCACAGTTTCATGGGAGCAGCATTCGCCAGCGTCAGGAGCAAAAACGGACCGTAGCCACGGGAGTTCGGACGTTCGGGCGCTGTGTTGGTTTTCATCCTATATCTTTGTTACGAAAAGTTTTTAAAACATTTTTGGACACCAATTAGTATGTTTTGGGATTTTTTTTAGATTTGTCTAGATATTTTCATTTTCTTAGAAATAATTATAATTTTTGAAAGTTTCTAGATAGATTTTCACAATCTCTAAATATTTTATTTGGGTTTGTGGTGTTCCAATAAATCTCTAGGATTTTTCTCATATTTTGTAGAGGTTCAAAAAAATTCTCTTGTCTTTTTTAAAAAATCTTATCAAATATTTATCGTATTTTTCAACAAAAAAGATGAAACCGTCTTAAAAACCACTTCTAACATATGGACATGAGTTAATTTAAATGCTTTTGAGAGTTAAAGATGTAAAATGATTGATTTTTAGGTTCGATGAGGAAAATATAGTTTAGAGAGGTAAAAATGACTTTTTATATTGGAAAACTTGTTCTTTGCTAACTGTCGGGGATCTAATACCGGGGTACCCAATGAGGTAGCACTAATGACCATCGAATGTTGACGCTTCCAGTCAGACAAAGAGCACTACTACGCTTCTTGCTCGAACGACGGAAGACTGGTTCTGCCTCGCTCGACGTCCGAGGGCAGGCTCCGCCCCGCCCGACCCCCCGAGGGCTGGCCTCCGCCTTGCCCAATGACTAAGGGCTGGCTCCGTCTCGCCCGACGTCCGAGGGCGGGCTCCGCCTCGCTCGACCCCCGAGGGCTGGCCTCCGCCTCGCTCGACGGCTAAGGGCTGGCTCCGCCTCGCCCGACGTCTGAGGGCAGGCTCCGCCCCGCCCGACCCCTGAGGGCTGGCCTCCGCCTCGCCCAACGGCTAAGGGCTGGCTCTGCCTCGCCCGACGTCCGAGGGCAGGCTCTGCCCCGCCCGACCCCTGAGGGCTGGCCTCTGCCTCGCCCGACGGCTAAGGGGCTGGCCCCGTCTCTCCCGACGTCTAAGGGCAGGCTCCGCCTCGCCCGACGACCGAGGGCGGTCTCCGCCTCGCCCGATGATTGAACCCTGCTCCTTTATGATGATAAGCACAGGGTACGACTGGACATTCGAGTCAAACGCAGTACCTAGGACCATGCCCTGCATGCCTGCAGAAAGGTACCGTCAGGATATGATGGGACGGGCGCTTTAGGTCCTTTCCGACGTAATAGTGCCCGAATAGCGTTGTAGACGCCGAGTTTTGTCCCACAGTGTAGTAGGCGCCGCCTTCAGTCCTCGGGCGCGGATACTAACACAGGCATACGACAGCCATTATGGTCAAAGACAGAAATCACATCATCTACGGTGACGGACGTATGGTCACTTCCCCTGTTACTCCCCGAGGGGTCACAGCTCTGCTCTCCGGCGCACCGCACCGTCCGCCGACGTAGGATGGGACGCACCCACTTGCTAAATGAGGCCAGGGCATGGCCTACGAGGATCAGCGAACACACCACCTCTGACACGGCCTGCCGTGTTAAGCAGGGCAGGCACAGGGAAAAAAGGAAGACCCGGCTCCCTCAAAGGACCTTCTATACCTTCGGTATTTTCCTTTTTCTCCGATCTGTAACCCCTGCTCCCCCCTTGGTCTATAAAAGAGAGGGCAGGGCTCCCCACTAGAGGGACCGACTTTTGACGGATCAGTTCAACATACACAACACATCACGCATACGGCCCAGCAGCGACCGAGCTCTTGACATCCCTTTCGACCATTCCATCAGAGACCTAGGACCTCTCCCTCTCTCGACCGTTTGTACCCCCCTACTACGAACCTTTTCTGGTACTAATAATACGAGCGGCAGCAGACTGGACGTAGAGACATTCAGCCCGAACTAGTATAAACCTCGTGTCCTTTAGTGCACCATCCGAGCCTAACACGCAACAATCATAAATTTACTAGCCGGTGTTGGTTCGAAACACCGACACTAACTGTATTGATCTGGTATGTATTTGATGGGATCCACACAGCCAAACCCATAGGATGGTAAGACGTGGGTGGTTCGAACGAAAGTTGCTGAAACTTTATCCGACTAGCATGGTAGCGACAACAAAACGCTTGGTTAACAACTTTTAATATTATACAAGAGCCTCAGATCAGTAGGAACAATAGATGGAGTAACTTCCTGCTACACAAATTTGGAATTAACCTAGATTTACGCTATGTCTTGTCTAGAAACCAAAACGATTTATAATTTGGAATCGAGAGAGTAATCAACAATTGATCCAAAAGGAGAGTAGTCAACAACCATATTGTCCTAAACCATGTATATACACTGGTGAATGCTTACCAGATATGCTACACACATCTAAGCTATGTACTGCAGAGAACACCGCCTATTGACCAATTACTTCATTCACTAGCGGTGGCCATATCGTGGCAACCCCACCACCACCGCAATCAAAACCCGAAGCCGGCTGCATGTTTGTACTTTGTACAGACCTTCTCATGAATAATGAATAATGAATAATGAATAATATACCAGCTGAAACCAGCTTAGTTGCAACAGAATTGGACCAGTAACCTCACATAAAAGTTGGGTGGGAATGTGGGATACGTCCTTCTCCGTGACCCCCAGGCCACCAACCCTATAGACACCAGAAAATCTCATTGTTTCAAACACAGGGAACTAACGTGAACAAGGTCTCAACAGCCATTTTAATTTCTTACAGTATGTTGAAAAAATTCGCAGTCTCGCTTCTAATAATTTTATTTATCACGGTAGCTAAATACTTGTAGCTGGTGTCGTTGTTAACGCTCTACTTCTTCCATTTGTAAATAATATGAAGTTTTGGACATTTATATGCATGCATGATCCCCAATATGTATATAAATTTGACCATAGCTTTTTATATTATTTATTTATGAACATGATAGGTTCGCAATTTGTAAAATTATATGCACTACGAAAATACTTTTCACTACACAGTACATCATGTTTCTGTATGATCAACTTTAAGTAAGGGCATGTTTGTGACTTTTACGCTTCACATTTTTTTCAGCTAAATAGATGCGGCGCCACAAACCTTGCTCTAGAAAAAAAAAAGTTGTGATTGAGAGAGTACGGTGCTCTAGAAACTTTAGATTTTTGTGAAACTGCCTCAGCATAGAGTTTATAAAGCAAAGTTGGTGCAGCATGCAGTTTCAAAGAGACCCTAAATAACTTAACTCCTTCGCATGCATATGCATGGTTGTTGACTCCTTGGCATACATATGAATGGTCGTTGACCGGTTCAAGTCAGTCCCCAGCAGCTCGGCGGCAGCCAGTTACATACCACTGTCCACTGGTATAGCCTATAGGAATCCACAAGCACGCATGTCCTTTGTCTGCGGAACGCTGCGAACTGAACGAGATCACCACGCACGTCGTACAATGGTACTGCTATAAATAGAACGCACCTCCTGCTAGCTTCTCCAAACCACGCAAACCATCGATCCCTCTCTAGCTAGCTAGTCCATCTCATACTTGCTGCTCTCAGCTAACTAAGCTACCTAGCTAGAGCCCAGCCCCCAGGAGCGAGCGGGAGAGCTAGCTAACAGCTAGTCGGTGTGTCGTCGTCGACTCGACGTCGTCGTCCATGGGGAGCCCACCGGCCACCGTCCACGAGATGAGGCGTGCGCAGCGCGCGGATGGGCCGGCCGCCGTGCTCGGCATCGGCACGGCGAACCCGCCGACGTGCTTAGCCCAGGACGAGTACCCTGACTACTACTTCCGCGTCACCAACAGCGAGCACCTCACCGACCTCAAGGGCAAGCTCACCAGGATCTGCAACAAGTCCGGCATCAGGCAGCGCTTCATCCACCTCAACGAGGAGCTGCTCGCCGCCAACCCGGACTTCACCGACCGCACGCGGCCGTCCCTGGACGCGCGCGTGGACATCGCCTCCGCCGCCGTCCCGGAGCTGGCCGCGACGGCCGCGGCCAAGGCCATCGCCGAGTGGGGCCGCCCCGCCACCGACATCACCCACCTCGTCTTCAGCACCTACTCCGGCGCGCGCGCCCCGAGCGCCGACCGCCGCCTCGCGTCCCTGCTGGGCCTCCGCCCCACGGTGTCCCGCACCATCCTCAACCTCCACGGCTGCTACGGCGGCGGCCGGTCGCTCCAGCTCGCCAAGGAGCTCGCGGAGAACAACCGCGGCGCGCGCGTCCTCGTTGCCTGCTCCGAGATCACGCTCATCGCCTTCTACGGGCCCCAAGGAGGCTGCGCCGACAACATCCTCGGCCAGGCTCTGTTCGGCGACGGCGCCGGCGCCGTCATCGTCGGCGCCGACCCCGTCGCGCCCGTCGAGCGCCCGCTGTTCGAGATGGCCTTCGCCTCGCAGACCACGATACCGGAGACCGAGGACGCCATCTCCATGCAGATCAACAAAGGTGGCATGGAGTACCACATCTCCAACCAGGTGCCTCGTCTGCTGGGGTGCAACGTGGAGCGCTGCCTTATCGACGCGTTTCGCGCGCTCGGCGTCAGCGCCGCGTGGAACGACCTTTTCTGGGCGATCCACCCCGGCGGCCGTGCCATCCTGGACCACATCGAGGGAGTGCTCGGGCTGGACGACGGCAAGCTGGCGGCGAGTCGCCACGTGCTCAGCGAGTTTGGCAACATGAGTGGCACCACGGTGATCTTCGTGCTCGATGAGTTGCGCCGCCGTCGCACAGTGATGGCCAAGCAGGGAGGGGAGGAGCCGGAGTGGGGAGTGATGATGGCTTTTGGACCGGGAATCACAATCGAGACCATGGTGCTCCACGCCCCTAGCAACCTCGACCTGGAGGGAAATTAACAATTTAAACATCAACCAAAAGGACTACATCTTCTATATAAACATCAACCAAAAGGACTAACTTTTATATAAACCCGGTACATAGGTTGCCCTAGCTAAAATAAGGAGCATCTCCAAGAGTTTCTAAAACACTCTCCTAATCTAAATTTTTTAGCAAAATTAAGAAAAACAGGTGTCCAACAGTTGCTAAAATCAACTCCTAATCTTTTAGCACTTCTAAAAACCGAGTCCTTTGCGCGTAAAGATACGCGCAGTTGCGCTCGCGTGGATCCTGCCGCGACTAGGTGAACCGTGCGTACGTGCCGGCGTGCCGGCGTGCCGCCCTTCTCGCCGACTCAGTCGAGGAAGAACCCTTCGCCGAACCCCAGCAACCGCGCCATGGCCATGAGCACGCGCTTCGCCACCTGCTCGGCGTGCTCGCTGCCCCAGGGCGTACTCGTGCAGGAGCCTCCCGAGCACCGACCGGAGCTTGCCGGCCTCCTCGACGTCGCCGGGGTCGGCAAGACTGCACGTCCACGGTGGGGATGGCTCATCGACTCGCCGTACGCCGACGGCGGCCTGATCGACTTCAAGAAGACAGACCGCGGCCGCGGCAGGGGCTTCCAGCTCCTCGTACGCTGCGGCGGGCACGAACAACAGCGGGCAACAACCCCGCGGGCAGCGGGTCCTACTCGTACGAGGCCATACGGAGGCACTGCAAGGCGGAGGCGCCGGCAACGCTGCTGCTGAGCCTGGTCGGAGTTTGATTTATTTGGTTCGGTAGGCCGTCGCGGCTGCCGGATCGATTAGTTGGTTGATTTTATTAACCTAATTATAATTGTTGAGGCACCGCGAGATGGATGCAGGCATAGTCGTCGTCGTCGTCGTCGTCGTAGGGGTCTAGGGGATAGGGGATGGAAGGCCGGCCGCGCCGATTGGCATGGACGAGGTCAGTCAGACTCAGACCTCGCCGGCGGCAGCTTCTCGTAGCTTGTGGTGCCAAATTTAGATTTTTTTAAAGCGAATTATTAGAAACTCTTGGAGATAACCTTTATGATTTCTCCTAATATCGTTTTAGGAGTTGTAAAAGTATATGTTTTTAGGAAGAAAATATAGGATACTCTTGGAGATGCTCTACAGCCGTCACTGCTCCATAAGGTGGAGTGTTAAATTTGTTCCTTAATTGTCAGCCTGCTATTATATTGTTGTGTTATATTTATGTTTGTTTAGTCTATGCCTCTATATAACTATATAATAATATTAAAAACAGAAAGATTATCAGTCTGTGATCACTTTCTCCCTGTCTGTCATTCCTCACTCCCACTCCTTTCCTTACATCCCTTAGTCTGACCCCTCTTGTTGACAAGCAAAATCAAGGGCCTCTTTGGCACGGCTTATGCCGGCTTCGGCTTCATCTATTTTGCGCAAATCGAGGCACGGTAGTGTGAAACCGTTTTGTAAGCCAGGGTTAAAATGAACTAGAAGCCGGGAAAAGATAGTTTTTCTTGCTTCACCGGCTTTGGCTTCACCGGTGAAGCCGTTTTGGACGAGCCGTGCCAAATGGGACTTAAACCTTCGCGGGAGCTGCACCACTCGCCCTGGTCGGTCAACAGCTTCCCCATCCCCATCCCACACAACTCGACGCACAAAGGTGGCTCAGTTTCTATTTTTCTAAATCTTATGCGCACAATAACCAGCTATTTAAGTTGAGCCACATACAGGCTGTGCTATGTGGGACATCACTGCTGGCTCAGGCAATGACCCAGGAGTGATATGTGGTTTTGCGAATTGAATCAACAGGGAAATTAAGACATCATTGTTGCCTTGTCGGTTTGTATTGATCCGACAGTGTTAGCTGCCGTTGGATCCTCCTAACAGCAATTAATTGCTTCTCGACCGTTGGGTCCACCTACCACCATTGTTTCTAGTTATAAAATATGTGTCCGGACGTAGCCACAGATAGATGATGTCCCCCCGGCCGCTTGTAGTCCCACAGCAATCTAGTACGTACAACTAGCTAATTGGTTCACTGTTTTTAGTCTTAGTATGTGCTCTATGTGGGAGAAACATACACCTGTTGTTCATAGTCAAGATGGTGTACGAGATGTACTAGAAGAATGTACATGAAGATGGAGCCACGCTGAAGCCAGGGTGCGCTGGTAGCAATGCTAGCGTGCTCCGGTTGGCTGTTGTTCTATGGCTCAAGAGAGGCATTGGCTCATTTTAACTCGCAGCCCTATGACTTTTCAGCCCCTCCGACCGCTCTTGCACGTTTGAGAGTTGAGACCCCACTCAACTACTAGAAAAATATACTTGAGGTGGTTATAATATAATATGTTTGTAAAGTTCAACGGTAATATTGGTCTAGTCTAAAAAAGGTTTTACCTATTTTCAAAAAGGTCATCTTTGTTATCATATATGTGATTTTATTTTAAGATCTTTGTTATCGTATATTTTATGTACCCTTAACCTGCAATATGGCATACATGTTGTTGTCCAAGAGAGTGTTAGATTTTTTTTTGGAACGATTCGGTATTTTTTTATAGCTTTTAATTTTATAGAATGGGTGAAGCATAAATAGATAAGTACCATTCCCATCATCGTTTCTCATGAATATTTGATAGTTTTTTCTCCTGTTACAATGCACAACATATTTGCTATAATATTAAAGAGGGATTCTTCAACGTCCTTTTTACTTCACAAAGTGCCCTCACACCTCTCCCTATGCCTTATGCATATGTGAACTGCTACCAAGCGCTATCTAGGCTGTGTTTAGTTCCCAAAAAGTTTCCCAAAAAGTGCTACAGTAGCCATCACATCGAATCTTGCGATACGTGCATGGAGCATTAAATATAGACGGAAAAAAACTAATTGCACAGTTTGGTTGGAAATCGCGAGACGAACGTTTTGAGCCTAATTAGTCTATAATTGAACACTAATTGCCAAATAAAAACGAAAGTACTACAGTAGCCAAATTCCCAAATTTCGCGAACTAAACATAGCCCTAATCTATCCCTAATGTCAAATCACGAAGAGTTTCTTCCTTTTCGTCCATATTATAAGAGATAGTGATGTAATAACTAGATATAAGATGGAAACTAATTTAGTCGGGCATGGTTGTTACTTCTTAAAGTGCTCTCGCACCTTCTGTGTTCTGTAGGCAGGTAACTCACGCTTGAGTTGGAACAACGTGCCTCCAGCAATGGTATAGAATCCGATTTTAACATATTATGTTCCATTACAACGCACGAGCATGTTGGCTAATATCTAATAATTTGCATACTATAGGTCAAACAACTTTTATTAGGAAACATACAACACTTGTGAGTTGGGATGAAAATGGACGGAAAAAATCTCATCCCATCCTGACCTGTTTTTCTACTTTTGTTCCATCTGTTTCTAGGACCCATTTACGGAAACGACAAGGGGTGTTTCTCGTCTATTTTTATGGGATCTCGTTGTCTACTTTTATCCCCCCCCCCCCCATTTCTAGGATCCAATTTATGGAAATGACATGGGGTGTTTCTCGTCCATTTTTTGTGGGATCCCGTTTTCATCCGTGGTAAACCCGTATCCTATTTTCATCTCACTTTCAATCTATTTGGGATATGTCCAACAATTACATGTCCTTATGTTATGTTAGTACATCTACTAATCACCAATTATACGTGTTAACACATATGACATGCAAGTGAATAAGATCCACGTCCATCTGTGTATATTTTACATGCATAATCATAACTTAACTTTTCGTCTTTCCATTAGTATTTGTCCGCTTCTGTATGTCCGCAGATCCCAATTTTGTTTCTGATCTTGACTTTCCCGAACCCGATCTCATTTTACGACAAAAAAATATAGAAATGGAAATAGGAGAGGGATTTTCTGCACGTTTTTATCATACTTATGAGGCCAATACATACCGTATGATCTATGCATTCAATGATTCCTCGAATCCCTCGTGTGGTTGGGTCGAACCATAGGTTTGAAATTTCATCCTAGTAACGTACTAGAGTCGTAGCAAAAACAAAGTAATTAGCTTCTCCTTAACCATGAAAAACTTGGATTGATTTTTGATAAATTGGATAGGAAAAATGAACATAGCAATTTCTGAGCCATACGAGGTAGGAAACTCTTAAGTATGGTCCTAGAGAAAGGAATTGCCTATTTTGACTGAGGAAAACAGACCATTCTATTTCTACCGGGGATTTAGAAATTGTGCAAGCTTGTTTGATCAGGTTGGTGAGTATTGGAAACAAGTTATAGCGCTTACTTAAGGAAATTATATTGAAGCAAAGAACTGATTGAGATTAAGAAGCACTTTGAATTTGGACCATTCTTTATTTTTGTAAAATGGGTGGTTTGGTTGAAGATCAAATAAAAACTTCATTATAAATTGATCGAGAATTCCATCGAATAGCGCGCCTTGACAACAAAAACACTTGCTTAGCAAGTACTACTAAATACGAAGAGAAATAATAAGAGGACTAATTGGAATAATTGAATCAGTCTGCATCCTTCCTAGCACGATGCTTAATCCTCCTTTATTCCAGCGCCACTGCCAATGGCTCCGGTCATGTCGGCGAAGATGGAGAGAGCTCCGACACAGAGGCCTCCCACAGCGGCCGCCGTGGGGATGTGACGTTTGAGCTGTGCACAGGTAGCACCATCACGCCTTACAGGCATGGCCAGGCGCTGGTCTGCGAGCTGCCTCGCGACGTCCCTCGCCGACGACCCCGAAGTGATCACCCAAAACTGAGAGAACAGCGCGCACGAGGCGAGTAGCAGTACGGTGTGGATGAGCGCGTGGAGCGGGTCGGCTGCCACACTGGACGGCGGGGTGGCGTAATAGGCGAGGCCGTCGATCAGGACGGCGGCGTAGCTGGCCTCCTTCCACACACCAAGCAGACGGCCGAGGACGCCACCGCCGAAGTGACTGTAGTGGAGCAGCTGCGACACCATGTAGAGGGCCGATACCATGGCGGAGTACAGGAAGATGGGCATGGTGGAGGTGTAGAGAAGCTTGATCGGGAAGCTGACCCGCCGCCCACGCCTCTCCCTCGACTGCAGGGGCAGCAGCATTCGGATGCCCTCGAGGTAGACCGCCGTGAGCAGGACGAGGCAGGTGGCCAGCAGGTTCGTCACGTTCGGGAGGTGGCGGCAGAGCATGGTGGCGACGAGCGCACGGGGGTTGCCGACCCCGACGACAGCCTGGTGGATGACAGCGAGGACAATGCCCTCAAACTCGGGGCCCATCCGGTGTTCACGGTCACGGGACTAAACGCCTGCCAGATCACATTCCCACAGGTGTTAGTGGCGGAGAGCAGGGAGATGGCGGAGCATGTAAAGTAATATGCTGCTCTCATGCGCGCCAGGGCAGGCGTCGAAAGGGCTCCCTACTATTGCACTGTAGCTGTGGCAGGGACATGCGTCGAAAGGCTCCCCTATCGCACTATAGCCACAGCAGGGGCAGGCACCAAAGTCAGCCATGCTGTCTCATCTAGTCACTGTAGCACCATGACAGCCTGACATGTCTGTGTACTAGAATTAGATGGGTAGAGTTATATTTATAGATTCCCACTACAACTCAGTAAAGTAAGCGAGTTCAGTTTTGCCATCTCTTCTGCAGAGCTCCAGCCAACGCTGGTGTTTGTGTTGTGTGTGTGCGCTCTGTTCTTCCTCCCTTCTTGTACATCTAGCCATAGTGTGTGGTCGACAACTCCGGTGATCAGTCGGCTCACCCATGTGGAAGATCCTGGGTCCAACAAGTGGTATCGAAGCCGTACAAGCGACATCGCCGAACTAACCGCTGGCAATGACGGGCGGTTTGGAGATGGGCGACAGCAGCGGTGCTGCTGTGGCTGCCCAGCCACAACAAGAGGTCGTCATGCGCACGGTGCAGGAGATCAGCGGCACTAGTTGACGGACGCTGACTCGCACCAACTATGGCGAGTGGGCGGTGACCATGAAGGTCAAGCTCAGAGCCCGACGACTCTAAAATATCATTGACAAGGGCATCGAGAACGAAGAAGACAACATGTCAATGTTACAGGCTATCTTCGTTGTTGTGCCAACGGAGTACAGGAAGCCATTGGGGGCGAAGAACTCTGCTAAGGAGGCGTGGGAGGCCATTGCAGCGATGCGCATCGGCTCCGACCGCGCAAAGAAGGTGATGGCCCAGCTGTTGAAGCAGGAGTACGCCAACCTCAAGTTCAAGGATGGTGAGTCAGTGGAGGACTTCTCCCTCCGCCTACAGCCACTAAAAGGTCCTAATGGCTAGAGGGGGGTGAATAGCCTAATAAAAATTTCTACAACACTTAACAAAATGGTTAGACAATTATGAGGCGAAGCAAGTGTTGCGCTAGCCTACTCAAAATGCAAGCCACCTACCACAATTCTAGTTTAGATAGTATCTATTCACACAATAGCTATAACACTACCCTATGTTAGTGTACTCTTAAAGGCTAACTAAAGAGCCACACCAACCAAGCTAGCAAGCTCTCACAACTAGCTACACTAAAGAGCTTGATAACTAGTTTGCGGTAATATAAAGAGAGTGGTCAAGAAGGTTATACCGCCGTGTAGACGAAGGAACCAATCAATCACAAGAATGAATAACAATGAAGACCAATCACCTCAGAATCAATGATGAACACAATGATTTTTTACTGAGGTTCACTTGCTTGCTAGCAAGCTAGTCCTCGTTGTGGCGATTCACTCACTTGGAGGTTCACGCGCTAATTGGCTTCACACGCCAAACCCTCAATAGGATGCCACACAACCAACACAAGATGAGGATCACACAAGCCATGAGCAATCCACTAGAGTACCTTTTGGCTCTCCACCGGGGAAAGGTCAAGAACCCCTCACAATCACCACGATCAGAGCCGAAGACAATCACCACCCTCCACTCAACGATCCTCGCTACTCCAAGCCATCTAGGTGGCGGCAACCACCAAGAGTAACAAGCGAATCCCACAGCGAAACACAAACACAAAGTGCCTCTAGATGCAAACACTCAAGCAATGCACTTGGATTCACTCTCAATCTCACAAAGATGATGAATCAATAATGAAGATGAGTGGGAGGGCTTTGGCTAAGCTCACAAGGTTGCTATGTCAATGCAAATGGCCAAGAGAGTGAGCTTGAGCTGGCCATAGGGCTTAAATAGAAGCCCCCACGAAATAGAGCCGTTGTACCCCTTCACTGGGCACAACTCGGGGTGACTGGACGCTCCGTTCAGATCGACCGGACGCTGGACCTCAGCGTTCGGTCACGTGATGCATGCCACGTGTCCCTCTCTTCAAATGCTGTGCGCTCGATCTCAATGGTCAGAAGACCACCGATGCAGCAGCTAATAGTGATCGGACGCTGAACCCCTAGCGTCCGATCGTTTCCAGTAAGCTTCCAAAAATGATTTTTCCTGACCGAACGACCGAACGCGGCCAGCGTCCGGTCATGCTTGACCAGACACAACTAGCGTCCGGTCACACGGTGTCTTCCTCTATGTTGCCACGTTAGCATGACCGAACACAACCTTCCAGCGCCCGGTCGCTGACCGACCTAGCGTCCGGTCATGAGACCGAAACGCATGCCCTCTGCTGTCACTGACCGGACGCGTCGGTCCAACCGAGACCAGCGTTCGGTCACTTACAGTGACCTCCGTCTTTTCTATCTAGGGCACCAGTGAAGTTCCTTACCCTTGCTCAAATGTGCCAACCACCAAGTGTTACATATTTTCATAAACATTTTCAAGGGTGTTAGCACTCCACTAGATCCTAAATGCATGTGCAATGAGTTAGAGCATCTAGTGGCACTTTGATAACCGCATTCCGATACAAGTTTCACCTCTCTTAATAGTACGGCTATCAAACCTAAATATGATCACACTCTCTAACTGTCTTGATCACCAAAACAAAATAGCTCCTACCATTTGTACCTTTGCCTTGAGCCTTTTGTTTTTCTCTTTCTTCTTTTCAAGTCCAAGCACTTGATCATCACCATGGCATTACTATCATCATGTCATGATCTTCATTTGCTTCACCACTTGGAATGTGCTACCTATTTCATGATCACTTGATAAACTAGGTTAGCACTTAGGTTTTCATCAATTCACTAAAACCAAACTAGAGCTTTCAATCTCCCCTTTTTGGTAATTGATGACAATACTTTCACAAAGATATGAATTGAAATTCTATTTAATCCATGTTGCTTGTCCAAGCATATTTACCATGTGTAAAAGATATGGACAAGTTTCATGAACCCCATATGATAGCAATTGCTCCCCCTATATGTGCTAAGAGTTTGGATTGTAGCTTGCACATATGCTTAGATAGGAAATATAGGAGACAATGTCTACCAAATGATGCTAAGGTATAAAAGATGGACCTTTGAAGCGTGATACCAATTGGAGTGCACCAATATACCATCCTTAGCATCATGGTTAGCTTCATACCACTTGGAAACAACACTTGGAAATGAAATCACTAGATAATCTATGCATGCTAGATTTTCATTTCATCATTCAAACCTACAACTAGCATACACCACACAAGCATGAATATTGAAATTTAAAACTTGTGCCATGCAAGCAAACATACGAAATGCACATTCAAATGCACCATACAAGTTTATGAGCTTGCTCCCCCTACTTGTGTGCTCAAAATTTTAATTGATCTCTTTCTTTTGTCATATCTCTCCCCCTATGTCAAATACTTTCCCTATCACTTATATCTTTGTTCCTCTCTTCCTTTGTCATCAATGACCACAAAGGTTCAAAATGTAGATAGGTTGAGATTATAAATGTCAATCAATGGGGTGAGGATCATTTTCCCAAGTTTGGTTCAAACTAGAATATTTGCCAAAGATATTTAACTCGGTTTGATCCAAGGACAAGCTTCTTCACACCTCCAAATAAGGGTTATCTTGTACCATGTTGAGTTAAACACTTAGAGCTCATTTACTAGATCAAACACTAGGTTTACAAGCCCACAAACATGTTGTAACACCCCGGGTGTTTAAATATTAAAAACATGACATGTCATCATATGCATTGCAAGACATTTGGTCAAATTACAAACTTTGATATGCATTCACTAAAACAAGTTTACATTTGTGTTATTAGTGTTGAATTGAATTGTTTGAATCAAGTAAGAATTTGGTTTGGATTTGAATTTTCCAGAAAACCCTGATTTTCAGTATTTAAACCCTACCCTGAAAATCCATTTCAAAATCTAAGCATATTTTGGGGTTGAGCCCAAAAGAAAAAGTGTAGAGCTTTACAAGTTATACAAAGTTTGTTTTTGGAGTTTTTCAAGTTGTTTAGAAAAATTTTGAGTAATTCAAAAAGGCGTAATTCGTTAAATTTCCCCTATTAAAATTCAAAAGTTCATTTCAAAATCTAGACTAAATTAGGAGTTGGTTATAAAAGCAAAGTTGTAGAACTTTTGATTTTGAACAACTTTTATTTTTGGAGATTTTTGAGTTGTTATGATAATTTGAGAGTAATTTGTGAATTTTGGCGAATGGCAAACTTGTAAATACTGTGAATAGTGTTCACCGCCGTAGCTACATGGCTAGCGACCTTCTTCGACGTTCTAGGCGCATCGTGGCCGTCCTTGGCGTCGCGCTGGCGCGGAAACGGCTCTGTCGTGGCTTCCTTGAGCTTCTGAGCCGCGCTATAAGTACCGAATCGCCATCGTCGTCGTTTTTCTTCTTCCTCTGTTTTCCCGGCGCCCTTGCCGCAGCTCCGTTGAGCCCTCGCTGTCGAACCAGCGCCTGTGTCATCATAGCAAAGTGCTCTATAGCTTCACCTCTTCCTTGTGCACCCATCCAACCGGTCATAGTCGTCTGACTTTGCCAAATTTCACCGCGCGTTGTCTTTCTTCCCTATGGTCGGCAGCATCTCCGTCGAGCGTGCCTCGCCATGGCCAGCGTGTTACGGTGATCCTCTGCTCCTGCTGAGTCTTGTTTTGGCTTCGCCACGATGCTGTGGTACTCCATGACCCATTGATTTCTCATTTTGACCACCACAGCTCCCGGAACATCGCCACCGACGACGATATGCTCTGCCGTGATTGCTCGGAACGTCGACCCACCTCTCCGTTGCTCCTCCGGCCTTCTGCTCTACTCAGTCGTGTTCGGGGTGAGGTGCTGAACCCTTCTGTGCTAAGTCTTTAACCTCTACCATGCTTGCATCACTGGCGTAGCGCTGCCGTGCCGTTGTGCCCGCCATGGCCGGCGTAGTGCTCGGTCCAGTCCGTAGCTAGTCTAGCTTGTGCCCTAGAATGATGCGCCTAGTCGAGGGGAGTGTTTTGGTGCTTTGGCCGTCGCCGTTGGTCTCGCCGTCGTCGAGATATCGCCGGTCAGCACCGTCGTTGCTGTGGTCAGCGCGTGAGGTTAGGGATGACAGGTGGGGTCGGGTCGTCAGTGACTCAACGTTCAAATGGAATTTTTCTATTTTCAGATTTGAATGAATAGTGATGTAATTTGTTATTTTTGTGTAGACTTATTTAGAGCTACAAAAATTTTGAAAATTTTTGTGTGACTTCTCTGTGATGTATAGTATTTAAGAAAAATATGAAATAATGTTTTTCAATACTTTTTAAATGTGATAAAAATTGCTCAATTTATTAATAAATGGATTTCCATGATTTTTCTAGGCTTATTTAATTGTCCAAAAATTATGAAATTTGTTTTGCCACTTACTTATCATGTAATGAACATTTACTAAAATTTTGAGCTCAATTAGAATAAATTGATTTATTTCATAATTTTGAATTAAATAATTAATTCATAAAAGCAAATAGTAACCTTTAATGATTTAGGTTTTGTTTGAAATTTTGGATTGAGTGATGACCTTGGGTCATTAGTTGGTAATGATCCTTGGCAATTGATGTAAGTAATACGAAAAATATTTGGTTAGTTTGACTTGCAACCGTACCGCGAAGGAAAGTTGTATTCAAATTCTTAATTTTTGCATCCATCATCGAGCATCATGTTTCGTATTCCGCATCATGTTAAACATGGCATTGTTACTACGTGTAGTGAACAAAGGTGAACACGTGGTAGTTAATCAAGTAGTTGAGGAAGTTAATCCGTCTATTGAGGTCGGATCGAATACTTGTGAAACATCGTAGGAACCAGACTTTTCCGTCAACGAAGGCAAGCCCTGGATGCATACAACCCTACCTTGTGTTTTACAAATTAATTTCGCTTTTGCTTTCTGTTACTACATTAAGTAATTAGGAGTTAAGTAAGAACCTAATTGGTGCATTACCACCCTTGTTATTCCATATTTATCATATTACCAGTTTTAAATTCGTATATGCCTAGTTTTGCTTAGCTAGGCGTAGAACGATGAAAGTCAGGTTCCCCGAGGACACCCGATAGACTTCTTAAGTTACCAGGAACATATGCCTAGTTGTCAAAGGTCGTTGGATAGTGACAAGTGCATGTGGGTCCTATAATTTAGGAGGTTCTGCCACACATGTCATATGCTACCACTAGATCAAAATAAGCATAGAAGCAATAGTGGTACCATACAATCATTAAATTCATTTGATTTTTATGAATGAGCCTATTAAATATGAAAGATGTCTAGATGCACTAAACAAGTCCTTAGCAAGGATATATGCCATACCAATCAACTTTTACCTTGGATTGCTCGAAGGACAGGCATGTCATATAAGTGGGGGTGTATCAAAACATATTTGAGAAATCCAATATGTTCATTTCATTTCTTAGCTTGCAAAACCTTTTCTCATCCAATGGCTTGGTGAATATATCGACAAGTTGATCTTCGGTGCCTACACTCTCAATGCAAATGTCCCCTTTTTGTCGGTGATCTCTTATGAAATGGTGGCGGACATCAATGTGCTTTATTCTTGCATGTTGAACCGGATTGTTTGTCAACTCGACTGCACTCTCATTGTCACATAGCAATGGCACTTTCTTGAACTTGATTCCAAAGTCACTCAAAGTGGCCTTCATCCAAAGTACTTGTGCACAACAACTACTGGCGGATATGTATTCGGCTTCGGCGGTTGATAATACAACACTATTTTACTTCTTTGATGACCATGAAACAAGTGATCTTCCCAACAATTGACATGTGCCCGAGGTGCTCTTCCTTTCAACCTTGTACCCCGCATAATCCAAGTCGAAGTAACCAACTAGCTCAAACTTTGCTCCTTTGGAATACCACAAACCAACATTTTATGTATGCTTCAAGTACCTCAATATTCTTTTTTAGCCTTCAAATGACTTTCTCTTGGTGAGGCTTGAAATCTTGCACACATGCATACACTAAACATGACATTCGGCCTTGATGCGGTCACATAGAGTAGGCTTCCAAACATAGACCGATATAATTTTTGATCCACCATATTTTCACTTGTATCACTATCCAAATTGCCATTTGTTCCCATTGGTGTGCTAATGGCTTTACTATCACTCATGCCAAACTTCTTGATCATGTCCTTGATATACTTGCCTTGACTCATAAATGTACCATTCTTCAATTGCTTGATTTGAAGACCAAGGAAGTAACTTAATTATCCAATCATGGACATCTCAAACTCATTAGCCATCATCTTTCCAAACTCATTATAAAAGTCTTAATTGGTTGATCCAAATATGATGTCATCAATATAGACTTGCAACACAAATAAATCTTTTTCAATCTTCTTGATGAAAAGAGTGGTGTCAACCTTGCCCATCATGAACCCTTTAGAGAGTAGGAAGTCCCTCAATCTCTCATACCATGCTCTAGGTGCTTGCTTCAAACCATACAATGCCTTTTTCAACTTGTACACATGGTTGGGCTTCTTGTCATCTTCAAAATCGGGAGGTTGCTCAACATATACTTCTTCATTGATGTAACCATTGAGAAATGCACTCTTAACATCCATTTGATAGAGCTTGATGTTGTGGGCACAAGCATAGGCTAGCAAGATTATAATAGCTTCCAATCTAGCAACCGGGGCATATGTTTCTTCAAAGTCAAGACCTTCAACTTGTGTATAGCCTTGTGCTACCAATCTTGCTTTATTTCTTACTACTATCCCATCTTGATCTTGCTTGTTTCTAAAGACCCATTTGGTTCTAATCGCATTGTGTCCCTTTGGTCTCTCAACTAATTCCCATACTTGATTTCTTGTGAAATTATTCAATTCTTCATGCATAGCATTCACCAAATCAACATCCTTCAATGCTTCATCTATCTTCTTTTGTTCAATGGATGACACAAATGAGAAATGCTCACAAAATAAAGCCAATCTTGATCTAGTTTGCACACCTCTTGAGATATCACCAATGATAGTGTCCAATGGATGATCCCTTGCAATATTAGTTGGTTGGAGGATTGGAACTTGATTGCTTACACTTGTTTGATCATTAGGTTGTGATGATGTACTAGCTGCTTGATCTTGTTCATTTTCATGAAAGCCACTTGTACTAGCTTGATTTGTATCATCTTGCACATTTGAGTTAGAGAGCACTTGCACTTGATCATCTTCATCATCATTCACTTACCTAGGCCTCAATTCACCAACATCCATGTTCTTCATGGCATTTGAAAGTTGAATGCCTCTAACATCTTCTAAGTTCTCATTCTCTTCTTGTGAACCATTGGTTTCATCAAATTCAACATCATGAACTTCCTCAAGAGTACCATTATCCAAATTCCAAACTCTATATGCTTTGTGTAACAACCCAAAAATCCATACACCAAAAATACCAACTACAAATTTTTTCTCAAAAACTCCCATGTGTTGATAAGTGTCATGTATAGAAACCCAACCAAAGAGATGCATTAGGTCTAACCCCAACCCAAGTCAACACATAAGCATGGCATGCCATATGTTAGATCATGTTTATTTAAATGCTGACAAAAGAAACATAGCATACATTGTTAACTAAAATGGTGATTTGGATTTTCATCTGTTTTATGTAATGCCTAAAAACTCCTTTAAAGAAACACACCATAAAGTAATTATTACTCAAACCAAAGAATAAATGTTTAAAAAGAAAACTATTTCCATTTGTGCATAACAAAACTACACCTATTTTTGTTATACAAAATAGCTAAATAAATTCCTAATATATATATATAAATGATATGGGCATCATATCTAAAAGGTACGCCAATTTGGAATTCAAATTTCAAACCAAATTTGAATTCAAAACAATGGAGAAGAAAAACAAAATAGAAAGAAAAAGAAAAGAAGAAGAAGCCTCACAGCCCAGCTTCACGCGCAGGTCGGCCCAACCCGTGTGACCAAACTACCGGCCCAGCTCTCCACTTCTTCCCCTCCGCTGGCCCACACGAGTGGCTGCAAGCAGGCCTAGCCTAACCATGCGTGGCCCACGCAGCCAGCCCGTACGCCGCTCACGCCCGCACGCCGCTCACACCTCGCCTGCAGCCGCTGCCACACGGGCCCCACACGTCAGCCACCCCTAGCCATAGTGTCGTCGTCCTCCCCCACGCTGATCACTCCTCCGACCAAGCCCTGACTAGCGTGGCAGGTGCAGGCCAGGGGGTCACGCAAATCTCCTGGCCTTGTCCCCTTAGCGCCGCGCCCACGCAACCACGTGCGGGCCGTTGGATGCAAAGCACGCGCGTCCGATCGCCCCTCGATCTCCATCCACTGTTCACCGAGCTCCATGGCCAAGCTTCGGCTATAAAAGCCTCAACCTCAGGTGCCCTAGAGCTCTCCCATTGCCCTACCGCCACTTTGTGGCCATCCACTATGCACCCGAGCCAAGAGAGAAGAGGGATAGAGGAAGAAGAAGGAGCGCCCGACGTCGCCGGTGTCGCCGGAGCAGAGGACATCGCCCCGATCAACCACGTCGACGTTGCTGCTCAGCACGGCACGGCCTCGTCTCGACACGGCCATGACCCTCCGCTGCATCGCCTAGCCTCGTCGAGCACTGCATGGTGAGCACTTTACTAAGACCCCTCCCCAGCCAATCGGCACAAGCTCACCACTGTTTGAGACCCTACCGATGCCTCTGTGCACGTGGCCAGCCACCACCGGAGGCCACCAGGGCAGCACTAGAGCACCACGATGCCCGCAATAGCCTCATGAAGCTCACATGCGCCCCAGAGTCGCCTCTCCGAGGCCATAGCCACCTCACCGACGCCACTGTTGTGCCTGTAAGACCACCGCCATGGCCGGCACACTACGGGACCCCGCACGCCACGTTAACCCCACCAACGAGGACGCCGGGGCTCGGTGGAGCTTTCACCCACATCAATCGTGCACCAGCGTCGCTGGCGAGGCTCACCGGGTGCTCGCCGCCGGCGTGTAAGCCGCTGTGGGAAAATAGAGGAAAGGAGGTGAGATGGGCAGCGTAGCCCTACGCTCGGTCCACCATGAACTAGGCGAAGGAGACAGTAGCGTGGACACAGTCCACCACAGACTGTGTCTGCGGTCCATGGACCATGAACGCCAATCTACCATGGACCACACAGTGCGGGCCGCACGGTAGACAAAGCCTAATGGAGGCCCATGGCAATGATGTGGCAGCACCACAGCATGCCACGTGTCCGGATCGGCCCGGCCCAGACTGACCCAACCCGAGCCCGCCAGAGCCCATTTGAGACCCAGTCCAAGTTGATCGCTGACCGGTCAACATTGACAGTTGACCTGGCCCCACATGTCAGTGTCATAAAGACTCGGGACCCACATGTCGGTAAGCGACGTCATGCTGACATCATGTCGATGTCACGCGGGTCCCACTTGTCAGTAACAGCACAGCCAAGGTGACGTCATGCTGACATCACAATGACGTCAGCTGCTGACGTCAGTAGCGCTGGCCCCACACGTCAGTGACCCTGATCCGTTGACTGTTGACTCACCCATTGACTTGATGTTGACTTTGACCAGACCCACATGTTAGTGACCCAAGAGCCCCTGGTCCCACCTGTCGGAGCTAATGACGATGATGACGTCATGATGATGTCATGATGACGTCAGCAGGACCTCACTTGTTAGCTTAGAGCCGAGCCAATGACATCATGCTGACATCACGCTGACGTTAGCATGCCACGTGGACCAACCACAGCGTGACACGTGTCAGCCCAGGATTAATTTGGCCTGTTCCATTTTCAGAGATGAATTAAACTTTAGAAATTCATAACTAATTCATACGACCTCAGAAAAATACGAAACCAGGACCAAAATTCATCTAAAATTGAGCTTTATGCAATGAACCCATGATTGAGTGTATTTGGCTCTTTTGAATTTTTATTTCTTCTTTGTGCTATCCTATAGACGTCGCTAACGCGACTATAATGCGATCGATGCAGACTCGGAGGAGAACTAAATGGACGAGGATCGTGAGTACCGTGAGGAGTACGGAGATGACTACACTAAAGGTGCCACATCCCACCCAAATCTTGTAGCACCTATTACGCATGGCTAATGTAGAACTGCTATTGCTTTACTTTACTATTATAATCATACTATGATAGGACTTGCATGGTAGTATGCTTACTTGATGGCCTTTACCTTGACGCAACCTTACCCCTACATACCCTGCTATTAGGTTAGACACATGCTTACTGCTATATTTCATTTGCTTGTACTTCTACTACGCTTATACTACATTAATGCGTGGTGTATTCTGGATTATGGGGAGAGTGTTGCGTGTGTGACTTGGGTGTGTGGAGGGTGAGGGTTGTGTCGACCAAGTTGGAGTATACAACGAGCCTAGGGCAAGTCATGCCGTGTGGTGCTACCTGGGCACCCCTGGGATGGATACCAATGGTGGGTAAACGCTATATGAGATGGCCTTGGGTGTGAACCTGTGATGGGAGGAGCCTGGGGTGGAGGTGCTGTGGTGGCATGATGAATGGAAACCCTAATGAATACATTCTAGCTTGGTCAACCCTAAGGACTTACTAGTACTCAGATTCACCAGGAAGCCTTACGTACCACTTGCCCTATTTGGTGCGGGACGACCGGACTACTTGGTAGGATATTGCCACTACTGCTAGGTTGATAGCAGATAGTGTAAGGAGGTACGGGGCGCGGAGGATTTCCCCCACACCCTTCTGAGACTTCATGGAGACCTTGTGGACCTAGCTCATGACTCACAGTTTCAGCCACCCCAGACTAGACTTGGGGTGTACCAGGGCTGAATGGTAGAGTGGCATTATCCTAGGCTAGCAAGCGGCCGAAATCAGCCCAGTTGATGATGGTCAGCAAGGAAGGCGGATCTTGTGGTTATGTAAAACCTCTATAGAGTGTATGGTTGATCGATCGATACATATGCTGACTTGTCGGCTATAGACCTTTCCTAGGTTTCGCTTAAACTAGATAGTGAGATGAGTCCTTCTCTTCTTCCCCCGTGAGAGAGTGTCAGACGTAGCTAGGGGCTACGGGCCTTGAGACAGTGCCGAGAGGGAGTTGGCCTATCGACTAAGCGATGGTTTGGTGATGGTGTGGATGATGGTATATCGATCCCAGGATCGAAACCTGGCTCTAGAAAGGGAATGGGGTGGAATGTGTGTGGGAAATGGTGTTAAAACTTGACCAACTATTATTATATACTTGATATGCTAAACATAGGAAACCCCAGCCTTATAGGTTCCTTTTGATTATATCCAACTTGCATCCAATTTCCACAAAGCAATGCTCATAGGGTGGGAGTGGCCAGTACAAATTGTACTGATAAATTTTGGCACATTGGTTCTGCTGAGGAGTATAGCTCCGAGGAGTTTGACGGTTGAGGGGTTCGTGCCTACGCTCGAGTTTGGCGATCTTATTTTCAAGTTGTTCTGAATAAATGCTACTTTTGATTCCACCAATGCGGCGATGTAATAATTTATGTAATTCCGCACTATTTATACTCTGATATTATCGTTGTATGGATGTGGTATTCGACTGGAAAATTGGGTAATATGATCTACAACGGTCTTATTACACTTTGACTCTGTGGATTTCCCTTCACAGAAATCAGATCGTTTTAGTTGGTATCAGAGCCATACTTGACCATAGGACAAAACCCTTAGAAATGGACGATAGAATAGGACGTGAACAGCCCTTCTTTCGGTTATATACCGACCCTGCATTTACTTTTATGCAAGGCTTATCTATTATTGACCTGCTAACACCTGTTCCTTAACATGCAGATGGCAACGAATTTCGACTGGCCGCCTCTAGGACCGCTACCTCTAGACCACGCCAAGCTCACCTTCGACCTATGTGAGCTCGGGGGTTTTGCACAGACCCTTTATCGAGTTCTTGTCACATTAGGTGTCCCCGACGAGCTTGTCAAGGTCACCTACACCGAGAAGCCAGCTTAGGAAGGAGGAATTGAAGGACTGATTGTCACCTCAGTCGAGTTCCCAGCTAGCACTACCTTACCTTCTGTCCCAGCTTTCACCGAGTTGACTATAGAGGACACAGTCGAGGTGGGACTACAAGCTATCTCACACAAGGCACTTTGTAGAGTGATGAGGGACCACTATGAGCACCTAAAGACAACAGAGTTCCATCTACTTCCCCAGGCCCTCGACCTTAGCCTTACCCCTAGTGAGCAGAGCTTCGCAGCCGGTAGAGTTATCTTTGCCAAGGAGGATAGATGCCTTCGTGTCTCAGCTATCCACCTACTAGAGCAGGACAGGTATGTGACCCAGCTAGAGTAGAGGAGACATCAGGACCAGGCCCTTCTATGGGAGTACTAGGAGCAAGACATGCAGGGAGCACAGGAGCGAGCTAGTCTACTTGAGACAGTTGCCAAGCTACAGGATGAGCTTAACCGTCATGAAGAAGTCCACAGAACTGAGGTCGCAGACTTACAGGACAAAGCCATCGACCTAGGCAATAGGAACTGCTACCTCGACAGCAAGGTCTTAGAGTTGTAGAGAGAGTTGGACGACAAGAAGGCCGAGTTCAACCGTAGAGGAGACAGAGAGAGATCCAAGGGGATTGATATGCTGAAAATCCAATCTTGGAACAAGACCATGACTCAAGAGCTAGAGGAGTTCAGGAAGAAGGTCATTTGCAACCAGGGTCACCTAATCAAGGCACTCAGGTAGACCGAGTACCTATAGGACAAGTGTGAGAGGACATGGCAGGCTTGGCAGAAGTCTGATAGGAAGTGCCTTAGGGAGATGAAGGGAATGTGGGATCAGCTACCCAACGTAGCAAGACGAAGCCTAGGATAGAGGAGTTCGAGTTAGCCCCAACTCACCTCAACCTAGATGCCTGCCCTACCCTACCTAGAGCCAAGCCTACTGAGGAGCTCACCGAGGCCTTGAAGTACATGTCCCGACTTCACAAGTCTGACAAGGAGATCGAGATCGAGAATAGTCGTATCCTAGCTACGGTGTATGAGTTAGAGTAGAATGACCCTGCATGGTCATGATTCATGTTATTAGCTTCCGTAAGTTGTACCCCATGATGTACCCCTTATGAGATGTATTATGAGACATTATGCATAGTATGATTCTCGCACATCTTCAAGTGTAACTACTGGAGATGATGCTATGTAATAAAACCCATGCAATGAATGTTTTGGATCTTATTGCATCTTATGAATCTTATTGCTTCTTTGTAATGAGTGTTGGATAGTATAAATGTTTTTCTTTAAATCATCAAAATCATGTAATCATATTGAATTATAAGCACTTATGGCACAAACACTAAATTCTCTATGATCCGTGTTGCAGATGCCGAACCACCGATCTAATCGCCTAATGAACCGTGGACGTGCACCCACCCTCAAACTAGTCGAACCAAATGGGGGCGTGGTGGCAACATCTGTGGCTGTGGCTGTGGCTGTGGACATGGAGGGATACCCTTCAACTTGGAGAATACCCCACTGCCTGAGGAGAACCTTCCTCCTCCACCACCACCAAACCTGGCACAATAGACTCAACTTCTTGCAGCTCTTGTTAACGGAGCAAACCATCGCTAGGGAGGTCAGCAGAATGACTTCCAAAGGAAGCTGGATGGATTCCTGAAGCTAAGGCCACCTACCTATGATGGCACCGACCCTAACCCGCTTGTAGCCAATGACTAGCTCAAGGAGATGGAGAAGAAGCTTGACCTCACTACTTTCACCGACGAAGAGTGTGTTGGAGTAGCCACACACCAGCTCACAGGTGCAGCACACGCCTAGTGGGACAGTTTCAGCGATTCCCATGAGGACCCTGCTAACATCTCGTGGGATGAGTTCGCTGAAGCATTCACTGAGTATCACATTCCCAAGGGTATCATGGAGGCCAAAGCTGAGGAGTTCTGCAACATCAAGATGGGAAAAGATAGGGTGACTGAGTACACTACTCGTTTCACCAACCCTCTGCGCTATGCACCTTCCTATGTTGTGAACTCTGAGAAGGAGAAGCTATATTATTACCGCAAGGGACTTAACCCGCATATCAAGCTGAAGTTTGGCGGTATTGAGAGCAACACGTTGCGTGCTCTGGTGGATCACTGCATCCAGATCGAGAAAGATCGTGCTGAAGCTAGAGAGGAGTACAGGGAGAGGAAGCGTAAGCCTGAGGAGTCCTTCTGTGGCCGTGATCGCAAGAGGTTCCACAGAGATGCACCATCCAGGGAACGCTCTCGCCACAACAGGGATGACAACCCTAGATCGAGTAGGGGTAGTGGAGGCTACACCACCAAATACTCCCACCCTGCTCAGGATCGTTACACCTGGGACCGTTATGCTTAGGACCGCAACACTCAGGACCATTTCAACCATCCCCGCTCAGCGAATGAACGCCTAGCACAGAACCGCTCCGCACCAAGCACGGGAAACTAGAAGGCACCCGTGCCAACCCCTACAGGCGGTGCGCCTTTCACCTGCTTTGCTTGTGGCCAACCAGGTCACAAAGCCGCTGAGTGCCCACAGAACTCAGCTGCTCAAAAGTCTTAGTTCAAGGGATCTGCTACTCGTGGATGTCTAACCATCTGGACACCGAGGAAGCACAGGCTACCCGTGATGTTGTGTACGGTATGTTTTTAGTTAATAGCAATACTGCATCAGTTCTATTTGACTCTGGAGCCACTTGTTCTTACATATCATCCAAGTTTGCACGAGAGCATGACCTACCTGTAACCCCACGTGGAAAGCCTATCATCACCAGCTCACCTTTAGGAGACCTAAAGTGCACCCACATCTATAAGGGAGTGAGTCTTGCCATTAAGGATCTTACCTTTAAAGCCGACCTAACCCTGTTACCTTCCACAAACCTAGATGTCATCTTAGGTATGGATTGGTTAACCATTCACCGAGGTATCATATCATGTTCACCTAGATATGTCCAAGTGACCCACCCATCAGGCCAAGTCATTAGATGTGAACCCTAGTCTGGAAAGTCCACCTCTATCCTGTGTGCCCTTAAAGCCAGTTTAGAATCACAGAAAGAGGAGAAGACAGTTCATGATGTGCCTGTGGTCAAAGACTATCCCGATGTATTTCCTGAAGAATTACTGGGTATGCCACCAGACTATGATGTAGAGTTCATCATTGATCTCTTGCCGAGAACAGGACCCATTGCCAAGAGACCCTATCGCATGTCAGTTGATGAACTGGCCGAGCTCAAGAAATAGCTTGATGAGCTCATCTCGAAGGGATATATCAGACCTAGTGCTTCACCCTGGGGATCCCCTATTCTATTTGTTAAGAAGAAGGATGGCTCAATGAGAATGTGCATTGACGATCGGAACTTGAACGCAGTCACCATCAAGAACAAGTACCCCTTACCAAGGATTGATGATCTGCTTGATCAGCTTCGAGGTGCCAAGTATTTCTCCAAGATTGATCTCAGATTCGGCTATCATCAGATGAAGATTCGAGAGAGTGACATCCCGAAGATAGCTTTCATGACTAGGTATGGGTAGTTTGAGTTCACCGTGGTGTCCTTTGGACTCACGAACGCTCCCGCCTACTTCATGAACATGATGAATAAGGTTTTCATGGATGATCTGGATAAGTTCGTGGTGGTATTCATTGATGACATCCTTGTCTATTCATCCACCACTGGAGAACACGAACATCATCTGAGAACAGTGCTTGAGAAACTAGCCCAACATCAGCTCTATGCAAAGTTCAGTAAATGCGAATTTTGGCTATAGGAAGTTGCCTTCTTAGGCCATGTACTATCAGCTGAAGGTGTCGTAGTTGACTCAGCCAAGATTGAAGCTATGAAAGAATGGGATCATCCCAGTAACGTGACTGAAGTCAGAAGTTTCTTAGGATTGGCTAGATATTATCGCCGATTCATTGAGAATTTCTCCAAGATAGCCCGTCCAATGACCAACCTTCTAAAGAAGACTAAGCAGTTTGAATGGACGCCCATGTGTGAACAAAGCTTCCAGGAATTGAAATAGAAGCTTACCACGACTCCTGTGCTAGCATTGCCTGATATCAGCAAAGATTTCGTGGTCTATTGTGATGCATCCCGTCAAGGACTTGGTTGTGTACTGATGCAAGATGGAAGAGTGATAGCATATGTGTGTCGACAGTTGAAAGAACACGAGAACCGTTACCCAACCCATGATCTTGAGTTAGCAGCAGTTGTGCATACTTTGAAGATCTGGAGGCACTACTTGATAGGCAACAAGTATGATATCTATACCGATCACAAGAGCTTGAAGTACTTTTTCACTCAGGAAGATCTAAATATGAGGCAACGCCGATGGCTAGAGTTGATCAAGGACTATGACCTAGAAATTCACTATCATCCAGGAAAAGCTAATATAGTCACAGATGCTCTCAGTCGCAAGAGTTACTGTCACACCTTGATCACTGAATCCGTACCACCTGAGCTCAAGGAAGAGATTGATGATTTCCAACTAGAGATACTACCGCATGGCTTGTTGAATGAGCTCCGCATACAGTATGATCTCACAGATCGCATCCATCAAGCTCAGAAAAGTTGTGAAGAGATCGAATATCTCCGTGGTCTGATGAAACTAGGCTACAAGACCAACCACCAAGAAGATGAATAAGGAACCATCTGGTTCAAGGATAGAATCTGTGTCCCTTCCGATCCAGCACTATGAGGGGAAATTCTGTCAGAAGCTCACAATTCCAAGTAATGTATTCACCCTGGAGGTTCAAAGATGTATCAAGACTTGAAGAAACACTTTTGGTGGAAAGGCATGAAGATAGACATTGCAGGACATGTGGCATGATGTGACACCTGTAATAGAGTCAAGGCTAAACATCAAAGGCCTATAGGTTTGCTAAAGCCTCTTGATGTTCCTGAGTGGAAGTGGGAGAGCATATCCATGGATTTCATAGTTGGATTGCCCCGTTCACAGAAAGGCAATGATTTCATCTAGGTGATTGTTGATCGTTTGACCAAGATTGCTCACTTTGTACCAGTTAAGACCAAGACCAATGCCAAAAAATTACCAGATCTATATGTTGAGCATATTCTCAGACTACATGGAGCTCCTTCTAGTATTGTATCTGATCGTGGTCCTCAGTTTGTGTCCCAATTCTAGGAAGCTCTGCACAAATCCATTGGAACCAAACTTGATTTCAGTACCACTTATCACCCACAGACAGAACAAGTAAATCAGATCTTAGAAGACAAGCTTCGCGCTAGTGTACTGAATTATGGCTCTGATTGGGAGAAATGCCTACCCTATGCAGAGTTCTCTTACAACAACAGCTACCAAGCCACTATCAAGATGTCGCCATTTGAAGCTCTGTATGGCAGACCTTGTAAGACACCTTTGATGTGGTCCCAACCGGGAGAAAGATTGTTCTTTGACTCCGCAAAGATTCAAGATGCAGAAGAAGGAGTTGCGCAAGTAAAGGAGAATTTGAGAATTGCTCAAAGTCGATACAAGAGCTATGCTAACAAAAGGAGAAGAGAACTTGAGTTCAATGTGGGAGATTTCGTCTATCTCAAGGTATCCCGCTACATGGAACTATTAGATTCCATGTGAAAGGAAAGCTTACCCCTAGATTTGTTGGCCCATACAAGATTTGCAAGAGGATTGGAAAGCTCGCCTACAAACTTGAGCTACCCGAGGAACTGATGGGTGTACATCCCGTATTCCATGTCTCACAGCTGCGCAAGTGTTTGAGAGTGCCTGATGAAGTAGTTCCAACTGATACACTTGACATTCAAGATACACTTGAGTATAAAGAACATCCTATCAGAATTCTGGGCAGAGATACCAAAGAGACCCGAAGCAAGACTATTCCTATGTGCAAGATCCAATGGAGCAATCACACAAAGAGAGAAGCAACATGGGAGAAAGAGTCTGACCTCTGGCTACACTATCCTTATCTTTTCAAAGAGTCCGTTACGCTTTAATCTCGGGGACGAGATTCTGTTAAGGGGGTAGGACTGTAACAACCCAAAAATCCATACACCAAAAATACCAACTACAAAATTTTTCTCAAAAACTCCCATGTGTTGATAAGTGTCATGTATAGAAACCCAACCAAAGAGATGCATTAGGTCTAACCCCAACCCAAGTCAACACATAAGCATGGCATGCCATATGTTAGATCATGTTTATTTAAATGCTGACAAAAGAAACATAGCATACATTGTTAACTAAAATGGTGATTTGGATTTTCATCTGTTTTATGTAATGCCTAAAAACTCCTTTAAAGAAACACACCATAAAGTAATTATTACTCAAACCAAAGAATAAATGTTTAAAAAGAAAACTATTTCCATTTGTGCATAACAAAACTACACCTATTTTTGTTATACAAAATAGATAAATAAATTCCTAATATATATATATATAAATGATATGGGCATCATATCTAAAAGGTACACCATTTTGGAATTCAAATTTCAAACCAAATTTGAATTCAAAACAATGGAGAAGAAAAACAAAACAGAAAGAAAAAGAAAAGAAGAAGAAGAAGAAGCCTCACAGCCCAGCTTCACGCGCAAGTCGACCCAACCCGCGCGACCAAACTACCGGCCCAGCTCTCCACTTCTTCCCCTCTGCTGGCCCACGTGAGCGGCTGCAAGCAGGCCTAGCCTGACAATGCGCGGCCCACGCAGCCAGCCCGCACGCCGCTCACGCCCGCACGCCGCTCACACCTCGCCTGCAGCCGCTGCCACATGGGCCCCACACGTCAGTCACCCCTAGCCACAGTGTCATCTTCCTCCCCGACGCCGATCACTCCTCCGAGCAAGCCCCGACCGGCGTGGCAGGTGCGGGCCAGGGGGTCACACGAATCTCCTGGCCTTGTCCCCTTGGCGCCGCGCCCACACAACCACGCGCGGGCTGTTGGATGCAAAGCACGCGCCTCCGATCGCCCCTCGATCTCCAACCACCGTTCACCGAGCTCCATGGTCGAGCTTCGGCTATAAAAGCCCCGGCCTTGGGTGCCCTAGAGCTCTCCCATTGCCCCGCCGCCACTTTGTAGCCGTCCACTGCGCACCCGAGCCAAGAGAGAAGAGGGATAGAGGAAGAAGAAGGAGCGCCCGACGTCGCCGGTGTCGCCGGAGCGGAGGACGTCGCCCCGATCAACCACGTCGACGTTGCTGCTCGACACGGCATGGCCTCGTCTTGACACGGCCACGACCCTCCGCTGCATCGCCTAGCCTCGCCGAGCACTGTGCGGTGAGCACTTTGCTGAGACCCCTCCCCAGCCAATCGACATGAGCTCACCGCCGTTTGAGACCCTACCGATGCCTCTGTGCACGTGGCCAGCCACCACCGGAGGCTGCTAGGGCAGCACTAGAGCACCGCGATGCCCGCAATAGCCTCGTGAAGCTCACACGCGCCCCAGAGTCGCCTCTCCGAGGCCATAGCCACCTCACCGACGCCGCCGTCGTGCCCGTAAGACCGCCGCCATGGCTAGCACACTACGAGACCCTGCACGCCACATTAACCCCACCAACGAGGACGCCGGGGCTCGGTGGAGCTTTCACCCGCATCAATCGCGCACCAGTGTCGCTGGCGAGGCTCACCGGGTGCTCGCCGCCGGCGTGTAAGCCGCCATGGGAAAACAGAGGAAAGGAGGTGAGATGGGTAGTGCAGCCCTATGCTCGGTCCACTGTGAACCAGGCGAAGGAGACAGTAGCATGGACACGGTCCACCACAGACTGTGTCTACGGTCCATGGACCGTGAACGCCAATCTACCATGGACCACACAGTGCGGGCCGCACGATAGACGAAGCCCAATGGAGGCCCATGGCAATGACGTGGCAGCGCCACAGCATGCCACATGTCCAGATCGGCCCGGCCCAGACCGGCCCAACCCGAGCCCGCCAGAGCCCGTTTGAGACCTAGTCCAAGTTGACCGCTGACCGGTCAACGTTGACAGTTGACCTGGCCCCACATGTCAGTGTCACAAAGACTCGGGACCCACATGTCGGTAAGCGACGTCATGCTGATGTCATGTCGATGTCATGCGGGTCCCACCTGTCAGTAACAGCACAGCCAAGGTGACTGGTCCCACCTGTCAGAGCTGATGATGATGATGATGTCATGCTGATGTCATGATGACATCAGTAGGACCCCACTTGTCAGCTCAGAGCAGCCAATGATGTTGTGCTGACGTCACGCTGACGTCAGCATGCCACATGGACCAGCCACAGTGTGACACGTGTCAGCCCAGGATTAATTCGGCCTTTTCCATTTTCAGAGATGAATTAAACTTCGGAAATTCATAACTAATTCATACGACCTCAGAAAAATACGAAACTAGGACCAAAATTCATCTAAAATCGAGCTTTACACAATGAACCCATGATTGAGTGTATTTGGCTCTTTTGAATTTTTATTGCTTCTTTATGCTATCCTATAGACGTCGCTAACGCGACTATAAAGCGATCGATGCAGACTCGAAGGAGAACCAGATGGGTGAGGATCGTGAGTACCGTGAGGAGTATGGAGACGACTACACTGAAGGTGCCACATCCCACCCAAATCTCGTAGCACCTATTATGCATGGCTAATGTAGAACTGCTATTGCTTTACTTTACTGTTATAATCATACTATGATAGGACTTGCATGGTAGTATGCTTACTTGATGGCCTTTACCTTGACGCAACCTTACCCCTGCATACCCTGCTATTAGGTTAGACACACGCTTACTACTATATTTCATTTGCTTGTACTTCTATTATGCTTATACTACATTAATGCGTGGTGTATTCTGGATTACGGGGAGAGTGTTGCGTGTGTGACTTGGGTGTGTGGAGGGTGAGGGTTGTGTCAACCAAGTTGGAGTATACGACGAGCCTAGGGCAAGTCATGCCGTGTGGTGCTACCTAGGCACCCCTGGGATGGATACCTGTGGTGGGTAAACGGTATATGAGGTGGCCCTGGGTGTGAACCTGTGATGGGAGGAGCCTGAGGTGGAGGTGCTGTGGTGGCACGATGAATGGAAACCCTGATGAAGACATTCTAGCTCGGTCAACCCTAAGGACTTACTAGTACTCAGATTCACCGGGAAGCCTTACATACCACTCACCCTATTTGGTGCGGGATGGCTGGACTACTTGGTAGGATATTGCCACTACTGCTAGGTTGATAGCGGATAGTGTAAGGAGGTACGGGGCGTGGAGGATTTCCCCCACACCCTTCTGAGACTTCATGGAGACCTTGTGGACCCGGCTCATGACTCATAATTTCAGCCACCCCAGACTAGACTTGGGGTGTACCAAGGCTAAATGGTAGAGTGGCATTATCCTAGGCTAGCAAGCGGCCGAAATCAGCCCAGTTGACGACGGTCAGCAAGGAAGGTGGATCTTGTGGTTATGTAAAACCTCTGCAGAGTGTATGGTTGATCGATCGATACATATGCCGACTTGTCGGCTATGGACCTTTCCTGGGTTTCGCTTAAACTAGATAGTGAGATGAGTCCTTCTCTTCTTCCCCCATGAGAGAGTGTTGGACGTAGCCAGGGGCTACGGGCCTTGAGACAGTGTCAAGAGGGAGTTGGCCTGTCGACTGAGCGATGGTATGGTGATGGTGTGGATGGTGGTATATCGATCCTAGGATCAAAACCTGGCTCTGGAAAGGGAATGGGGTGGAATGTGTGTGGGAATGTTGTTAAAACTTGACCAACTATTATTATATACTTGATATGCTAAAACATAGGAAACCCCAGCCTTATAGGTTCCTTTTGATTATATCCAACTTGCATCCAATTTCCACAAAGCAATGCTCATAGGGTGGGAGTGGCCAGTACAAATCGTACTGATAGATTTTGGCACATAGGTTCTGCTGAGGAGTATAGCTCCGAGGAGTTTGACGGTTGAGGGGTTCGTGCCTATGCTCGAGTTTGGTGATCTTATTTTCAAGTTGTTCTGAATAAATGCTACTTTTGATTCCACCAATGCGGTGATGTAATAATTTATGTAATTCCACACTATTTGTATTCTGATATTATCGTTGTATGGATGTGGTATTCGACTGGAAAATTGGGTAATATGATCTACAACGGTCTTATTACACTTTGACTCTGTGGATTTCCCTTCGCGGAAATCAGGTCGTTTCACTTTGCTTGTAGTGAAATAACCAAGTAAGAATCATTCATCACATTTCTTGTCAAACTTGCCCAATCTAGGGCATTTCTTCAAAATATAGCATTTGCAACCAAAGACCCAAAAATATGTAATGTTGGGCTTTCTACCATTCAAGAGCTCATATGGTGTCTTCTCTTTTAATGGGTGACAATAGAGGCGGTTGGTACAATAGCAAGCCGTGTTGATAGCTTCGGCCCAAAAAGATTGACTCACATTGTACTCACTAAGCATAGACCTTGCCATATCAATGAGTGTTCTATTTTTCCTCTCAACAAGGCCATTTGATTATGGAGTGTACTTGACCGAGAATTGATGTCTAATTCCAAATTTTTATCACACAACTCATCAATTCTAGTGTTCTTGAACTCACTATCATTGTCACTTCTAACTCTCTTGATGGTTGTTTCAAACTCATTGTGAATGCCCTTGACAAATGATTTGAATATTGCAAACACATCACTTTTATCCACTAGAAAGAATACCCATGTGTATCTAGTATAATCATCCACTATCACAAAGCCATATTTGTGACCACCGATGCTAGTGTATTGTGTTGGCCCAAACAAATTCATGTGTAATAACGCAAATGCTTTACTAGTGCTCATCATGCTTTTCTTGGGATAGGTGTTTCCAACTTGTTTTCTGGCTTGACAAGAGCTACAAAGCTTATCCTTTTCAAACACAACATCTTTCAAGCCTTTAACTAAGTCATGCTTAACCAATCTATTCAATTGTTTCATTCCAACATGATCAAGCCTTCTATGCCATAACCAACCCATGCTAGACTTAGTGAACAAGCATGTAGATAATTTAGCTTAACTAGCATTGAAATCAACCAAGTATAGATTCTCATATCTAAAGCCTTTGAAGATCAAATTAGAGCCATCTATACTTATGATCTCTACATCATCTACCCCAAATATGCATTTGAATCCAAGATCACATAATTGAGCCACGGATAGCAAATTAAAGTTCAAGCTCTCTACTAGCAACACATTGGATATGCTCATGTCATTGGATATTGCAATCTTACCAAGCCCTTTGACCTTGCCTTTGCCATTATCACCAAATGTGATACTATCATAACCATCATTGTTATTGGTGTTGATTGAGTTGAACATTCTTGCATCTCCGATCATGTGTTGAGTGCACCCACTATCAAGAACCCAATGCCTTCCTTTGGCTTTGTAATTAACCTACAAAAGAAGATCAATTCTTTTTAGGTACCCAAACTTGCTTGGGTCCTTGAAGGTTAGTCACTAAGCTCTTTGGTACCCAAATAGCTTTCTTCTTTGAGCCCATCCATGGTTTACCAATGAACTTAGCCTTTACACCATTTGCACCCTTGGTAAGCATATAGAAAGAATCAAGCTTAATGGAGGATACATTTGCATTTTTGCTCTTGTTTTTGCATTCATGCTCTTTATGACCAACTTGCTTGCAACTAGTGTAAAACCGACCATTGTTTTTCACAAAACTAGTCTTGTGAGGAGCAAAGGCCGCCTTGCCTTTCTTGGGGGTATAGCCCAATCCCTCTTTATAGAGAGAAGCTCTTTGGCTACCCAAGCACATAAGCAAGCGGTCCTCACCACCATAGGCTTTAGCTAAGGTATGAGTGAGCTTATTGACCTCCTTCTAGAGGTTCTCATTCTCAACCAATAGCGAGGCATCACAAGTGAGACCATCACTACTAGATGAGATGGAAGTAGAAGTACTACAAGAAGGGTTAGCGGGAGCAACAATGATAGGCATAGATAATGATTCATCAATTATATCACAAGTTAAGCCTACATTGCAAGTTTCAACATGCTTCTTTTTATTTTGCTCATTAAGCAAAGAGGAATGAGCTTTTTCAAGCTTCTTGTGAGCCTTGCCAAGCTTCTCATGGGCTTCCTCTAGCCTCTCATGAGTTGCTTTAAGCTCATCAAGGGCTTCCTTAAGGACTTTTACCTCCTTATTCAAGCTCTTGCATTCCCTTCTCTTAATATCAAAATGTTCTTTAGCATCTTCTAGCATGTTTGTCGATAGAATATCGTCGGCAGTCCTCTAAGGGGTATCCCACGAAGATAGATTGATCAGCAAGGAGCATGAGATCAAGAACAAGAAGGCAAGAAAGACACATGAGTTAGATAGGTTCAGGCCATCAGTATGACGTAATACCCTACTCCTATGGTCTGTTGGTTTGTATTAGCTATCGTATGATATGTCATGATTTTAGAGGGGGTCCCTGCCTGCCTTATATAGTCTAGGAGGCAGGGTTACAAGTCAGTTAGATCTAAGAGATAATTGGAAAGTAATAACTGATTACAGAAATCTTGGGATCATACATATCCTAACAGATCTCGTAGTATCTTTAGGATATCTTCTCGGTGTCTTGCAGCAGACGCCGAGCAGAGTCGTGCCCCGCAAGGCTTTGTCTTGTGGGCTGGGCCACCCCTAGGGGCATAGCCCATGTGGCCTACCATGGGTATCCAGGGTCATACACCCCATAGCTAGTCCCTAAGCGCCTTGTACCCATTGCGCAACGCCATCTTGAGCTCGTCGAGCAGGTGCGGATAACGCCGAGCAGTCAAACTCACGGTCCAACCACCATGTTGAATTGCCGAGCAGCATGAACCATCGCTGAGCAGCATGAACTGTCGCCGAGCAGTGTGTACCATCACCGAGCAGCGTGACCTGTCGCTGAGCAACGTGAACCATCACCGAGCAGCATGACCTGTCACCAAGCAATGTGACCCAAGTACGGCTTGCCATAAGGGTGTAAGGAGCTCAAGTTCAGAATCGAAAATTACTTCATAGTGGACCAAGTATGCCCACTTAGAGTCTGAACAAAGCAGTAGGAGTCAATATTCTTCTATAGGCATGTAGTCGTCGAGAAAAAATTCCACACACTCACCGCAAGGCCATCCAAATATTTTGGTTGTAGTACCTCCACAAGCCTTCCAGATATTTTTCTGTATGGACATATGTGATTAGGCGTTCTTCCTCGGCCCTATCGACGTCCTCAGACTGAACAACCTCGGCCTGCTCTTCATCATAGTTTTCTACTCTAGGTGCTCGGAAAGTAACATCCGCTGGTAGTATGGCTTCTGAGCCATAGACCAAAAAGTATGGAGTCACACTGGTGCTGCGACTAGCTTGAGTATGCAGTCCCCAAACTACAGCTGGAAGCTCCTTGAGCCATCTGCTCGGGTGCTTTTCTTCTTTTTGATACAGTCGCTTTTTGAGGGCATCAAGGATCATGCCGTTCGCCCGTTCAACCTGGTCATTGGCTCTTGGATGGGCAACGGAGACATATTTGATGGAGATGCAATGGTCTTCGTAGAAGTCCTAGAAGTGATGGCTAGTAAACATAGTTCTGAGATCAATGATGATGTTGTTTGGTAGACCAAATCTGTGGATGATATCTTCGAAGAGCTCAACTGCCTTCTTTGTAGTAGTCGAGACGAGCGGTTTATATTCAATCCACTTGGAGAACTTGTCGATGGTGACATATACATACCAAAAACCACCTAGTGCTGGTTGGAAAGGCCTGATCATGTCCAGTCCCCAGCATGCGACGGGCCAGGAAGCTAGGATGGTTTGCAACTCTTGCGTCGGCACATGTATTTGCTTAGCGAAGAATTGGCATCCTTCACAACATCAGACGAGGTCATCAGTGATGGCTGTGGGCCCATAAAAACCAGCTCAAAAAGCCTTGCCAACTAGTGTTCTCGAGGCCGCATGGTTGCCATAGGAACCAGAGCGAATTTCAAGAAGTAGCTTTACTCCCTCCTCTTGGGTGATGCATTTCTACAGTATCCCTTCCTTGGCATTTTTCCTCATCAAGCTACCATCCTCCAGCACGTAAAGCTTGCTTCGATTAACTAGGCATTCAGTTTCTGTCTTGTCGACGGGTACCTCAGCGTTGGTGAGGTACTTGATGAATTGCTCCCTCCAATCGGCGACTGGCGAAGGTACCGTAAGTACCAACTGCTCTGTGGGGGGAACCTCTTTGACTTCCTTATCTTCTTTGATGGATGGCACTAGAAGATCTTGAACAAAGACCCTCGGCAGGATCGTGGCAAGAGAAGAGCCTAGCTTGGATAAGTGATCGGCGAGTTGATTTTGGTCATGTACCACATGGTGATACTCGATGCCGTAGAATTTTCCTTCGAGCTTCCTGATTTCGGCGCAGTATGCATCTATCTTCTCACTGGAACAGGACCAGTCCTTATTGAGCTGGTTGATAACCAGCACGGAGTCCCCATACACCATGAGGCATTTGACACCGAGCTCGATGGCTATACGGAGACCATGGAGACATGCTTCGTATTCCATGGCGTTGTTGGAGGCCGAAAAGTGTATCCAGAGAACATAGCATAGCTTATCCTTGGTTAGCATAATGAAAAGAATGCCCGCACCAGCACCATTGATGTTAAGGGTGCCGTTGAAGTACATCACCTAGTGTTCGGGGCAAGTAGCGGTGATGGGCTCTTGGATCTCGGTCCATTTAGCGACGAAATCAGCAAGCGCCTATGACTTAATGGTAGGTCTGCTTCTGAATTCGATGGAATAGGTGCCGAGCTCAATAGCCCACTTAATGATGTGGCCATTGGCCTCTTTGTTGCAGAGAATGTCCCCCAGAGGGAACTCAGTGACCACGGTGATCTTGTAGTATTCGAAATAGTGTCAGAGTTTGCGTGATGTAATAAGAATGGTGTATAACAACTTTTGTACCTGAGGATAACAAGTTTTTGGCTCATTAAGTACCTCGCTGATGAAGTAAACCAAATGTTGTACTTTATAAGCATGCTCGGCCTCCTCGCATTCGATGACAATAGCTGTGCTCACGACGCGAGAAGTGGCGGCGATGTATATTAGCATAGTCTCATCTGGTCTTGGCGCTGTCATGATCGGTGGCTTTGTTAAGAACACCTTGAGCTGCTCAAAAGCTGAGTCTACCTCCGCCGACTAGGAAAAGCGCTCAGAGGCCTTGAGGAGCTTGAAGAAAGGTAGCCCTTTTTCACGGAGGCGTGATATGAAGCGGCTTAAAGCAGCCATGCAACCTGTAAGCTTCTATATATCCTTGATGCATGTTGGTTGTTTCATATTGGTGATGGCAGAGACCTTGTTAGGGTTAGGCTCGATGCCTCGAGCACTGATGATGTAGCCCAACAGTATATCGGATGGAACTCCAAAGATGCACTTTGAAGGGTTTAACTTCCATCGGTATTTGTTCAAGTTGGCGAAGGTTTCCTCAAGGTCAACGATAAGATTATCGGTGGCCTTGGTTTTGACAACCACGTCATCGATGTAGGCTTTGACGTTGCGGCTGATCTGTTGGTTGAGGCACATCTAGATAGCCCTTTGATAAGTTGCTCTGGCATTCTTGAGTCCAAAGGACATAGTTTTGTAGCAGTATGCATCGAAAGGCGTAATGAACGACGTATTGATCTGGTCTTCTTCCTTGAGGGAGATCTGATGATAGCTGGAGTAACAGTCAAGGAAGGAGAGTAGTTCACAGCCGGTGGTAGAGTCTACAACCTTGTCTATCCGATGCAAGCCGAAGGGGTCTTTAGGGTAGTGTTTGTTAAGATCAGTATAATCAACGTACATTCTCCATTCTTTATTCTTTTTTTGAACGAGAACAGGGTTTGCTAACCAATCTGGATGATATACTTCTTTTATAAACCCGGCAGCTAAGAGCCATTTTATTTCTACCCTAATAGCCTCCTTCTTGTCTGGCATGAATCGGCGGAGTTTCTGCTTGATCGGTTTGGCGGTCGGCGAGACATTCAAGGAGTGCTCGATCTTCTCCCGTGGTACCCCCGGCATGTCTATAGGTTTCCAAGCAAACACATCGGTGTTGGCACGTAGGAAGGAGACGAGCACGCTTTCCTATTTGGGGTCAAGGTGAGCCCCAATTTTCATGGTCTTAGAGACGTCGTCGAGGCCAAGGTCGACCTCCTTGATTTCCTTGGACTTGGCAGAGGCACGGGGAAGCTCCAGCTTTGGGATCTCTATGTCATCGGCGAGCGCTGTCTTGGCTTCGGTGACCACGCTAGCCATCTGGATGGAAAGGTCGGTGGCTTCAGCGAGAGCGAGACTCTCGGTCTCATAGGCGTAGGCAACGGAGAGGTTGGCCCATAGAGCCAGGACTCCTGCAGGCGAAGCCATCTTCATCACCAGATATGCGTAGTGCGGTATGGCCATGAACTTGGCTAGAGCTGGCCGACCAAGTATGGCATGGTAGGCGGTGTCGAAGTCAGCGACGTAGAAGTTGATATGCTTGATGCGGTAGTTGCTTGCCATGTCGAACTGTACTAGTAGAGTGATCTCTCCAAGTGGTCTAGATGCCCTTCTAGGTACCACACCCTAGAAGGAAGAGTCTGAGGGTGTGAGATCTGTTATCGTGAGGCCCAACTCCCTTAGGGCCCCGGTGAAGAGTAGGTTCAAAGCACTACCATCGTCAACGAGGACTTTTCTGAAGAGCACCTTCTGGATGGTTGCATCAAGGACGAGGGGGAAACACCCTATGTAGGGTATGTCTGCCCACTGGTCGGCCCTACTAAAGGTGATGGGGACCTTGGACCATGGGCGATAGCTGGGGTCCGTGGTGGTTTCCTCCGAAGTGACGACGAGCACTCATCGGGCGGTGAGCTTCCGTTCTCTTCTACTCTCAATGGAGGCGAGGCCCCTGAAGATGGTGGTGACCACCTTATCATGGTCCTGAAAGGCATTGTTGTTGCCCCCAGTGGTCAGCGACCTCCGGCCCCATCGTTGGCGTCATCATCGAGCCTCTTGTCCTGGAACTCCTTAGCCAGGCCAATGCAGTCCTTTATCTTGTGTTTGGCATTCTTATGAAGAGGGCACGGGCCGTCGAGGATCTTTTGGTACTGTTCATCGTAGTTGCGCTTGGTGCGAGGTTGATTGACAGCGGCAACGATGTGTTCTGCCCAGCGGCAGCGATTTTGGCCTGGCCTGTGTCCTCCTGTCCAATCACGGCCGCTGTTGTGATGGTAGCTGCGGTTGTCGGGGCGGCGGTCGCTGTGGCGTCGATCGTTGAGGCGATCATCGTAGCGGTGAGACGGGCAATGAGTGCCTACATCCTCGATGAAGCGCACCTTGTCTTCCTCAGCATCGGTGTACTGGTTGGCGATAGTTATCATTTTGCCGATACCGGTGGGCGGCTTGGAGTTGAATTTGGAGCGAAGCTCGCGATGGTGGAGTCCTCGGATAAAGGCGGTGATGACTTCAGCTTCTGTGATGTTGGGAATAGAGTTCCTCATCTCAGAGAAACGTCGGATATAGCTGTGGAGGAGCTCGGATGGCTTCTAGTTGATGCGGCTAAGATCATGCTTCATGCCAGGTCAAGTACATGTGGCCATATAGTTGTCGGTGAAGACTTTCTTTAGCTCTTCCCATGAGCCGATGGAGTCCGGCGCAAGGCTGGTAAACCAGCTCATGGAGGGTGGCATGAGCATGATGGGGAGATAATTCACCATGATGCTGGTGTCTCCTCCGATGGCGCGAACAGCAGTGGCGTAAGCCTGCAGCCACTAAGTCGAGTTCATTCTTCCTTCATAGGGCTCGACCCTGGTGATCTTAAAACCATGGGGCCACCGAAGCGTTCGGAGTGCCCTTGTGAAAGCTGGAGGCCCCTCAGGGTTATCGACACCGTCATCTATAGCATTGCGGTCGGGGATAGGTTCAAGGGCTGAGTCTGGGTTGCTGTACTCCTTTTCATACTCCTAGTGGCGACGCACTTCGTCTTCATGGCGACCGAAGCGGCGTTGCTCGATATGCCGTCGCGCATCCTAGAGGTTGCTGAGATGCACTCAAGTGTCCTATTCGACCTCCTGGTCATGTTGGCAATGGTGTTCAGCGCGATGCCCCCCGGTCCCCCTGGGGAGGTAGTGACTGGTTAGCGAAATGGCTTTGACTGGGGTGGTAATTGGATCTCGGCGCAGCTGATCGGTGAATTGTGCTCATGGAGCATGAAGGTCTCTGATCCTCATGAATCTCATTGACCTGACAGTGAGACGCTTTAAGCATGGCGGCGATCTTGGCAAGCTCGGGTGTTTGAGGGAAACGAGTGAGCTCATTAGCGGCTACTGCCAAATTTGCGCTTGGAGTCTTGAAGACGTCGTGGCCATCAACACGGAGAAATTCTTCGTCGAGGTCATGGTGGAGCGGGAGCGGTCTTCCTTGAGAATTGAGCCGATTATTCCAAGCGGCCTCAGCCCTCACATTGGCTGCCTTGTTTTCTCGCCGCTGCACATGGTTGACATTCTAGTTCTCCTGAGCAACGCGCTCCTCCTTGGTTTCACCGTTCCGAGGAGGGCTATCAATGTTGACGTTGAAGATCGCACCCCCCGGAAGGGTGGAAGGAGAAATTGCTCAGAGAAGGTTTCGGCGAGGGTCTCCGTAGAGCCCTGAGACTTAGAGCCTAGAGTTTCTTCCGGGATGGTCTGGAGGGGCACCCTAGGGCTCTAGCCTAAGTGTAGCTTGTTGACGGCTGGCGGAAGCTAGATGGTGACCTAATCGGCGAGTAGACGGGCGCAGTCCACCTGGTCGGCGAGTTTGCCCCTTAAGGCTTGTTGGTAAGCAGCGGTGACATTGGTGAACCTGAAGGGTAGGGACGTAACCCCTATAGTTTCCTGAGCAGCCTCTAATAGATCTAGATCAGAGGGTGGTCGGTGCTGAACTAGAGTGTCTAGAGCCGATTCGGCGATGGAGAGACAATCGGCAAGCTTTAGTCCGACCTGATCGATGGATTCGATCAGATCGTTGTTGTTGATCTGCCTCCTCTGGTAACCCAATCGGCAAGGTAGATTGATCGGCAGAGGGGTGTGAGATCAAGAACAAGAAGACAATAGAGACACACGAGTTACACAGGTTCAGGCCATCAGTATGACGTAATACCCTACTCCTGTGGTCTATTGGTTTGTATTAGCTATCGTATGATATGCCATGATTTTAGAGGGGGGCCCTGCCCGCCTTATATAGTCTAGGAGGTAGGGTTACAAGTCGGTTAGATCTGAGAGATAACCAAAAAGTAATAACTGATTACAGGAATCTTGGGATCATACATATCCTAACAGATCTCGTAGTATCTTCAGGATATCTTCCTGGTGTCTTGCGGCAGGTGCCGAGCAGAGTCGTGCCCCACAAGGCTTCGTCTTGTGGGTTGAGCCACCCCTAGGGGCGCAGCCCATGTGGCCTGACGTGGGTATCCGGGGTCGTACACCCCATAATATCAAATAATTCATCTTTAGTAGGTTCATCATCATCACTATCACTATCATTTTCACTATCATGTTCATTTTCACTTTCATCATCACAAGTTTGTACCTTAGTGGCCTTAGCCATGAAGCATGATGGAGTGTCAAAGAGAGAAGGTTTTTCATTGATTGCAATGCTAGCAAGTGCCTTCTTCTTGGTGGTCTTGTCATCATCACTATCATCATCATCATCACTTGAGGAAGCATCACTATCCTAAGTAACCACATATGAACCACCCTTCTTCTTCTTGAAGGTCATCTTATCCTTCTTCTCTTTCTTTACCTTCTTGTCCTTCTTCTTGTTCTTCTTGTTATCATCATCATTGTCACTATTGTATGGACATTGAGCAACAAGATGATCTTTACTTCCACACTTGAAGCACCTTCTTAACTCTTCTTTGTTCTTGGATGAAGACTTCTTTCTTCTAGCATGGTAGCCCTTCTTCACCATGAACTTGCCAAATCTCTTGACAAATAGAGCCATCTTCTCATTATCATCATCATCCCATGAATCATCATCTTCACTTGTTGTTTCTTGCTTAGCTTTGCCCTCGGATGATGTGGCCTTGAATGCCACGCTCTTCTTCTTATTATCCCTCTTCTCCCTCTTTTCTTCCTTCTCATCATCATCTCTATGAGCATCATCGGTCATAATATCTCCCAAGATTTGGTTTGGTGTCATTATGTCCAAACCGGTCCTCACTAGCAAGGTGACCAACATTCCAAATCTTGCGGGTAAACATCTCAATAACTTATTAGAGAAGTCCTTGTCCTCTATCTTCTCACCAAGTGCTTTGAGATCATTGACAAGCACTTCCATCCAAAGGAACATGTCTAACACACTCTCATCCTCCTTCATCTTGAAGCTTGCAAACTTCTCTTTAAGAATGTATGCCTTTGCACCCTTCACGGCTTGAGTGCCCTCAAATGATTCCTCCAACTTCTTCCATGCCTCATGAGCTCTCAATGTTCTTGATTTGCTCAAATGTTCTCTCATCCAAAGCATCATGGATGGCACTAAGAGCAATGTCATTATTTTGAAGTAGTATTTCTTCGGTGGTGGTGGGAGCCTCTTCATCTTCAATCTCAATCTTTGTCTCTACTACCTTCCAAACCTTCCTATTGATTGACTTGATATAAGTTGTCATCTTAGATTTCCAATAGGGATAATTTGAGCCATCAAATTAGGGTAGCTTCTTGGTGTTGTTGATTTGAGTCATTTTTACACCGAAGGTTGTTAAGCCTCAAATCATGGTGACCTCGGCTTCGATACCACTTGAAAGGTCCTAATGGCTAGAGGGGGAGTGAATAGCCTAATAAAAATTTCTACAACAACACTTAACAAAATGGTTAGACAATTATGAGGCGAAGCAAGTGTTGCGCTAGCCTACTCAAAATGCAAGCGACCTACCACAATTCTAGTTTAGATAGTATCTATTCACACAATAGCTATAACACTACCCTATGTTAGTGTGCTCTCAAAGGCTAACTAAAAAGCTACACCAACCAAGCTAGCAAGCTCTCACAACTAGCTACACTAAAGAGCTTGACAACTAGTTTGTGGTAATGTAAAGAGAGTGATAAAGAAGGTTATACCGCCGTGTAGATGAAGGAACCAATCAATCACAAGGATGAATAACAATGAAGACCAATCACCTCAGAATCAATGATGAACACAATGATTTTTTACTGAGGTTCACTTGCTTACCGGCAAGCTAGTCCTCGTTGTGGCGATTCACTCACTTGGAGGTTCATGCGCTAATTAGCTTTACACGCCAAACCCTCAATAGGGTGCCGCACAACCAACACAAGATGAGGATCACACAAGCCACAAGCAATCCACTAGAGTACCTTTTGGCTCTCCGCCGAGGAAAGGTCAAGAACCCCTCACAATCACCATGATCGGAGCCAGAGATAATCACCACCCTCCGCTCAACGATCCTCGCTGCTCTAAGCCATCTAGGTGGCGGCAACCACCAAGAGTAACAAGCGAATCCCGCAGCGAAACACGAACACCAAGTGCCTCTAGTTGCAAACACTCAAGCAATGCACTTGGATTCACTCCCAATCTCACAAAGATGATGAATCAATGATGAAGATGAGTGGAAGGGCTTTGGCTAAGCTCACAAGATTGCTATGTCAATGCAAATGGCCAAGAGAGTGAGCTTGAGCCGGCCATGGAGCTTAAATAGAAGCCCTCATGAAATAGAGCTGTTGTACCCCTTCACTGGGCACAACTCGGAGTGACCGAACGCTAGACCTCAGCGTCCGATCATGTGATGCACACCATGTGTTCCTCTCTTCAAATGTTGTGCGCCCGATCTCAATGGTCAGAAGACCACCGAATGCAACAGCTAACAGTGACCGGACGCTGAACCCCTAGTGTTCGGTCATTTCTAGTAAGCTTACAAAAACAATTTTTCTCGCCCGGACGCGTCTGGTCACATGGTGTCTTCCTCTGCGCTGCCATGTTAGCATAACCGGACGTAGCCTTCCAGTGTCCGGTCACTGAGTGACCCATCATCCGGTCATGAGACCAAAATGCATGCCCTCTGCTGCCACTGACCGAAAGCACCGGTCCAACCAAGACCAGCGTCCGGTCACTTACAGTGACCTCCATCTTTTCTGTCTAGGGCGCCGGTGGCACCGTCGGACTGTACACAAGGCTATACATAAGTTGAAGGTCTTGACTTTAGAGAAACATATGCCCCGGTTGCTAGATTGGAAGCAATTAGGATCTTGCTAGCCTATGCTTGTGCCAACAACATCAAACTCTATCAAATGGATGTTAAGAGTGCATTTCTCAATGGTTACATCAATGAAGAAGTATATGTTGAGCAACCTCCTAGTTTTGAAGATGATAAGAAGCCCAACCATGTGTACAAGTTGAAGAATGCTTTGTATGGCTTGAAGCAAGCTCCTAGAGCATGGTATGAGAGATTGAGGGACTTCCTACTCTCTAAAGGGTTCACAATGGGCAAGATTGACACCACTCTTTTCATCAAGAAGATTGGAAAAGATCTATTTGTGTTACAAATATATGTTGATGATATCATATTTGGATCAACCAATCAAGACTTTTGTGAAGAATTTGGAAAGATGATGGCTAATGAGTTTGAGATGTCCGTGATTGGAGAGTTGAGTTACTTTCTTGGTCTTCAAATCAAGCAATTGAAGAATGGTACATTTGTGAGTCAAGGCAAGTATATCAAGGACATGATTAAGAAGTTTGGCATGAGTGATAGCAAAGTCATTAGCACACCAATGGAAACAAATGGCAACTTGGATAGTGATGCAAGTGGCAATATGGTGGATCAAAAGTTGTATCGGTCCATGATTGGAAGCGTACTCTATGTGACCGCATCAAGGCCAGATGTCATGTTTAGTGTATGCATGTGTGCAAGATTTCAAGCCTCACCAAGAGAAAGTCATTTGAAGGCTACAAAGAGGATATTGAGGTACTTGAAGCATACACCAAATGTTAGTTTATGGTATCCCAAAGGAGCAAAATTTGAGCTAGTTGGTTACTCCGACTCGGACTATGCGGGATGCAAGGTTGAAAGGAAGAGCATCTCAAACACATGTCAATTGTTAGGAAGATCACTTGTTTCATGGTCATCAAAGAAGCAAAATAGTGTTGCATTATCAACCGCCGAAGCCGAATACATATCCGCCGGTAGTTGTTGTGCACAAATACTTTAGATGAAGGCCACTTTGAGTGACTTCGGAATCAAGTTCAAGAAAGTGCTATTGCTATGTGACAATGAGAGTGCAATCAAGTTGACAAACAATCCGGTTCAACATGCAAGAACAAAGCATATTGATGTTCACCACCATTTCATAAGAGATCACCAACAAAAAGGTGACATTTACATTGAGAGTGTAAGCATTGAAGATCAACTTGCCGATATATTCACCAAGCCATTGGATGAGAAAAGGTTTTGCAAGCTAAGGAATGAGTTAAACATATTGGATTTCTCAAATATGTGTTGATGCACCCCCCACTTATATGACATGCCTTTCCTTCGAGCTATTCAAGGTAAAAGTTGATTGACATGACATACATCCTTGCTAAGGACATGTTTAGTGTATCTAGTCACATTTTCAATTTTATTAGGACCTTTCAAGTGGTTCAATTTTATTAGGCTCATTCATGAAAATCAAATAAATTTGATGTTTATATGGTACCACTATTGCTTCTATGCTTGACTTAATCTAGTGGTAGCATATGACATGCTTGTGGGCTTGTAAACCTAGTGTTTGATCTAGAAAATGAACTCTAAGTGTTTAACTCAACATGGTACAAGATAACCCTTATTTGGAGGTGTGAAGAAGCTTGTCCTTGGATCAAACCGAGTTAAATATCTTTGGTAAATGATCTAGATTAGACCAAACTTAGGAAAATGATCCTCATCCCATTGATTGACATTGATAATCTCTACCTATCTATATTTTAAACCTTTGTGGTCATTGATGACAAAGGGGGAGAGAAACAAAGATATAGGGGGAGAAATAACGAAGATATTAGTACATGGAGAGAAAGAAGTGTACTAAGATGGTGAAAACACAACAAAGGGGGAGAACTTGACAAAAGGGGAGAAATAATATGACAAAAGAAAGGGATCAATTAATATTTTGAGCACACAAGTAGGGGGAGTAAGCTCATGAACTTGTATGGTGCATTTCATATGTTTGCTTGCATGGCATAAGTTTTAAAATTCCAATATCCATGCTTGTGTGATGTATGCTAGTTGTAAGATTGAATGATGAAATGAAATCACTAGATAATTTTCGTTTCCAAGTAAAGTTTTTACAAGTGATATCTTTTCAAAGTATGTTTCCAAGTGGTATAAAGCTAACCATGGTGCTAAGGATGGTATAATGGTGCACTCCGATAGGTATCACGCTTCAAAGGTCCATCTTTTATACCTTAGCATCATTTGGTAGACATTGTCTCCTATATTTCCTATCTAAGCATATGTGCAAGCTATAATCTAAACTCTTAGCACATATGTAGGGGGAGCAATTGCTACCATTTAGGGTTCATGAAACTTGTCCATATTTTTTTATACATGGTAAATATGCTTGGGCAAGCAACATGGATTCAATCAAATTTCAATTCATATCTTTGTGAAAAGGTTGTCATCAATTACCAAAAAGGGAGAGATTGAAAGCTCTAGTTTGGTTTTGGTGAATTGATGAAACCCTAAGTGCTAACCTAGTTTATCAAGTGATCATGAGATAGGTAGCACGCTCCAAGTAGTAAAGCAAATGAAGATCATAACATGATGTTGATGATGCCATGGTGATGATCAAGTGCTTGGACTTGGAAAGAAGAAAGAGAAAGCCAAAAAGCTCAAGGCAAAGGTATAAACCATAGGAGCTATTTTGTTCTAGTGATCAAGACACTTAGAGAGTATGATCACATTTAGGTTTGATAGCCATACTATTAAGAGGGGTGAAACTCGTATTAAAATGCGGTTGTCAAAGTGCCACTAGATGCTCTAACTCATTGCATATGCATTTAGGATCTAGTGGAATGCTAACACATGTGCACAAGGTGATACACTTAGTGGTTGGCACATTTGAGCAAGAGTGAAGAAGTTAGAGGTGAAAAAGAGTTAGTCTCGCTGGTCACAAGGTGACCGGACGCTGGTCACAGAGGAACCGGCATGTCCGGTCAGTTGTGGCAGCAAAGACACTAGCGTCGATCAAATGACCAGACATTGGGTCTTGGACTGATCGGACACTGAGGTCTAGGGTCTAGTCCTATTGTTGGGCAGCGTAGAGAAAAGTCACTGAGAGACCGGATGCTTGGAGGGTCCGGTCAAGCATGACCGGACGCGTCCGATCAAAGAAAATCATTTCTGGAACCTTACTGGAAATGACCAGACGTTGGAGGCTGAGCGTCCAGTCAGTTTGTGTGCTACGTCCGATTAGCTGATGACCATTGAAATCTGATGAAAAGTATTTGAAGCAGGGGACACGTGGCGTGAATCACGTGACCAGAAGCTGAGGGCCAATGTCCGATCAATCGAACTGGAGCGTCCGATCACCCCGTGTTGTGCCCAATGAAGGGGTACAACGGCTCTATTTCATGGGGGCTTCTATTTAAGCCCCATGGCCAGTTGAAGCTCACACCTTTGGTAATTTTCTTTGACATAGCAACCTTGTGAGCTTAGCCAAAGCCCTCCCACTCATCTCCATCATTGATTCATCATCTTTGTGAGATTGGGAGTGAATCCAAGTGCATTGCTTGAGTGATTGCATCTAGAGGCACTTGGTGTTCATGTTTCACGGTGGATTTTGCTTGTTACTCTTGGTGGTTGCCGCCACCTAGATGGCTCAGAGCAGCGAGGATCATCGAGCGGAGGGTGGTGATTGTCTTCGGCTCCGATAGTGGTGATTGTGAGGGGTTCTTGACCTTTCCCCGATGGAGAGCCAAAAGATACTCTAGTGGATTGCTCATGGCTTGTGTGATCCTCATCTTGTATTGGTTGTGCGGCACCCTATTGAGGGTTTGGCGTGTGAAGCCAATTAGCGTGTGAACCTCCAAATGAGTGAATCGCCACAATGAGGACTAGCTTGTCGGCAAGCAAGTGAACCTCGGTAAAAAATCATTATGTTTATCATTGATTCCGAGGTGATTGGTCTTCATTGTTATTCATCATTGTGATTGATTGGTTCATTCATCTACACGGTGGTATAACCTTCTTGATCACTCTCTTTACATTACCGCAAACTAGTTGTCAAGCTCTTTAGTGTAGCTAGTTGTGAGAGCTTGCTTGCTTGGTTGGTGTGGCTCTTTAGTTAGCCTTTGAGAGCACACTAACATAAGGTAGTGTCATAGCTATTGTGTGAATAGATACTATCTAAACTAGAATTGTGGTAGGTGGCTTGCATTTTGAGTAGGCTAGCGCAGCACTTGCTTCATCTCATAATTGTCTAACCATTTTGTTAAGTGTTGTTGTAGAAATTTTTATTAGGCTATTCACCCCTCCTCTAGCCATTAGGACCTTTCACCGATGCTATGGGAAGGCAGCCCATTGGGCAAAGGAGTGACCAAATTGCAAGCAGGAGAAGAAGGCTGAGGCTCATTTAGCGTAGGCTGATGAGGATGATGAGACCACTCTCCTGATAGCGACGTTCTGTGCACTACACGATGTTGTGGCAAAGGAGAAGGGAGAGGTGATGGCAGTGGAAGGGCACGACAAGGCTTTGAGAGCTATCAACCTTGATGAAGCGCATGCCCAAGTCCACCTCAGACATGTGGGTGGCGAGCAGGAGCAGCGGTGGTACCTAGACTCTGGTGCCAGCAACCACATGATGGGCTCTAAGGAAGCCTTCTTCGAGATCGATGGCAACGTGACTGGCACAAGTTCGATGACGGCTCAAGGGTGGCGATCCAAGGGCATATCACCATCATCTTCAGGTGCCAGAATGGTGAGCACCGTGCGTAGATGGATGTGTACTACATCTCGTAGCTGCGTTCAAGCATCGTCAGCATTGGGCAGCTAGACGAGCGTGGATGCGAGGTACTGATCGAAAGCGGGATCCTAAAGATTTGGGATCGGGAGCGGCGTCTTCTCATGAAGGTAAAACGTCCACGTAATCAATTGTACCTTCTCGACTTGAAGGTGGAGCAGCCGGTGTGCCTGGCAGCATAGCACACCGAGGAGCCGTGACTGTGGAATGCCCGGTTTGGCCATCTCAGCTTCGACACGCTCGGTCGGCTAGAGAAGATGGTTCGAGGGCTGCCCCCACATCAAGCACGTAGGTGAGCTGTGTGATAGCTACTTGGCCGGAAAGCAGAGGAGGCTATCGTTCCCAAAGGCGGCCAAGTATCACGCGGCGGACACTCTCGAGCTTGTCCACGACAATCTCTGCGGCCCAATCATGCCAGCCACAAACGGTGGTCGGCGGTACTTCCTCCTGCTCATAGATGATTGCAGTCGCTATATGTGGCTGCAACTCCTGACAAGCAAGGACGAGGTGGTGGAGGCAATCAAGAAGTTCAAGGGCGTGCGGAGGCGGAATGCGGCAAGAAGCTGCGCATGCTACAGACTGATCGTGATGGCGAATTCACTTCGGTGGAGTTCGCTATGTACTGTGCGGGTCAAGGTGTGGTGCGACACCACACCGTGTCGTACTCGCCACAGAAGAATAGCGTGGTGGAGCTACAGAACCAGACGGTGGTCGGCATGGCTTGATCCATGATGAAGGCCAAGAGCATGCCGATAAGGTTCTAGGGTGAGGCGGTGACCACGGTGGTGTTCATCCTCAACCACGCGCCCATAAAGACCACCTTCCAAACTTTCCTATTGATTGACTTGATATATATTGTCATCTTAGCCTTCCAATAGGGATAGTTTGAGCCATCAAATTAGGGTGGCTTCTTGGTATTGTTGATTTGAGCTATTTTTACACTGAAGGTTGTTAAGCCTCAAATCACGATGACCACGGCTCTGATACCACTTGAAAGGTCCTAATGGCTAGAGGGGGGTGAATAGCCTATTAAAAATTTCTACAACAACACTAAGACAAATGATTAGTCAATAAGATGGCGAAGCGAATTTTGTGTTAGCACTATACTTGGGGTTGCAAGCCACCTATCCAATTCTATTTTCTATGATCTCTAGTATATCACAACAAAGCTATGTCACTAATATACACCTAGGTGATCAACCTAGTGAAAGTAATACAATTAAATGAAACACTATCTAGTCTTAACTACCACTAGCTCTATCCAAGTGACGATATAATGAAATACAAGAGAGTGGTAGAAAGATATACCGCCGTGGCAAGTGACCAAGGAGACAATCAAGACAATGATTTTTCCTCCGAGATTCACTTGCTTGCCGGCAAGCTAGTCCCCATTATGGCGATTCACTCACTTGGAGGGTTACGCGCTAATTGGCATCACACGCCAAACCCTCAATAAGGTACCGCACAACCAACACAAGATGAGGATCACACAAGCCACGAGCAATTTACTAGAATACTGAAAGCTCTAGTTTGGTTTTGGTGAATTGATGAAACCCTAAGTGCTAACCTAGTTTATCAAGTGATCATGAGATAGGTAGCACATTCCAAGTGGTGAAGTAAATGAAGATCATGACATGATGATGGTGATGATCAAGTGCTTAGACTTAAAAAGAAGAAAGAGAAAAACAAAAAGCTCAAGACAAATGTATAATTGGTAGGAGTCATTTTATTTTGGTGATCGAGACACTTAGTGAGTGTGATCACATTTAGGATCGATAGTCGTACTATTAAGAGGGGTGAAACTCGTATTGAAATGCGGTTATCAAAGTGACACTAGATGCTCTAACTCATTGCATATGCATTTAGGATCTAGTGGAGTGCTAGCACCCTTGAAAATATTTGTGAAAATATGCTAACACATGTGCACATGGTGATACACTTGGTGGTTGGCATATTTGAGCAAGGGTTAGGAACTTCACCGATGGACAGTCCGACGGTGCCACTGGCGCCCTATACAGAAAAGACGGAGGTCACTATGAGTGACCGGATGCTGGTCTCGGTAGGACCGGCGCGTCCAGTCAGTAGAAGTAGCGAAGACACTGGCGTCGGTCTCTGACCGAACGCTGGGTCACTTTGTGACCAGACGCTGGAGGGTTGCGTCCGATCCTACTGACGTGGCAGCGTACAGGGGAGACGTTGTGTGATCGGATGCTGGGTGAGTCCGATCGAGCATGACCGGACGTGTTCGGTCATGATTTCCTATTTCTAGATGCTTACTGGAAATGACCTGACACTGAGGTCCAGCGTCCGGTCACTTAGCAGCAGCGCGTCCGGTCATCACTTGACCGTTGGGATCAGGCGCTCAGTATTTGAAGAGAGGGGACACGTGGCGTGCATCGCACGACCGGACGCTGGGGTCCTATGTCAGATCGATATGACCAGAGCATCCGGTCACCCCGTGTTGTGCCCAGTGAAGGGGTACAACGGTTCTATTTCGTGGGGACTTCTATTTAAGCCGCATGACTGGCTCAAGCTCACTCTCTTGACCATTTGCATTGACATAGCAACCTGATGAGCTTAGCCAAAGCCCTCCCACTCATCTCCATCATTGATTCATCATCTTTGTGAGATTGGAAGAGAATCCAAGTGCATTGCTTGAGTGTTTGCATTTAGAGGCACTTGGTGTTCGTGTTTCGCTGCGAGATTCACTTGTTACTCTTGGGGGTTGCCGTCACCTAGACAGCTTGGAGCAGCGAGGATCGTCGAGCAGAGGTTGGTGATTATCTCCGGCTTCGATCGTGGTGATTATGAGGGGTTCTTGACCTTTTTCCGGTAAAGAGCCAAAAGAAATTCTAGTGAATTGCTCGTGGCTTGTGTGATCCTCATCTTGTATTGGTTGTGCGGCACCCTATTGAGGGTTTGGCGCGTGATGCCAATAGCGCGTGAACCTTCAAGTGAGTGAATCGTCACAACGAGGAGTAGCTTACCGGCAAGCAAGTGAACCTCGATAAAAAATTATTGTGTTCATCATTTGATTCTAAGGTGATTGACTTTCATTAGTATTCATCCTTATGATTGATTGGTTCACTCCTCGACACGGCGGTATAACTATCTTGCTCTCTTTACAATATCGCAAACTAGTTGTCAAGCTCTTTAGTGTAGCTAGTTGTGAGAGCTTGTTAGTTTGGTTAGTGTGGCTCTTTAGTTAGCATTTGAGGGTGCACTAACTTAGTGTAGTGACATATCTATTGTGTGGATAGAAATCATATAAACTAGAATTATGGTAGGTGACTTGCAATTTTAGTAGGCTAGCGCAACACTTACTTTGTCTCATAATTGTCTAACCGGTTTGTTAAGTGTTGTTGAAGATACTTTTAATAGGCTATTCACCCCCTCTCTAGCTATTAGGACTTTTCAAGTACCTTTTGGCTTTTCGCTGGGGAAAGGTCAAGAACCCCTCACAATCACTACGATCGGAGCCGGAGACAATCGCCAACCTCCGTTCGATGATCCTTGCTGCTCCAAGCTGTCTAGGTGGCGGCAAACACCAAGAGTAACAAGTGAACCCCGCACCGAAACAAAACACCAAGTGCTTCTAAATGCAAACACTCAAGCAATGCACTTGGATTCTCTCCCAATCACACAAAGATGATGAATCAATCATGGAGATGAGTGAGAAGGCTTTGGCTAAGCTTATAAGGTTGCTATATCAATGCAAATGGCTAAAGAAGTGAGCCAGAGCCGGCCAAACGATATTTATAGACACCCCCAAACAATAGAGTCGTTGGCTCAATTATTGGGTTGACTGCAGGACGACCGGACGCACAGGTCGTGTGCACCAGACACGTCCAGTGTGGTGACCGGACGTGTTCGGTCGCAGCCAGACCGCCACGTGTCCCTTTCAAATTGTTTAGCCATTGGCGCCCAACGGCTATCTCTGTGCACAGTAAAACTACATGATCGGACGTGCTGTTAGAAAATGACCGGACGCGGGAGACGCAGCGTCCGGTCGAGTCCAGAGAGCTCCCAGAGCCGCTCTGGGCTGACCGGACACGTTCGATCACACCAGACTGGACGCTCTCAACGTCCGATCAATTATAGCTAAAAACCCGAGACTTACTGGTTTACAGTGGCGACTGGACACGTCCGATCTCTCTTTGCAATTCTGCTTCGGACTAAATCACTTTGACCTGACGCTGATCGGAAACTCGTCTGCGTCCGGTCCGGTATAGCCCAAAACAAGTGAGCAGCAGGCGCATGAGTGCACTAGAGCCTGCAGGAGAATGCACAGGTCCTCAATTTAGTCCCACCTCGCCTCCGTAGAGAACAGAGAAGCAAACATGTGGCTATATAAACACATCAGGGTAGAACACAACTGTAAAAATGAGGTCTTGTTGCGGGCACGGGCAACACGTTGTGTATTCGTGACCAGAATGGGCATGGGTCTGGCACAAGATTAAATCCGTGATGAGTCATGGGTTTTTTTGCGGGTACGTTTTATATTAACGGGCATGTGGGTTTGGGCAGGCTAAACCCAGTGGGTTTGTGCCCGTTGCCATCTTTAGACTGCAGCAGGCACCAGGCAGCGCCGGGCTGCCCCTTCCGCCCGCACCGGTTCGCCGCGCCGACACACGCACACAGAGTCAAGTCTGGTATGCCATATTGGCACCAGCTACTGTACAAGGGTTGATATTTTTTTTTAGAACAACAAGGCCTTGTTTAGATTACAAGTTTTTTCACTCTCTCTCTATCACATCAAATCTTTGAACACATACATAAAGTATTAAATGTAGATAAAAAAATAACTAATTACAATTATAAATTACAAAACGAATCTTTTGAGCCTAGTTAAGTCATAATTGGACAATAATTATCAAATACAAATAAAAATACTACATTATCAAATACTAATTCCTAACTTTAATCTAAATAAGTTCCAGGCTTTTGAGGCTTCAATGCTTGTCAACTTCACGACGCGATGGAGAGAGGGCATGAAATGAAAGCAGACAGAAACAGGCGTGGGCCCCCGGTTGGCTTCTCTTCATCTCTCGTCTCGTCACTCCGGTTGGTTGCTGCCTTCTGGTGTTTGGTGTGGTGCGTGAGAAGATGCGGACGCGACGGCGACCGCGGGTCAACGGACCGGGCCAGTCTTGCCTGTTTACTCGGTCAGTCATCGCTTTGACATTTCCTTTTCAGTGGACTGGTGGAGCGGCTGAAGGAGGTAACATTTTTTTCTCTCTTTCGGTGCTCTGCATCCACAACCAGGAGCAGGAGGCTTTTTGCACAGTGTTTTTCTTTTGTTTTATTTATATTAATTTTGGAACGGGCACCCGACGGCACAACGCAGTGGTCAGCAAGATAGCGCACGAGCCCGGCCGTTTCTTTGACTCGCTCACTGGACCACTAGATCTAGAACTTGACAGCTGTCTCAGCGCTTGACAGTGGACCCAATCAGCAAGATACAGGCGCTACAAGTCTAATCCCACTCAAACTTTACCGCAAACCATAGTTCTGTACTTGGTTGAACTTTTTTTTTTAACTTTGCTTAAGCACTAAGCATAGAGAACCATAACAACGGTGGCGAAACTAAACTAGATTTGAGGAGGTGTACTTACCTTGTGGATATATATACATTTGTGGTAGGGGTGCATATATGATAAACTTTTACCCAAATAAACTATTTTTGCAAATTTTACGGGGTGCATTTGCACCCCTAAGAATAACACAGCTTCGCCTTTCCATACCAAAAAGGGTCATATACAAGAAGAAAATACGATATACGTGAAAGATGAAAGAAAACGAGGGTTGGTGACGTCATAAGTAGCCTGCCAAGCTTAGAACACACTGGCGTGCATTCATCCCGATGTGTTTCTGTTGGACGAGCGTTCCACGACGACAGACATGCTAGTCCCTATCAAATTTGACTAAAACAAGTTGAAACCGTTTAGGACCGTTTTCAAAACTGGCTAACAACATCTCCACCGGTATGTCTAAGATTTACTCTCTAAATCATTATTTAAAGAGTTATTTAAGTAAAAAAACATTTTCTATAACTTTATACCCTCGAACAACTTTTCTACAAATTGTGCCCACTCTAGAGAGCCATCATTGCTGACTATCTTTAACTAGCGAGAAATCTAAAATAGAGGATATATATATTTGACGATCTAATTAAAGAGGTTATTGGAGTGTATTTTTTCCACCAAAATCTCTTATCCTTATAAATTAGGAGGGATAAGCCAAATTTTATAGAGGCGTTGGAATGACCGCCTAGCTTTTTCTAACTTTCTACGAAGAAACATTTTTATACTAATTTCATAAAGTGATTATATGAAAAGATAATGTTTTCTAATTTTTCCAAGCTTTGTATTTTAAAGCATGAGGTTGTGATCTCTGCTAAGTTGTTGTTGCTCGAGAGGCTGTAAAGTAAGCGCCCATTTTGTATAACCCTAGCTCTAAGATCTATAATGGATCTGTAGTTTGTAAACTAAATTAAAGCGGTTTAAATATTTATATTTACTCTAAAATATAAACGCGATGAGTAGTGTAAATCCACTTGACATGCTTACACCGTTAGATCTGAGATTTTCTAGGGCTACAAATACTTGGCTCCATGAAATCCATAGATTTGAGCATTGTCGGTAAGACCTAAATAGCCCCGTACTACAATGAGAGAACTTTTGACAACGCATATTTCAGCAGGTACGTACATGACAAAATGGCTACCCGAAAGGCTCAAACCAGTTTTGTCCACACGGTGCACGGCGGCGCGTCAAAAGGCAATATGAAGTTTTGTTATAGAAAATAGTAATAGTAGAAGGGCACACACGAGTTCGCACCGCGGCGGGGGAAGAGCTCTAGCTCGGTTGGCATGCGTTGCGGGTGTGCACGCTACCCACCAGCGTTCGACGTGTGGTGCCACAAGGGGACTGCGACGCACCCGTCGCCTACCGAGCCTTCATGTCTGTGGTGATCTCTCCAAGAACATGTCTTCGTATCCGTATATAGTTATAGGTATGGTTGTGTATAAATGGTGTGAGTGAGATGCGCGTGTGTAGTATAATCTACTCAATCCATCCCAAATTGTAAGACGTTTGACTTTTTTGATACCAAGTTTGACCACTCGTCTTATTCAAAAATTTGTGTAAAATATCACTTCTTTCGTCGTGGTTTGGTTTATTAATAAAAATTCTTCGAGAATGATTTAAATTTGACTATATTTGCACAAATTTTTTGAATAAGACGAGTGGTCAAACTTGAGGCCAAAAAAGTCAAACGTCTTATAATTTGGAATGAAGGGAGTAGATGAGAAGGTGTAAAAAAAACGTCACGTCGCACAGCAAAGTCGACGCCGCAGCGCCGCGCACTCCCTGCGGTCGTCTTCTGAGCACAAGATCACAGGGGCCCGCAGGCACGGACCCCACCCCAAGTCCCCAACCCACGCCTGCGGTCTGCGGAACCCGGCCTGCCGTGCAACTGACGTCTGGATCCCGGGAGTCCGCTGTCCCCACGCGTCCGATGGATAGGGCTCCGGGGCATCCGACGCGGAGCGGGTGCGCGTGTAGCCGACTAGCCCGGACTAGGACAGGAGTAGCCGTGTAGCGGCCGAGATATTTTTTCGGTGCCTGAAGAGTGCAGCCTGCTTGCCTGCTGTGCCTTTTGCAGTATGGCCCCTCCGAGTCCACGGTATTACCAACCGTCAGGCGCAACGGCAACGGTTGATTATTCGTACCGTGTACTGTGCAGTGGGGATTTTATATTCGTGCACGAAATTTGACGTGACGACTAACGAGACGATGACGCAGTTTTGATCAGCGGGGATTTTTGGGATTTTTTTTTCCTCCGATACCTTTATCTTCTGCGATGACGACCCATATTCGATTTGTTCGATTTTTTTTAATGAAATAGTATTTTTTTTTCACAATAATTTAGCTAAAACAATATTTTTAATTAGTTTCAGTTAAATTTTGGACCAGAGAACCGGGGCCTGGTTCACTTTGCAAATTTTTTGAACTCGATAAATAGTACCACTTTCGTCTTATTTGGTAAATATTGTCCAATCATAGACTAACTAGGCTCAAAAGATTCATCTCGTGATTTCTAACTAAACTATGTAATTAGTTATTTTTTTATCTACATTTAATACTCTATACAAACTGCTAAAAATTAATGCGATAGAGAGAGTGAAAAAACTTAGAATTTGGATGGCATCTAAACGAGGCCCGGGCCGATAAGTTTTGATGACGTGACGTCTTCCAGTAGCACTGGGTAGGCTACTAGTAGGAGCACTGTACAGACCTCGTTCCAGACCCCGAACTTCCAAAGGGTTTGGCGTGGACATGGCTGAGCCGCTGATCGAGTCAAGAACGAGCCAGGATAACTGCCACCAACCGCCCTTCTCTACACCCTGGTCTAGTTGCAACTACCGCACGGTGTGGTGCATAGTATTTCTTTCACACATACCTACCGTTTTCTAAATGTAAATTCCTAATCCATATATATAAACTTATTTATTTATGTATTACCGTACGATCCGATTGTGGATGGTGCACATAGTTTTCCTATGATTTTCTTGCTGTATTCTTCATTGTGCAACTTTTAAAGTCCCAACTTTAACCTAGAACATCCGCTGTGTGGCAATGACACCACTATGGTCCCGTTTGGCAGGGCTTTTTTTACCGATTTCAGGAGCCGTTTGGAGCCGTTTTCTACCAAACGGGGTAAAGTAAAATAGTTTCACTTGTGAAGCCCCTAAAAACATGTTCTCACAGTGATTTGGGGTGGGATAGAGCAAAAAAAATTGCTTCTCTCAGCTCCTCTTCCAGGCCCCTAAAAACATGCTCTCACAGGGAAGCCATTTTACCAAACGGTTTACCAAAACCGCTTCAGCTCCACCGGTGAAACTGTTCGTGGAGTAAAGTAAAGCCCTACCAAACAGGGCCTATATATATAATATTTAAAAAAAATTACAAGTAGGTACAAACACCAACCGCATCCTTTTAAATTCGAGACCTATTAACCTGTGTCGGTTCTGTCGCGCTCTGAAATCCATATATATACCCACAGATTTATTTTTCTTTTTCCTCGAACAAACAAATACGCTCGGATTTCAACAGCGTCATCTGCCAGCGCGGCCTCATCTTCCTCCTCCTCCTGCCGTGCCCTTCACGAACTCGTCGAGAACGAAACCAGACGAGACCTTTTCTATTCCGCGTCCTCCTCCAGCCTCCAGCCTCAAGCCTCCTCCCTTTTCCCATTTATTTATTTTTCTTTTTTTCTCTCTCCTGAAATAATATACTTCGCCTCCTCTCTCCCTCTCTCTCTCTCTCTCTCTCTCCTCCCCCTTCCTTCCCCTGTCCGCCTCCGCCGCCCTCCTCATTCCTCAACGCGGCGACGACCGCCGCCTCCCGCACGTCTATCCTAGCCCGGCGCCTCCTCCTCCGACTCCCGCGTCCCCCCGCCCGTCGCCGGAGACCGGAGGTCAACGGAGACCGCCGGCGCGGGCGCCGATGGCCGCAACGCAGCAGGCATTCGCGGCCACGCGGGTCCCGGAGGTTCGTGTCTCTTGATTTTTTGTCGATAAGGGTTGGGCAGAGCCGTTTGCTCGCGGAATCCTGATTGAGTTTTCCTGTCCGTGCTCTCGAATTCTAGGGTTTTGGGGGCCTGGCTTCGGCGGCATGATCGGATGCGGAGGCGGCGGGGGGGAGGCGTGAGCGGGCATTGGATGTTCTCGATCCGTACGGGTCCCTGCTGACCTCCTGCCGCAATGGAGGAGCCTGGCGCGGGCGTGCGCGGCGGGGAGGAGGGTCATGTTGCTGACGCCCAACGGTTGGGGCCGGCGGAGGTTGTTCTGTCTACTGCCACCGCCCCTGGACCGGTCCATGGATTGGGGGATGGCACAGTAGAGGTATGCGATGCTCCGGAAGCTAGATTGTCCACAGAGACAGATGACAAAGGGAGCGATTTTACTCTTGGATTGGTGACTCCTGTCGAGTGTGTTTCTGCCTCCCTCCTCCAAGGAAGAAGGTTTCAGATAGGACAGGAGGAGGGTTCGAGTTCAGAGCAGAGGGTCATGGGCATGGAGGAAGGAAAGGAAGGTAGTTTGGCTCCCGCGGCATCCGCTGAAAATGCCAGTTTGCAGATTTGTCATGAGGCCAACGGCAGGCTTTCAAAGAAGACGTTACCTTCTCCTTGCCGTGAAGCGGTCTGTTCCGAGGATGCTAGATGTGCGTATGACATTTTGGAGAAAACGACAGAGGGGAGCCAGTTTGAGCAGGTGGATTTGACGGGTAACGGAGGTGATTGTGTCGTCATGGTGGGGGTAGTAAAGGAAACCGTAGAAGATTTACGGACGGTTTGTAACGGAGCAAAACGTGTGTATGAAGGCTTGTCAGTTTCAGTGAATGATGGCAGCGAGCAAGAGCCACGTGGTGTTGATGGCATAGGATCTATCACGTGTGCTAACGATGAGCTGCAGTCAGATGGTTTGATTTCGGATATTGAAGCTGTCTCGAGGCCAGCTCATGAAGATTCAGTTCCTTCCATTTCAGGGGGCTTTGATCTTTCTTTGGATCGAAAGGCAGGTCAGTTTGGTGGAATGTCTGCTGATCCAGGGACGAGCCATGGGGCTGACAGAGGGATGTGGAATGGTGATTTAGCCCATGACAATGGGGACTTGTCGGACCCAGGGAAGCATCACTCGGAGAAATTGCCATCTGGTGCTGAGGGCCTGACATTGATAACCGGTGCTAATTATGAGCTGGAAAAGGTTGGTTTCCTGCCAAATATTGATGCAGTGAACTTCTGCCCAGTTGTTGAAACTTCAGTTCCTTCTATTTATGGGAGCTCCATTGATGTGCCTGTAGATGGTCAGGCTGTTGAGCTCCAGATGGAGGCTTATGGTGATGAGAATCAGCATTTTGGCCCTTGTCCTGATAAAGAGTTGCGACAGGTCTCTCTAAAATATGGGGCCTCTGAGCTACCTCCAGAGAGAAACCAGTGTGTTTATTCGTATAGCCAACTTTGCAATGATGAAGCTTGTTGTAGCAGCAAGGAACCATCTGCTCTATGCCTGGGTCATCAAGATGCTGTTGGCGGATCCGACCATTTGGACCAAGGGCTCAATGCCTGTAATTCTGCTAAAGACAGCTATGTTGATTTTATCAGTAATGCTAATGATGGAGAATTACAGAGCCAAAAGCTGACAGCATTACAGGTATTCATACGTAGGAATCCAAAAAGAGCTGCTTCTTCAAGAAGTCTTAATTCTGAGAAGCAAGATCGAATAGGCAAAGGGAGCAGTGGCTCACGCAAACCTAAAAAGGTTGACATTATGAGCTCATTACACCAAAGCACTGTGGATATGTTCCCAAACAAAATCACTAAGGGAAGAAGTGGTATGAACAGGCCACCAAAATCCTCTACTTGGGGCAATCTAGAACAGCTATTAGATTGCTGTCCAAGATATGGGCCATCTACTTCTAATGCTCATCCAATTTGCCTGGACAAAGGAATATCATATAACAGATCTGATCAGAGAAGTCAGCCAAGTATTCGGAGAAGTCGAAGTTCAAGATCTTCAAAAAGTAAATGCTCTTCCTTCTCTGAAATAGGGCATGCAGCTAATGAACTGGATGGGCAACCAACCTTAACAACTGTGGCTGATATAGGGCATGCTGCTAGTGAATTGAATGAGCAACGAACCTTCTCAATTGTGGCTGATACTGATATTTCCTTGGAATGTCACAGAGGAAACATTCCAAATTTGTCTTCTGATAAACTAATTAATATTCTTGATAGTACTGGCAAAACTACAGAGTCTATTGATAGTCATCGTACAGAATCAAAGTGTATCCAGACTGATGTGCGGCAAAGAGAAAGAGCCTTGGTGAGTTGTACTAAAGAAACATGCGCTGCATATGTCCATGGAGAGTGTGCTAAGCTTTCAACTTCTGAACCTATGGACAATGCCAATGGCAGTGTCATGCTGCATATTGGGTTTTCGCCGGATTCTGTTTTGGAGGTTGCTTCTGTTACATGTGAAGGTAATGCTTCTGCAAGCCATGATGTTATGTTACATGAAAACCCAACCGATGCTGGTGCACTGAATGGTGGTGATCCATCCGTCTTATCTACTTCTGACTGTGGAAAAGAACATGCTTCATCATTGATGAACTTGGAGCAGCACGCTAGAAGTACTTTGCATGAGGACACCAGAAAGGAAGAGGTTGGTCCATCTCATGGCACAGTGGAAAATGATATTGGTGAAGGAGAGGTGCAAGCTTTACAGAAGTCAAATTCTGTGAGAAAAAATGGTATTGTCAGAAAGGCAGGTTGCAAAAAGAAAGATGGATCTAAAGGGGTAAAAAAGAATGTTATAGGATACAACAAAGTTTCTCCATGTGAATCTTCAAAACTTAGGCCGTTCTCTAGTGATCCAATTTCACCTGGGCCTCTAGATGATGGGTCTTGCTTTGAAGCCCTAACTTCAGGCTCACAGGACCTTAGTATGCATGAACATGATGGCATACAGAGTCACTCTGTAGTGCATGGTGACAAAGGGAGTGCATTTGACAGTATGAAATCACCAAGACGCAAGATAAAGGATACTAATGCAAGAAAGAAGGGTAAGGTGCGAGACCCACATAAGAAAGAAAAAGGTAAAAAGAAAAATACATCAGGCGAGACTTCCCTTGATCATGGACTTTTACATTTGCCTTGTACTGAACAGGCAGCACCTCATATGAATGAACAGAGTATGTCTTTGAATTTATCATTTCTTCCTTTTCCATAACATATAGCAGGCACCTTCAGAAGGAATTTACATTCTCATTTTACGTAGGTAATCTTGATCCTACCTCCGAACTTGCATTCAAGAACTCTGGCGCCATATCTACTGATTTACCTGGAAATGTTGCATGCAAAATGGATGGGGCATCTGTAGCACCACTGCCACCACGTGCTGCATGGGTGTGTTGTGATGATTGCCAAAAGTGGCGGTGCATACCTGCTGAACTTGCAGATGTGATTGGAGAAACAAATTGCAGATGGTATTAATTTTCCTTCCTGTTATTTCAGTTATCAGTTTAAATGATCGCACCAGCCTGCTTGTCTAATTGAGATGTACTGTACTGCTATGCTCTTCAGTAGGTCTGTATGGTCTGTCTTAGAAACCCTCTTTTTCCTCATTTAATATAACTGTTCCTAGCAACGTGGGTCACTACATTGTTTTCTCAGTTTTGTAAAGCGGAGATGCCGATTTAACCTTTATACAGTTCTAGAGAAGGTATTTCAAGTTTTGTTAACCTTCATTGTCTTGGTAACATCTTTGTAGCTTGCTTTTTTGCAAATTGTTGTTCCACAAAGGTTTTACCATTTTTCCTGAATTATTCATACATTGTTCCAAGTGGACTTTCCAATTTGTACTTGTAGTAGGTTCTACCCCAGTTTTGGAACAGAAATTTCCATCTCTACCATAAAACCTGATCCAATGACAGCTATACCATTTTCTGTTCCTGGTTTCTTTAGGGCACTCCCAATGCATAGTTTCTATAGGTAGTTTCTTAAGGAAAGTGAGTTCAAATTAGACCTAACCTTCCCAATGCATAGTTTCTATGGAGAAGAAAATTTAATGAACAGTTACATACACCACAAACAGAAAAGGATCAGCCGTGGCAAGCAGCCATATATCCTTTCTTGCTGCCACAAACAGAAAAGGATCAGTGCTTCGCGCGCGCAGGCTCAGGGGATCAGAGCAGCAGCACACGGGTCGCGGTCTCGCAGGAGCATTGGAGTAGCGGATCTAGACTGAGAGGATAGGAACTAGCAGCCTCCGCCCAACGCAGCTTTGATGGTTTCTTCATGCATTGACGTGCGTGAGGACTCGGTTTTATTCTGTAGAAATGGTTTCTCCATTTTTTCCCTCTCTCATCAATAAATCATCACTTGCCACATCAGCAAAATGATTACATAACAAGGTAATTAATATACATAGAAACTATGCAGGTTTCTGCATTGGGAGTGCCCTTAAAGTTTCAGATGGATTAATCCAAATAAACACAGCAGGATTCTAGCTGGTAGTTAAGGAAAATAATAGGCTGATTGAGGTACTAATTCTCTGCATTAACTAGGAGGCTATCACAGCCATATTTGTGGCTCTCGGCTGTGTATTCAGCAGGCACCATACTACTGTGTTTGTGTGTTTCTTTTAGTCTGAGTGAGTTCTAGGTGACCTGTGTCCTTGTCCTTTCAATTTTAATATAAACTTGGTCGAAGTTAGAGAAATTTGACGTTGGATAAATCTAAAACGACCTACATTTTGGATTGGAGGGAGTTTCAAGTATTGGTTGTTGTTTATTTTGTACACGTCTGGTAAAGCAAAAGAACTAGGATTTGCTGATGGGTAGCCCTTTGTACATGTCTGGTTGTCTGGTAAAGTGAAAGAACTAGAATATGTTGATTGATGGAATAGCCCAACCTCAACTTGCATGCATCATCCATTTCTTGACTAGTGTGTATGATACACTGTGTTTCTTCATCATCTATGCTCTTCCTTTTGCTGCCACACCCTATATATCATCTCTTTACAAACCACATCTTCAGACTTACACCTGAGATGCTTAATTCCACTGTGAATTTGCACTTATCTCTTAGAGCAAGAGAAACTACTCATATAAGATATAGCAACAAGTGTATTGAAGGGTTGAAACCTCACAATGTAATGTGTTATTACCACTTATGCAAATCTCTATTTTAGATCTTCCATAAGTTCCTCCTATTCTTGTCTCTTGATTCCATTCATGAGTCATCATTTTACTTTAATGTGTACTTTTTTCTTTTACATTTTTTTGGTTCATCTGTCGAATGTTTTATGCTTCTTAATTCTTATTCATCGTTTTTTCTTACTATGAAGGACTTGTAAGGACAATGGAGACAAGGCGTTCGCTGACTGTTCTATTCCACAAGTGAAAACAAACGCTGAGATTAATGCAGAACTCGATCTTTCAGATGCTTCAGCTGATGAAGCAGACAATGGTGAATCTAACTCAAAAGGTTTTGAACCCCTGCATCCTTCTGTTTTCTTCAATACCATTTTTTGTTCAATATAATGTAAAACAATCCGATTATGTGTTATCATTTCTGATTCTTTTACTCCCTTTTTGCATCTTGCTGTTGAGTAGCTTGCAAACCACCATCATGGACTCTTGTTAGGTCAAACTTGTTTCTGCATCGAAACCGCAGAACACAATCCATTGACGAGGTCAGTGCTGCCAACAAATTTTCCCTCTGGTTTGACTTATGTTTCAGCTATTTTTCTCTATGCACATGTAGTTCCGTTAATTATAGACCTTGCAAATTTGTAAGGACATTTAGTTCAAAAGGTCGCTATAGATTCTCGTTCATATATCCGTTTGCAGGCTAGGTAAGGAAAAGTTAGTCAAAAGGTGCATAAAACAACAACAACAACAACAACAACAAAGCCTTTAAGTCCCAAACAAGTTGGGGTAGGCTAGAGTTGAAACCCAGCAGAAGCAATCAAGGTTCAGGCACGTGAATAGCTGTCTTCCAAGCACGTGGCTAAGTCTTTGGGTATATTCGATCCTTTCAAGTCTCATTTTATTGCCTCTACCCAAGTCAACTTCGGTCTTCCTCTGCCTCTCTTCACGTTACTATTCTGGCCTAGGATTCCACTACCCACCGGTGCCTCTGGAGGTCTCCGTTGGACATGTCCAAACCATCTCAACCGGTGTTGGACAAGCTTCTCTTCAATTGGTGCTACCCCTAATCTATCACGTATATCATCGTTCCGAACTCGATCCCTTCTTGTATGACCGCAAATCCAACGCAACATACGTATTTCCGCGACACTTATCTGTTGAACATGTCGTCTTTTCGTAGGCCAACATTCTGCACCATACAACATAGCAGGTCTAATCGCTGTCCTATAAAACTTGCCTTTTAGCTTCTGTGGTACCCTTTTGTCACATAGGACACCAGATGCTTGCCGCCACTTCATCCACCCTGCTTTGATTTTATGGCTAACATCTTCATCAATATCCCCGTCTCTCTGTAGCATTGATCCTAAATATCGAAAGGTATCCTTCCTAGGCACTACTTGACCTTCCAAACTAATATCTTCCTCCTCCCGAATAGTAGTGCCGAAGTTACATCTCATATACTCAGTTTTAGTTCTACTGAGTCTAAAACCTTTGGACTCCAAAGTCTCCCGCCATAACTCTAGTTTCTGATTCACTCCTGTTCGGCTTTCATCAACTAGCACTACATCGTCCGCGAAAAGCATACACCAAGGGATGTCCCCTTGTATGTCCCTTGTGACCTCATCCATTACTAAGGCAAACAAATAAGAGCTCAAAGCTGGCCCTTGATGTAGTCCTATCCTAATCGGGAAGTCATCCGTGTCTCCATCACTTGTTCGAACTCTAGTCACAACATTGTTGTACATGTCCTTAATGAGCCCGACGTACTTCGTTGGGACTTTATGTTTGTCCAAAGCCCACCACATAACATTTCTTGGTATTTTATCATAAGCCTTCTCCAAGTCAATAAAAACCATGTATAGGTTCTTCTTCTCCCTATACCGCTCCATAACTTGTCTTATTAGGAAAATGGCTTCCATGGTTGACCTTCCGGGCATGAAACCAAATTGGTTCATAGAGACCCGCGTTATTGCTCTCAAGCGATGCTCGATAACTCTCTCCCATAGCTTCATAGTATGACTCATCAACTTAATTCCCCGGTAATTTGTACAACTTTGAATATCCCCTTTATTCTTGTAGATCGGTACCAATATACTTCTCCACTCATCAGGCATCATGTTCGATCGAAAAATATGGTTGAACAGCTTGGTTAGCCATACTATAGCTATGTCCCCGAGACATCTCCACACCTCGATTGGGATACCATCCGGTCTCATCGTCTTACCTCCTTTCATCCTTTTCAACGCCTCTCTGATCTTAGATTCTTAGATTCTCCGCACAAAGCGCCTATTGGTGTCATCAAAAGAGTCATCCAACTGAAAAGTTGTGTCCGTATTCTCACCATTGAACAATTTGTCAAAATACTCTTGCCATTGATGTCGGATCTCATCCTCCTTCACCAAGAGATGCTCTCTTTCATCCTTAATGCACTTAACTTGGTTGAAGTCCCTTGTCTTTCTCTCACGAACTCTAGCCATCCTATAAATGTCCTTCTCTCCTTCCTTCGTACTCAAACGTTGGTAAAGATCCTCGTACGCTCTACCCTTTGCCACACTTACAGCTCGCTTTGTAGTCTTCTTTGTCGCCTTGTACTTCTCTATGTTGTCCACACTCCTATCATGGTACAAGCGTCTATAACACTCTTTCTTCTCCTTAATAGCTTTTTGGACTTCCTCGTTCCACCACCAAGTATCTTTAGCCTCGCCTCCGCTTCCTTTGGTTACTCCACACCTCTGAGGCCACCTTCCGAATGTTGGTTGCCATCTTCTTCCACATGTTGTTTATGTCTTCTTCCTTCCAAGAGCCCTCTTTGATAACTTTCCCTGAATACCTCTGACGTCTCCCCTTTCAGTTTCCACCATTTTATTCTTTCAATCTTAGCTTGTTTATCCCTACGGGCACGCACCTGAAAACGAAAGTCTGCTACCAAAAGCTTATGTTGAGAAACAACACACTCCCCTGGTATCACTTGCAACCCAAGCATGCTCGTTTGTCCTTTCTTCTTGTGAGTACAAAGTCAATCTGGCTAGAGTGTTGTCCGCTACTGAAGGTCACTAGATGAGATTATCTCTTTCTAAAGAAAGTGTTGGCTATCATCAGGTCAAAAGCTACTGCGAAGTCTAGAACTTCCTCCCCCTCCTAATTCCTACTACCATACCCAAAACCTCCATGAACTGCCTCGAAACCGGCGCTTGTAGTACCTACATGCCCATTAAGATCTCCTATAAAAAGCTTCTCACTACTGGGTACAACTCTAATCAGGCCATCTAAGTCTTCCCAGAACTGTCTCTTAGCACTCTCGTCGAGGCCTACTTGGGGGGCATACGCACTAATTACGTTCAAGACCATATCACCAATGACAAGCTTGACTAAGATAATCCTATCTCCTTGCCTTCTCACTCCCACCACATTATTCTTGAGGCTCTTATCAATCAAAACTCCTACTCCATTTCTATTCGCAACTGTCCCTGTGTACCAAAGCTTGAAACCTGTATTGTCCACCTCCTTCGCCTTCTGACCCTTCCATTTAGTCTCTTGAACGCATAATATATTTACACGCCTCCTAGTCGCGGTATCAACTAATTCTCTTAACTTACCTGTAAGCGATCCTACATTCCAACTGCCTAAACGGATCCTAGTTGGTTCGACTAGCTTCCTTACCCTTCGCACCCGTCGAATCAGATGTGAAGACCCTTGCTCATTTTTCACTACACCCGGGCGCCGATGTAGCGCGCCACTAAGGATGCGACGACCCGATCCTTGATCACTTGACACCGTGCCCAGATCGCGACACGGCGCGTCACGGGGGTGATGACCCGGCCCTTGCTCATTTAACACCATACCCAGGTTCCGATATGGCGCGTCGCTAAGAGGGTTACGTCCCAACGATTTTCTTTCGGGTTTCATCTCCATTAGAATGGCTAGATTTAACGTTGGCTCGCCACGCCTAACACAACCCTCCTCCTTTACCAGGGCTTGGGACCTGCTATGTTGAGACAACATAAGCGGAGTTAAAAGAGGTGCATAAAACACAAATATTTATACTGTAGGCACTCTGAATCAGGGATATGTGTGGCACACACTTTTTTTATGGTTATTAAGGTGTCACTTAAGCATTGGAGCAGTCTAGGGTCACCATAGAGGCAAGGAGCCAAGGACGCAAGGTAAAGCTTAGTCGCCTTAGGCATATGTGGTCACCCCCTTGATTCCGCGTCTCCCCCTCAGTTTTGCTTCTGGCCCACTCAACTTTGATTCTGGCCCACTTGATTTTGCCATATCCCGCTTGTCAATCCCTTGATTTGGAAGGGGATGTCAGCGGTGGTTGATCTGAGGGGTGCATACTTGTTTGGTAAGGGAAGGGAAGCAGCAGAGAGGAGAGAGGGAAGCGCGAGCGAGAGGGACAGAGGTGCAACGGCGGCACTGGAGAACGGGAGAGAGGAGCGGCTGCGCTGAAGACAAGAGAGGGGAGCAGTGGCGCTGGAGAGAGGGGATTGGGACTTTGTATGCCAGGAGGGTAGGGGCACATGTGCTGCCTGGTGGGGTGGGCTAGCCCACTTCTTACTCCTTTCTTTTTCTTTTTTCCATCTTCCACGGCTCTATCCTGCTATTTTGCATTTTCCTTCGAATGTAAGGTATTGCCTCCCTCATGCCATAGCCACTTAAGCGTAAGGCTAAGGCAGTAGTCAGCGGCGCACCCTTCGGGGCGCTGCGCTACAACGGCCTGAGCTTCCCATCCGACCCGTCTTGAAACACGGACCAAGGAGTCTGACATGCGTGTGAGTCGACGGGTTCTGAAACCTGGGATGCGCAAGGAAGCTGACGAGCGGGAGGCCTTCACGAGCCGCACCGCTGGCCGACCCTGATCTTCTGTGAAGGGTTCGAGTTGGAGCACGCCTGTCAGGACCCGAAAGATGGGCGGGGTGAAGCCAGAGGAAACTAATCGAACCATCTAGTAAGGCAGTAGTCAGTCGCCATGCCTCGCCTTACCACCCTGATAACTATGCTCTTTTTAGCTGCAAGAATGTCTTCAATCATCCAACCATGCAACCACTAGAAAATCCTACTATTCTTCCTGTGGTCCATGCTAAATCAAACTATCCTGAACTATTGTACAAAAATATATTGATTCTTTGTTATACTCCTTGCGACTTGAGTACTTGCTGACATTTTGAAGGATAACCTAATTTTCTGCATTTCTTATTAATTATGACCAGAGCATGGTGTGCAACTGCAAGCCGCCCCAAGATGGCCGAATGGGTTGTAGAGATGGCTGTTTGAACAGGATGCTCAACATTGAATGTGCCAAGCGTACATGTCCGTGTGGAGAACAATGTTCTAATCAGAAGGTCACTGCTTCTTGGTTATCCTTAATTTAATTTCTTCTCTGCTACATTGATTTTGACTGTAAAATCTGTGAAACAGTTTCAGCGACGTAGCTATGCAAAACTGAGATGGTTCCATTCTGGCAAGAAAGGCTATGGACTGCAGTTGCAAGAAGACGTTACTGAAGGAAGGTTTCTTATTGAATATGTTGGAGAGGTGCTGTTGTCGTCCGTTATTTCTTGTGTTTGTGCCCTTGTACATAACCTGTTATTATGTTAGTGCGATGATTGTTGATTATATGATATGACTAATGGGCTCTTTTGACTCTCTACTGAATGATTTTCTTTCAGGTCCTTGACATAACATCCTATGAATCCCGCCAAAGATATTATGCTTCAAAAGTCCAGAAACATTTCTATTTCATGGCTCTAAATGGTGGCGAGGTATGCCTTTTGGTTTTTATATTTTGTCCATAAGCTATTTCTTATCTTCTTCAGATTTACTATTTTATTGCATATTACATGCCCTCCATTTTTTACTGCAAGTTCTTTTGTCTGAAAGTTGTATTCAGTGAAGAACTATCCGATCACCTCCTTTTATTCCCTTCCGTCCTCATCTAGTGTATTATGTTGACTTTGTGTCGTACTCACTTTTCTTAATACACCCATCACGATGTTGACACAATTGAATACATTCCATTGAACTTTTAACCATTTTTTTTGTTTCAATTGTTCCAGGTAATAGATGCTTGCACTAAGGGAAACTTGGGCCGATTCATCAATCATAGCTGCAGCCCTAACTGCCGCACAGAGAAGGTTGACTTTTATCTCTTTCATTTTTGTGTGTATTGTCTACTATGTTTATTGCCATTAAATCCTTATCCATCAAAATATATTCAGTTCTCTTGATATAATGATCTATAGTTGTGCTCTGTCTCACTCAGAGTTTGCTAAATTATGTTCCTTATTTTTTTATAGTGGATGGTCAATGGAGAAGTCTGCATTGGAATATTTGCTTTGAGGAACATCAAGAAGGTAAGGCTAGAAACTATCAGATTCTTACAAACTGGACATTTTGTCCCCATATGAGAGTTCATCTAACAGAAAGAGTGAGGATTGGTTTGCTTCATCTATAATTGAAGTTGAATCAGTGAATAGTCTCAGTGAATTTATTATGCATGTCGTATGATACTGGGCAACTGTCAGTGTGTAACGGGTATGTTTTGTTCTTATAATATATAGGGTGAAGAATTGACATTTGATTACAATTATGTTCGTGTATCTGGTGCTGCTCCTCAAAAATGCTTCTGTGGTACCGCCAAATGTCGGGGTTACCTTGGTGGAGATGTATCAATTGTTGATACCATCATCACCCAAGACGATACAGAAGCAGATCATTTTGAACAAATGGTTGTTGACAAAGATTCTGAGGAGTTGATGGGTCCAAATGGGTCTGATTCTGATGGTAGCCACCCAAATATTTCAGAAACTGAATTTTCTATTCAAGGGGAAGATCTTCATGATTCCTCTGCTGCAAAAGTAGAGTTAGATCTGCTTGAGGAAACTATAGGAAGCCCATTTGAAACTAGTGAGCCCGAACATTCCTTGGAAGTATGGAGCCCGCCAGAAGATGAAGATGTCAATCGCACACCTGTGCATGTGTCACGAACATTTGAAAGTTCTTTGCAGACGTTCCCAGCACATGACACTCAGTCATCAGATCTTTTGCGAAAGACTGCAAACTCAACGGAAGGATCAAAGGCTCCAAATATAATAAATGGATCGATGCTTAGTTCTGATTTCAGGGGCAATCTGGTGCCTACTTTCAGTGCTACCGAGAGAAAAAACTTAAAACAACATAAAAATCAGAAACCACAACCATCATCTCCAATTGACAATGAGCACATTTTGGGAGGTACTATTCTGCCTCATGCTTTCCTCTTCCCACTTTGAAATGTGATAGTCTTAGTGATCTCTCCTTGGTATATGTAGTTGAAGGGAGACTGAACAGCCTACTGGATGTGGACGGTGGTATCAGCAAGCGAAAGGTATGAAACCATCATTATCCCCTTAATTGTACATAATCTAGAGTACCAGGTTTGCACACAAGATCCTTTTGCGAAAGTTTTGTGGATGATTCTAATTATGATGCAATCTCCGTATGCTGGACACAAATCATTCCAATTGGGTCTGATACTATGTTATGAAAGTTTGGAAGGCACATGGCTTTAGAAGATTATAAGCCTTTGATTCATCGTGAGTTATCATTCTACATTTCTATGTCCTAACTAGTCAATGTATCTTCTGGAGCAGGATGCTACAAATGGATACTTGAAGCTTCTCCTTGTGACTGCAGCAGAAGGTGGCAGTGCTGAGGGCACATCCAAAAGGTTTGATCACCAGATGAATTGTGATCCAAGGTTTCCTCTCCTAAAATAATCTAATTTCTTTCTATCTGTTTCAGTATGAGGGATCTTTCATTGATTCTTGAGGCACTTCTAAAAACAAAATCACATTCGGTTCTGTTGGATATCATCAATAAGAATGGTAATATTTCCTAGCATTCCTTCAACTCCCTGTATGAAAGTGCTTCAGTCACCAACTAAGAACCTTTTTGTTCTATTTTGTGGCAGGACTGCAAATGCTTCATAATATATTGAAGCAGAATAGACACATCTTCCACCGGACACCTATTACACGGAAGCTTCTGAAGGTCTGCACTTCATTTTCTCTAATAAAATGTTATCAGCTACCATAATATTCACATCCTGTATTGTTTCCAGTTGACATCTTATTGTTTTCACATTACTCCCTCTAGTCACAAATAAGTGTCATTTTGGACAGCGACATGGTCTATAAAGTATAAATTAATGCAAAATATAGTGAAGCTTTAAATTTTTGGAATTACTTTTAAAGACAAATCTGACCATACCATTTTCAAAAGTTTATTGAAAATATTTGAAGATAAATCAATGGTCAAAGTTTAATCATGTTGACTGATGGAACCCTAAATGACATTCTTTATTGGAGGTAATACATCATAATCAGGGTTATATCACCTGAACCTGGTGTTACTGTGTATGATATTGGCATCTTCCGTCAGGTACTTGAGTTTCTAGCTCAGAAAGGAATTTTGACATCTGAACATATAAATGGAGGTCCTCGATGTGCTGGAGTTGAAAGGTTAGATTATTTGAACTTGTTTATTCCAGTGTTATTTGGTACCGATTGAAGAGTTTCATATTCAGTTTGTTTTCTAGGGACCGTTACTTTTTTGTGTTTTATTTATTTGTAATGCCTTTTTGACCTGAACTAGCATGGGGTTTTCTCTAAGGCCCGTTTGGATCCTTGGAATTGAATTCATTCTAATGAATTATAATTTAGGCACATATTGATTAAGCTAATGTGATTGTATATGGAATATATTTGTATACTATTGTTAGCCATGCAAGAGAAATGCTTATATATTGTATTTCTACTATAGGAAACGAGTTGAAGAGCGTGCTATAAGTTGGAGAGTAGAAACATAGCATGGTGATCTATATAATCAATTTCTATTTTCCACCCTATGAATTTGAGATAGGTTTATATGTGAACTTTGAAAAGTTGTGGAATCTCAAATTCCAAACCAAATAGCCTAATCCATTAAGTATATTTCAATTCTTCGAAAACGAAGGAATCCAAACGGCCTCTAAGTGAAATGAAATCCTTATCTCAGAACAAATGACATTCTTGCTTGTTACTTTGTGGTTCCTTACAACAATAACATAGTCTTTCAGTCCAAGCAAGTTGGGGTAGGCTAGAGTTGAAACCCACCAAGAGCCCCAAGTCACGGTTCAGGCACTTCAATAGCTACTTTCCAAGTACTCATATTCAAACATAGATCTCTAGGTATATCCTAAGCTTTCAAATATCTTTTTATTGTCTCCTCCATGTCAATTTTGGCCTTCCTCTATCTCTCCTCATATTATTATCTTGGCTTAGGACTCCACGATGCACTAGTGCCTCTGGAGGTATCCTTTGAACATGGCCAAACCACCTCAACCGATGTTGGACAAGCTTTTCTTCAATTGGTGCTACCTCTAGGCGATCACGTATACCATCGTTTCGAACTCGGTCCATTCTTGTGTGACCGCAAATCCATCGCAATATACGCATTTCTGCAACACTCGGTTGTTGAACATGTCGAATCTTTGTAGGCCAACATTCTGCTCCATACAACATAGCCGGTCTAATCGCCGTTATATAGAACTTGCCTTTTAGCTTTTGTGGTAGCCTCTTGTCACAGAGAATGCTAGAAGCTTGTCGCCACTTGATCCACCCTGCTTTGATTCTATGACTAACGTCCGCATCAATATCTTCATCCCTCTGTAGCATCGATCCCAGATACCAAAAGATATCTTTTTTAGGCACTACTTGACCTTTCAAACTCACATCTCCTTCCTATACAACTCCGCCAAAGTCGCATCTCATGTATTCGATTTTAGTTCTGCTCAATCTAAAACTTTTAGACTCAAGGGTCTGTCGCTGTAACTCTAGTTTCCTATTTACTCCTGCCTGGGTTTTGTCCACTAACACTACATTATCAGCGAACAACATACACCAAGGGATATCCCCTTGTATGTTCCTGGTAACCTCATCCATTACCAAGGCAAAGAGATACGGGCTTAAGGCTGACATTTGATGAAGTCCAATTTTAATCGGGAAGTAATCTGTGTTACCATCGTTTGTTCGAACACTAGTCACAACATTGTTGTACATGTCCTTGATGAGGATCACGTGGACTTTATGTTTGTCCAAAGACCACCACATAATATTTCTTGGTATCTTGTCATAAGTCTTCTCTAAGTCAATGAAAACCAAGTGGAGATCCTTCTTCTGTTCTCTAAACCGCTCCATAACTTGTCTTATTAAGAAGATTGCTTCTGTGGTTGACCTTTCGGGTATGAAACCAAATTGGTTTGTTGATATCTGCGTCGTTCCTCGCAGGCGCTGCTCGATGACTCTCTCCCATAACTTCACAGTGTGGCTCATCAACTTAATTTCCCGATAATTAGTATAACTTTGGATAGCTCCCTTGTTCTTATAGATTGGTACTAATATGCTTCTTCTCCACTCCTTAGGCATTTTGTTCGATCGAAAGATATTGTTGAATATCTTGGTTAGCCATACTATAGTTATATCCCCCGAGACATCTCCACACCTTGATTGGGATACCATCAGGGCCCATCGCTTTGTCCTCTTTCATCCTTTTCAAGGCTTTTCTGACCTCCGATTCTTGAATCATCCGCACAAAACGCCTGTTAGTGTCATCAAACGAGTCGTTCAGCTGAACGGTGGTGTTCTCGTTCTCACCATTGAATAATTTATCAAAATACTCTTGCCATCTATGTCTGATATCATCCTCCTTTACCAAGAGCTGCTCCCTCTCATCCTTTATGCACTTGACTTGGTTGAAGTCCCTTGTCTTCCTATCGCGAGCCCTAGCCATCTTATAAATGTCCTTCTCTCCTTCCTTCGTACTCAAACGTCGGTAAAGGTCCTTATAGGCCTGTCCCTTTGCCTCACTCACCGCTCGTTTTGCAGTCTTCTTTGCCACCTTGTATTTCTCTATGTTGTTTGCACACCTATCATGATACAAGCGCTTATAGCACTCCTTTTTCTTAATAGCCTTTTGCACATCTTCATTCCACCACCGAGTGTCTTTCGAGTTGCATCCGCTCCCTTTGGTTACTCCAAGCACCTCTGAAGCAACCTTCTGAATGCATGTTGCCATCTTCTCCCACATGTTGTTTGCATCGCCTTCATCATTCCAAGGGCTCTCTTCAATGACCTTTTTCTTAAAGACATTTGATGCCTCCCCTTCTAATTTCCACCACTTCGTTCTAGCAACCCTAGCTTATTTGTTTCCACGAGCTTGCACCAGAAAGCGGAAGTCAGCCACCACCAGCTTGTGTTGAGCGACCACACATTCTCCAGGTATCACCTTACAGTCCATGCATGTTCGTTTATCCCTCCTTGTAAGGACAAAGTCGATTTGACTAGAGTACTGGCCACTACTAAAGGTCACTAAATGGGACTCTCTTACGGAAGAAAGTGTTAGCTATCATCAGATCAAAAGCTATGACGAAGTCTAAGGCTTCCTCTCCAATGTTTTCAAGTCGTCTAGTCGAACCTAGTCGCCATGGGACCGACCAGGCCGATTAGTCTAGCAGAGTATATTGCTTCTCTTTCCTTTGGAACCAGAGAATAGCAGAGGGACAGCAGTACAACACAGCAAGCAACCTAGCAGTCTAGCAGAGAGCCAGCCAGAGAGGCTGCAGAGTAAAGGGATGGGGGAGGAGGGAAGAAGATGGAGAGGGGAAAGGCACATACCGTCGTCGGAGCAGCTCATCACGAAGACTGCGGCCACTTGACCTGGCAGAGGGTGCTGTTGGCTTCAAAGCTCACCAGAGAGGAGAATAGCGTGCGAGGGAGGGGAATAGCACACGAGGGAGGGGAATAGCTCACGAGAGAGGGAATCGCGCGCGGGAAGGGGAGGAATCGCGCGCGGGAGGCAGGAAACACGCGCGGGGAAAAATTGTGGCCGCCCTGCGTGCCTCCGGTGTTTTGGGGTGCCTATTCTAACCCTAATAGGCCAAATTGGAAGCCCAATAGGCCACATATAGGCCCAGTTCAACAGGCCCAAAAAAACAGATCTACCACACTGGTCGTCCATGGCCTAGTCGGACGACTAATCGTGATTAGTCGTCGACTAATCGGATGACCAGCTTTCTGGTCGAGCTAATCGAGTCGGACCTCCTAATCGAACACCAGGGACCAATTAGGACGAGTAATCGCGATTAATCGGACGACTTGAAAACATTGTTCCTCTCCCTCCTGGTTCCTACTACCATATCCGAAACTCCCATGAACCGCCTTGAAACTTGCACTTGATGTACCTACATGGCCATTAAGATCACCTCCTATAAAGAGCTTCTCGCTGCTAGGGACAGCTCTAACCAAGCGATCTAAGTCTTCTCAGAAAAGCCGCTTAGCACTCTCATCATGGCCTACTTTGGGGGCATACGCACTAATTACGTTTAAGACCATATCACTAATGACAAGTTTAACTAAGATGATCATATCCCCTTGCCTTCTCACCTCCACCACACCATCATTGAGGCTCTTACCAATTAAAACTCCTACTCTATTTTTATTTGAAGTTGTCCCTGTGTACCAGAGCTTAAAGCCGATATTGTCTACCTTCTTCGCCTTCTGCCCCTTCCATTTAGTCTCTTGGACGCATAAGATATTTACACGCCTCCTAACCGTTGTGTCCACTAACTCTCTTAACTTACCTGTAAGGGACCCTACATTCCAGCTACCTAAACGGATCCTAGTTGGCTCGACTAGCTTCCTTACCCTTCGTACCCGCCGAGGTAGGTGTGAAGATCCTTGCTCATTTTGCACCACACCCAGGCACCGATGTGGCGCACCACTAAGGATGCGACGACTCGATCCTTGCTCACTTGACACCGTGTCCTGATCGCGACACGGCGCGTCACGGGGGTGACGACCCGGCCCTTGCTCATTTAACACCATACCCGGGTTCCAACATGGCGCGTCGCTAAGAGGGTTACACAATAGGAGGACAGTTTTCAAACTGTCACTGTTTACTAAACTAAGCTCAGTGCAGTAACAGTGCATGACAATTTAACGTGGATCTAGAGATAGCTCCTACCTTTGTTCCTTGAAGTTTTAATCACAATTCACTTTTTCTATAACTTCATCTGGAACTTGTACTGCAGCTTCAGAGACTCGATGCTGAGTTTAACAAGACATCACGACGTTCAGGTAATGGACATACCATGCTAATGCAGTCTTTCAACTTTATGTTTTAGAAATATGTGCATAGTTACTTATTTGGTAGATTTCAAACGCAAAGGTTATGCATGGAGTTAGGCTTCTACGCATTTGACCACCAAAATGGCCACTACACTTGTGGCAAAGCTAGTTAAAGCACGACTGTTTATGGTCTGTACACTGACCATGTGAGAGTCTTGATCGCCAAAACTTGTTGCAATAGACTAAAGTACTACGTACGAAAGTGTGGCAAAAACACAACCTCGACTACAAACTATTATGTTTGCAAAGTGAGTTGTGGTAAAGTTAGGTTGCACCTGGAAACTTAATATCCACTTATTAATTTGGAAAACACCTGTAGAATGATAGCACAAATCACATGGATGCATTTTGGATTAATGTTGTGGATCTGTGCTGCTATATTTCTTCTTCGTTGAGTTGCAAATGGTGCAGTTTTGTTTTCACTTCTATTCTGGATACATGGATGTTTAGTATTACTTTTTGGTAGTTTATTTTTTTAGACCAATTTATCATGGAAAAACAGGCAAAACTTTTGATAGTTTCGAAAGGAAAGTATATCACTATAAGCGGTGCATGTACAACAGAATTACCATATTTGCATGTGCAGTCAAATTTAAACCTCAACATGCTTTTGTGTTCCTATAAACCACTTCCACAACCAGTAATTACATACCAAGCACTGATTTTCCATGAAGCGGCATGTGTCTATAATTTTGCAGTTTTGACCCTCTCAGAAATTATCTGGGAACTGCTGGTGACTTCTCATGTCTGTTTTTTCTTTGTACTATTAGTTTTCTAATGAAAGTTTCATGTGATTTTTACCTGTATGCATGCAATCCTTAACACGTGAATCAATCTGTCAAGCCTAAAATACTCTTTCCTCCATGTGACAGGTTCATCAGATTGCTCGGAGCTTCCGTGATAGATGGATCCCCCGTAATACATCCACATTTGTGTATGATGTCCAGGGGACTAATACAGTCTGGAGTTCTGCTAGGAGGAAACGCAAGAGCCGTTGGGACTATCAACCTGACGAGCATTATAAGATGGTGGGACTAAAAATCCAAAAAGTTTTTTCTGGCTTTATGAGAAATAAGTTGCAGAGGAATCAGGGGGCAAACAACTATTGTAATGATGTTCTTGGCATGGGGAGTTCAACACAGGGTGCAGATGATGAAGTCCCTCCTGGGTTTGAGTCCCAGCTGGAGTGTCGGCCTGCACAACTTTCCATAGGCAGCGAGGTTGCTCCAGGACTTTGCATGGAGAGGTACCAACCTAGCTTGAGTATTTCATATGGGGTTCCTGTCACTCTTGTTCAGCACTTTGGAACCCCTGAATCTGAAGGAGGCCAATGCCATCAAAAATGGAAAGTTGCACCTGGCGTGCCTTTTAGTCCTTTTCCACCATTGCCTCCCTATCCACGAGGGAGTCCTTGCCCCTCCACTTCATCATCCCAGATGTTTCAGCATGATGGAACACCCCAAGTTAAACATAACAGTTCTGGACAATGCGGAAGGATCATGGGCCGAGATGGGAGAGTGCATAGGTCATGGCGAAATGGGCCAAGATCAAAATGGCCATACCATCATCAAGGAAGGAAATTTTCGAGCACTCATCATAGATTTGAAAGATTTGAACCTCCAAAACCTCAATAGTGATTAAGGGTTCAGGGCAGTGATTGGGCCCAGCCCTGCAGTTTTTGAACCTCAAGTAGCGGTGGTATACATGGTAATTCCTGCTTGTCAGAAGTGTAACAGAAACTGTGTCAGCCTTTAACTATGTTTAAAGAGTGTTACTTTCAGTTCATTGGGGGTAGAACAGATGCTGCACATAGGTCATTGCCAATGCAGTGTTACTAATTAATTTGGTCATTGTTTTTTTTCTCCCAATGGGTATTCTTAATAGGAACATTTTATGATTTGATTTAATCCTTTTTACAGGTGATAAGGCTAACCAATTTTATCGACAATCCTCTGTATTCTCGTTTCCTTAATTACATTTTCCCCCCTTTGCTTTCTCCGTAAAGCTTCTATTTTTGGCGCAGTGTTCGTGTGTTTGTTTCCTTTGCTGTTGCATTTTATTTCCACTCCAATAGGTAAGTAGGCTGTTTTGGGGATCTTGTACATGAGTAGCCTTTTGAATCTGTTCAATTTCTTGGAGTGCTCCTAATTTTAGTCCTCTTGCTGCTTCTACATTACGATGGCTCCTGGACTTAAAATCTTATGATATAGCTGAAGGTGATTCCTAATCGTTCCCCACTTCTACTGAACGGGCACACGCATGAACTGACACATTGCTACAGGACTTGACAGGTAAGTTGTCCTGAATCCAAATCTGAGCACATTTTCCTTGAATGACTCTAATAAGTTGTGTCATGCAATTCTGGAGCACGATTTGCTAGCGTTATGTGGTGATATCTGACAAAATTTGCTAATGTCTCGTGTTTTCTTGTTGAATTTGAAAAAGCTACGTCCTTAGTGTCATTTTGTTATCCTGAATTTGCTAATGTCTCGTATTCTGTTTTGTTGAAATTTGAAACAGCTACTTCGAAGAACTCAGACAGTTGGACCTGGCGTATATGGTTGGTTTTGGAAATGTTGAGAGCCTGACACCTTCCTCGTTTTGGAACTTGGAAATGGTGAGATTTAGTTTATTTGGTATCTGGGTGCCCCATGTCTGTATACCGTGACCACTCACAAATTTATTTATTTTTCGGCGCGGGGTCAGCTTGTTAGGTTATGTGTTGTCGAGACTGTGGCCATGTTTTTTCTTGCTATATATATTTCTGATTTAATTTTGGCTATGAAATGGCTGATGCGAAGCTTGGCTACTCAGCAACATGCGACAACGCAGACGTCGTAGCAGAGTCCTGCCCTAGAAGGCTAGAAGCATGTTTGTTACTCGACATTGATTTGACACTGTCTTCTATGCTTATCATTTATCACTAATTTCTTGTAAAATACTTACGCGGTCGTCTATGCTTATCTTTCATCACTAATTTCTTGTAAAATACTTACGCGGTCTTCTATGCTTATCTTTCATTACTCATTTCCTTTAAAATACTTCGTCCTGCCGTCTCTAAGAGTGCAATTCTAGATCTCTTCAAAGTCAAACCTTTTCAAGTTAAGTTTATAGAAAATAATATTAATGATTATGGTTCTAAAAAGGTATACCATAAAAACATATTGCATTATATATCTAATAATATAATATTTATTGATATCATAAATAATATTTTAGAAAATTATAAAATGAAAGTGGATTAACTAGGCTTGCACTTTTCCTGGGATGGATAGACTATGTTCTTAAAATCCTTGAAAATTAAGTGATTTTGCAAGTATTTTGAATACACTTGCATATCAGCATATAGCTTGTAATTGTTACTTATGTTTGTCACTTTTGAGATCGTAACAAAATCTTATCCCAATGGCATATTTTTGGAACAGAGGCAGTATCGAGAATTGTTTCCTCTAGTAAGAGCATCTTCAAGAGCTCCCTAAAGAACTTCATTTTTTTAGCAAAAAAGAAAAGCAGCCCTAGATGAATTTGTATATAAATTCATTAAAGATAAGTAAGCACTTGGTAAATCTATCCCTCAACCGGTAAATGTAAATATGTATAAATATGAGAATTTCCTATTTGACACCAGAAAAAGTACTGTTTTCTTATTTGATACCCAAACTCAAATTATTTCCTATCTGTATCCTGTAAGTTTTTCTTTCTATTTAACACTTCTGTTAGTTCTATGAGGAAACACCGTACATGGTGGCCTGGCGTGGAGAGGTGGCCTGGCATGGAGAGGAAAAGGGAAAAGAGATTGAGTTTCTCTCCCCTTTTTTTCAAGGAGTTGAGGGAGGATTTTTTTTCTCAAGTGAGAAACAAAAAATAGGAGAGGGGATTTGTTGTAACTATGTTTTGTACCTCAGTTCTTTTTATGCCAGAATATAGGAAAATGAGTCCTTTTTTTAATCCGGTGGAGTTGCTCTTACACCCATCCAACTTACTAGCATGATCATACGCTGCACACACAGACTCATGGAAAAGAGAGTGCCTAACAACCAACAAAGTTTTTTTTAATACCTTTCTTGACATGTTGATTTCAACAACAAAAAAAGGAACAGTACCATACACAAACATGTAAAGGGCTCTTTGGATTGAAGGATAGGTATAGGATAGGAAAAGGAAAAATTCAGGAATTGAGATGGCATACTCGAAACACTATGGGATTTGAAAACAAAGGAAAGTGCCTTTGGCAAGAGCTTAGGTGAAACACAGGAATTTTATACACTTGGGAATTTGAACAGCTAGCCATTGCATTCAAAGCATCAAACTAGCAGTTACGTTGGCTTATAAGTTATAAGTCAATGTTCAAAATCTCCAGAGATGACCTAAAGCGGCACCATCCTCGAGAGACGCTAATTGCTGCTAATCATCCGAACACTCCAGCCTGTGGGACCACCTCTTCGGTCATTCTACGCCCAGGCCAGCAGCCTTCATCCTCTCTGTTTCTTGTCGAAGTCTACCTCTCTGTTTTTCGTCTGCTCTGCTACTGCGTCGCCGCCGGCGCCGGGGCAGAGAACGCTCTCCCTGCATCGCGAGCGCTCGCGTTGTGCCGTCCTGGCGCCGTAGACGACATGGCCGCGGATCTCCTTTCTGTTGTGTTTTGCGGTGGGAGCTCGAGCGTGAGCCAAGCTGGTCACCGCCGGCCCCGGCGCATCTCAAGAGCGCGAGGATAGAGAGGTGGTGGGCCGGCGAGCAACCACCACGCTAGATCTGCTTCCTGGGTCGCGCTGCGGGCTGCTGCCCTCTTCTTCCGCAGCGGAGCAGAGTAGGGCGGAACAGGGCAGCGGGCGGCGGCGACGCAGCACGGGGAAGGAGTGGAGCGGAGGTGGCGGACTTGCAGCGAGACTTGGGCTCAGCGGCGGAGCGCGCGAGTCGTTTCCTTTCGCGCCAGGCACAAAGTCTGAGCTCTTGTTTACTCTCCTGTGAAACTGAGCCATAGGCCATAGCAATCCAATCCTATGGAAAATTTCCTCTGGCTTTCCTGTGAACCAAAGGCAGGTGCATGAAAAATTCCAAAGTAACCCAAATCCTATAAAATTCCTTTGCCTATCCTACGATCCAAAGGGGCCCTAAAGGAGTGCATCGCAGTATATTGCATTTTTATCATCACAAATACTTAGGGCGTGTTTCGTTCTCCACATGTCAGCCTACATTTGGACATATGTGTAGATTCCCAAAGAGAAGGATGTTAGATTCCATGCACGTGTTTTGTGAGTGCTCTGCAGGTGTAACTTGTAAGATACAGCTCCTGCATCAGCTCATGCAGCCAAATTAGCCTTCACCGTCGAGCTAGACCCAGTGGGTGCAGGATGTGTTTGTGTGGGCCCGCGAACTGAACGTAGCTCAGTTGATTGGTTTCTTGTGATAGAAACTGCCCATCTGGGTTCAAGTCTCTGACTTAACACAAGCGCTCGTATTTTCATGAATTTATTTTAGAATTTAATGGCGCTATTCTTTCAGTGGTATGTGACGTGCCCGTCGACAGCGAGGCGTTTGTGGTGACTTCGTCAATCTCGAGATTTGCTGATTCAACTCAATTCTTCGAAGATGCTCATAGAGGTAGGATGTGCGCGCATACGTTCACAGGGGTGAGTGCGCTCATGTTTATGAGCGCCTACGTATGTAATTGGGTCTCACACACAAAAAAAAAGTGTTTGTGTGGGTCCACATGTCATAGTAGACTGCATTCGCTCATGCATGTAACCAGATAATCTCAGTTTTTTCTACATCCGTTCATGCAATCTGACCTGAAATATGGTTTCACTTAGCCCGCGTCCCCTGGATATATGATGTGACCTCTAGCCACAAACCAAACACACCCCTTGTTTCTTTGGGATACGTTTTTTTTTTCATGTTTCCTCTGGTTTTATGTGAAAATGAATCTATTCTTGTAAAATTTCTGTACAGTTCCGGTGAAATTTCTATATTCCAAATGACAGGACCAAAACTTGTTTGACGATCTTATTGGCTTTCCACCTTCACATAGCGTTGGAAGCTATAACCGTTCATGAATCTACTCGACGTCACAAATACCTGAGTCATTCAAGATAACATGCGAACCACATCGGTGCTCATGCTGGTGGGCAGCATAGGGGTCCAGATATGTACACTTGGAAGTTGGAGCTGGCCGGCAGCTGTAACGTCTTCCCATTCTACATTACTACGACTTACTTCCAAGATATCTAATGCACATAACTACACACCCATCTTGAAACAGCCAATATCGGCAGAGTAGTACAATAATGGTTCTAGTTTACCCATGCCTACATATACATTGTTTGTTAAGAAATAATGAACATGTACTTTTTTGCCGCGTAATATTGTTGGACTTTTCTGAACTCTGTGAGAAGAGGATAAATATTTCCAAAGGCAAATGTATGTCTCATCTCTTGCTCTCACAAAAAATGAGGATAGACAAATGCATGGGAAACAATTACTCCCCTTAGGTATATTCAGAACAATCATGCTTGATTATATAATACAAAAGCCAGTAGAACAATCTTTGGTTCTCATTATGAGAGGGAAAGGTAAGGAAAACATTGGTGTCAGAATATAGCCAAGGAAAATCAAGAGATAAGGATGGAAGGTAAACATTGGTTTCAAAACATAGCCAGGGAAAATCAACAAGAAAAGATAGAGAGATGGAGATTTGATCTGGACCCTGAATTATAGATCTAAGTGCCAAGAAAATTAAGTGATGGCTGCCCTTAAAATAGTTAGTTGTTCCCTCAAGTGCTCGGCTTGTACTTGTATAACCAAGGCTGCAGCTGTAGCTGCTTGATTTCAACAGTGCTTGGTGTGCTGCTAAAGCAAGCACTACCGATTACAACCAAAATCGTTTTACAAACAAACCTGATTATCTCTGTGATCATACTTGACCAAGTGCAAAATTTACCTGTTAACGCTTGTTACATATATAGCTTGATATATAGTAATATGTACGGAAACAAGGTAATACATGTATTTCATTTTATAGGGGAAAAAACATACAGAGCAGCATCAACGTCAAAAAGGCCCCCATCTGGAACAAATAGGGATTTCGCAGGATTTACACGGCGATCAAATCAAACTGTTCCATGCAATCCCATGAAATCCTTGCGGAATTCCTATGTTCCAGACTGGCTGCCGCACAACAATGCAGCTTATATATGAGGCAGATTCTTCAACAGAAAACAAGGTAGGAACATTGTCTTGTTCTTGCCAACATAAATATAAACACATCTCGCGGGCTAAAGATCACCATCACCTGGACTTGGCTTTCTTGGAGCAGAACATGCCCCCGACCAATTGCAATGAGATCATGCCGCTCTTGTGCTTCTTGGTCCTGCTGACACTGGCAGTCTTGTTCTTGCTGTTCTTCTTCACCTTCCTCTCCTTCCTCCTGTCGCCCAGGTCATCCTCGACCATCTTGATTGCCAGCGCCTCCGACAGGCTCGGCAGGTACTCGAGGCTCGCCACCCACTCCTCGCCCCGGCTCTCGTCCCACCGGTCGCTGCGGACGCGGCCATGGCCACCACTGTCCTCCTCTTCTCCGACGACGACGGCCACCTCCTTGCCCTTGCTGAGGCTGGAGTAGACGGCCAGGCCCTTGCTGAACTGCACGCTGAGGCTGGACACGGCCACCTCCATCTGGGCCTGCCTCTGCCTCAGCTCCACCACCTCGCCCTTGGCCTCCGCCAGGTCTTCCTCCAGCTTGTTCAGGCACTCCAGCAACACGGACGATGGCGAGGCTGCCGCCGGGGGCGCGCTGCTCCCGTTGGAGCTGCCGTTGCCGCCGCCGTGCCGCCGCTCGCCAAACACCTCCACTGCCTCCCGGACCGACTGGAACGGCCGGGAGGTGTCCACCTCGGCTCGGCTCGCGGCGGTTACCTCCATCACCATGGGTGTAGTGTAGTAGCACTGCAGAAGAGTGCGAGGAACGCGATGCAAATGCAATGCAGCATGGTGATGGCGAAGGGCGGTGAAGTAGGCATCGTTCCTGGCCTGTCTTGGCTTCTACTTCAAACACCCACCGGAGGAGTTGCAGCAGCAGAATACAGCAGCAGCAGGCCTTGTGTCGAGGTCAAGTAAAAACCGACCGGTAGAGGGGAAGAAAAGGACTTGCCACCAAAGGCACAAGGAGCTTTTATAAGTGCAGGCTGGACAAGTTGATGGAGCAGACAGAGAGCTGACAAGGAACAGTAAAACTGCACAGAAAATATGCCAAGGAAAATCTGTTTCTTTTCAGACTAGACTGCAACCACTCTTGCGATGCTTCAGCAGGACTTCAAGAAAACATAAAAGGTCAAGGACAGGCTAAAGAAGTTAGTTTAATGATCGTTTGCAGGACCATCTGACAGTGCATCAGGATGAATGCACAAAAGGGTAATGCATTAGCATTATGCATATGCATCCGGGTCAGCTTTAGTGCTGCAGCTTATATAATTCAAGATCAAATCATGTTTGCACGACTGACTGTTATATGACAAAACTTCAGGTGATGAATTGACAGCATTACTGATTTGCCCTATATAGATAGGCAGTTTGAGTCTGAATATTTTAAGTGAGATGTAGGAAGAGCTATCTCAGTTTAAACCCAAAGGAACAAGGATATAGAACAAACTTCTTGTTGGAAGAGGAATAGCCATTGCTGGTGCAAATGTCAAGGACTCGATATGAACAAATCATAATACACTGATATGTGCTGAAGGCGTGTTCATTTGGTTTTTACAAATGAATTCTACCAAAGACCATGATGGCCAAAACAGTAAACCAAAAGTAGGAGAGGAGGAAACAAAAACTTGTTACAAAAAATGCAACACTTCATGTAAACCAATGTGTGTTGACAAGTGAAACCTAGGTCGCTTGACGAGCAAATGGTCATCTTGCATCCATCAATGGCGTGACTTGTGAAACCTAGGTCGGTTAGTGAACGTGCGACCATTGGCTCGAACAAAATGTGTGATGCCAATACAAAGACCAGCCCACAGAAGTGACAGCAACAAATGGCGAACATCATTCCGGGCTGCAAAAATGATGTAGCAGTCAGCTGTGAACATCAACTAACAAATTCCATCAGCCTGCAAAAAATCAAGGATGCATATAACAAAGCCAAAAAAATCTCATATTTGTCCTTAGAATGGTGATGCAATCTAAATGCACCCTCAACTTCCAAATTGATTTCTTAACATCCTCCAAATCACTGTCGCAAGGCAGACTTCATGGCCATTGTGGTCTGGTCTCTAGCAAACATATCATTAATTTTGTCATGCTGCCCGGCACATCAACTTGACCACACAGGCGTGCGCGCACAAACACACACACACACACACACTAAGTTGAGTCATGACACAACTCTTCACTAACCCAAGAAAAAGATAAGGGAAGGAATAAACATTTGTGCAAGTGGAATCCGTTGTTTTTTTATTTACTCAATTCACAATATTCTTTATTTGCCCAAACAAATATCAAGGCAGCATATTTAGTGGTAAAGTTGCTTTTCCAAAGGATGAGACTAAATGCAAGATTTTTAAGAAATTGTTCCTTTATTTAATCCGTGTATGTTGGATAGAAAAACAGAGAGCAAATGTTGCTGCCTGCCAAATTGCAGGGGAGAATTAATCAGCATAAATTTATAGCAGAACACCCCCAAATGTCTGTTTCAGAAGATTCAGAATTCTTACCTTGTCTTAGTGACATCATCATGAACATTAGAGCTCCCATAACCAATGCAAAAGCAAGGCGGAAGGACTGCGAAAGAAAAACTGCACAGGTTAGTCTACAATGTGATAGCTCCATACATAAAATGCAACTTCAAGCTATAGCTAATTGTACCCACCGCATAACTCTCCAGAAGTCCTGCTTTGCTTGGCACTGCCATGTCTCGACTAACAGATGTCATGTAATGTCCTTGAAGAAGATCCATGGCATCCTGTGTAAGGTAATAAATAAATACTGAGGCACTGCCTATACAGCACACAAGTCAGATATTTCAACGAAAGGTAAACTGGAACTTAGAAGAAAGAGAGTTGAGCCTCGTATGAAGTCACTTAGACTGGATGGAGACATTAGCGACAGGTTTTATAGAGGATGCATTAATCATAATTGGCATATAGTCCTCTTACACTAGTGAAAATCCTTACCACTCAATTAAATCATACAACATCATGTAAGCTGCCATTTTCATCATAAATTTTTCAGCACTTTCTTGCTTAGGCTTACCCCCAATTCAAGAATCGCACTGGTACTAATATATGATTAACATAATATAGTACTAGGCTAAGTTATGGAAATGCGACATTTGGGGCACCATAAAAAAAAGAACTGTTTACCTGCTTAGTCCCATCAACGAAGTTATTAAAGTAGTATCTACCAAGTGCATTCCTCAAATCGTTCAGAATTCCTTGAGTAGTTCGCTTCCCATACCTAATAGACAAAAACAAATTCAAACTATGGACAAAGTATCCTAGAAATCGAATAAAAAATATTCCACATTTGTCTTCATTTTAAAGCACCCAACTACAAACAAAATGAATATAAATTAACTAGCAGTAATAGAGACTGACAAACAAAAGTACACTACTTAATATGCACTTGGTCAGCCAAATTATTAATGTGGACATGTGGAACCATCTTGTGCCCTGTTGCACTGAAATTTACTGGTTAGACAGAGACTTTTCGCCAGATGATTAATAAAACTTTACAGTAGCCCATTATCTGGGTGATACAGGTATAGAGATCATTGTAAAAGTGGCTACAAGCTACAACTGTTCTTAGTTAATGTACAATTAGAAGTAGTTTATGTTCTTGCTAACTAGAAAAGGAAAGAAATAGAAATATAATAAAAGAACTCAAAATAAGAAACATGATTTTTTTTTCTAAATAAATTACCGAACAAAATCTCCCTTCAGAGCAGGAGTTCCAGAGTACTGAATGCTTATTGCATCTCCATGATTGGCCCACACTGAAAAAAGGCTCATTTTACTACAGCAACATGTTTATATGGCTTGGAAAAGTAGAACCAAGAACCTGGATTAATTAAATGGCAAACATAATACTCACAAATTTTGTAGTTTGTATCAAAGGCTGGATGTTTGCTTATTGTATCACCAGCACCAAAAACTCCTATACGTTGAAGTTGGCTTTCCAGAATTTTCGCCCAATCATGCTCTGTTCAGGAATGTCAGAGTTTAGATATACAAGTGAAAGTTGAACAGGAAGAGAACTTATAACATAAAATAAATAGCAATAGTATGTCATAAAAGTATCAACAAGAGTGCAATGATTGTCTACTTTGCAAGTCCAGCCATGGGATTCTTATTGCATCAGTATTGCTAGTATGTGTAGGTTCCAGTAAAAAAGAAATGTATTACTAGTGTGTACTGTTTTAGAACAAACAATCTGAAAAACCAAACAAGTGTGCAACTTAAACCATATGATCAATATCGAGCATGCAGTCCTAAAAGTACATCAATCCATATTCCATACACAGTGAAACAGTTTGGATATGATTCACAAATCAAAAGATGGTTTTGCAATTTCTACACCTGTCTGATAATATACACTAATGCTATAATAAACCATGAAGGGCCCTTAGACAAACAATAAATGTCATACGCTGGTTTGAAAAACTAGGTAACTGGATGACAAACGGTATTGCATAGACAGATTATTTGATAAACAACAAATGTTGAAGTACGAGTGAATGTGATAAAGTCTAGTAAGTACCTGAGTCACATTGGTGCGATCCAAACAATCTATACAATTTGTTCTTACAGTGCCAGTCTGCTCCTCAATTTTCTCTCCTTTATCATTTACAAGGAAGTACCTATCACATAACCATATTAGCAAGACCATGCGAAGGAAATGATAACAATATAACATCCAGAGATGTAAGAGACTTTGGAAACAAGGTATAAAGGAACATATCGCTAGATATACAAAAGAACTCACTAGACAAGAAGATAACAAACCAATAACAGTACGACTAGTGATTGAATGCACTGCACTTTTCCTACTTAGCCAGAAACTCCGAAATACTGAAAAAGAAAATCTGCATGGTAGGTCCTTAATGCATCTGTACTATAGCCCCTAAAGGCTCCAACCAGTATTTCAGGTGGCAATGTGCAAGATTAGATAGGTTTAACTTCAAGCAGAAAAGTTCGTTCTGCATCAGGCTGAATCAGAGTAAAATCTATACACCAACAGATTAAAGAACTAAATGATTCACTCAAGCATGACTCGTGCAGTTGGTTTTTTGCATGCAGATTTGATGCAATTGGCGGTTTTGTGTTGACCAAAGCATGATGGTGATTGATTTGGCCCCAATATAACAAGGTTCCTTTGACAGACAACAAGAATGTACACAAATGATAAAGGGCATGTCATTGAATATACTGTATCAGCTAACAGCATACTTATGTTTCTGAAGATAGTCCTTGATCTGATCATACAGCTGAGAAAGGCGCTCAAAGTGAATATGACCACAAACTCGGTGGAAGTCGAAGTGCACATATCTGCAAGACATGGCATTCATACATGCTTAGCTCTAATACAACATGATAGGAGCAGTGAGCATTCAATCGTAGAGAAAGAAATTGTTACCTTATATCTTCACTAAGAATAGGTTCAATAGATTTTGCATATCTTTCACGGAGGCGACCCTCACCGCCACCCTGAAAGATAGAATGAAGCCAATAAGCAAGTAAAATACTCTATGCAACATAAGCCGAAGGAATCACGGTATTACATTTCTACGAAACAAACATGCTCACTTGGGGGAAAAAGCATGCAAGTATGCAGGATGCATATCAGAGGTCAATCCTAATATGAAGAAAATAAATTCGATTTTGGAAAATAGACATCTTAAAGAGGAGCAAATCCCATACACAATGGTCATGGAGCATATACTTCTGACTTTCTTAATTTTGAAAATCATAGCACTAAAGTTAGTTCGAAGTCCAAGAGCAGTGCACTTACTGTATTGACAAGATCAACAGCTAAGACAGCTCCATATTTCTTTTGCAAATCATGGAAGTGCCTCTCAAGTACACGAGGCTGAACAACAGAAACAGATAGCATATAATTTCACGGAAAGGCATAGTGCCGTTAAAGCAACAAGGTAAAGAACAAAACAAGGAACAAGACTAGTGGGCTCACCGCCTCCTCTTGTCTAACAATGTCAAAACTAGGTTTGTATGTCAAATCAACAATCTGCTCCCACAAGAATGGCATAGAGCCTCGAACCTACAAAACATATAATTTGTTAAATATTCGGAAGATTTGTATAACAACAAACTAATTCAGAATGAAGCACAACTTAAAAGTGTGGGAACCAAAAAGCAATGTTATTGGTTGATTTTAGATTGTGTGAAGAAACTTACTTGTACATAGGATGCTGTAAACCCTTTTGACTGCATTATCTGCTCTGATTCAACGAAGTTTGCAGCATAACCCTCTGCATCAGCTCCTCGTCTCCACATTCGAGTACCTTAAAAAACCAGAGAGCTATTATTCAATCCTAAGAAATTGAGTTTACTGGAAATGAGACAGATGGAGTTTTTTAACATTAAATACAGCCCGCGGTGTGTGTGTGTGTGTGTGTGTGGGGGGGGGGGGGGGGGGGGGGGGGGGGGAGGGCATTGTAAAGATTTTAATTGAAAAAAAAGGAACAAAAAAACAGTACAAGAGGAGGCTGGTAAAGGACCAGTCAACCACATATTGAACTAAAATGTTAATGAAATTTGAAAAATCTAAAAAACTTATTTTGATGACAACAAACCCTCACCTATCCTTCGTGTGCACCTACGTGCAATCAGGGTCACATTTGCCTTCTCTGACCCAACTTCTGCTTGGATATTTTGAAAACCTGATGTTTAGTTAAGTTGCAGAAACTCACAGAAAACTGGAGCCAATATTTTAATAGAAAACATCTTATTTATCCACAGATTTGCTATGGTACTCCGAAATTACTGTGGACCCATCCACTTAGATAGATCTTGATGGCTATGATTAACTATTACCTCCTACGAAGTGAAATTTTTAGTTCTTGAATGTGACATAAAAAAAGGAGACATGTTTAGAGGTGTGTATGCTAACATGACTTATTATGTCACAGATGTGTGACATGTTATGAAAAATGTATATGACAGTTGCACATTAGATGCATTATATATAGGTAACATTTTTCAACAGAAGTAGTTGTAACGTGATTTCCTAAGGGGTTCTCGGAGTACCATAGCAAGGCCCATTTCTCTAGTAGTGAAATTGTTGAAAATGTCACGATATACCAAGGATACTGCCTTGAATTACTGGCAATAAGTACTGGTTCAGCTGTCAAGGGAGAAAGAAGAAATCAGAATACTTTGCAGATATCAGCACTTAAATCAAAACTGAAATGAGCTAAGGGCCTGTCCAGAAAGGGAATTTTTTATCGAACATGCAGGAGAGCTGCGTGTCATTATATTAAGAATAAAGAATGGGAAAATTACTATACAAAATTTTAGGATTTCGTTCAAATGTGAGCTGAATGCTAAGGCGATCCGGTTACCAACCCCTCCTATCCAAACAGAATACCTAGAGATAGTCTTAATCTTACCTTGTTCTCAATTAGAGGTTCCAACAAGTAAGCGTTCCATAGAAATCTTGGTTCCGCCTGAAAATAATTATGTTAATTGATCAGTAATAGTAGTTAGAAAAGCACAAGGCATCGTGGATTTAGTACAAGAAATTGTTAAGCACTGATGCTTAACTTGGCAGAGCTAGATTGCATATTTCTGCACTGTTCTTTGAGGTGATTACGAGAAGCTACTGTGAAAAATTCATAATCAACTTAACGAGGTTGAAATCAAATACATTTGATTTTTCTCACACCATAAAAGTTCTACCAAAAATTAAAACAGTCCTACAAATTATCCATGTTGAAGGAGAATGGCATTACTACAGTCATTAGCATTACCAACAGCAGAATGGCACACTTTGAGATTAGGTGTTAAAGAAGAATGCAAGCTTTGTCGCCAAAAGGAATAGTCAGATTATGTAACACTCTTTTTGTGTACCAATAAAAGTAGCAACTAGCAAAAGTAACCTGGTACTACATGTTCCAATAAAGCATAAGCAGCATTGCAGCAGAAGCTTGCAGTGGAGAAAGATAAGGCCGACATCTGTAAGCAAACTCTGGAATTAGAAATGGAGAATGAAAGAAACCTGTCTCCAAAGAGGAAGAGCTCTATACTCATCGCCTAGATCATGTAGCCTCTGTGCACTGGATTAGAACAGACAAAGACAAGCATGCAGGTAAGCGATCAATACAGGGAAATATTCCAAATACTCAATTAATTGAGACGTGCATATTCTATTATAGCTTCTCTCTGCCTAGAAAAGCTAAAGCTGCTAAACGTTTCAAGTATAGATCTCAAGAATGTAACTGAAAATGTTAAATAAGATACTCACGAAAGTGTTAGGTTGATATCGTAGGAAAAGTGAAGGCCAACAGTCCTCTCTGCAGCATCCAGGAGTTCCGAGAATTCTGATTCCATTTTTTTCTGCCCACAGCATATTTGAATGTTCAAATGGAATATTGATGGACTTTGAAAGTCAATTCATAAAAGCAAGCAAAGCCGCCGCAAACAACTTAGCTGAGAACAAAAGAAGCATATGTTAGACCTGTTCAGCAGAGGTGGTGTTATGTGCATTATTGCAGGGAAGAACTTTTAGCCCTGTCACTTTAAAAATTGCGTGTCCAAAGTAGGATCCCACACAATCACGATCCGTGACCACCACAAAATATGATCCAAGTGCAAGTTTGAGCACTCCTATCACACCATATACTGTTTGAACTTTATGTTTTGTAGTGGGTCCACGTGACGGCAAGTCTTGAACTAGATTCATTGTTCCACTGGTCCGGCTAACTGACAAGTACAAGTCAGCAAGGCCATCAATTGGTTCAAATATATAACAGTCAGGAAACTCCCAGAGTCTCAGTCTTGTATGGAGTTTTGACGAAGGGCTTGCATCAGTTGTCTCATCCATGGTGGGATAACCTGAAATAATTGGTGAAACTGATGATAATTAGCATCACAATGACATGGCTAGATTTTCATTTAGAGTACTGGTCAAGTTGATATCAGAAAATATCATTCATGTCAAGATACTTGGAACTAAGAGGTAAATATATTAAAAGAATTATAGTGAATACTTTTGACACATGACACCTCCATCTTTCATTACATCTAATCTAAAATAAGAAAAAAGATAAGATGTTGAAAAGGAAGTTATCAACATCTTGAGAAGACATGAACAGTTAGCGAATGATGGTTGCCCAATAGCCTGCCTTTTGTTTTCTTCCTTCTTCTTTGCACCAAATATTTCTCTCACTTCCATAATTATTGCTATATCTCTATATAGTCCCTTCCCAGTATCTTTTTTTTTTATATCATCTTCATCTTCCTCCACATATGTTATCACATTGTATAGCATGTTTAGATTATGTTTGATGGAAGTGGATAACAAGTAGTGCGTTAGGAGCCACTATATACTTGTGGCGTGGTGTTTAGCATATAAGAAGTTGCCTGGTATTTTTTGAAACTAAAATTTCTCTAGATTTTACAATAGCAGAAGAAATGACAGGGCTGCAGTGGCAACCATCAGAGCAAGCCTTCTAGAACCTTGCAACACACATGAGCAGTAGGCCTCGAATAATCATCTTTCATGGAAAAAAAAAAGAAATAGACCGCTCGAACCTTGAGCGTGGGCAACTGTGAGATGGCCACCAACAGGAGCACAGCTGAACAATTGGCTTATATGTGAGCCCGGAAAATGAGGTCTAACATGGTTGTGCTGAGATCGAAGGGACCTACGGCCCTGGATCCTTCTATTAACATGATTCACGCAAGGCGGGCGGGATGCAAGAATGCATCCTGTAACTAGAGCAGCACAGGTGGCCATTGGCCCACAGTGTGATAGCTAGCACCAGGGATCTTGGGTGATGAGGATTGAGGAATCAGAATGTCTTTGCGATCCTATATGTTGTTGACAGATCAGGGCTGGCTGAGGAGAGAATCAAGCAATTGACTCGACAGCATGCGCTATTCGCCTTATTCAGAAATCAGAGAATCCCGAGCTTGCATCGCAGGCACGAAATCTCCTACAGCGGGCGTGGAGTCCGCACCGCCCAATCGAATCTCCTACGGGCGACCGATCCACGGCGCCCTCAACCCCTCAGCGCCCCAATGTTAAGCGATAAGTAAAGAAACGAGGCGTACCACGGCGATAAGAAGGCCCCTCCTGCCTCAGCGGCTAGCTGGTTGTCAGGGATCGCTGATTCGCTGGGCTGTTTTGCCGGTGTTGTCGCCGGAGCGGGGCGGCGACTCTTCTCTCGAGGCCGGCGATGCAGAGGGTGAGGATGACAGGGCCCACAGACAAGGTCATAAAAGGTGTGCCACGATCTGTTTTGGTCTTTCTGCATGCGGGCCCCGCATGGAGTCCGATTGTTTTGCGGGAAGGTTGACTAGGCCCCACTCCGCCGCTCCTGCTCCTTCCCTCCCTTCCACCCCACCACGAGCGGGAGGAGCGAGAGGCAGACCGGCGAGGTGCGGGGTCGAGGCACACGGCTGCGGCACGTCACGCGGAGTCCTTGCGCTCGCCGCTCGCGGCGGCACAACACGCGGTGGTCTGGGTGTGGCGGTAGTGGCAGCGCGGGCTTTACGAGGAGCTCAATAGCTACATTTTTTTTTCTTTTTCCATTGGTTCAGTGAATCTCTGTGCGCGCCGAGGAGAGTTCGGTTATAACCGGAACTGAACCGCAATAACTAAAACCAAATTTCATCCGTTCATGTTTTTCTAAAGGACCATGGCCTTGTTTAGATTACCCCAAAATTCCAAGTTTTTTCACTCTCTCTTCATCACATCAATTTTTAGCCACTTGCATGGAGCATTAAATGTAGGTAAAAAAAAAAACTAATTGCACAGTTTAGTTGGAAATCACGAGATGAATCTTTTGAACTTAGTTGGTCCACGATTGGACAATATTTACCAAATAAGACGAAAGTGCTACTATTCATCGGGTTGAAATTTTTCTCAATCTAAACAAGGCCCATTTTCGATTCTTATAGAACCAAATTTGCTAAGAAACCGAGCAACCAAACTGACCGGTTTCAGTTAACCGAAACCCAACGGTGTTATGGGCTATGCAGCCCTGGCCGCTATGTGCTGGCCGCCTTGCCCCATCCGGCCTTGCTCACTGACAGGTGGGGTGGGCCGAAGGGCAGCCCTGTTCTAGTCTCGTTGGGCCTATTTGTTTGACCTATTGTACTATCCTTTGATGTTGGCATAAAAACTAGATTTTTTAGCTGTTGACTTTTTGCTATTAAATTTTGTGATAAAACTTTTAGTTTCTCTGCACATCAAAAGCCAAAAAAAGTTCTTTTCAATGCTTTTGACTTTTCTGGCTGTTGAATTTTTAGATTTTAGTTTATTTCATTAGAAGTCAACTTTCTTGCTTTTTAAAAGGGGTTATTTTGATTGGTGCCATTATAATTTTTTAACCTCTTAGATACACCATTATAATTCATCTATTTAGAATCACGCCAATATAATTCTTTCATTGCCACAAATATGCCACTTTGTACACATTAGATGCTGTTGGACCCACCTGCTGACCAACTCATTTTCGTATTGCCTAAATTGCCCCTGTCTACTCTCTTTCTCGCACGCCACTGACGCGTGGGCTCCACTGTCATCGTCTTCCTCCTCTCCTCCCCTCGTTGGCTATGAACCTACAATCGGCATCGGGATGCAGCCATACTCACTTGGGCTACCTCTATGCCAACACCAGAGCCCAACGATGCTCTTGCTCGTGCGCGCGTCGGTCATGCAGCCACGCGCTCGTGCCAGGGCCGCACGACCCCATGATTCCTATCGTCGACGTCGCACACCACCGCGCCCGTCGTGCGACCCCGTAGCAGCTCGTGTAACACCCTCGGTGTTACACCCTAAATCATTTACTAAGACATGTCATGAGCATCATATTTATGTGTTAGTGCATGTGATGGAGTGCATAGACAAAGCATTGCAATTAAAACGATCAATAAAAGTGTTAAACAAAAGTTACTCCATAACTCGTACAGTTAACAAGTAGGGTTGTAAACCAATTTTTATTGAGCAAAAACACTATAGAACACACATGTGAGACTTAATGAAGTTTAAAATATGAACTTTGTAGATGACAGTGAAATACTTGCTGCAGAAAAATAATATTGCTAGCCAACATTTCTAATAGCCTAAAAATTGCAACTTAGAATCAAATTCAGCTCATAGACTTAGAAGATTTTTAAGTGTATAGGCAGCTAGACAATGTCATGTTTGGTAATTTATTTTACGAAATCGGGTTAAGAAAAGGTGTTATGTTTTAGCTCGGGTTGGTAGCCTCATATTCCATATTGAGCATGGTGAAGATAGTTTAGGTCTAGAAGCAACCGTTTATTTGTTATAGGCACTTTAAAATTCGTGCAAGTCATAGTCTCGGGATGGTTGACACCGTGCGCACAGTCATCGCGCGGCCACCCCGCACCGTGCCCATGACTATGTCCCCCTCGTGCCGCCACGCTGGGTCGGTCGGGCCACCTGGGCTTGGCCAAGGCCGGCCGCAGCGAGCCACTAGCCCCGCACCCTACTGCCCTACCCCGCGCTACCACCATTGGTGCCTCCATGGCCGCGCTGTGCTGCCGCTGCATCGTCGCCTCGTCCGCACCTGTCCATTGTACCCATGCGCCGTTGCCGGCCCAGTTCAAGGCCGCCACTGCCGCACGCACGTGGCCAAGCCACCATCACCTTATCATTTAAGACACTGCAGTCGCGCGGGCCACGCCGGTGAAAGGTCCTAATGGCTAGAGGGGGGTGAATAGCCGATTAAAAATTTCTACAACAACACTTAGCAAACTGGTTAGACAAATATGAGGCGAAGCGAGTGTTGCGCTAGCCTACTAAAATGCAAGCCACCTACCACAATTCTAGTTTATATAATCTCTATCCACACAATGGCTATATCACTACACTAAGTTAGTGTGCTCTCAAAGGCTAACTAAATAGCCACACTAACCAAACTAACAAGCTCTCACGACTAGCTACACTAAAGAGCTTGACAACTAATTTACGGTAATATAAAGAGAGAGAGAGCAAGATGGTTATACCGCCGAGTCAAAGAATGAACCAATCAATCACAAGAATGAATACCAATGAAGACCAATCACCTCGAAATCAAATGATGACATAATGATTTTTACCGAGGTTCACTTGCTTGCCGTCAAGCTAGTCCTCGTTGTGGCGATTCACTCACTTAGAGGTTCACGCGCTAATTGGCATCACACGCCAAACCCTCAATAGGGTGCCGCACAACCAACACAAGATGAGGATCACACAAGCCACGAGCAATCTACTAGAGTACCTTGTGGCTCTCCGCCGAGGAAAGGTCAAGAACCCCTTACAATTACCATGATCGGAGCCGGAGACAATCACCAACCTCCGCTCGACGACCCTCGTTGCTCCAAGCCATCTAGGTGATGGCAACCACCAGGAGTAACAAGCGAATCCCGTAGCAAAACACGAACACCAAGTGCCTCTAGATGCAATTACACAAGTAATGCACTTGGATTCTCTCTAATCCCACAAAGATGATGAATCAATGATGGAGATGAGTGGAAGGGCTTTGGCTAAGCTCACAAGGTTGCTATGTCAATGCAAATGGCCATGAGGATGAGCTAGAGCCGACCAAATGATATTTATAGACACCTCCAAACAATAGAGCTGTTGGCTCAAATATTGGGCTAACAGCGGGACGACTGGACGCGCATGTCGTGTGCACCGGACGCGTCCGGTGTGGTGACTGGATGCGTCCGATCACAGCCTGATCGCCATGTGTCCCTTTCAAATTGTTTACCCATTGGCGCCCAACGGCTATCTCTGTGAACAGTAATACTATGTGATCAGATGCGCTGTTAGAAAATGACCAGACCCGGGAGACGCAATGTTGGGTCGAGTCCAGAGAGCTCCTAGAGCCGCTCCGGGCCGACCGGACGCGTCCGATCACACCGAACCGGATGCTCCTAGCGTCTTATGAATTATTGCACTGAAAACTCGAGACTTGCTGGTTCACACCAGACGCGTTCGGTGTGGCGACCGGATGCGTTCAGTCGCTCTCTGCAATCCTACATCAGGCTATATCACTTTGACCTGACGTTGAACAATAACTAGTCAGCGTCCGGTCGCTCCACTGTGCCAAAGTCCGGTCACTTTCACTTAGTCGCTCAACTCGGGTCCAAATATCAGACGCGTCCAGTCTAGATTCCGGACGTGTCCGGTATTTTCTGTCTGACTACCCCAAGACTAGATAAAATACCAGACACGTCCGGTCCCAATTTCAAACATGTCCAGTCACTCTGTGACCAGCGCGACTAACTTATTTTCAACCGTATTGTCGATGTTTCACCACCGATAGCCTGCCACGGGGGTACCCGGGGCAGTATGTTCGGGCTTCGGCGTATGCTGAACTCGATGGTTAACGCAAGAGACAGTCGATTTATCCTGGTTCAGGCCCTCGATCGTAGATCGAGTAATAACCTTACATCCAGTCAGGTGTTCGCCTTTGTGTTGGATTGATTGTGATATGTTGTGTTGTACCATTGTCGTCCTCCCTGCCCTCCTTTATATAGTCAGGAGGCCAGAGTCCTAGTCGGTTTACAAAGAGATTTCCTAGTAGGATTACTTAATAGTTCTACTACTAAGATTACATGGGAAGAATCCTAGTTGAACTAGATCTTCTCTCTCTCTTGCGGAGTATCCTGTGGGTCCCGCATCGACAAGCCCCCGAGCACTTCATGGTTGAGCTCTGAAAGTCTCGCTTTGCTCCTTCAAGTCTTGTTGAGTAGGAACAAAATGTCATCCGAGTGCTTTCTGGAGTGAAACCTTGTAGCGCTTCTTGGGATCTTCGAGAGGTGAGTGCTTTTTGAAGAAAAAGTACATCCATCTGGTTGTAGCCCCCGAGCCTCTTGCTATTTGGAACAAGGAGCTGGAGGATCTTGCCTTGAAGTTGCTCTGATTGTTCGTTGAAGTTTTATCAAAAAGAACTCGAATATGGCTCGTTCGGGTTCTTTTTGTCGTAATGTCTTGAAGTGGTCTGCGTTGAGGAAGTCTTTTGGTGACGTGCGCTTTTTCGAAGAAAAAGTGCACTCACTAAGTGTAGCCCCCGAGCCTCTTGCTATTTGGAACAAAAAGTTGGAGGGTCTTGATCGTTTATGTTGTTTGAAAATTTGTGTTCTGAAGTAGTCCCCGAGACTTGGATTATGTCATCATCCGAGTAGTTTTTACGGCATCTTTCCGAAGCGGCCCTTTAGTCTTGGATTAAACCATCATCCGAGTAGTTTCGCGGCATGCAACCTCCGAGCTTATGTCCGGGTCCTTTTTGGGTGGGTGCAATTTTTCGTAAAAAATTGCACTCACTGAGTGTAGCCCCCGAGCCTCTTGCTCTTGCTTGCAAAAGTTGGAGGGTCCAGATTCTTGTCTTCAAAAAATTCTGGGGCTATGTATCCCGCAGCCCCGTGCTTTCTCCGAGTTCTTCTCTTTAGAAAAGAAGTCGGATGAAGAGTCTTGATGTATCGTTGTCGTTGTAGTCTTGAGTTTCTTGTATTCTTGGTCCTTTACCTTTGGTTCCGAGCCTCCGGGAGTAGTTGAAATGAAGGCCGAGCTCCCTAGCTTAGTGTTGATTAAGCTATGATGCTGGCCGAGCCCCCGAGCGTATATCCGTATTGTTTTGTTTAGGAAGAACTCGGATGCGAGGTCTTGGCGTATTCTTTGATAGTCTGCTGTTGTCAGATGTAGTTGTATGGTGGTGGTTGAGTGTAAATGCCTTTTGTTCACAGGGTTGTACTGTGCTGGTATATTCTTCCGAATATGCCCGTCTTCGAGTACTGTTTCCTCTCGCCTGAGTCATCCATTATTGAGTCCTGTCTTTTCACTGTGTCCTTTGTTAGGCTTATTTCGTTGGTACTCCTAGTCCATGTGCGCCGCTCCTTTGGTCTATAAATACTGTCCCGAGTGCTTGTTTTCATCCATTGGACATTCTGTTGAAACCTTCGTGGTCATGAACATGGTAGTTTGTGAAGTAGAGCAGCCCCCTGGGCATATTTTGTAGTTCCTGTGTGTCTTGTCGTAGCTGGAGGAAGTCTTGTGATAGGGATTAGAGGTAGGCTAATCCCACGACAGCATTGTGCCAGGATGTACGTGGTGGTAGTTGGAGGAAGTCTTGTGATGTGGGCTTTGTTTCTTCATCTGGCAGTTCTGGGTTGATCCTCGTCGCCTGTCTTGAGACTGTCCGGTGCAGATCAACACCATATCCAGCATCACATCGGTCTTGGGTAGACAGATGCCCGCCGGCCTTCTCTGCTCCATGTTGTCTTGCCGTGCTGCCGATTTCCGCCTTGGGTGCACTGCGTCCGTCCTTTGAAGAAAACAGTGTAGCTGATGGCGGTTTGTCCTTCCGAGTAGCAATTTGGGACACGTAGTCGTTCCAGAGCCTAGCCGTGTCCGTGTTCCTCTTTGCTACTTTGCTTTTCGTGGTGCCGAGTTCAGTTGGGTCTTGTAAGATTTGTAATCTTCTATTTTTGAAGTCGCTTGTAATGTAACGAATCTTGTCTTCTGAGTTGTCTTTTACTTTTCTGTTGTGATCCCTGTCGTTCATGAGATTACCGAGTTCTTTCTTAAATAACCAGGTTCTCTTGTTCCTTGTGAGGTAGCCCTTTCTTTCTTCTTTCTTTCTTCTTGGTTTGACGGGTTGTTCTTGTAGCGATCTGATAACCCTGCCGTGGTGCTGGACGGATAAGTCTGAAATCTGCCCGTTGGTTTGTACCGTTGTGTGGATTTGTGCCCTCCGTCGTTTTAGCTGCGTCGGTAAATGGACCGTTGCGTTCCCACACTGTGTTTTAACGGGCCTTGTGGGCCGTTTGTATCACTGAAAAATCTATTTAAAGACCTTTTATCTTCCTTTCCCTTGCTGCCCAGCTCTTGCCTTTAAACCCTAGCTTTCAGAAATCCGCCGCCGTCATCGTCGCCAGTCACCTGAGCACCATCATCCTAGCTTCATCTTCCTTAGTGCCTTTTTTGCTTCCGCCAGTTCATGGGAAAGAAGAAAACCTGCAAGCAAGTCTCAGGCGACCTTCGTGGACGAGGAGTCATCCCTTTCTTTGATCGAAAACCAGGAGTTCAGTGGCCATGAGGGCTGCTCAGAAGGTTTGGCCGGCTCCAACAACAAGCGAAGACCTAGCTGCGCGAGCTCGTCAGCGACGGCTTGATCCAAAGCAAAGTCATCGCTGAATGGAGAGTTCCGGGCGAGCATCGGGTTCCAGCTCCGGGTCCTGGTGAGATTGTCCTCTTCGTTTCCTTTGTCCGCGCCGGACTTTGCCTTCCTGCTTCCGCTTTCCTTCATCAGTTTCTTGGTTATTTCGGGGTTAGTATGAACCACCTAACCCCCAATGCCGTTCTCCATCTTTCTGTTTTCGTTCATCTTTGCGAAGCTTTCCTTGGAATCCCTCCTTCTCTATCTCTTTTTCGCTTTTTCTTTCGTCTGAAACCTCAACCCCTGCCGTGAAGAAACCAGCGTTCTTGGCGGTTGCGGGATTCAGTTTCGCCAGGGTCTCAAAATTAAGTTTTTTGACTATGACCTGGTCGATTCTGTAAAAGATTGGCGTGCCGAGTGGTTTTACGCTGCCAATTTGATCCATTCCCTTGTCGTCCACTCCGGATCTGGTCCTATGGTGAATGACCGATGGGACAAGAAGCTTGAGTCACCTGCTGAGATTCAAGTGATCCAGCCACTCCTTGATAGGATTAGCATGCTAAAACAGCAGGGTTTGACTAGCTTTGGTATTGTTTCGAGCTTCCTTCGTCGCCGGGTTCAGCCTTTGAAAGAGCGGGAGCATCTTGGCTTTGAGTATTCTAGGGCCTGAGGATCCTTCACGCATGGTCCCAGCTCTTGAGCTGACCGGTGAGGAGGTACTCGAGCAGTCTCCAGAAGATGCTGAAAGGAGTGAGCGTCATTCCTCCTGCTGTCTCCGAGTTCTCAGCCAACAACCCGCCCCTAGCTGTGAGTTGTCTATCTTTTTGTTTGAGTACTTTATGTACTCTTGCTGCATCCGTTCTTGCTTAGCTTTTCTTTGTCTCGGTGTTTTATCCTTTTTCGCAGGAGCTTGGGCGGAACTTTGTCGACCCGGTCCCTCTTGATGTTCTCCCCATCGTGGCGGAGACTGGGGATAAACTTGCTGGAACTTCTGCAATTAGTAAGTCCCAAACCTCTACCGCCCTTCCTAGGGTTTCTTCCGGATTTGTTGATGTATATGAAGAATATGTTCCTCGTCTAGTCCCTCGCGGTCCTCGCAGTGTCCCGAAGAGGGGGCGAACGGATGGGTCTTCATCTGGCCTGCCTGTCTCCAAGAAGCCTCGCAAACCAAGTACTCCCTCAGGTACTCCAGTTGTTGCTAGCATGCTCTTAGGTGAGCACATTTAATACTCTTTGTTCCTTTATTTTCCTGTTTCTCTCTTGAACCGAGTACTTTTTATCCTCTTTTCAGCAGGTGCTCTGGTTTCCTTGGCTGAGGAAGAAGAGGATGATGAAGTACCCCTCATCATGCGGCGGTGAGTTGTTTTTCATATTCCTGTTGCATTGAATTTCTCTTCTTTGTCTTGACTTTTAGTCTTGAACTTTTTGAAGTAATCGGAGGTCGGGTGTGAGTTCTTCCGAGGCTCCCGTGCCGACTTCTTCTGAAGCTCTGGTGTCGAGTTCTTTGGTAGCCTCGGTACCGAGCTCTACCGCTCCTCCAGTGCGGAGTTCTTCCACGGCTCCAGCCCCGGCTTCTTCCGCGGCTCCGTTGTCGGCTATCCCGCTCCCGTCGCCGGGTGGCGGGGACGTTTTCGCCGTCGTGGTTCCCCCTGCGAGGCCTTCTCTTGGCTTCGCGAAGAAGAAAGTGGTTGGTGAGTAGATTCTAGCTTTATCTTTTTGGCTTCTATCTTCCTTCCTCTGGTTCTTATCGGTGCTTCCTTTTATCCCTTTTCAGTGTTTCGTCTTCTCTCATTTCTTCATCGACTTCTTCTCTGCCTCCCACCGTGCTAACGAGTTCCGAGCCTCAGAACTCACAACATTCTGTTGATGAAGTTGCCTGCGGGGGCTTCGGAGCTCCCTGGCGAAGTTGCGGACTTGGCCGCTCCGGAGGTGACTGTGGCCGTCGTGCCGGGTCCTTCTGAGGGTTTGGCTCCGGCTTCCCTGGAGGTTGCTTTGGTCGCTCCTTCTTCGCCCCAGCCGGCCTCTCCTTCCCCTTCTCTTGCTTCCAGCGGTCCCTCTTTTTCCGGTGACGTGGTGCAACAGTTCGATGCCACCCATCGGTTATCGGAGCTGACCACAGCCTGGGGGAGCTTGTCGACTCTCGTGACTTCTTTTGGTGAAAAGCTCCAGGTAAGTTTTACTGCCACTCCTTTTTTGCGTGCTTGTTTTTCTTCTGTCCTTACGTCTTGTTTCTCTTTGCCTCTTTTTGCTCAGTCTTTCTCTCGTGATCATTCTGGCTTCTTTTTCTCATCTGAAAATGAGAGAAAGTTGTCTTCGGAGGTGGACGCTCTGAAAGCCGATCTCGACCTCCTCCGGGCTGAGTTGGAGACAGAGCGTCAAATGCACCAAAAGGAGGAGAAGATCCTTCGTGCCCAGGTAGTGGAGACGGAGAAGCAGAGAGATGCCGCGGTGGAGTCTGCGAAGAATGAATGCAAAGGTGTCGCGGGTTCTGCCTGTTTCTTCTTGTATTTTGACTTCTTTCTTCGCTGACTTGTTCTTCGGTGTCTTGTCTAGTTCTCCGAGTTGAGAAGCAGAAGCTCTCGGAGAGTATCGATGAAATGAAGGCTCTTGTCCGCTCTAGTCATAATAAGGCTGAGGAGGTAATTACTCATGCTGAGGAAGAACTCGCCCTTGCTAAGCTGATTAGGCATGGAGCTGATAGAGATCTTGTGCAGGCCCAAAAAACTATTGAAGGCTTGTCCGGGAAGCTAGGCGACGGCTACCGAAAATTGGAACGTTTTGTGGAAATCTTTTCGTTCAGTAGCTGATGTTCTCCGGACTCCAGCGGATGACTGGGCAATCTTGGGCGCAGTTCATTCCCCGGATTCCGACTCGTTTCCAAGAGTTCGCGAAGAAGTGTGCTCAAGTATGTACCAAGAATGTGCTGGCCTAGGTCCGGGTCCTTGCTCCGGAGGCGCCTCTGTCCAAGATAGCAGAGGAAGCTGAAAGCCAAGAATACCTTGATGCCGTTGAGAGGATGGAGCCTGAGGTCGAAGGTTTAGCCAGTAGGGTTGTAGACAGTCTAAATATTGATATTTCCCTTCCTGATGACAATGCCTGATCCGATTGACCAGCCCCTTGTAATATTACACTCCTCTTTAAATGAAGATTCTTTATTTTCGTTGATGTATTCCTTTGCCTGGGTGTGGTCGAAGTTACTTGACTCGCTGAGTACTTTGTCCCGTTTTCGTCTCTGCTCCGCAAACGACTCTGTGCGTTATCCTGACGAGACCCCTCGATTTGTCGAGTACTTTTCTTTTCTTCCTCTTTTGTGATCCGTCGAGTGCTTTGTCCACGCTATGACTTGTTAGATGTAAATCTTTGTGTTGACAACCTTTCGTCCGCGCTATGTAAAAATGACTCGGCATAGAATGTTGCCTTGACGAACTTCGGCATCCGAATGCTTTTTTGAGTAGCGCTTGTGCTTTTCTGAGGAAAAAGTATTCCTATCTGGATGTAGCCCCCGAGCCTCTTGCTTTTCGGAACGAAGAGCTGGAGGGTCTTTTGAAGTTCAATTTCGGTCGACTAGGTTTTAGGTGTTAGCTTTTAGCTACCCTCATCGGCGGGCTCAAGCGTCTTTTCAGCTATTTTGCTCTCGGCCGGGATGCTCAGGCATGTTTTCAGCCATTTTGCTTTTTGTTTCGGGTGTTAGCTTTTAGCTACCCTCATCGGCGGGCTCAAGCGTCTTTTCAGCTATTTTGCTCTCGGCCGGGATGCTCAGGCATGTTTTCAGCCATTTTGCTTTTTGTTTCGGGTGTTAGCTTTTAGCTACCCTCATCGGCGGGCTCAAGCGTATTTTCAGCTATTTTGCTCTCGGCCGAGGATGCTCAGGCATGTTTTCAGCCATTTTGCTTTTTGTTTCGGGTGTTAGCTTTTAGCTACCCTCATCGGCGGGCTCAAGCGTCTTTTCAGCTATTTTGCTCTCGGCCGGGATGCTCAGGCATGTTTTCAGCCATTTTGCTTTTTGTTTCGGGTGTTAGCTTTTAGCTACCCTCATCGGCGGGCTCAAGCGTCTTTTCAGCTATTTTGCTCTCGGCCGGGATGCTCAGGCATGTTTTCAGCCATTTTGCTTTTTGTTTCGGGTGTTAGCTTTTAGCTACCCTCATCGGCGGGCTCAAGCGTCTTTTCAGCTATTTTGCTCTCGGCCGGGATGCTCAGGCATGTTTTCAGCCATTTTGCTTTTTGTTTCGTGAAAACAACTCGTTGGAAGTCATGACAAGACATGCTGTGGATGAATATCATCTTTATTGATCATGAATATAAACTAATACATATGTTGTCGAAGAATATCGTCCTTCGTCGATTGTGAATGTTGGTCCCTTGTGGCTTGCATATCTGTTTTATCTTGAGTTGTTTTTACGCGTAGAATCTTCTTAGCTGGCTGATGTGCCATGTATTGCTGACTTCTTTTCCATCTTCGGTTATTAACTTGTATGTGCCTGGTCCGGTGACTTTTGTGACAATGAACGGACCTTCCCATGGACTGAGTAGCTTATGTCGTCCGTCAGTCTTTTGTATCCTTCTTAGCACTAAGTCTCCGACTTGTAGTGATCGAGGATGGGTACTCTTGTTGTAGTGCCGTCTTAAACCTTGTAGGTATCTGGCTGATTGGAGGGTAGCGTTTACTCTGACTTCTTCTGAGCTGTCGAGTTCTAATCTTCTTGTGTGTTCTGCTTCTCCTTCATCGTATTGTTCTATCTTTGGTGATGTCCAGATCAAGTCGGCAGGCAGTACGGCCTCTGACCCGTAAACTAGGAAGAAGGGTGAGTAGCCTGTTGCTCTGCTTATTTGAGTTCGTAGCCCCCATACTACTTTTGGTAATTCTTCAATCCATTTGGACCCATAGTCCACTAGTTCTTCGTATAACCTTGGTTTTAATCCGGCTAGTATGAGTCCATTGGCCCTTTCTACTTGTCCGTTGGCTTCTGGATGTGCAACAGACGCATAGTCTATACTGAAACCACAGTCTTGTGCCCAGCTTTTGAATTCTGTAGCTGTGAAGGGGGAGCCTAGATCTGTGATGATTCGATTGGGCATGCTCGAAGCGGTGCGTAATGTCTTGGATGAATTCGACTGCTTTGGTTGCGCTGTACTTCGCGAGTGGTTTGTATTCAATCCACTTGGTGAACTTGTCGATTGCTACAAAGATGTACTCGAAGCCGCCTTTTGCTTTCTTCAGGGGTCCCACTTGATCCAGCCCCCAGCAGGAAAAAGGCCAAGCGGGTGGGATGCAGATAAGATTGTGAGCTGGCACATGGGCTTGTCTTGCAAACATTTGGCAACCTTTGCATTTTCTGACAAGTTCTTCTGCGTCTTTCAAAGCGGTTGGCCAGTAGAATCCGGTGCGAAATGCTTTGCCAACCAGTGTCCTTGAAGCGGCATGATTTCCACAGCAACCTGAGTGTATCTCGTCTAGGATCTCTTTGCCTTCTTCAAATGAGACACATTTCAGGAGTACCCCTGATGATGCTGCTCTTCTGTAAAGTCTATCTCCTACTAGAACGTAGTTTTTGCTTCTGCGAACAACTTGGGTGGCTTCTGCTTTATCTGCTGGCAATTTATTTTCTTTGATATAGTCGATGAAAACTTGGCTCCATGAAGTGTTGATTACCAAGATCTGAACGCCTTTAGCCTGAATTTCATGGGTTGTCTCACCGGGTTGTTTGATAGAGGGAACTGATAGCTCTTCTATGAATACGCCGGGTGGAACCTTTGCTCTGTCTGATCCGAGCTTGGCAAGGACATCTGCTGCAATGTTGGAATCGCGCAGGACGTGTAAAATTTCTAATCCTTGGAAATGTTTTTCAAGTTTCCGTATTTCAGCACAGTAAGCACCCATGTTTTCTTTTGTGCAATCCCAATCTTTGTTTACTTGGTTGATGACTACTGCTGAATCGCCATATACGAGTAATCTCTTTATTCCGAGGGTAATTGCCACTCGTAGCCCGTGGATGAGGGCTTCATATTCTGCTTCGTTATTTGTAGCTTGCCATAATATCTGAAGGACGTACTTGAGTTGTTTTCCTTCTGGAGAAATGAGGAGAACGCCTGCACCGGCTCCGCCTAGTTTGAGTGACCCATCAAAGTACATCTTCCAGTGGTCAAGGATTGTATCTGATAAAGGCTGTTGAATCTCTGTCCACTCGGCCACAAAATCGGCAAGGGCTTGAGATTTGATTGCTTTCCGCGGGGTGAAATCGATGTTAAGAGCCCCGAGTTCAACTGCCCACTTTGATATGCGTCCCGTCGCATCTCTGTTGTGTAAGATGTCTCCGAGCGGGAAGTCTGTCACCACGGTAATCTTGTGGCTTTCGAAATAGTGGCGAAGCTTGCGTGAGGTGATAAGTAGAGCGTAGAGTAGTTTTTGTACATGCGGGTACCGGATTTTTGATTCAGATAATACTTCGCTGATGTAGTATATGGGTCGTTGTACTTTATACACGCGTCCTTCTTCTTCTCTTTCTACGACTATTGTCGTGCTGACCACAGCAGTAGTCGCCGCAATGTATAGCATCATATCTTCGTCTTTCCTTGGGGGTGTGAGAATTGGTGAGGATGTGAGGTATGCCTTAAGTTTCTTGAAAGCTTCGTCGGCCTCCTTTGTCCACTTCAAACTTGTCTGTCTTCTTTAGTAGTTTAAAGAAAGGTAACCCCTTTTCGCCGAGTCTTGATATGAAACGGTTGAGGGCCGCCATGCATCCTGTTAGTTTCTGCACATCTTTGATACTTCTAGGTGGACCCATTTCTGTTATAGCTCGAATTTGCTTGGTGCTGGCTTCAATCCCGCGCTGACTGACCAAAAATCCGAGTAGTTGTCCTGAAGGGAACTCCGAATACACATTTATTTGGGTTCAACTTCCATCTCCATCTCTTCAAGTTTTCGAATGTTTGCTCTAAATCTTCAATCAGAGTGTCTGGGTTCTTTGTTTTCACCACTACATCATCCACGTATGCCTCCACATTTTCACCGATTTGATCCCCAAGGCAAGTTTGGATAGCTCTTTGGTATGTGGCAGCCAGCGTTCTTTAGTCCAAACGACATGGTCTTGTAACAGTAAGCACCGAACGGAGTAATAAAAGATGTCTTGCTCTGGTCTTGTTCTTTTAATGCGATCTGGTGATACCCTGAATAGCAATCGAGAAAGGATAATAGTGCAGACCCTGCTGTTGAGTCGACTATCTGGTCAATGCGTGGTAGCCCGAACGGATCTTTTGGGCAATGTTTGTTGAGATCCGTGTAGTCGACGCACATACGCCACTCGTCTGTGTTCTTCTTCTGCACAAGGACCGGGTTTGCTAGCCAGTCCGGATGAAGGATTTCTCTGATGAATCCGGCTGCCATCAGTTTTGTGATTTCCTTTTTAATCGCTGCCTTTTTGTCGGGTGAGAATCAGTCGTAGCCGTTGCTTTATAGGCTTGGAGTTTTCATTAACATCAATTCTGTGCTCAGCCAACTCTCTTGGGACACCTGGCATGTCGGCCGGCTTCCAAGCGAAGATATCTTTGTTGTCCCGAAGAAAGTTGGTGAGCGCGCGTTCCTATTTTGCTGAGAGGTGAGCACTGATAGTTGCTGTCTTGGAGGTATCGCCAGTACCCAGGTCGATCTGCTTGACGTCGGCTTCTTTTGGTGGCGTGATGATGCTGGGCTTTTTAGCCGGTATTTCTAATTCTTCTTGGCTTATCTCTGCAGCAATTGTGGCTATTTCTTTTCTACTTTGGTCATCTTGTGCTCTGGCTGCAATCTGGATTGCTTGAACATCGCAGTCAAAGGCGCGTTTCAAGTCACTTCGAAGGGAAAGTACTCCGTTAGGTCCTGGCATCTTGAGCAGCAAATACGGGTAATGCGGTATCGCCATGAATTTCGCTAGTGCTGGTCGTCCAAGAATCGCGTGGTATGATGACTCAAAGTCCGCCACCTCAAATTTGATGAATTCCGTACGGTAGTTTGAGGGTGTTCCAAAAGTGACTGGTAGAGTAATTTGTCCGAGCGGCATGGCTGCTTTGCCGGGTACTATTCGTAAAAAGGTGTGCTTGTTGGTGTGATCATCCCGGCGAGTTGTAGTCCCATCTTCCTTAGTGTTTCCGAAAAGATGATGTTGAGTCCGGCTCCCCCGTCGATTAATACTTTGGTGACAGTCATACCAGCAATAGTTGGATCTAGAACCAGTGGATAATGGCCTGCGTTTCCCACGCTAGTCCATTGGTCTTCTCTGGTAAATTGGATAGGATACTGTGACCAATTGAGATATCTTGGTGTAGCTGGTTCTGCTGTCATGATAGTCCGTAGTGCTAGTTTTTCTTGATGTTTGCTTCTAGCAATCTGGAGCCCCTGAGAAGATCACTGCTACCGTTCCCCTGGGTTTTTGGAATCCTTTGTCCTCGTGGTTGTCTTCGTCTTTTTTCTGATTGTCCTCTTTGGTGTTCTCCTTACTATCTTTTCTTGTGTATCGATCATTGAAAGTGTAACAATTTCCGATGGTGTGCCTCCCATTAGGGTGTAATGGGCAACGTATGTTTTCAATGTCATCATATCTTCTGGGTTTGGAAAATTTCTTTGATTTGTCGGCCATCGCCACGGTATTGTCTGGTCTACGTTTCCTTTCTTGATGTCTGCTATTTCGGTGATTTTGCTTGTCCGGGTTGTCCTGGTTGCTTCTATCCGGAAACCTCTCTCGTGTTTTTTCTTCTGCAGTAATCATCTTTTCCACTGTTCGCCTGAATTCTTCATTGTTTCTCGGATTTTCTTTGCAGAAATCTTGAAATTGCCACCTAGCCATGATTCCGTGAGAGAAAGCTTCAATTACTTCTCGTTCGGTGATGTCATGCACTTGAGCCCGTAGTTCGCCGAATCGTCGATAGTAATTTCTGAGACTCTTCGCCTCCCTTTTGCTTGAGTCCTTTCAGTTCTGCATGAGTGATTGGGTGTGTAATGATTCCTGCAAAATTTTCACAAAAAGCTCTTTGCAAGTCCTCCCAATTTCTGATAGATCCTGGATTTAACTTGTCGAACCATTGGAGGGGCATAGTTTCTAGTGCCATGGGAAAGAACAAGGTTTTGATATCGTCGTCTCCTCCGGCTAGTTCAATTGATTGTGAATATATTCTGAGCCATTGCCTTGGTTCGGTTTTGCCATCATACTTGGAGTGGTTAGACGGTTTGAATTTGTGAGGTAATCGTACTGATGCCAACCTGTTCGCGAAACAGGGGAATCTGTCGTGCGTTCCGGCTTCTTTGAATTCGGATTCGGCCCCTTCTTCTGGCCAAGTGTTGTTTTGATGGGAATAAGTCTGCGAGGCTGTCTGGGTAGGCACCCTACTCCTGGTCTTCCTTGGTTGTTCAAATTGGTGGCCTTGATTATGTTCCTTCCTACTTTCTCCGTTATGGCTTCCACTTGGCCCAAGTCTTTCGAAAGCGGATTTCCTTTGATTTTGATCTTCTTGCCTGCGGGTTGTTGATCTGGCGGGTAGTCTCGATCGGGCTCTCTCTTCATGCGTTCTTGGGATCGTCGACCGGAGCAAGTCCTGGAGCTGTTCGTACTTCTCTCCGCGATGTGAAGTTGCCCTGAGTTCTTCTAATGCTTCTCGAATCTTATCGTAAGGTGTATTCACCGTGCGTCTTTCTTCGGCTTCTTGTTGTGATTTTCTTTTATCGTATTCAGCCAAATCTGACTCGTATCTGATCCAGGCTTCTCTGCGCTGCCTAGCGCGGTGTTGGCGCCCTTGCTTCAACTTGTTTTTCCTTTCTCTAGCCTGTCTCTGACTCTCGGTTTCTCCATCGTAGCCCTGGGCAAAGGGTGATATGTTGGATTCTGACTCATCTGATGACCTGACATCGGGTGCTTCTGGGGGGTTTAATGGTGACCGAGGACGTCGAACCATGAGCACTTCCCATGCGTGAGCCGTTCTGTTATTGGTGTTAGTTTTCATACCAGTCAGAGTTGCTGATGACTTCAGTAGACGCCTCGATGTCGCAGATCGAGTCTCCTTCTTGGTAAGGTAGAATAGCTGTTGTTGTTGTGCCGACTAGTTGGGTTCCGCTATCTTCAGGAACGGAACCTGGCCAGTGGATGATACAGTCTTGCGATGTTATCGTTAGCACGAGACCCTCCTGAGCTCCTGTCAGTGGTATCCCAAGCATTGGATTGAAAGACCTTTCGAACTGTCCCTGATAGGATTTTGTCGTGTTGTCGAGCCCAAGTGGAAAAGAACTCGACTCTTTGAAAGAACTCTGAGGGTAATCCGAGTTGTTTTGGGTTGTGCTCTGGAATCCTGCCAAAAAAGAACTCGGTTTCTTGAAAGCACTCGAATAAGACTTCATCTCGGACACGGAGCTTGAATTCGAGTCGGATGCGCGTAGCCGTGAAATCTTATTTGAATCGGATATTGTGAGCTGCGCGAATCTTCTGGTGAGCTGATCCGTCGTAGTTGCCGAAATAGGAAATTCTTCATGATGATCCGGATCTTTGAGGAGATGGCTTTGAAGCCTGCCGTAGTTGTCCGCCTCGCAGATCCATGAGCCGAAGATGAAAGTTGATCCCGTCGGGAAGATCATGTTATCGAGGTCCATTGAGCTCTCGGATGCAAAGTCGCCGAAGTCCCCTACCTGGCGCGCCAGCTGTCGATGTTTCACCACCGATAGCCTACCATGGGGGTACCCGGGGCAGTATGTTCGGGCTTCGGCGTATGCTGAACTCGATGGTTAACGCAAGAGACAGTCAATTTATCCTGGTTCAGGCCCTCGATCATAGATCGAGTAATAACCTTACGTCCAGTCGGTGTTCGCCTTTGCGTTGGATTGATTGTGATATGTTGTGTTGTACCATTGTCGTCCTCCCTGCCCTCCTTTATATAGTCAGGAGGCCAGAGTCCTAGTCAGGTTTACAATGAGATTTCCTAGTAGGATTACTTAATAGTTCTACTACTAAGATTACATGGGAAGAATCCTAGTTGAACTAGATCTTCTCTCTCTCTTGTGGGGTATCCTGTGGGTCCCGCATCAACACCTATCTTCTATACCCTTGCTCAAATGTGCCAACCACCAAGTGTATCACCTTGTGCACATGTGTTAGCGTATTTTCACAAATGTTTTCAAGGGTCTTAGCACTCCACTAGATCCTAAATACATATACAATAAGTTAGAGCATCTAGTGGCACTTTGATAACTGCATTTCGATACGAGTTTCACCCCTCTTAATAGTACGGCTATCGATCCTAAATGTGATCACACTCACTAAGTGTCTCGATCACCAAAACAAAAAAGCTCCTATCAAGTTTCACCTTTGCCTTGACCTTTTTGTTTTTCTCTTTCTTCTTTTCCAAGTCCAAGCATTTGATCACCACCATGTCATCATCATCATGATTTTCACCATTGCTTCATCACTTGGAGTAGTCCTACCTATCTCATAATCACTTTGATAAACTAGGTTAGCACTTAGGGTTTCATGAATTCACCAAAACCAAACTAGAGCTTTCAATCTCCCTCTTTTTGGTAATTGATGACAACCCTTTCACAAAGATATGAATTAAAATTCATTTGAATCCATGTTGCTTGCCCAAACATATTTACCATGTATAAAAGGATATGGACAAGTTTCATGAATCACAAATGGTAGCAATTGCTCCCCCTACATATGTGCTAAGAGTTTGGATTATAGCTTGCACATATGCTTAGATAGGAAATATAGGAGACAATGTCTACCAAATGATGCTAAGGTATAAGAGATGGACCTTTAAAGCATGATACCAATTGGAGTGCACCAATATACCATCCTTAGCACCATTAGTAACTAGACATATACAAAAACTAAAATACCCCATGAGATCAACATTAGAAGCAAGGGTCTAGTTTCCATAAAATGAACATAAGTCTAGTTTCTTAACCTATGCATGCTAGTTTTTTCATTTCATCATTCAAACCTACAACTAGTATACACCACACAAGCATGGATATTTGAAATTTAAAACTTGTGCCATACAAGCAAACATATAAAATGCACATTCAAATGCACCATACAAGTTCATGAGCTTGCTCCCCCTACTTGTGTGCTCAAAATTTTAATTGATCCCTTTCTTTGTCATATCTATCCTCCTATGTCAATTTTCACTATTTCTCCCCCTATCACTTATATCTTTGTTTTTCTCCCTCTTTGTCATCAATGACCACAAAGGCTTAAATTATAGATAGGTTAGAATTATCAATGTCAATCAATGGGGTGAGGATCATTTTTCCCAATTTGTTCAATCTAGATCATTTGCCAAAGATATTTAACTCGGCTTGATCCAAGGACAAGATTCTTCACACCTTCAAATAAGGGTTATCTTGTACCATGTTGAGTTAAACACTTAGAGCTCATTTTCTAGATCAAACACTAGGTTTACAAGCCCACAAACGTGTCATATGCTACCACTAGATCAAGTCAAGCATAGAAGCAATAGTGGTACCATACAATCATCAAATTCATTTGATTTTCATGAATGAGCCTACTAAATGTGAAGGATGACTAGATGCACTAATTATGTCCTTAGTAAGGATGTATGCCATGCCAATCAACTTTTACCTTGGATTGCTCGAAGAAGAGGCATGACATATAAGTGGGGGATGCATCAACACATATTTGAGAAATCCGATATGTTCAACTCATTTCTTAGCTTGCAAAACCTTTTCTCATCTAATGGCTTGGTGAATATATCGGTAAGTTGATCTTCGGTGACTACACTCTCAATACAAATGTCCCCTTTTTTTGGTGATCTCCTATGAAATGGTGTCGGACATCAATGTGCTTTGTTCTTGCATGTTGAACCGGATTATTGGTTAATTTGATTGCACTCTCATTATCACATAGCAATGGCACTTTTTTGAACTTGATTCCAAAGTCATTCAAGGTGGCCTTCATCCAAAGTATTTGTGCACAACAACTATCGGCGGATATGTATTTGGCTTCGGCGGTTGATAATGCAACACTATTTTGCTTCTTTGATGACCATGAAACAAGTGATCTTCCCAACAATTGACATGTGCCCAAGGTGCTCTTCCTTTCAACCTTGCATCCCGCATAATCCGAGTTGGAGTAACCAACTAGCTCAAACTTTGCTCCTTTCGGATATAAAAACCAACATTTTGTGTATGCTTCATGTACCTCAATATTCTTTTTGTAGCCTTCAAATGACTTTCTCTTGGCAAAGCTTGAAATCTTGCACACATGCATACACTAAACATGACATCCGGCCTTGATGTGGTCACATAGAGTAGGCTTCCAATCATAGACCGATACAATTTTTGATCCATCATATTGCCACTTGCATCACTATCCAAGTTACCATTTGTTCCCATTGGTCTACTAATGGCTTTGCTATCACTCATGCTAAACTTCTTGAGCATATCTTTGATGTACTTGCCTTGACTCATAAATGTACCATTCTTTAATTGCTTGATTTGAAAACCAAGGAAGTAACTTAACTCTCCAATCATGGACGTTTCAAACTCAGTAGCCATCATCTTTCCAAATTCTTCACAAAAGTCTTGATTGATTGATCCAAATATAATGTCATCAATATAGATTTGCAACATAAATAAGTCTTTGCCAATCTTCTTGGTGAAAAGAGTGGTGTTAACCTTGCCCATCATGAACCCTTTAGAGAGTAGAAAGTCCCTCAATCTCTCATACTATGCTCTAGGTGCTTGCTTCAAGCCATACAATGCCTTCTTCAACTTGTACACATGGTCGGGCTTCTTGTCATCTTCAAAACTAGGAGGTTGCTCAACATATACTTCTTCATTGATGTATCCAATGAGAAATGCACTCTTGACATCCATTTGATAGAGCTTGATGTTGTGTGCACAAGCATAGGCTAATAAGATTTTAATTGCTTCTAATCTAGCAATTGGGGCATATATTTCTCCAAAGTCAAGACCTTTAACTTATGTATATCCTTGTGCTATCAATCTTGCTTTGTTCTTTACTACTATCCCATCTTGATCTTGCTTGTTTCTAAAGACCCATTTTGTTCCAATTATATTGTGTTCCTTTGGTCTCTCTACTAATTCCCATACTTGATTTCTTATGAAGTTATTTAATTCTTCATGCATAACATTCACCCAATTAACATCATTCAATGCTTCATCTATCTTCTTTGGTTCAATGGATGACACAAATGAGAAATGCTCACAAAATGAGGCCAATCTTGATCTAGTTTGCACACCTCTTGAAATATCACCAATGATAATGTTCAATTGATGATCTCTTGCAATATTGGTTGGTTGAAGGATTTTAACTTGATTGCTTGCACTTGCTTGATCATTGGGTTGAGATGATGCACTAGCCACTTGATATTATTCATTATCATGAGAGCCACTTGTACTAGTTTGATTTGTATCATCTTACACATTTGAGTTAGAGAGCACTTGCACTTGATCATCTTCATCATCATTCACTTGCCTAGGCCTTAATTCACCAACATCCATGTTCTTCATAGAATTTGAAAGTTGAATGCCTCTAACATCTTCCAAGTTCTCACTCTCATCTTGAAAACCCTTGGTTTCATCAAATTTAACATCATAAACTTCCTCAAGAGTACCACTAACTAAATTCCAAACTCTATATGCTTTGCTAGTAGTTGAGTATCCAAGTAGGAATCCTTCATCACATTTCTTGTCAAATTTGCCCAATCTAGTGCCTTTTTTCAAGATATAGCATTTGCAACCAAAGACCCGAAAAAATGCAATGTTGGGCTTTCTACCATTCAAGAGCTCATATGGTGTCTTCTCTTTCAATGGGTGATAATAGAGGCAGTTGCTACAATAGCAAGCCGTGTTGATAGCTTCGGCCCAAAAAGATTGACTCACATTGTACTCACTTAGCATAGACCTTGCCATATCAATGAGTGTTCTATTCTTCCTCTCAACAAGGCCATTTGATTGTGGAGTGTACTTGGCCAAGAATTGATGTCTAATTCCAAATTTATCACACAACTCATCAATTCTAATGTTCTTGAACTCACTACCATTGTCACTTCTAACTCTCTTGATGGTTGTTTCAAACTCATTGTGAATGCCCTTGACAAATGATTTGAATGTTGCAAACATATCATTTTTGTCCACTAGAAAGAATACCCAAGTGTATCTAGTATAATCATCCACTATCAAAAAGTCATATTTGTTACCACCAATGCTAGTATATTATGTTAGCCCAAACAAATCCATGTGCAATAATTCAAATGCTTTAGTAGTGCTCATCATGCTTTTCTTAGGATGGGTGTTTCCAACTTGTTTGCTGGATTGACAAGAGCTACAAAGCTTATCCTTCTCAAACACAACATCTTTTAAGCCTCTAACCAAGTCATGCTTAATCAATCTATTCAATTGTTTTATTCCAACATGACCAAGCCTTCTATGTCACAACCAACCCATGCTAGACTTAGTGAACAAACATGTAGATAGTTGAGCTTCACTAGCATTAAAATCAACCAAGTATAGATTCTCATATCTAAAGCCTTTGAAGATCAAGTTAGAGCCATCTACACTTATGATTTCTACATCATCTACCCCAAATATGCATTTGAATCCAAGATCACACAATTGAGCCACGTATAGCAAATTGAAGTTTAAGCTCTCAACAAGCAACAAATTGGAAATGCTCATGTCATTGGATATTGTAATCTTACCAAGCCCTTGACCTTGCCTTTGCCATTGTCACCAAATATAATACTATCATAACCATCATTGCCATTGATGTTGATTGAGTTGAACATTCTTGCATCACCGGTCATGTGTTGAGTGCACCCACTATCAAGAACCCAATGTCTTTCTTCGGCTTTGTAATTAACCTACAAAGGAAGATCAATTCTTTTTAGGTACCTAAACTTACTTGGGTCCTTGAATGTTAGTGACCAAGCTCTTTGGCACCCAAATGGCTTTCTTCTTTGAGCCCATCCATGGTGTACCAATGAACTTAGCTTTTACACCATTTGTACCCTTGGTAAGCACATAGAAAGAATTAATCTTAATTGAGGATACATTAGCATTCTTGCTCTTGTTCTTGCACTCATGCTCTTTATGACCAACTTGCTTGCAACTAGTGCAAAACCGACCATTGGTGTTCACAAAACTAGTCTTGTGAGAAGCAAAGTGTTTACACCAAAATTTGGAAGAAAAAAGTCACAGGGACTCGAAAGCTCCTAGGATCATGTCACCAAGGAATAAATTGCGTGCAGATCGGAAACAACTGATTCAGATGCAGAAATTGAAATCGGCTCTCCTCGGATAGCGTCAGCGGATAGCAACAAAGGCTACGTTCGGCGCCAGGTCAAAACATGCCGGACTCTACAGAAAGGGAAAGATTAGAGTCCAAGTTATCTTAAATTAGGAATGTTTTCTTTAGGGTCAAAAATTGTGATGAGTCGTGCTTAGACAGGAGTCGTGCGCAGGTCCCGGGTATAAATATCAAGCCTCGGCTATTGTAAAAGAATCAATCAATCAAATACAAGTCAATTACTTTCTTCGGCTCCGGCCACCCCTTAGGAGTAGGAGTAGAGTAGATCTAGGCGAGTTTTTCAGCGAGTACGGCTGTATCGATCTGGTCGATCTCCACTGCTTGTCTATAAGTACCATCATGGTTTATACCTCTGTTCGTATGGCTGCATCGATCCGGTCGACCCCCACTATGACTCTGGCATAGGCTAGTTATCGACTCTTGTCTAATTCAAGTATGGCCTGTGTGATTCTGCCTCACACCCCACTGCTTGAATTAGATCAAGGTCAAGTTATCGGCTCTACCTTAGTATGGCAGCCTTTGGTAGATTCATTAAGTTACCAATATTGCTTATTGCTTTCATCGTTTATCTAATTACAGTAATATCACTCTGCCCGATTGAGATTGATCTGGATCGGCCTTATATCTTATCTAACCCATCGTTTGTTAATCTAAAGTTGATCTAATCTACATCTTAAATGATGAGTTATGTTTTATCGGCTATTTTATATCAATCTTAATCATGCATAGCGTGTGGTTAAGGCATGTTCGATCTTGAGTGGATCTATTGGATAGCGAGAACCGTTTCATGGCCCGTTATCATGGCCTGTGGGATTCTGCCTCTCACCCCACTGTTAGCATCGTGGAGTGGGATCGTTAATTGGTAGATCTGTTCCTGAGAAGGCATGACCTTAACTGTGCGCTATGCCTGAATCGACTATTTAACCGATATTGAGCGCTTTCATGAATAGTTCACATTATGAGATCATTGAAGTAGAGATAAGTTGAAAGATATGTTAGCCCCATGATCTTATTATTGTATTATGGCTTGCATGATTTTGCCTCATGCCCCACTGATATTAGTAATGAGTTAGGGTCATCGAGTCTATTGTTGTTTCTACGGCCTGCATGATTTTGCCTCATGCCCCACTGGTTATGGCGATGGATGAGATCTAACATGTTCATTAGATTTATCTTTATTAAATGGTTAAGTGGTGTTGAATTGTCTCTTTATACAAAAAGGAGTTCAGTTACTTGTAATCATTGGCTCAGCATAAACCGATCATCATTGATATCTTATTGTCATTGATTAATATTTGCTTAAATAATATTTATCCTGAATGATAACCGATTCTTCTTATACAACCCCATGAGCTTTAATCGATTTATTCTTATGAATATGCTGGAATCAACTATTTAGTCGATCTCCTCTCATATCGGCTCTCAGAGCCGCATATTCGGGACTGTCTGGCAACACCGGCACGTTCCGCCCTTAATTACTGATGAGCTTTCTCTCCTTGTCAATTGTAGGGTCAAATTGACTGGCACGTCTCAGGAGGATTATGCAGGATCGACCACCCTTGCGCTGAAGCTAGGTAGATCTACTCCATCGAGTAGACCCTTCTGGCTTGCTGCATGTGTCCTCGGTACAGAGACGAAAATTCTGTGTCGACACAAAGGCTGCCTTGCCTTTCTTGGGGATATAGCCCAATCCCTCTTTGTAGAGAGAAGCTCTTTGGCTACCCAAGCACATAAGCAAGTGATCCTCACCACCATAGGCCTTAGCCAAGGTGTGAGTGAGCTCATTGACCTCTTTCTTGAGGGTTTCATTCTCAACCATTAGTGAGGCATCATATGTGAAACCATCACTACTAGATGAGGTGGAAGTGGAAGTGCTACAAGAAGGGTTAGTGAGAGCAACAATGATAAGCTTATAGAATGATTCATCAATTATATCACAAGTAAGCCTACATCACATGTATCAACATGCTTCTTCTCATTTTGCTCATTAAGCAAAGAGGAATGAGCTTTTTCAAGCTTCTTGTGAACCTTGACAAGCTTCTCATGGGCTTCCTCTAGCCTCTCATGAGATGCATTGAGCTCATCAAATGCTTGCTTAAGGGCTTTTAGTTTCTTGCATAAGCTTTTGTATTCCCTTCTCTTAATGTCAAAGTGTTCTTTAGCATCATCTAGCATGTCAAGTAATTCATCCTTAGTTGGTTCATCATCATCACTATCACTTTCATTTTCATTTTCATTTTCATTATCATGTTCCTCATCACTTTCATCATCACAAGTTTGTACCTTAGTGGTCTTAGCCATGAAGCATGATGGAATGTCAAAGAGAGAAGGCTTCTCATTGATAGCAATGCTTGCAAGCGCCTTCTTCTTGGTGGTCTTGTCATCATCACTATCATCGTCATCACTTGAGGAAGCATCACTATCCCAAGTGACTACATATGAACCACCCTTCTTCTTGAAGGCCATCTTGTTCTTCTTCTCTTTCTTTTCCTTCTTGTCCTTCTTCTGATTCTTCTTGTTGTCATCACTATTATCGCTATTGTATGGGCATTGAGCAACAAGATGATCTTTGCTTGCACAATTGAAGCACCTTCTTGACTTTTTCTTGTTTTTGGATGGAGACTTCTTTCTTCTAGCACGATAGCCCTTCTTCACCATGAAATTGCCAAATCTCTTGACAAAGAGAGCCATCTTATCATCATCATCATCATCCCATGAACCATCATCTTCACTTGATGTGTCTTGCTTGGCCTTTCCCTTGGATGATGTGGCTTTGAATGCCACACTCTTCTTCTTCTTCTTCTCATCCTTCTTCTCATCTTTCTTTTCCTTCTTTTCTTCCTTCTCATCATCATCTCTATATGTATCATCGGTCATTATATCTCCTAACACTTGGTTTGATGTCATGGTGTCCAAACCACTCCTCACTAGAATAGTGACCAATATGCCAAATCTTGAGGGTAGGCATCTCAAGAAATTATGGGAGAAGTCCTTGTTCTTCACCTCTTCTCCAAGTGCTCTGAGATCATTGACAAGCACTTGAAGCCTATGGAACTTTTCCGACACACTCTCATCCCCCTTCATCTTGAAGCTTACAAACTTCTCCTTGAGAATGTATGCCTTTGCACCTTTCATGGCTTGAGTGCCCTCAAATGATTCCTCCAACTTTTTCCATGCCTCATGAGCTCTCTCAATGTTCTTGATTTGCTCAAATGTTCTCTCATCCAAAGCATCATGGATGGCACTAAGAGCAATGCCATTATTTTGGAGTATCACCTCTTCGGCAGCGGTGGGAGCCTCTTCATCATCAATCTCAATCTTGGTCTCCACCACATTCCAAACCTTCCTATTGATTGACTTTATATATATTGTCATCTTTGCCGTCCAATAGGGATAGTTAGAGCTATCAAATTGGGGTGGCTTCTTGGTATTGTTGATTTGAGCTATTTTGACACCAAAGGTTGTTAAGCCTCAAATCACGGTGACCAGGCTCCGATACCACTTGAAAGGTCCTAATGGCTAGAGGGGGGGTGAATAGCCTATTAAAAATTTTTACAACAACACTTAGCAAACCGGTTAGACAAATATGAGGCGAAGCGAGTGTTGCGCTAGCCTACTAAAATGCAAGCCACCACCACAATTCTAGTTTATATAATCTCTATCCACACAATGGCTATGTCACTACACTAAGTTAGTGTGCTCTCAAAGGCTAACTAAAGAGCCACACTAACCAAACTAACAAGCTCTCATGACTAGCTACACTAAAGAGCTTGACAACTAATTTGCGGTATTGTAAAGAGAGAGAGAGAGAAAGATGGTTATACCGCCGAGTCGAAGAATGAACCAATCAATCACAAGAATGAATACCAATCACATCGAAATCAAATGATGACATAATGATTTTTACCAAGGTTCACTTGCTTACTGTCAAGCTAGTCCTTGTTGTGGTGATTCACTCACTTGGAGGTTCACGCACTAATTAGCATCACATGCCAAACCCTCAATAGGGTGCCGCACAACCAACATAAGATGAGGATCACACAAGTCATGAGCAATCCACTAGAGTATCTTTTGGCTCTCCACCGGGGAAAGGTCAAGAAACCCTCACAATCACCACGATCGGAGCCAGAGACAATCACCAACCTCTGCTCAATAGCCCTCACTGCTCCAAGCCATCTAGGTGGCGGCAACCAATAAGGGTAACAAGCGAATTCCACAGTGAAACACGAACACCAAGTGCCTCTAGATGCAATTACTCAAGCAATGCACTTGGATTCTCTCCCAATCTCACAAAGATGATGAATCAATGATGGAGATGAGTGGGAGGGCTTTGGCTAAGCTCACAAGGTTGCTATATCAATGCAAATGGCCAAGAGGATGGGCTAGAGCCGACCAAACGATATTTATAAACACCCCCAAACAATAGAGCCGTTGGCTCAATTATTGGGCTAACAGCGGGACGACCGGACGCGCAGGTCATGTGCACCAGACGCGTCCGGTGTGGTGACCAGACACATCCGGTTGCTGCGTCCAATCGTAGCCTAATCGCCATGTGTCCCTTTCAAATTGATTACTCATTGGCGCCCAATGGCTATCTCTGCGCACAATAATACTACGTGATCGGACGTGTTGTTAGAAAATGACCAGACCCGGGAGACGCAGTGTCAGGTCGAGTCTAGAGAGCTCCCAGAGCCGCTCTGGGCCAACCGGATGCATTTGATCACATCGGACCGGATGCTCCTAGCGTCCGATGAATTATTGCGCTGAAAACCTGAGACTTGCTGGTTCACATCGGACGTGTTCGGTGTGGTGACCGAACGCGTCCGGTCGCTCTCTGCAATCCTGCACCACTTTGACCAGACACTAAACAATAACTCGTCAGCGTTCGATCACTACACTGAGCCAGAGTCCAGTCACTTTCACTTAGTCCCTCACCTCGGGTCCCAATATCGGACGCGTCCGGTCCAGATTCTGGACGTGTCCAGTATTTTCTGTCTGACTATCCCAATACTGGATAAAATACCAGACATGTCCGGTCCTAATTTCAGACGTGTCCGGTCACTCTGTGACCAGCGCGACTAACTCCTTTTTAACTCTATCTTCTTTACCCTTGCTCAAATGTGCCAACCACTAAGTGTATCACCTTGTGCACATGTGTTAGCATATTTTCACAAAATGTTTTCAAGGGTGTTAGCACTCCACTAGATCCTAAATACATATGCAATGAGTTAGAGCATCTAGTGGCACTTTGATAACCGTATTTCGATATGAGTTTCACCTCTCTTAATAGTACGGCTATCGATCCTAAATGTGATCACACTCACTAAGTGTCTCGATCACCAAAACGAAAAAGCTCCTATCAAATTTTACCTTTGCCTTGACCTTTTTGTTTTTGTTTTTCTTCTTTTCTAAGTCTAAGCATTTGATCACCACCATGCCATCATCATTATCATGATTTTCACCATTGCTTCATCACTTGGAGTAGTGCTACCTATCTCATAATCACTTTGATAAACTAGGTTAGCACTTAGGGTTTCATCAATTCACCAAAACCAAACTAGAGCTTTCAGCCGGTCGGACACGCACACGCCTTATCCATAGCGCCTGAAAGCATCTAGGCCCCTAGTTGGGTTTCGGTGATTAATGACAATACATGATTACTATGACTAACGTGTGTTTTGCAGAGGCAATTAAGTTAGGTCATGGTAATGGAGATCGATTGGGCTATCATGGTGGTTATGCCCCTACGATGGAAATCATTTTGGTTTTCAAAGGATGGATGACAAGGTTAAGGATGTACTAGTTCTAAGTATTGTTTGGTGTTGAAGAGACACTTAGAGTAGTTTAGGACTTTGTTTTTCCTTTGGCCATACTATTAAGGGGGGTATGGACGGGTAGCTTGACCTAGGTGAGTCTAGTGGGTTAGGTGTGGTGCACACTTGCTAAACCTAGCACTAGATAGCTCCTAAAAAGCCCTTAGATCCATTGGAGCAAACTTTATTCACGTACGTTCGAAGTTGGAAGTGAATGGAGGGTTAAATACTGACTGGACGCTGGCTTCGGTGTGACCGGATGCTGGCACAGAGTTCGATCAGCTCATTTGATTATGGTGAAGTCATCTGGAAGTGACTGGACGCTGAGAGGTGAAGTGACCAGACACTGAGGGCCAGCATCTGATCGACTCTAGTAAGGTTCCAGAGAGGGAAAATCACGACCGGACACGTTCGGTCACTATTTGATCACTGGAATTCGGGGTGAACTGACCGGCGCGTCCGGTCAACTTGACCGGAGCATCCGATCACCCCGCAGAGGCACATAATGGTTTGTTTTTTAGCCCATATTATAAATACTTCCGCCATTCGTGTGTGGGGGTACTTTTGCTCATTTCAACAGCTGAGAAACACCTTTGAGAGTGCCAAGAAGAGCAAGGTCCTAGTGAGGTGATTGAGATTTGAGAATCCCAAAGAGAGCCCTCATTAGTGAGATCAAGAGTAGCAAAGTGTGCATCCACCCTTCTCATTAGGCTTGTCGTGGTCAAGTGAGAGTTCATGCTTGTTACTCTTGGTGATCGCCATCACCTAGATGGCTTGGTGGTGATTGGGAGCTTGGTGATCATCTAGCGGAGCTTGTGGATGACCCAACTCAAGTTGTGAGCGGTTGTGGGTGATTCACCGTGATGGAGTGTCAAAGAATCAACCCGTAGAGAGCACTTGATCCTTGCGCGGATCAAGGGGGAGCTACACCCTTGCGCGGGTGCTCCAATGAGGACTAGTGGGGAGTGGCGACTCTCCGATACCTCGGCAAAACATCGCCGCGTTCCTCCTTCTCTCTTTACTTTTAGCATTTACTTTGAGCAATTCAATACTTGTCTTTACATTCATAGAATTGCCATGCTAGAGTAGGATTGGAACTTAGGTTGCAAGACTCTTTGTGTGGTAGAACATTAGAAACACTTTCTAGGCACAAGGGGTTAATTGGGCTAACCGTTGGATTTAATTATTGTAAAAAAATTTAGAATTAGCCCAATTCACTCCCCCTCTTGGGCATCTTGATCCTTTCAATTGGTATCGGAGCCTTGTGCTCACGTATTTAGGCTTAACCGCCTAGAGAAAGATGTCTCATGGGGATGGACCTCCTCCTATCTTTGAGGGGGATGATTTTCCATATTGGAAAATTCGCATAGAGGCATACTTAGAAGCTCTAGATGTTGGAATACTTAGAGCCACCTCACAAGGCTTCCCAAAACCTAGGGATGCTACTAACCTACAAGGCGATGAGGTGAATTATGAGAAATGGAATGCAAAGGCTCGAAACACCATCTTTAGAGGCCTTTGCAAAGATGTGTTTAACCGGGTGAGGAACCACAATGACGTCCATGCACTATGGTCGGACGTTTGTGCGCTCCATGAGGGAACAAAGAGTGAGCGTGAGGAACGCTATCATCTTGTCATGAAAAAGCTTAACTCCTTTGAGATGCTTCCTAAAGAATGTGCTAATGAAATGTATTCACGCTTGAATGTTCTTGTAGAGGAAGTCAATGGGCTTGGACTCACTCAAATGCAACCATCCGATGTTGTAAGAAAGATCTTGAGTGTCCTCCCCATTGACAAATATGGGCATATTGTGACCGTGCTTCATCAAGGTGATCTTTCCACCGCTACACCGACACAAATCTTGGGAAAGATCAATGCTCATGAGATGTACATGCACATCACACCTCAAGATGGCTCATCCTCTACAAAGAAGAAAGAAAAGGACTTAGCATTCAAAGCTAGCCAAGAGAAGGGCAAAGCAAGACTTGAGTATGAGAGCTCAAGTGATGATGAAGTTGATGATGCAAGTCTTGCTCTCATGGTGAGAAAAACTGCCAAGATGCTAAAGAAGCTCAACAAGAGTGGCATCAAGTTCGATGGCAAGAAGAAGAAGTTCTTCACTAGCTCTAGAAGGAAGCCAATCTCCGAGATGGATTGCTATAATTATGGAGAACTTGGTCATCTAGCACACCAATGCACCAAGCCCAAGAAAGATAAGTTCAAGAACAAGTACAAGGGCAAGAAAGATGACTCAAGTAATGAAGAAGAAGATGAGAAGAAGAAAAACAAGCCATACAAGAAGAGAGATGGCAAGAAGAAAGACTTCCACAAGAAGAAGAAGAGTGGAAAGGCATACATCGTCGGTGATTGGCTCACGGACATTGATTCATCTAGTGGCTCATCCGATGATGATAGTGACAACAGAGAAGGTGGCCGCAATTGTTATTGACTCTTCATCATCTTCACCGCCACCACCGCCATCATCCTCTACACACCTATGCCTTATGGCCAAGGGTGAACGCAAGGTATCAAATGATGATGATAGTAGTGGTGATGAACATGCTAGTAATGATGATAGCGATAGTGATGATGATGAATATGAATCACCTTCTTATGATGATCTTGCTAGATTGCTAAAACAATACACTAAGATCATTATAAAGACTAGAGCTAAGAATGAAAAGCTAGAAGCTAAGAATGATTCACTTTTAGCAAAATGTGATATGGCGGAAAAGGCTAGTATTGAGCTTAGAGAAGCAAATGATGCTATATCATCCAAACTCAAGGAGCTCAAATCTTCTAAGAAAGAGCTTAGAGATAAACATGATAAACTTGAGAGGATACACAATGAGCTCATCACTAGCCATAACAAGCTAAAAGAAGAATATACAACTCTAAAGATCAATCATGATAATCTTGTTATTGCTCAAGAATTCTTATCCAATGAGCCACATGATGCTACTAACGATGTTGTTAAGATTGATATAGCTACATCATGTGATGATTTGATCATTGAGAGCATTGAGCAAAGTTCTAGTAGCAAGGGCAAGCAAGTGGTTGAGGCCGATGATTATGATGAGTTTGTCAAGCTCAAGAATGACAATGAAAAGCTCAAGAAAGATCTTGAAGAGATCAAAAGCCACAACACTATTGTGCAAGAAACTCTTGATCATGATGGTGACTTGATCCTTGAGAATGAGAAGCTCAAAGAAGAGAACAAGAAGCTCAAGGAAGAGAAAAACAATGATGCTCTCAAGGAAGAAAACAAGAAGCTCAAATTGGAGAAAGAGCATCTCAAGATTGGATTGAGCAAGTTCACAAGAGGCAAGTATCTACAAAGTGAGCTACTTATGAACACCATCATGAAGATGGATAGAAGTGGCATTGGGTATTTAGCAAACCAAGAGAAGAAGGCTCAAGCTCAACAACAACACAAGTCAAAGCCAAAGCCAAAGAGATGTTTTGAGTGTGGACAAGAAGGTCACTTTGCCCATGAGTGCCAAACTCCACCACCACAACCCTTGCCCAAGCATGCTAGACCTTTTGCCTTCAATGCTCACTACATGCTTAGAAAGGATTCTAGTGGGAAAATGAAAGTCATGTTCTTAGGACCTCCCAACAAGAATAGGCCTAAGAAAATTTGGGTTGCAAAGTCACTTGTTGAGAAGGTGAAGGGCCCTCAACAAGTTTGGGTTCCTAAAGCTTGATCTCTTGTGTGTAGGTGAACTACAAGACCGGTGGAAGTCATTGGGTTATTGATAGTGGTTGCACACAACATATGACCGGTGATCCTCGTATGTTCACCTCACTAGATGAAGAAGTAGATGGACAAGAAAGAATCACATTTGGAGATAATTCAAAGGGCAAGGTTAAAGGATTGGGCAAAGTGGCAATATCAAATGATCATTCTATCTCAAATGTGCTATATGTTGCTTCATTGAGCTTCAACTTGCTATCCGTTGGACAATTGTGTGATCTTGGCTTCCAATGCTTGTTCACCGAGAAGGAAGTTGTTGTATCTAAGAAGGATGATGATCAAGTGATATTCAAAGGATTTAGATACAACAACCTATATCTAGTGGATTTCACCTCCGAAGATGCAAATTTGAAGACTTGCCTATTCACCAAAACAACACTTGGGTGGCTATGGCATAGAAGACTTGCTCATGTTGGGATGAGCTCACTCAAGAAGCTAATGAAGAATGATTTGGTGAGAGGGTTGAAGGATGTGAAGTTTGAGAAGGACAAGCTTTGTAGTGCATGTCAAGCCGGCAAGCAAGTTGCAAATACTCATCCAACCAAAGCTTTCATGTCAACCACAAGAGTGCTAGAACTCCTTCACATGGATTTATTTGGACCAACAACATACAAGAGTTTGGGAGGAAATCTTTATTGTCTTGTGATTGTTGATGACTATTCAAGATATACATGGGTATTCTTCCTTCATGACAAATCCGAAGTTGCATCTTGCTTCAAGAAGTTTGCCAAGAGAGCACAAAATGAATTTGAAGTGAAGCTCAAGAAGATTAGAAGTGACAATGGGAAGGAATTTGACAACACAAACATAGAAGCCTATTGTGATGAAGTTGGGATCAAGCATGAGGTCTCCGCAACATATACTCCTCAACAAAATGGTGTAGTTGAGAGAAAGAACCGGACATTGATCACTCTTGCAAGAACAATGCTAGATGAGTACAACACCCCCGAAGCTCTATGGGCGGAAGCTATCAACACCTGCATGCTATGCATCCAACCGCCTATTCCTTCAAAAGTTCCTTGGCAAGACACCTTATGAGTTGCTCAATGGGAAGAAGTCCGGACGTCTCTTTCTTTAGGGTGTTTGGTTGCAAATGCTACATCTACAAGAAGCGGCAACACCTAGGGAAGTTTCAAAGACATTGTGATATTGGTTTTCTTGTTGGTTACTCATCAAAGTCCAAAGCATATAGAGTATTTAATCATGCCACCGGCTTGGTTGAAGAAACATATGATGTGGAATTTGATGAATCTAACGGCTCCCAAGGAGCACATGAGAATCTTGATGATGTAGGTGATGAACCATTGAGGGAGGCTATGAAGAACATTCTAGGTTGGAGACATCAAGCCTAAAGATGATGAAGATGATGTACAAGTGATTGATCCACCTTCTTCATCAAGTGTGCCACAAGATTGTGATAAAGATGGGAGAGTAGAAAATGAAGATACTCATGTCTCCCATGATCAAATGGTGGTACAAGCACAAGATGTTGATGCTCCACAACCTCCTCCTCAAGTGGTCAATAGAAGAAATACACCTCTACTACAAGATCATCCACAAGATCTCATCATAGGGAGTCCATCAAAGGGTGTAATGACTCGCTCACAAAAACTTGCTTCATTTATTGCTCATCACTCTTTTGTCTCTTGCTATGAGCCTACCAAGGTAGAAGAAGCTCTTCAAGATCCGGATTGGATAAATGCCATGCATGAAGAGTTGAACAACTTCACCCGCAATGAAGTTTGGACTCTTGAAGAGCGGCCAAAAGGTGCAAGAGTCATTGGAACAAAGTGGGTGTTCCGCAACAAGCAAGATGATCAAGGCGTAGTTGTGAGGAACAAGGCAAGACTAGTTGCAAAGGGGTTCTCTCAAGTTGAAGGATTGGATTTTGGAGAGACCTTTGCACCGGTTGCAAGACTAGAAGCCATTCGTATCCTCCTTGCATATGCATCACATCATGAAATGAAATTATATCAAATGGATGTGAAAAGTGCATTTTTAAATGGCTTTATTAATGAACTAGTCTATGTTGATCAACCTCCCGGGTTTGAAGACCCTAGATATCCTAATCATGTTTATAGGTTGTCCAAGGCATTATATGGGCTTAAGCAAGCCCCAAGAGCTTGGTATGAGCGCCTTCGGGACTTCCTCATTGAGAAGGGCTTCACCATCGGGAAGGTCGACACCACACTATTCACCAAGAAGCTTGATGGGCACATCTTCATTTGTCAAGTGTATGTTGATGATATCATCTTTGGATCATCAAATGAAGATTCTTGCAAAGAGTTTGGTGAATTGATGTCAAAGGAGTTCGAGATGTCAATGATTGGAGAGCTTACATTCTTTCTTGGTTTTCAAGTCAAGCAAATGAGAGAAGGGATTTTCATCTCTCAAGAGAAATATACAAATGATCTTCTCAAGAGATTCAAGATGGATGAATGTAAGCCAATCAAGACACCAATGCCAACTAATGGACATCTCGACCTAGATGAGGGAGGTAACACGGTTGATCAAACTATCTACCGCTCTATGATTGGTAGCTTGTTATATTTAACCGCATCTAGGCCCGACATCATGTTTAGTGTGTGTATGTGTGCTAGATTTCAAGCTAATCCTAAGGAAACTCACTTAATTGCCGTAAAAAGAATCCTTAGGTATCTTAAGCACACACCAAGCATTGGCCTTTGGTATCCCAAAGGAGCTATATTTGAATTAGTTGGCTATTCTGATTCGGATTATGCCGGTTGCAAAGTTGATAGAAAAAGCACATCCGAGGGTGCCATTTGCTTGGTAGATCACTTGTGTCTTGGTCCTCCAAGAAACAAAATAGTGTGGCCTTGTCCACCGCCGAAGCGGAATACATTGCCGCGGGTGCTTGTTGTGCACAAATACTTTACATGAAGCAAACTTTGCTAGACTATGGTGTAGTTCTAGAAAAAGTACCTCTTTTGTGCGACAATGAAAGTGCGGTAAAACTTGCAAATAATCCGGTTCAACACTCTCGCACCAAGCACATAGATATCCGCCATCACTTTCTTAGAGATCATGTTGCTAAAAATGATATATCATTAGAAGGTGTAAGGACCGAGGATCAATTGGCGGATATCTTCACTAAACCGCTAGATGAGGCGACTTTTTGTCGATTGCGGAATGAGCTCAATGTTCTTGATTTTAGTAACTTCACTAAAAATGAGCTTGTGTTGTCCCTTGCATTGCATTGTAATATACAACATGTTTAATTTTTGGTAATGCATATAGGGCTTGTCTAACATGGTTAAGATAACCGCCGTAAAGCGTGTGAAGAAGCTTAACCTTGGATCAAACTTGACAAGCAACTAGATTTATTTTCAAGTATTGCATTGCATATGCATGAATGTTGCTTTGTCGTTTATCTTCAATTGCCCTCTTATTGCCTATTTTCTTAAAAAGAATTATAGCCTAAGGCAAAATATTTTGAAAAAACTTGAGGGTTTGAGAGAGGTCCACTCACATCAGTCCCAATTGGTGTTTATTTGGATCTTATTAGAGTTGGGACTTGATTGGGAATAGGCAGCACGAAGGACTTTGAAGATTTGCCTAGAAAAAGGGTGATCGGACACTGCACCAGACTCTGATGTCCAGCGTCTGGTCAGTTCACAGGAGGTGAACTGCTGCTGAGAAGGAGTGACCGGACGCTGAAACAGTGTTCTCCCAGTGTCCGGTCAGATGGTGATTCCAGCAGTCCGGTCGATCGAAGACGATGAAGGCAGCTTGCATCGGACTCTAGGCTGCGTCTGGTCGGTGTTCACCGGACGCGTTCGGTCGCGATTCTAGGGGATTTGGACCTCTCTGGAATCGACCGACGCTAGGGTGGCAGCGTCCGGTCGCTGACACCGGAGCAGTCCGGTCAGTAGAAATCATGCGGGATTCAATTCTTTTCCCCGCTTCCTTTTTTGACATGTCAGGGGACCCCCATATAACCCAAATCGCCGTGCGTGCTTTTGACCTAACCTACTGACTTTGCCGCACCACCGTGCTTCCTTGCCCACGCTGCATTGGCCGAGCCACCGCCTCTAGCGCCGCCATCTTGCTCCGCCGCGCCTACACTCACCTCCCAGCGCCAGTGCCTCCTCCACAGAGTAGCCGAGCCCACGCCGCAGCACTCCTGTGCCCTAGCCACCGAGCTCGCCAGCACCACCGCGCGCGCTTGCCCTAGCTGCACCGCTGTCTTGCTCCACGCCGCCGCACAGCGTCTCCCCGCTCTCCCGAGCCATGGTGCCCCCACAGCAGCCGCGTCGTCCACGCCTATCACCACCAAGGCCCTGCCCTAATGCTGCCTGTGCCCACACCACTCTCCATGGCCATTTCCTCGCCGCATTACAACCCTAACCCTAGCCGATTCGGTGGTTCCTCGCGTGTCGTTCCTCTTCTCTTCGGATCACCGGTTCGTTAGGTAGCAAGCCCTCGATTCTAATTTTGCATCTAATTGCTTGCTTTCTTAGGGTTTCATATCTCTAGACGAATAATTAAAATTATTTGTATACCCTCTATTCTATCGTGCAGCAAGTCGGTGCCGTTGTGGTCCTATTTGCAGTTGTCAGTCAACTCGGGGCCAAGCTCGCGAGTACGGATCGAGGCTAAGCCACAGAAGTGACAGTTCGCAGTTGATCTTCGTCAGCGGCAGTTGTTCTTTTCAGATCCATCAGATGGTTCATGTCAAGAATGTTGGAGGTGGTCCCGGTGATGAGGATCCGAGACACCCGCCTTGCTTGCCTGTAGATCCAAAAGGCAAGGCGATGAAGAAGCTTGCAACAAAGAAGCGGAAGTATCTAGATGCAGATATAGCTAGAGCAGCCGTAGTTGCAGCAGCAGCGGAGCGTACAAAGGTAGGAGGTGCTAGGAGTGGAGTCCAGATCATAGATTAGCTCTCTCCATCTACGAGGGCCGCACTTGAGCAGGTTGAGTGCCGTCATGGTGGTCCAGCTAGGACTGTCATGGTTGCAGGACGATGAGTTGTCTTGGATGAGAGTCAGCCTTAGGGGGGGTCACAACAGGAGTCACAGCCAGCAGCACAGACTTAGGAGGGAGAGCAGGCCATGGAGACAGAGCAGACACCTTAGCCACAGCTTTGCCACTCTGGTCGTACCCGTGTGCCAATCACTCCAAGGTTAGAGACCTAGTGGAGGGGTTCACGTCCACTGCCCAGACCATAGGGTCCACCCCCAGTGACCCACTTGGATTTGAGGGCCACCATGGCCAAGCAGGTTCAGCAGATCAGATTTGTGGATTTTGAGCAGTGGTTTCCACCGAGGCAGGATGAGCATGCTTCAGAGGGTTTCTACACACCTCTGCAGGAAGATTTCTATAATGCATATCTTAATAGTGGGGCTGTATTCAGATCTCAGAGGGTGTGTAACATTGAGACCATTGTTGTAGCAGCTGGAGAGCACATTCACCCCTACCTATCTTACCTGCCAGGGCTGACAGATTTACTTGGACGGATATGCTTATATATTCCATCTTGGGTCCGTTAGTTCTATGCTTCTCTCTAGATTGACCCTACAGCACAGATTTATACACTTTGCATTCAGTGGCAGAGATTACAGGCTGACAAGCACTAGGGTTAGAGAGATACTCAGGCTTCAGGAGCAGCCCGTCTGGCTACATGAGGTTTGCTATGGATAGACAGTGCCCCCTAGACGCCCTCATGGTGGTATGGTGCCCCCTATAGATCTAGTCCGCCACTACTTCACAGAGCCATTCAGAGAGGGGTCTAGCAGGACACCTAGTGATCTCACTCCCACTGCTAGAGTGCTTGATGCCATTATGAGGAGGACACTGCTTCCGAGGATGGGGTATCGCGAGGGCTTGACTCGCATACAATTATGGTTACTGAACTCTCTGATAGCAGTAGACAATGTTTGACATTTGGGATCTCCTTCTATCAGAGATGGAGGATACTATTGTAGAGGGGTTCAGGGGGCACAGGCAGCTGTCATATGCTCACTAGATTACTTTCTAGATCCACAGGGTAGTTACTGTGAGGCCACCAGAGATGCTGGTAGAGTACAGTGGTGCTACTATAGAGTTCCCTGCATATAACATGACTTAGATGATCCGCCATAGTGCAGTGAGGATACCCAGCCAGCCGAGCCGACGTCCAAAGGTGCCAAAGACTGTAGCTCAGCAGGATGAGACTATCAGGGGCATAGTAGCTATAGAGGAGGAGCAGCTTGATGCTCAGTAGGAGGGGATGGTCGAGAGTGACCCCAGTGACAGCTCAGATGAGGACTACCGGGACATTCCTCAGATGCCTCCACATCGACATGACCATGAGGCCAGTAGTTCTAGTTTAGCTCCACCTGCACCGCAGACAGACCCCGCTCTACTTGCCATACTTGAGCAGATGAGGCATGATCAGGCTCGCCAGGCTCAAAAGACCACCACCACTTTTGCATAGTTTCAGACTCGATAGGATGAGTTTCAGCGGTAGTAGCAGCAGCAAGCCATGTATCAGCAGCAGCTCCTCATGCAGCAGCAGCTTCTTGGATTTATGCAGCATGTAGTGACAGCTATTGGGGTTCCACCGCCATAGCCTTCACCCCAGCTTGGTCAGCCTGTCACCACTTGTATGACTCTAGCTTTATAGCCTAGTGGGCTTCAGAGCCAGGGATAGCCACCAACATAGTTTGCTTCACTATAGAGCAGGTGTCCTAGTGGTTTGCTTCGCTCGTGTTAGCCCCGCAGTTCACACCTCTCTAGACGGGCTTCACACTAGCTCAGACTTCCTCGCTACTAGTGCTAGATACTTCAGTCTCCAGGAGTCTTGGAGCGACTTTCAGTGAGTTGACAGGGCAACCTACTCTGCCATATTTGCATGTCCTAGGTCCTTCTATAGTTGCACCTATTACCGAGGACTACAGAGACGCTCCCTTCCTCAGTGGCATCATCAGAGCCAGCTGCTCCAGTCATACCTGCATAGTCTACAGCAGCTCCAGTTGTTGATCTGACCTAGACCGCTTCAGCATCGCTTCTAGCTATAAGGGTCAGACTGCTCAGAGCTCTGGTTAGATGATGATGGCACTCAGTTCCAGCTTGCTCCGCGTACCTCAGCGCCTGACTCATCCGCTGCAGCCCCGCCGACCGACCCTTAGGTTTTGGTGTTTGACGCCAAAGGGGGAGAGGGATCGAGTATGTTAGTCTTAGGGGGAGCGACATATCTAGGGGGAGCTTAGTTTATCTATTAGATTATCTATTACATTTGGAGTTTTATGTGTGATACACTATTATGCATTCGTGTGTTTACTTTTATGCATCAAACTATATTTATGTGATAGTGATATCTACGTGACCGTGATATATGACATGTGTGCTCTCTACTTTGAATTATTTATATGTCATATCACTTGTGCTATGCTCATTTGCTTTGCTTCCGCGTTTTACTCCGATACAAATGAGCTTTATTACTTGTACTCATGCTTATTTCATATCTTTTGAGTACATCATGTTGGCTTGGGTCATATAAGCTTGCCTAACTCTTTTGTTCTTATTGTCAAAAGCTTATATGAACCAAGCATGTTAAAAACCTCAACTCTTTCACATACTCGAGGTGGTATTGTCATCAATCACCAAAAAGGGGGAGATTGAAAGCATCTAGGCCCCTAGTTGGGTTTCGGTGATTAATGACAATACTATGATTACTATGACTAACGTGTGTTTTGCAGAGGCAATTAAGTTAGGTCATGGTAATGGAGATCGATTGGGCTATCATGGTGGTCATGCCCCTACGATGGAAATCGTTTTCGGTTTTCAAAGGATGGACGACAAGGTTAAGGATGGACTAGTTCTAAGTGTCGTTTGGTGTTGAAGAGACACTTAGAGTAGTTTAGGACTTTGTTTTTCCTTTGGCCGTACTATTAAGGGGGGTATGGACGGGTAGCTTGACCTAGGTGAGTCTAGTGGGTTAGGTGTGGTGCACACTTGCTAAACCTAGCACTAGGTAGCTCCTAAAAAGCCCTTAGATCCATTGGAGCAAACTTCATTCACGTACGTTCGAAAGTTGGAAGTGAATGGAGGGTCAAATACTGACCGGACGCTGGATTCGGTGTGACCGGACGCTGGCGCAGAGTCCGGTTCAGCTCATTTGATCAAGGTGAAGTCATCTAGAAGTGACCGGACGCTGAGAGGTGAAGTGACCGGACGCTGAGGGCCAGCGTCCGGTCGACTCCAGTAAGGTTCAGAGAGGGAAAATCACTGATCGGACGCGTCCGGTCAGTGCTGACCGGACGCTGTCCAGCGTCCAGTCACTATTTGATCACTGGAATTCAGGGTGAACTGACCGGCGCGTCCGGTCAACTTGACCAGGAGCGTCCGGTCACCCCGCAGAGGCACATAACGGTTCATTTTTCAGCCCATGTTATAAATACTTCCTCCATTCGTGTGTGGGGGTACTTTTGCTCATTTCAACAGCTGAGAAACACCTTTGGGAGTGCCAAGAAGAGCAAGGTCCTAGTGAGGTGCTTGAGATTTGAGAATCCCAAAAAGAGCCCTCATTAGTGAGATCAAGAGTAGCAAAGTGTGCATCCACCCTTCTTATTAGACTTGTCGTGGTCAAGTGAGAGTTCATGCTTGTTACTCTTGGTGATCGTCATCACCTAGATGGCTTGGGGTGGTGATTGGGAGCTTGGTGATCATCCAACGGAGCTTGTGGATGACCTAACTCAAGTTGTGAGCGGTTGTGGGTGATTCACCGCGACGGAGTGTCAAAGAATCAACCCGTAGAGAGCACTTGACCCTTGCATGGATCAAGGGGGAGCTACACCCTTGCGTGGGTGCTCCAACAAGGACTAGTGGAGAGTGGCGACTCTCCGATATCTTGACAAAACATCGCCGCGTTCCTCCTTCTCTCTTTACTTTGAGCATTTACTTTGAGCAATTCAATACTTGTCTTTACATTCATAGAATTGCCATGCTAGAGTAGGATTGGAACTTAGGTTGCAAGACTCTTTGTGCGGTAGAACATTAGAAACACTTTCTAGGCACAAGGGATTAATTAGGCTAACCATTGGATTTAATTATTGCAAAGAAATTTAGAATTAGCCCAATTCACCCCCCCCTCTTGGGCATCTTGATCCTTTCAGCGCCTACGCGTGGGTGTCATGATCACATCGCTCACGTCCCCCCAAGGCAAGGACGAGCCAAGCCCCATCTCTCTCTTTCTCTCTTTCTCCCTCTGCTGCCGTCGTCGAGCCACGCCATTAATTTCATCAGGGAGAGATCACCTCAAGTTGATTCGTCGCATTGCTGGCTTCGTGACACAGCTGCTTAGCTACCCACCCCCACCTCGACTTGAATGGTGCCGGTCGAGCTTCAATTTTGGAGCTTTTCCCCGCCGATGTGCCGATAGGGCCGAGTTCGCCCATCACCGAGGGCAGCCCTCATCTGACCACCTCGGGCCAAATTGGCTGCACTGCTAGACTCGCCTCGAACCCCTCCTCGCCATGTGCACTTGAGTCGTACCCCTACAGTTGTTCCAACACTTCTAACATGGTCGTGTCCTCCGCGGCTCGTCGCCGAGCTCACCACGCGTACGTGGCCAGCCTTGCTCGGGGCGTCTTCGGCCAAACTATCGCCTCGGCTAGGTCGTTGGTGAGTCACTGATGCTCAACTACTACCTCTACTACTCCCTTAGTGTCGTGGCTCACCGAAACATCATTGCCGCCACCGCAGGTTGTTCGCCGACGTGGGGAGGTCGCTCTGCTTCGTCTCCGATCTCCGAGTCGTTGCCCATTATTGAGCGTTGTCCCGTAGGTGAGCATCTGTCCTCTAGATGGGTCGAGGGGATCCCCAGTTAGCCGGCGTAGCGGCCCAGTGCCGGCCAATGCCGCACCGACGAGCGTGGAGGCGTCGGGGACCTCTCTGATGCGTAGAGGGGTTAATACGATGGTCTTTTTGCATAAACGCTATCTGTAGAAATAGTACGCATAGTCATCGTGTTAATAGAGGATAACACGAGGGCATTTCTGTAAAAACACCAGCGTGCGTGGGCTTCCTCGCCGCGGGCCGCCTCGCGTGCGTGGATCGGTGTTGCGTGGGCCACAGCGCGCTCGCGCGCCCGTGCGCTACGTCACGTGGGCCGTGCGGGAGAATTCGATTTTCTTTTTCATAAGGAATTAGAAATAGTTTTCTAATATAATTTTTGAGCTGATCTTTGGTAAATCATGTAGGTGTCCAAAAATTATGAAATAAATTTTATTAAGTTCTAAAAATTATGCCCTATCTGCTAGTATATTTAGTTCATATATGTACATGTTGATACCAGGAGCTATTAAATCATTTAAAAATGATTAATATTGTTAGGAGAATTATTGTAGGAATTTTTGTGGTAAATTGGTGATAGCTTTAGTCCTGAAATTTTTATGGTAACTTCATTGTATTATTATGTGCTCACTATAATTTTTGTAGCTTTAGAATAGACTAAGCATTAGGGTAGTTTCTAGTTCGACCCCAGCGTCCGGTCGCCCGATGCTTGCCACGTGTCATCGGCTTCAAACGCCGATCGCCTGATCTCAACGGTCAAGTGATGACCGGACGTGTCAGTTAGAAAGTGACCGAACGCAGGACCCCAGCATCCGGTCGTTTCCAGTAAGGTTCCAAACGCGAAATTTCACGACCGGACGCGTCCGGTCATGCTCGACCGGACTCACCCGGCGTCCGGTCACTCAACGTTTCCTCTGTGCGCCTCACGTCAGCGTACGTCAGCACTGACCGGACTCAGACCATGAGCGTCCGATCAGTTTACACGCTAGCGTCTGGTCACAAGACCGAGACCGTGTGCTTACTGCTGTCACTGACCGGACTCTGAACCCAGCGTCCGGTCACTGCACCACCAGCGTCTGGTCACTCTGTGAACCCCTGTCTTTTCTGTATAGGGCGCCAGTGGTACCGTCAGACTATCCACACTCTACGGGCGGACACTCCGCCGGTGAAGTTTCTAACCCTTGCTCAAATGTGCCAACCACCAAATGTATCACCTAGTGCACATGTGTTAGCATATTTTCACAAGCATTTTCAAGGGTGTTAGCACTCTACTAGATCCTAAATGCATATGCAATGAGTTAGAGCATCTGGTGGCACTTTGATAACCGCATTTCGATACGAGTTTCACCCCTCTTAATAGTATGGCTATCGATCCTAAATGTGATCACACTCACTAAGTGTCTCGATCACCAAAACAAAATGGCTTCTACCATTTATACCTTTGCCTTGAGCCTTTTGTTTTTCTCTTTCTTCTTTTCAAGTCCAAGCACTTGATCATTACCATGGCATCACCATCATCATGTCATGATCTTCATTTGCTCCACCACTTGGACTAGTGCTACCTATCTCATAACCACTTTTGATAAACTAGGTTAGCACTTAGGGTTTCATCAATTCACCAAAACCAAACTAGAGCTTTCAACACTGACGGTCTGACGCCATGGCCGCAACTCGCAGCTCGCCTACCCCGTGCCGTCGGCCGCTTCTGCGACTCCCAGCCCCAGCGGAAGCCTCCCACCTCACTGCACGCCGGCCGCGGGTGCCGTGTCGAGGAGAGGTCGATGACCGGCACGGAGAGCTAGCATGGCGGCGGCTATGCCTGAGCTCGATGTGGAGCGACGTGCGGCAGCGCTGGAAGCAGCACAAGTGAGAACAGGCAGCTGCCGCGTGATGCTGTGCTCTGCAGTGGCATGTCGCGTGGAAGAACTTGTCGCGATCGGTCATGGCGCCGTGGAGGCATGACGTTGACGTGAGGTCGACAACCGTAGAACCCACGCTGCCACGTGCCAGACCCGTGAGCGTAGCTAGGTAGGCGGGTAGTCGAGGCCGAGCTCCTCCGACATCGGTAGGGATGAAGACAGGTCGCTCTATCTTGTGGACGTCACCCTTGTCGTCATGGATGAAGATGGAGACGAAGGGGATGACGTGTGGGGCCGGTATGTCAGTGAATACAGAAAGAGAGAAGTGGTGGGGGTATCTAGGGCAATACAAGAATACAGTTAACTCCAGGTGGACCTAACGTCTTGGAAAGCGTACAAAGTGGTATATTTCATGTAACCAAAGAATTATAATGGCACGGTTCTAAATAGATGAATTGTAATGACATATCTCAAAAGTTGAAAAATTGTAATGGCAGCAGTCCAAATAACCATTTTAAAAGTCAGCTCAACAACTATAGGTTGTTTGTTTTAACTTATGACAGAAGCAAGTGAAAAGCTAAAACAAATATATCCTTAGCAACGTTGTCCTAAATGTTAAACGGTAAACAATCGGGCACCCTTTGGGTAGTGTTTAAGCCTTTTAGACGGTGTTTAAATGGAGGTAAACGCTTTTGTATAGTAACACTAAAATATACATATTCATTTATGTAAAAGTCAAATGTGCTAGAAAGTATACATATACATATTTACACATGTAAAAAATAAGTATTCTACCCAATTTTTTTTTTGTAAAAAAAACTAAATCCCACTCTACCTCATATACTTACGATGTTAATTAATTGGGTGGCAAATGAGGTAGTCATAATCTTTCTATAGACTAAATGGTGAGTTAAATGGTTTTAGCTCATCTAATCACGTTTCAGTTTAAACAGGTTTAAATGGTCCAATCGTTTAATTCTCCATTTAGAGCTTAAAAGACACGGGTGGTCTTTGTTTACCATTTAAATGTTGTTTAAACGGATTAAATGGCCTTTTAGGCAAACAATGGTCCTTAGACACCTGACGACCAAGCCTAGAAATGAGCGGCAGCTCATGGGCAATTTGCCCTTGCATGGTTGCGCGCTAGTAAGGATGAAAATGAAAACGCTTTGGATCGAAGCAAATATTCTCTCACATATCCTAATCTATTTTCTTTTATGGTAATTGAATTGGAGTAGATAACATAAGGATGCAGATCTAACTTATTTTTAATGTCCAAAATGGTACGGAGACGAAGCGAAATCGGATCCAAGACGGATTTAAATAGTCAAGTAATATGAGTATTATATGTTTATCAAGAACTATTAATAATTTAGTAAAGTGGCAATGGCAACTAGTACACAAAATCTTGCATTACGGTCCATTTTGTGTTTATCATACCGACACAATTAGCACATACCAGGGTATACACACTCACAACTGATAAGTTATTAGCCAACAAGTTTTCAATTCATATTTTAGCTCATAAAACAACCACATTAGAAAATGAGATATCTCAACTAGCAAGAAGCTTTCATGAATTCTTTTGGTTTTTAGTCTAGGCAATCGGATATCCTACTTCAAACATTGGATTATCCACATAAAATTTGAGGACAATACATATCCACTGGATTTTACCAATTTCATATCATATCCTGCATTTGCATACAACATATATAGATGAAGAGAATTGTAAGCCTCATTATATACACTAGAGATACGTATATACCTACTACGGAGTATATACACTATTTTTTGCTACAAATTATTGGGTATTTCCATTTTCCAGGAATGCATCAACCGTGGATCAGCCAGCTCCTGTTTTTGGCAGGCGGCGATTGTGGGCGGCCGCCGAACTGTCGTCTCTCGTCAGTCAGTGCGAAATCGCGACGTGACTAACGCCGAGCTGGCGCACCGTCGGGATTGGAGACACCTGTACGCCAGCTGGACGGCCGACGGATGTGGGAGTAGTACGTGCGGCCAACCATCCGACGCCCAGGCGTCGAGTCTGCTACCTGTACTGTACCACGCAGTACTCGTACGCATGCACCGCATCCTGCTCCAGGCGTGTATGCGTCGTACACCAACGTACCCCTGGGCCCTGGCAGAGCAGAGACAAGCAACTGCAGATTCCAGACTCCAGGTGGGATCAGCGAAGCACGAGCCTTGTTTAGTTTCACCCTAAGCCCTTGTTTAGTTCCCCCAATTTCCCAACTTTGACACTATGCAAAAAGAAGATTCCCATCACATCAAACTTGCAGTACATGCATGGAGTACTAAATGTTGACGAAATTAAAAACTAATTGCACAGTTTGGTTGTACTTTACGAGACGAACGTTTTGAGTCTAATTAGTCAATAGTTGGACAATTATTACCAAATAAAAACAAAATGTACTGTAGCTACAGTGTCTCCACCAATTCGGTCGGCCCCGAATCAGGCACCAACTAAACGCGCCCTAAATTTTCAAAAAGTACTACAGTACCTATCACATCGAATGTTTGCGGCCTATGTATGAAGCATTAAATGTAGACAAAAAAAAAACTAATTGCACAGTTTAGTGGGAAATTGCGAGACGAACGTTTTGAGCCTAATTAGTCTATAATTAAATACTAATTATCAAATAAAAACGAAAGTGCTACGGTAGCTCCAAATTCCAACTTCCTTAAACTAAACACGCGCTGAGATGCTGCTGCCAGATCGGCGAAGAAGGTTCCATGAGCTGGTTCTGCAGACTGCAGTCGGCACTCCTTCTAGCTCTGGCTCTGACTCCGAGTGCCCAGTGTCCACACGAGTACTCTGTGCTCCTCCACGGCGAGTGACACGCGCGGGCCGCCCACCCGCCGCCGTGCACTTCTGCTGGGCCCCGCCCCGCATGCCAGATCTGCCGTACACTGTTCCATCGACCAAGCCTGTACCACCAGCCCCCGGCCAGTCCAGTCCTCAACAGCAGCCACTCTCACTCATTCTGCCTCTGCCTTCAGCGCGCGAGCGACGCAGCAGGAGCAGTCCATACCCATACCCATACGCCATATTCCCATCGCGCGATGGACGACGACGACGACTTCACCTTCCCCACCGTTGCCGCCGCCGCCGCGCCGGGGACAACGGCGCCAGAAAGGCAGCTCGGCCGCGACGACGACACGGCGGTGCCGCACCTGCTCCAGCTCCCTGCGCTTCCCAACCTCGCCGCGGCCTCCCCTCTGTGGCCGTTCGCGGGCTCCGTTCCCAAGACGACGACGACGACCACGGCGCCGCCGTCGTCCCCGACCGTGACGGCGGACGACGAACAAGAGCGCAGCGCCGTGGCAGAGGAGGAGGACCATCGTGTCGCTGCTGACGAGGACAGGATGGATCGGCTATGGGAAGCTACAATCACCACCACCAGCAGCACCAGGTCCATCGCGACAGCGCCGGCGCCGGAGTCAAGGAGCGTCGCCGGCCACGCGGGGCCGCCGCCGCAACCGAAGCAGCGCGCCGTGGCGGCCGCTGACGTGGACGACGACAAGCAGCGCGCCGCGGCGCTGGCCGACGCGGAGCGGATGGACAAGCTGTGGGAGAGCTTCAACGAGGACCTCGTCCTGCGGCACCGGGACCGAGGCCGCCGCTCCAAGTCCGCCGCCGGCATCAACATCAAGGTGTCAGCGGGAGGTCCGGACGACGACCCGTCCGACGACGACCGCTGGTACCTCTGCAACTACTCGCCGCCGTCGTCGGGCGCCGCCGCCGACGAGTCGTCCGACCAGGAGACGTCGGCGTCGTCCCCCGCGGAGCAGCGGCGCGGGTACGGGTGCGCGCCCACGATGCTGCGCGCGTCGTCGCGCGCAGGCGGGGCGGGCCAGTTCTGCGGCGCCGCCCGCCGCCGGCGGGGCGGCCGCGGGGCGGCGGCCGGGTGGGCCCTCCTGCTCAGGCTGTTCCGGAGGCTCTTCGCCGTCGACAAGACGGCGCCGTCGTCGTCCCGCAGCCACAGCAGCCTCTACGTGCCATGATCAGGACCGCTCACTTGATTTCCTGCTCACTGATTTGCAGATTTTTTACGTACGTACGGCAATTACAGTTCCTTGTTTTTGTTTCGTCAACAACAAAACCTAGCTAGATGCATGATTAGTTAACAAAAGTGTCTGTACTACCTGTTCGGCTGTTCCTCTCCATGAACAAGAACAGAGTAGGGTTTAGTAAATATCTACAGTGAATCTGATGCATGTATTTTTATCTTTTGATGAGGTGCTGGCATGGCATATTGGCATGTCACATGTGTGAGAGCGCGTGAGCAGATCCGTGCAAACTGTAGATAAGATGTGTGTGTGGTAATTAAAGGGAAAGACAGCATTGCTAATTATTTGTCAAGATAATATAGTACAAAACAAAGCGGCAGCTACCACCAGCGTTGTTATGTGGCAATGATAAACAAAGTGCCTCCTTTAATTTTGTCTGAATATAATGCACAACACAAGTAGTGGCGAGAAAGAAGCTGTGTCAGTGTGTGTGATGAATGAATGATTCTCATGCACTAGCACTAGGCCTAACTAGGGCCTTGTTTAGATTGAGAAAAATTTCAACCCGATGAATAGTAGCACTTTCGTCTTATTTGGTAAATATTGTCCAATCGTGGACCAACTAAGTTCAAAAGATTCATCTCGTGATTTCCAACTAAACTGTGCAATTAGTTTTTTTTTACCTACATTTAATGCTCCATGCAAGTGGCTAAAAATTGATGTGATGGAGAGAGAGTGAAAAAACTTGGAATTTTGGGGTAATCTAAACAAGGCCTAGCACTAGAGTGGGAAAGAGGAGGCCAATGGCCAGGGGACAGCGACAGCGACAGCCAACGACCGGCGTGATTGCGACGGCGGAGCTGTAGGGCCTTGTTTAGGCCCCGTTTAGTTCCACCCAAAAGTAAATTTTTTTTTTGCATAGTAACCGTCATATCCAATCTTACGGCACATGCATGGAGTACTAAATGTAGACGAAAAAAAACTAATTACACAGTTAGTCGAGAAATCGTGAGACGAATCTTTTAAGCCTAAATAGTCCATAATTGGACAATTTTTGTCAAATACAAACAAAAATGCTACAGTAGCCGAAGCTAAAAATTTTCGGAACTAAACACGCCCTTAGTTCCCTTCAAAATTCCAAGTTTTTTCACTCTCTCTCCATCACATCAATTTTTAGCCGCTTGCATGAAGTATTAAATGTAGGTAAAAAAAAATAACTAATTACACAGTTTAGTTGGAAATCACGAGATGAATCTTTTGAGCCTAGTTGGTCCACGATTGGACAATATTTGCCAAATAAGACAAAAGTAGTACTATTCATCAGGTTGAAAAACATGGCCTAGGTACGTTTAGTTCTACGGCGCCAGCGGCCAGCCAAGCCAGCCGCCAGCGCAACGCAAGCCTGCCTGTGAATGATTTCGCCATCACCAAGCGCAAGCGGTGGCCCGCCGGCGACGGCAGCAGTACAGCACGCAGCAGGGCCATGCCCATCAGTGCGTGTTCATTAGTGGGATTATTTTCTGACGGAGCACTTTGCCGCCGCCAGTCAAAGTGCTGCTACATGGAAGCACGGAAGATTGGAAGAAGCTACCTAATAACTAATAAGGCGATGCTGCATTTGTTGCAACAGTCCATATTAGAAACAGAAGTAGTAGAATAGATAGTAGGCATTCGAGGAAATTCTAGCAGGCCTTACAGTTTGCTACTACTATTATATAGCCTGTTCGTTTGCTCGTATACGATCGTGCTGGAATAATATTTTTCTCTCATACCAAACCACGGTCTGCCGAATAGGCTAATAGTACGTATATACCTTGCAATCCCTGCCATTAGTCGTTTTGATTTTTCCCAAATGTCAAAGAATCTTGTTTCAGAAACCCTCATCTAGATCAAATGGTGCGTCTGGGCCAAAACGCATGGGCCACACCATGTGATTCTTGTCCAGAAATGATGCTAGGAGAGTGCACCTGAGCATACCATTTACTCACGAGAAGACCCGAGAGCTAAGCATTTCCCGGGTGTAGATTCAGAGTGCATCACTGTCACGGACGCCGTACTGATAATAGGGGACCAGAGGAGTCAGAAAGGTACAGCACTACGGCAGTAGCTGAGATCTCAACAATCTGGTCGAGTCCAGCGGATTGGATTGCTCACCGATTCAGACAATTCAGTATCCTCTCAAGTCTCAACAAACGAGCTCACCTTTGGAATTTTTCACTTTTTCAGGACCTTTTAATTTGAGTCTGGCAGAGGCTGACTAAGCCCTTGTTTAGTTCGCGAAATTTGGATTTTAAGGCTACTGTAGCACCTTCGTTTTTATTTGGTAAATAGTATCCAAACATTGACTAATTAGGCTTAAAACGTTCGTCTCGCAATTTCCCACCAAACTGTGCAATTAGTTTTTCTTTTCGTCTACATTTAATGCTCCATACACGGGCCGCAAACATTCGATGTGACAGGTACTGTAGCAACTTTTTGGATTTTAGGGTCCAACTAAACAAGGGCTGAAAAAGGTCCACCTGACTTCATAAATCGGACCGAAGTAATGTACTGACGCTACGACATCAAAATTTTAGCAAAAGATACAAAGAACCAGTGGGTACATCTCGTGTTCCTGCAATTCTGAAACTTGTGAACTGTGTGTCCTGAAACTGCCGTGTGCTGCGTCTCATTACTTTACACGCCTAGCTCCAGCTTTAAACAGGGACATTGCTGGTGAAAAGCTCCTCAGTCTCCCCTATTAAACACATGCATTTTACATTTTAGGCTTCGATTAGTTGGGTATCAAGGGAAGCACTGCAAAATACAGGGGCTTCCAGATGTAGGATCTTGAGCGATACGCACCTTGGTAATACTTGATGATGCTGTTCCTTCATCCTCCACGGCAACACTTTCAACTACACCATCCACTACAGCGGCTTCACCTGGTCTGGAGCCTTTGTTCTTTTTTATGAAATCAATGATGTCCGCAGCTGTCCTCCCGCCTTCATATGAAAGGAGGTTTCCAGCGGACGAGTAGAAATACATGGTTGGATAGCCCTCAACTGCGAAATCCGATGGTATGTCGTTAGTGGTGCCATCCTGCGGAGGCAAAGAAATTTAGGTCGATGAATGTACCCAAGCAAAACAAATATCAACCTGAGCTTCAGGCATGGAATTAGTTTTGAAAATGGCAAAAGGATCCTGTGATCTTCGGCAGTATTGTCTTAAGGTTCTAGATCCTAAAATGAAATCTAAGATTTACGGTTTCTTAAGTTCATTCTTAATAATATATCTTCTTATTGTTCTACAGGCTACAGCTGAATTGCAAAATAGCTGCACAAGAAGCACTATAAAGCATGCTCATTGTAAATATATATGAAATGGAAGCAAAGCAATGAAGAAAACACGATCAAATCAGCATCTAGCAATGATCACATCTTCATCTTCTCCAAAGAAACTGCAACTTCATCCAAGACTGGGGCCAGCTTCTGACAATGGCCACACCATGGCGCATAACTCAAGCAGCACTACAGAAAAATATACCAATTACGGATAGCATCCCTTATTAGTAAAAGACTTGACTATGCAAACAACAACTTCCTTATGAAACCAGTTGTAAACAACAAACCATTTTTTCCAGAGTTGAAACCGCAGCATTAAGACTATTGGCAACAACAACCTTAACCGGTGGATCTTTAACCGCTGGAATCGGATCTGACTTAATGTGTGGCAATAAGGTACCATCCTACATGAACAAAAATCCAAAGACAGGTTAAGAGAAACTGAAAATAAGGTACCATCCTACATGAACAAAAAGCCAAAGACAGGTTAAGAGAAACTAAAAAATAAGGTACCATCCTACATGAACAAACCTCCGTAGAATCGTGGGGAAAAAATGACTTCAAGCCAATACAAGATCACTTAATAAGAATATGGATGCATGGTAAACAGAAGATAAGGGATGTCGCATCAAAATAGGCCTTACTGTGTACTCTTTCAACCAGGGTAAGATTTGATCAGGCTCCACAGTTGGTTTGATATATCTTGCAGAAGATGCTTGTATGAAGAGGAAGGGCACTTCACTTTCTTTCAGCCCAAAATACTGCAGGGTTTCCACTAGAAAGTGATTAGATGAAAACCGTAGGAACTAAAAAGCTACAAGGCAAAATAGTGCAAGTTTCTAAAGGAAACCAGGAAAGCACCCTGTGTGTCCGTAACATCACCAATCAGAAAACTTATGTTCTTCTCACCATAATGCTTTGCAGCTTCATAAAAGTGACTCTTAAAGGCCACCTTCTTGCTCATGTGACACTCTTAAAACACATGAATGGCCTAACATTTAGTTTCAACCTCTCCAATAGCAAAATGTTTCTAAAATCACCCCGTGCTGATTTCTTTCATCTGTGTTTTTTTCAGAAATCACCCCGTGTTGGATTATTTCATCCGCGTTTTTTCAATAATGTTCGGCTGATGGTTTTTTTCGGCTGATAAGCCGACTGATGCTGTTTTACTGTGAAAGAAAAACACTGTATCACGGCTGATAAGCCGGGAGATTCTAATTGTGAAGAACCTTCTTTTGAACTTATCAACCTAGCCAGCCATGGTACAGTATTTTTCTCACAACAAAACATCATCAGCCGGCTTATCAGCCGCAAAAACCATCAGCCGGACAACTCTTCCAATTTACTTTGATACCATCATTCTCGAAGTATTTCAGGAGATACTGTTAAAAGCAACTACAGTTGAGAAACCTGAAACTTCAACGAATTTTGGCAGTGTATCTTTGTCAAAATGGTAATGCTAGGAATCAGACGGCTGTCCGCGACTCAGCGCCGGACGCTCCTGTTGGTGGACCTGACGCCCAGAAGGCTATCTATCCTATCTGTTCCTATCCGCTCCCTCTGCTCCCCTCCAGTCGCCGCAGTTTAAAAAAAACTCACGCATCATCGTTACTGCACTCCGTGACCGTGCTCCATCGTGCCTCCTGCACGCCTTCCTCTCAACCGCGCCTCTTGCCAGCCTTCCTTTCCACCACCACTGCCCCCGCACCACCGCGACGTGCTCCCCCACGCCCGCACAGTCGCGCCGCCTCGTCGCGCGAGGTCACTGTCGATGTTTAACCACCGATAGCCTGCCACGGGGGTCCCGGGGCAGTATGTTCGGGCTTCAGCGTATGCAGAACTCGACGGTTAACGCAAGAGACAGTCGATTTATCCTGGTTCGAACCCTCGATCTTTGATCGAGTAATAGCCCTACGTCCAGTCGGTGTTAGCCTTTGCGTTGGATTGATTGTAAAGTGTTGTGTTGTACGATTGTTGTTCTGAACTCTTGATCCAAGGAACCCTGCCCTCCTTTATATAGTCAGGAGGCCAGAGTCCTAGTCGGTTTACAATGAGAGTTCCTAGTAGGATTACAGAGTAATACTGCTACTAAGATTACAGGAGAAGAATCCTAATTAGACTAGGTCTTCTCTCTTCCTTGCGGGGTATCCCGTGGGTTCCGTACCGACAAGCCATCGAGCACTTCATGATTGAGTTCTGGAAGCCTCGTCTTGTTCCTTCAAGTCTCGTCGAGCAGGAACAAGCGTCGTCCGAGTGCTTTCTTGAGCGAACCCGTGTAGCGCTTCGTGAGATCTTTGCGTGGTGTGTACTTTTTTGAAGAAAAAAAATACTCCCATTTGGATGTAGCCCCCGAGCCTCTTGCTGTTTGGCATAAGGAGCTTTGAGGGTCTTTTCTTGAAATCCCCCTGACTCTTCGTCGAAAGGTTTCTGAGTATATACCCGTCTTTTTTGTTGAAAAGAGCTTGGATTTAGCTATGTCCGGGTTCTTTTTGTTGAAAAGAGCTCGGATATAGCTATGTCCGGGTTCTTTTATCTTGTGGCCTTGAAGTCGTCTATATTGAAGAAGTCTTCTGAGTGACGTGAGCTTTTTTGAAAAAAGTGCACTCACTGAGTGTAGCCCCCGAGCCTCTTGCTATTTGGAACAAAAAGTTGGAGGGTCTTGAATCTGAGTTGTTCAAAAGAACTGCATATCTTTCCTTTTGCATCCCCCGAGCGTATATCCGGGTTGTTTTGTTTAGGAAGAACTCGGATGTGAGGTCTTGGCGTATTCTTTGATAATCTACTGTTGTCAGATGTAGTTGTATGGTGGTGGTTGAGTTTGAATGCCTTTTATTCACGGATTGTACTGCGTTGGTATATTCTTCCGAATATGCTCGTCTTCGAGTACTATTCCCTTTCGCCTGAGTCTTCCATTATTGAGTCCTGTCTTTTCACTGTGTCCTTTGTTAGGCTTATTTCGTTGGTACTCCTAGTCCATGTGCACCACTCCTTTGATCTATAAATACCCTCCCGGAGTGTTTGTTTTCATCCATTGAACATTCTGTTGAAATCTTCGTGGTCATGAACATGGTAGTTTGTGAAGTAGAGCAGCCCCCGGGCGTGTTTTGTAGTTCCTGTGTGTCTTGTCGTAGCTGGAGGAAGTCTTGTGATATGGATTAGAGGTAGGCTAATCCCGCAGCAGCATTGTACCAAGATGTATGTGGTGGTAGTTGGAGGAAGTCTTGTGATGTGGGCTTCGTTCCTTCATCTGGCAGTTCTGGGTTGATCCTCGTCGCCTGTCCTGAGACTGTCCGGTGCAGATCAACACCATATCTAGCATCACATCGGTCTTGGGTAGACAGATGCCTGCCGGCCTTCTCTGCTCCATGTTGTCCTGCCGTGCTGCTGATTTCCGCCTTGGATGCACTACGTCCGTCCTTTGAAGAAAACAGTGTAGCCGATGGCGGTTTATCCTTCCGAGTAGCAATTTGGGACACATAGTCATTCCAAAGCCTAGCCATGTTCGTGTTCCTCTTTGCTACTTTGCTTTTCGTGGTACCGAGTTCGTTGGGTCTTGTAAGATTTGTAATCTTCTATTTTTGGAGTCGCTTGTAATGGAACGAATCTTGTCTTCTGAGTTGTCGTTTACTTTTCTGCTGTAATCCCTGTTGTTCATGAGGTTCCCGAGTTCTTTTCGTAATAACCGAGTTCTTATGTTCCTTGTGAGATAGCCCTTCTTTTCTTCATGGTTGTCGGGTTGTTTTTTGTAGTAATATGATAACTCCGCCGTAGTGCTGGATGGATAAGTCTAAAATCTGCCCGTTGAATTGTACCGTTGTGTGGATTTGTGCCCTCTGTCATTTTAGCTGTGTCAGTAAATGGACCGTTGCGTTCTCACACGGTGCTTTAACGGGCTTGGTGGGCCATTTTTATCGCTGTAAAATCTATTTAAAGACCCTTCATCTTCTTTTTCTTTACTGCCCTTCTCTTGCCTTGAAACCCTAGCTTTCAGAAATCCGCCGTCACCATTGCCGCCGCCGTCTTAGTGCCGCCGTCCATGCTTTCTCTTTCCCTAGTTGCTTTTTTGCCTCCGTTAGTACATGGGTAAGAAGAAGGCTGCGAGCAAGTCCCAGTCAACCTTCATGGACGAGGAATCATCACTCTCCATGATTGAAAACCAAGAGTTCGTGGCCATGAGGGCTGCCCAGAAGGCTTGGCCGGCGCCGATGACGACCGAAGACCAGCTTTAGGAACTTGTCAGCGATGGTTTGATCCAGAGCAAGGCCATTGCTGAATGGAGAGTTCTAGGTGAGCATCGGGTCCCTGCTCTAGGTCCTGGTGAGATCGTTCTTTTCGTCTCCTTCATTCGTGCCAGACTTTGCCTTCCTGCCTCCACCTTTCTTCATCAATTTCTCAACTACTTTGGGATTTGCCTGAATCATCTTGCTCCTAATGCAGTTCTTCACCTTTCTGTCTTTGTTCATCTTTGCGAAACTTTCCTTGGAATTCCCCCTTCTCTTTCTCTCTTTCGCTAATTCTTTCGTCTGAAGCCCCAACCCCGCCACGAAAACACCAGTGTTCTTGGTGGCTGCGGGATTCAATTTTGCTAGGGTCTTAAGAGCAAGTTCTTTGACTATGACCTGGTCGATTCTATGAGGGATTGGCGTGCCAACTGGTTTTATGCCGCCAATCTGATTCCTTCTCTTGTTGTTCACTCTGGATCTGGTCCCTTGGTTAATGACCGATGGGATAAGAACCCTGTGACGACTGCTGAGGTTCAAGCAATCCAGCCATTTCTTGATAGAATCAGTATTCTAAAATAGCAGGGCTTGACCGGTTTTGGTATTGTCTCGAGCTTTCTTCATCGCCAAGTTCAGCCTCTGAAGGAGCGAGAGCACCTTGGCTTCGAGTACTCTAGGGTTGAGGATCCTTCATGCATGGTCCCAGCCCTTGAGTTGACCGACGAGGAGGTACTCGACCATCTCCAGAAGATGCTGAAAGGAGCAAGCGTTGTCCCACTTACTGTCTCTGAGTTCTCTGCCAACAACCCGCCTCCAGCTGTAAGTCGTTTTCTCTTCGTTCGGGTACTTTCTGTATTTTTGCTATATCCATTTTTACTTAATTTTTCCTTGTCTTGTTGTTTTGTTCTTTTCATAGGAATTGGGGTGCAACTTTGTTGACCCGATCCCTCTTGATGTCCTCCCTGCCGTGGTGAATACTGGGGAGAACCTTGCTGGGGCTTCCGTAACCAGTAAGTTCCTAATCGCCACAGTGTTTCCTAGAGTTTCTTCCAGATTTGTTGATGTATATGAAGAATATGTTCCTCGTCCAGTCCCTCGAGGTCCTCGTAGTGTCTCAAAGAGGGGGCGAACGGATGGTTCTTCATCTGGTCTGCCTGCTTCCAAGAAGTCTCACAAGCCAAGTACTCATCCAAGTACTCCAGTTGTAGCTAGCATGCTCTTAGGTGAGCATATTAATACTCTCTGTCACTTTGTTTTGTTATTTTTGTCTTGAATCGAGTACTTTTGTTCTTTTTTTAGCGGGTGCCCTGGTGGCCTTGGTTGAGACCGAGGAGGAAGAGGATGATGAAGTACCCCTTATCATGCGGCGGTGAGTTGTTTTCATATTCTCCTGCCATTGAATTCCTCCTCTTTGTTTTGACTTTAGTCTTGATCTTTTTGTAGTAATCGGACGTCGGATATGGGTTCTTCTGAGGCTCCTGCGCCGGTTTCTTCGGTAGCTCTGGTGTTGAGTTCTTTGGTAGCTCTGGTACCGACTTCTTTCGAGGTTCTGGTACCGGCTATACCACTGCTACCGCCAAGTGGTGGGGACATTTTTGCCGCCGTGGTTCCCCCTGCGAGGTCTTCTTTTTATTTTGCGAAGAAGAAGATAGCTGGGTGAGTGGACTCTAGTTTCGTCTCTTTGCTTCTGTTTTCCTTTTCTCTTGTTCTCATTGGCGAGTTCTTTTATCAACTTTCAGGCCTTCGTCTTCTCTCGTCCCCCCATCGACTTCTTCTCAACCCTCTATTGTGCCACCGAGTACTAAGCCTCAGGACTCGCAGCACACTGTTAGTGAAGTGGTTGTGGGGGCGACAAGGCTTTCTGGCGATGATGCCGCTGCTGACTTGGTTGCCCCAGAGGTGACCGTGGCCATTGCGGCGGGTCCTTCTGAGGGATTGTCCTTGGCTTCCCGGGAGATTGCTCTGGTCGTGCCTTCTTCGCCTCGGCCGGCTTCTCCTTCTCCTTCTCTTACCTCCGGTGGTCTGTCTTTTGCTGATGATATGGTGCAGCAGTTTGATGGCACTCATCGGCTATCGGAGTTAACTGCTGCCTGGGGAAGCTTATCGTCCCTTGCGACTTCTTTAGGAGAAAAGCTCCAGGTAAGTTTTTTCGCCGTTCCTTCTTTAGATGTTCGCTTTTCTTCTGTCCTCATGCCTTGTTTTTCTTTGTCTCTTTTTGCTCAGTCCTTCTCTCATGATCATACCGGCTTCTTTTTCTCGTCTGAAAACGAGAAAAAGTTGTCTTCCAAAGTGAGCGCCCTGAAAACTGATCTTGAGCTCCTCCGGGCCGAGATGGAGGCTGAGCGTCAAACACATTAGGAGGAGGAAAAATCTCTTTGTGCCCGGGTTGTTGAGACCGACAAGCAGAGGGATGCTGCTTTCTAGGAGGCCTAAAAGATTTCGAAGGCCGTGAAGAACTTGGAGGCCGTGAAGAAAGAGTGCAACAGTATTGTGGGTTCTTTTTGTTTCCTTCTGCATTCAAACTCTCCTTTCTGCTGACTTGTTGTTTATTGCCTTGTCCAGCTCTCTGGGTTGAAAAGCAGAAACTCTCAGAGGGCGTTGATGAAATGAAGACTCTTGTTCGTACGAGTCATAACAAGGCTGAGGAGGTAATTACTCATGCTGAGGAGGAACTTGCGCTTGCTAAGTTGATTAGGCGTGGAGCTGATAGAGATCTTGTGCAGGCCCAAAAAACAATTGAAGACTTGTTTGGCAAGTTGGCGACGGCTACTAAAAACTGGAAAGCTTTGTGGAAATCCTTTCGTTCAGTAGCCGACATTCTCCGAACTCCAGCGGATGATGGGCAATCTTGGGTTCAGTTGATTCCTCGAATTCCGACTCATTTCTAAGAGTTCATGAAGAGGTGTGCCCAATTGTGTACCAAGAATGTCCTAGCCCAGGTCCGAGTTCTCGCTCTAGCGACTCCTTTATCCAAGATAGCAGAGGAGGCTGACAGTCAAGAATACATTGATGCCGTTGAGAGGATGGAGCCTGAGGTTGAAGACTTAGCTAGTAGAATAGTAGATAATCTTAATATTGTTATCTCTCCTCCTGATGATGAGGCTTGATGTATTTTATGCCCGTGCCTTGTAATATGACATTATGCTTCTTTTGAATGAAGATTTTTGTTGATGTCTTCTCTGCCTGGATGCCTTGTTTATTCCTTGGATGATTTGTCTAATTGGTCAGAGTTACTTGACTTGCCGAGTACTTTGTCTTGCTTTCATCTTTGCCTTGTAAACAACTCTGCGTGTTATTTTGACAAACTTTCTTGATTTGTCGAGTACTTTTCTGTCCCATGTGAACAACTCGTTATACATATAGATCTTTGTGCTGACAACCTTTTTTGATCTGTCGAGTGCTTGTCTGGCCTTCTTCTATGCCATGTAAACAACTCGTTATATGTATGTCTTTGTGTTCTTGGGTATCTCCAGTGTAGCCCCCGAGCCTCTTGCTATTTGGGATAAGTAGCTGGAGGGTCTTGTCTTGAAATTGCTCTGGTCTATGCCCAGGCTTAGTTTCAATCGTTTTGCTTTTGCTCAGGTGTCTTTTTAGCCATTTTGCATTTTATTTTGGGTGTTAGCTTGTTAGCTACCCTCATCGGCGGGCTCAAGCGTCTTTTCAACTATTTTGTTCTTGGTCGGGATGCTCAGGCGTCTTTTCAACCATTTTGCTTTTTATTTTGGGTTTTAGCTTGTTAGCTACCCTCATCGGCGGGCTCAAGCGTCTTTTCAGCTATTTTGCTCTCGGCCAGGATGCTCAGGCGTATTTTTAGCCATTTTGCATTTTATTTCGGGTGTTAGCTTGTTAGCTACCCTCATCGGCGGGCTCAAGCGTCTTTTTAGCTATTTTGCTCTCGGCCGGGATGCTCATGCGTATTTTCAGCTATTTTGCATTTTATTTCAGGTTTTAGCTTATTAGCTACCCTCATTGGCGGGCTCAACCGTCTTTTCAGCTATTTTGCTCTCGGCCGAGATGCTTAGGCGTATTTTTAGCCATTTTGTATTTTATTTTGGGTGTTAGCTTGTTAGCTACCCTCATCGGCGGGCTCAAGCGTCTTTTCAGCTATTTTGCTCTCGGCCGGGATGCTTAGGCGTATTTTCAGTCATTTTGCATTTTATTTCAGGTTTTAGCTTGTTAGCTACCCTCATCGGTGGGCTCAAGCATATTTTCAGCTATTTTGCTTTCGGTCGGGATGCTCAGGCGTATTTTCAGCCATTTTACATTTTATTTTGGGTGTTAGCTTGTTAGCTACCCTCATCGGCGGGCTCAAGCGTCTTTTTAGCTATTTTGCTCTCGGTCGGGATGCTCAGGCATATTTTTAGCCATTTTGTATTTTATTTTGGGTTTTAGCTTGTTAGGTACCCTCATCGGTGGGCTCAAGCGTCTTTTCAGCTATTTTGCTCTCGGCCGGGATGCTCAGACGTATTTTTAGCCATTTTGCATTTTATTTTGGGTGTTAGCTTGTTAGCTACCCTCATCGGCGGGCTCAAGCGTCTTTTTAGCTATTTTGCTCTCGACCGGGATGCTCAGGCGTATTTTTAGCCATTTTGTATTTTATTTCGGGTTTTAGCTTGTTAGCTACCCTCATCGGCGGGCTCAAGCGTCTTTTCAGCTATTCTGCTCTCGGCCGGGATGCTCAGGCGTCTTTTCAGCCATTTTGCATTTAAGAAACAACTCGGAGAGAGCCATGAGACATATGTTTGTCGAGAGATAATCATCTTTATTGATCATGAATATTGATGTGTTACAACGATACATAGCGCTATCTTTGTTGATCATGAACATTGATCTCTTGTGTCTTGTATACATATTTTCTCTTGAGTTGTTTTTATGCATAGAATCTTCATAGCTGACTGATGTGCCATGTATTGTTGACTTTTTTTCCGTCTTCAGTTATGAGCTTATATGTGCCTGGTCCGATAACTTTTGTGACTATAAAAGGACCTTTCCATGGAGTGAGTAGTTTGTGGTGTCCGTTGGTTTTTTGTACTCTTCTTAGTACTAGGTCTCCAACTTGTAATGATCGAGACTGGGTATTCTTGTTGTAGTGGCGCCTTAGTCCTTGGAGGTATCTTACTGATTGCAGGGTAGCGTTTACTCTGACTTCTTCTGTACTATCGAGTTCTAATCTTCATGTGTGTTCTGCTTCTCCTTCGTCGTATTGCTCTATCCTTGGTGACGTCCAGATCAAGTCTACGGGTAGTACGGCTTCTGATCCATACACCAGAAAGAAAGGTGAGTATCCGGTGGCTCTGCTTTTTTGAGTCCGTAGCCCCCATACGACCTTGGGTAATTCTTCAATCCATTTTGATCCATAGTCTACTAGTTCTTCATACAGTCTTGGTTTCAATCTAGCTAGTATGGGTCCATTAGCCCTTTCTACCTGTCCATTGGCTTCTGGATGTGCGACTGATGAGTAATCAATGCTGAAGCCACAATCCTATGCCCAACTTTTGAATTCTGTAGCTGTGAAGGGAGAACCCAAATCTGTGATGATTCGATTGGGCATGCCGAAGCGGTGCATAATGTCTTGGATGAACTCGACTGCTTTGGCTGCGCTGTATTTTGCGAGTGGTTTGTATTCGATCCACTTGGTGAACTTGTCAATTGCTACAAAGATATACTCAAAACCGCCCTTTGCTTTCTTGAGAGGTCCTATGTCGATGTTTCACCACCGATAGCCTGCCACGGGGGTACCCGGGGCAGTATGTTCGGGCTTCGGCGTATGCCGAACTCGATGGTTAACGCAAGAGACAGCCGATTTATCCTGGTTCAGGCCCTCGATCGTAGATCGAGTAATAACCTTACGTCCAGTCGGCCTTAGCCTTTGCGTTGGATTGATTGTCAAGTGTTGTGTCGTACAATTGTTCTCTCTCTGTCTCAGGAGCCCTGCCCTCCTTTATATAGTCAGGAGGCCAGAGTCCTAGTCGGTTTACAATGAGATTTCCTAGTAGGATTACTTAATAGTCCTACTACTAAGATTACATGGGATGAATCCTAGTTGGACTAGATCTTCTCTCTCCCTTGCGGGGTATCCTGTGGGTCCCGCATCGACAAGCCCCCGAGCACTTCATGGTTGAGCTCTGAAAGTCTCGCTTTGTTCCTTCAAGTCTTGTTGAGTAGGAACAAAATGTCATCTGAGTGCTTTCTGGAGTGAAACCTTGTAGCGCTTCTTAGGATCTTCGAGTGGTGAGTGCTTTTTGAAGAAAAAGTACATCCATCTGGTTGTAGCCCCCGAGCCTCTTGCTATTTGGAACAAGGAGCTGGAGGATCTTGTCTTGAAGTTGCTCTGATTGTTCTTTTAAAAACTCGAATATGGCTCGTTCCGGGTTCTTTTTGTCGTAATGTCTTGAAGTGGTCTGCGTTGAGGAAGTCTTTTGGTGACGTGCGCTTTTTCGAAGAAAAAGTGCACTCACTGAGTGTAGCCCCCGAGCCTCTTGCTATTTGGAACAAAAAGTTGGAGGGTCTTGATCCTTTATGTTGTTTGAAAATTTGTGTTCTGAAGTAGTCCTCGAGACTTGGATTATTTCATCATCCGAGTAGTTTCGCGGCATACAGCCTCCGAGCTTATGTCCGGGTTCTTTTTGGTTGGGTGCAATTTTTCGTAAAAATTGCACTCACTGAGAGTAGCCCCCGAGCCTCTTGCTTTTGCTTGCAAAAGTTGGAGGGTCCAGATTCTTGTCTTCAAAAAATTATGTGGCTATGTATCCTGCTTTCTCCGAGTTCTTCTCTTTTGGAAAAGAAGTCGGATGAAGAGTCTTGATGTGTCGTTGTCATTGTAGTCTTGAGTTTCTTGTATTCTTGGTCCTTTGTCTTTGGTTCCGAGCCTCCGGGAGTAGTTGAAATGAAGGCCGAGCTCCCTAGCTTAGTGTTGATTAAGCTATGATGCTAGCCGAGCCCCCGGGTGCATATCCGTGTTGTTTTGTTCAGGAAGAACTCGGATGCGAGGTCTTGGCGTATTCTTTGATAGTCTGCTGTTGTCAGATGTAGTTGTATGGTGGTGGTTGAGTGTAAATGCCTTTTGTTCACGGGTTGTACTGTGCTGGTATATTCTTCCGAATATGCCCGTCTTCGAGTACTGTTTCTTCTCGCCTGAGTTATCCATTATTGAGTCCTGTCTTTTCACTGTGTCCTTTGTTAGGCTTATTTCGTTGGTACTCCTGGTCCATGTGCGCTGATCCTTTGGTCTATAAATACTATCCCGGAGTGCTTGTTTTCATCCATTGGACATTCTGTTGAAACTTTCGCGGTTGTGAACATGGTCGTTTGTGAAGTAGAGCAGCCCCCTGGCATATTTTGTAGTTCCTGTATGTCTTGTCGTAGCTGGAGGAAGTCTTGTGATAGGGATTAGAGGTAGGCTAATCCCGTGACAGCATTGTGCTAGGATGTACGTGGTGGTAGTTGGGGGAAGTCTTGTGATGTGGGCTTCGTTCCTTCATCCGGCAGTTCTGGGTTGATCCTCGTCGCCTGTCTTGAGACCGTCCGGTGCAGATCAACACCATATCCAGCATCACATCAGGTCTTGGGTAGACAGATGCCTGCCGGCCTTCTATGCTCCATGTTGCCCTGCCGTGCTGTCGATTTCCGCCTTGGATGCACTGTGTCCATCCTTTGAAGAAAACAGTGTAGCTGATGGCGGTCCGTCCTTCCGAGTAGCAATTCGGGACACGTAGTCATTCCAGAGCCTAGTCGTGTCTGTGTTCCTCTTTGCTACTTTGCTTTTCGTGGTGCCGAGTTCGTTGGGTCTTGTAAGATTTGTAATCTTCTATTCTTGAAGTCGCTTGTAATGTAACGAATCTTGTCTCCTGAGTTGTCTTTGACTTTTCTGTTGTGATCCCTGTCGTTCATGAGACTACCGAGTTCTTTCTTATATAACCAGGTTCTTTTGTTCCTCGTGAGGTAGCCCTTTCTTTCTTGTTTCTTTCTTCTTGGTTTGGCGGGTTGTTCTTGTATCAATTTGATAACCCTGCCGTGGCGCTGGACGGATAAGTCTGAAATCTGCCCGTTGGTTTGTACTATTGTGTGGATTTGTGCCCTCCGTCATTTTAGCTGCGTCGGTAAATGGACCGTTGCGTTCCCACATTGTGTTTTAACGGGCCTTGTGGGCCGTTTGTATCACTGAAAAATCTATTTAAAGACCTTTTATCTTCCTTTCCCTTGCTGCCCAGCTCTTGCCTTTAAACCCTAGCTCTCAGAAATCCGCCGCCGTCATTGTCGCCATCACCCGAGCTCCATCATCCTAGCTTCGTCTTCCTTAGTGCCTTTTTTGCTTCCACCAGTTCATGGGAAAGAAGAAAACCGCAAGCAAGTCTCAGGCGACCTTCGTGGATGAGGAGTCATCCCTCTCTTTGATCGAAAACCAGGAGTTCGTGGCCATGAGGGCAGCTCAGAAGGTTTGGCTGGCTCCCACAACAAGCGAAGACCAGCTGCGCGAGCTCGTTAGCGACGGCTTGATCTAAAGCAAAGTCATCGCTGAATGGAGAGTTCCAGGCGAGCATTGGGTTTCGGCTCTGGGTCCTGGTGAGATTGTCCTTTTTGTTTCCTTTGTCCACACTGGACTTTGTCTTCCAGCTTCCGCCTTCCTTCATCAGTTTCTTGGTTATTTCGGGGTTAGTCTGAACCATCTAACCCCTAATGCCGTTCTCCATCTTTCTGTTTTTGTTCACCTTTGTGAAGCCTTCCTTGGGATCCCTCCTTCTCTATCTCTTTTTCGCTTTTTCTTTCGTCTAAAACCTCAACCCCACCGTGAAGAAACCAGCGCCCTCGGCGGTTGCGGGATTCAGTTTCGCCGGGTCTCAAAATTAAGTTTTTTGATTATGACTTGGTCGATTCTGTCAAAGATTGGCGTGCTGAGTGGTTTTACGCTGCCAATTTGATCCCTTCCCTTGTCGTCCACTCCGGATCTGGTCCTGTGGTGAATGACCGATGGGACAAGAAGCTTGAGTCACCTGCTGAGATTCAAGTGATCCAGCCACTCCTTGATAGGATTAGCACGCTAAAACAGCAGGGTTTGACCGGCATTGGTATTGTTTCAAGCTTCCTTCGTCGCTGGGTTTAGCCCTTGAAGGAGCGGGAACATCTCGGCTTTGAGTATTCTGGTGCCGAGGATCCTTCACGCATGGTTCCAGCTCTTGAGCTGACCGGTGAGGAGGTTCTCGAGCGTCTCCAGAAGATGCTGAAAGGAGTGAGCGTCATTCCTCCTGCCGTCTCTGAGTTCTCGACCATTAATCCGCCCCCAGCTGTGAGTTGTCTATCTTTTTGTTTGAGTTCTTTATGTACTTTTGCTGCATCCGTTCTTGCTTAGCCTTTCCTTGTCTTGGTGTTTTATCTTTTTTCGTAGGAGCTTGGGTGGAACTTTGTCGATCTGATCCCCCTTGATGTTCTCCCTGCTATGGCGGAGACTGGGGATCGTCTAGCTGGTACTTCTGCAATTAGTAAGTCTCAAACCTTTACAGCTCTTCCTGGGGTTTCTTTCAGATTTGTTGATGTATATGAAGAATATGTTCCTCGTCTAGTCCCTCGCGGTCCTCGCAGTGTCCCGAAGAGGGGGCGAATGGATGGGTCTTCATCTGGCTTGCCTGTCTCCAAGAAGCCTCGCAAACCAAGTACTCCTTCAGGTACTCCAGTTGTTGCTAGCATGCTCTTAGGTGAGCACATTTAATACTCTTTGTTCTTTTATTTTCATGTTTCTCTCTTGAACCAAGTACTTTTCATCTCCTTTTCAGCAGGTGCTCTGGTTTCATTGGCTGAGGGAGAAGAGGATGATGAAGTCCCCCTCATCATGCGGCGGTGAGTTGTTTTTCATGTTCCTGTTGCATTGAATTTTCTCCTTTTTTGTTTTGAATTTTAGTCTTGAACTTTTTGAAGTAATCGGAGGTCGGGTGTGAGTTCTTCTGATGCTCCCGCGCCGACTTCTTCTGAAGCTCTGGTGTCGAGTTCTTTGGTTGCCTCTGTCCCGAGCTGTAACGCTCCTCCGGTGCGGAGTTCTTCCACGGCTCCAGCTCCAGCTTCTTCCATGGCTCTAGCCCCGGCTTCTTCCACGGCTCCAGCCCCGGCTTCTTCCGTAGCTCCGTTGTCTGCTGTCCCGCTCCTGTCGTCGGGTGGCGGGGACGTCTTCGCCGTCGTGGTTCCCCCTGCGAGGCTTTCTCTTGGCTTCGCGAAGAAAAAAGTAGCCGGGTGAGTAGACTCTAGCTTTATCTTTTTGGCTTTTATCTTCCTTCCTCTGGTTCTTATTGGTGTTTCCTTTTATCACTTTTCAGTGTTTCGTCTTCTCTAATTTCTTCATCGACTTCTTCTCTGCCTCCCACCGTGCCAACGAGTTCCGAGCCTCGAGACTCACAACATTATGTTGATGAAGTCGCCGCGGGGGGCTTCAGAGCTACCTGGCGGAGTTGCGGACTTGGCCGCTCCGGAGGTAACTTTGGCCGTCGTGCCGGGTTCTTCTGAGGATTTGGCTCCGGCTTCCCTAGAGGTTGCCTTGGTCGCTCCTTCTTCGCCCCAGCCGGCCTCTCCTTCCCCTTCTCTTGCTTCCGGTGGCCCCTCGATTTCCGGTGACGTGGTGCAACAGTTCGATGCCACTCATCGGTTATCGGAGCTGACCGCAGCCTGGGGGAGCTTGTCGACCCTTGCGTCTTCTTTTGGTGAAAAGCTCCAGGTAGGTTTTATTGCCACTCCCTTTTTGCATGCTTGTTTCTCTTCTATCCTTACATCTTGTTTCTCTTTGCCTCTTTTTGTTCAGTCTTTCTCTCGTGATCATTCTGGCTTCTTTTTCTCATCTGAGAATGAGAGGAAGTTGTCCTCGGAGGTGGACGCTCTGAAAGCCGATCTTGACCTCCTTCGGGCTGAGTTGGAGACGGAGCGTCAAATGCACCAAAAGGAGGAGAAGACCCTTCGTGCCCGGGTAGTGGAGACGGAGAAGCAGAGAGATGCTGCGGTGGAGTCTGTGAAGAATGAATGCAAAGGTGCCGTGGGTTCTGCCTGTTTCTTCTTGTATTTTGACTTCTTTTCCCGCTGACTTGTTCTTGGGTGTCTTGTCTTAGCTCTCCGAGTTGAGAAGCAGAAGCTCTCGGAGAGTATCGATGAAATGAAGGCCCTTGTCCGTTCTAGTCACAATAAAGCTGAGGAGGTAATTACTCATGCTGAGGAAGAACTCGCCCTTGCTAAGCTGATTAGGCATGGAGCTGACAGAGATCTTGTGCAGGCCCAAAAAACTATTGAAGGCTTTGTCCGGGAAACTGGCGACGGCTACTGAAAATTGGAATGTTTTGTGGAAATCTTTTCGTTCAGTAGCCGATGTCCTCCGGACTCCAGCGGATGATGGGCAATCTTGGGCGCAGTTCATTCCCCGAATTCCGACTCGTTTCCAAGAGTTCGCGAAGAAGTGTGCCCAAGTATGTACCAAGAATGTGCTGGCCCAGGTCCGGGTCCTTGCTCCAGAGGCGCCTCTCTCCAAGATAGCAGAGGAAGCTAAAAACCAAGAATATCTTGACGCCGTTGAGAGGATGGAGTCTGAGGTCGAAGGTCTAGCCAGTAGGGTTGTAGATAGTCTAAATATTGACATTTCCCTTCCTGATGACAATGCCTGATTTGATTGAACATCCCCTTGTAATATTACACTCCTTTTTAAATGAAGATTCTTTATTTTTGTTGATGTATTCTTTGCCTGGGTGCGGTTGAAGTTACTTGACTTGCTGAGTACTTTGTCCCGTTTTCGCCTCTGCTCCTCAAAAACAACTCTGTGTGTTATCCTGACGAGACCCCTCGATTTGTCGAGTACTTTTCTTTTCTTCCTCTTTTGTGATCGGTCGAGTGCTTTGTCTGTGCTATGACTTGTTAGATGTAGATCTTTGCGTTGACAACCTTTCGCCTGCGCCATGTAAAACGACTCGGAATAGAATGTTGCCTTGACAAACTTCGGCATCCGAGTGCTTTCTTGAGTGGCGCTCGTGCTTTTCTGAAGAAAAAAGTATTCCTATTCCTATCTGGATGTAGCCCCCGAGCCTCTTGCTTTTCGGAACGAAGTGCTGGAGGGTCTTTTGAAGTTAAATTTCGGTCGACTTGTTTTGGGTGTTAGCTTTTAGCTACCCTCATCGGCGGGCTCAAGCATCTTTTCAGCTATTTTGCTCTCGGCCGGGATGCTCAGGCATGTTTTCAGCCGTTTTGCTTTTTGTTTCGGGTGTTAGCTTTTAGCTACCCTCATCGGTGAGCTCAAGCGTGTTTTCAGCTATTTTGCTCTCGGCCAGGATGCTCAGGCATGTTTTTAGCCATTTTGCTTTTTGTTTCGGGTGTTAGCTTTTAGCTACCCTCATCGGTGGGCTCAAGCATCTTTTCAGCTATTTTGCTCTCGGCCGGGATGCTCAGGCATGTTTTCAGCCATTTTGCTTTTTGTTTCGGGTGTTAGCTTTTAGCTACCCTCATCGGTGGGCTCAAGCATCTTTTCAGCTATTTTGCTCTTGGCCGGGATGCTCAGGCATGTTTTCAGCCATTTTGCTTTTTGTTTCGGGTGTTAGCTTTTAGCTACCCTCATCGGCGGGCTCAAGCATCTTTTCAGCTATTTTGCTCTCGGCTGGGATGCTCAGGCATGTTTTCAGCCATTTTGCTTTTTGTTTCGGGTGTTAGCTTTTAGCTACCCTCATCGGCGGGCTCAAGCATCTTTTCAGCTATTTTGCTCTCGGCCGGGATGCTCAGGCATGTTTTCAGCCATTTTGCTTTTTGTTTCGGGTGTTAGCTTTTAGCTACCCTCATCGGCGGGCTCAAGCATCTTTTCAGCTATTTTGCTCTCGGCCGGGATGCTCAGGCATGTTTTCAGCCATTTTGCTTTTTGTTTCATGAAAACAACTCGTTGAAAGTCATGACAAGACATGCTGTGGACGAATGTCATCTTTATTGATCATGAGTATAAACTACTACATATGTTGCTGAAGAGTATTTGCTTTTCGTCGATTGTGAACGTTGGTCCCTTGTGGCTTGCATATCTGTTTTTTCTTGAGTTGTTTTTACGCGTAGAATCTTCTTAGCTGGCTGATGTGCCATGTATTGCTGACTTCTTTTCCATCTTCGGTTATTAACTTGTATGTGCCTAGGTCCGGTGACTTTTGTGACAATGAAAGGACCTTCCCATGGACTGAGTAGCTTATGTCGTCCGTCAGTCTTCTGTATCCTTCTTAGTACCAAGTCTCCGACTTGTAGTGATCGAGGTTGGGTACTCTTGTTGTAATGCCGTCTTAAACCTTGTAGGTATCTGGCTGATTGGAGGGTAGCGTTTACTCTGACTTCTTCTGAGCTGTCGAGTTCTAATCTTCTTGTGTGTTCTGCTTCTCCTTCATCGTATTGTTCTATCTTTGGGGATGTCCAGATCAAGTCGGCGGGCAGTACGGCCTCTGACCCGTAAACTAGGAAGAAAGGTGAGTAGCCTGTTGCTCTGCTTATTTGAGTTCGTAGTCCCCATACTACTTTTGGTAATTCTTCAATCCATTTGGACCCATAGTCCACTAGCTCTTCGTATAATCTTGGTTTTAATCCGGCTAGTATGAGTCCATTAGCCCTTTCTACTTGTCCGTTGGCCTCTGAATGTGCCACAGACGCATAGTCTATACTGAAACCACAATCTTGTGCCCAGCTCTTGAACTCTATAGCTGTGAAGGGGGAGCCTAGATCTGTGATGATTCAATTGGGCATGCCGAAGCGGTGCATAATGTCTTGGATGAACTCGACTGCTTTGGTTGCGCTGTATTTCGCGAGTGGTTTGTATTCAATTCACTTGGTGAACTTGTCGATTGCCACAAAGATGTACTCGAAGCCGCCTTTTGCTTTTTTCAGGGGTCCTACTTGATCTAGCCCCCAGCAGGAAAAAGGCCAAGCGGGTGGGATGCAGATAAGATTGTGAGCTGGTACATGGGCTTGTCTTGCAAACATTTGGCAACCTTTGCATTTTCTGACAAGTTCTTCTGCGTCTTTCAAAGCGGTTGGCCAGTAGAATCCGGTGCGAAATGCTTTGCCAACCAGTGTCCTTGAGGCGGCATGATTTCCACAGCAACCTGAGTGTATTTCGTCTAGGATCTCTTTACCTTCTTCAAATGAGACACATTTTAGGAGTACTCCTGATGATGCTGCTCTTCTATAAAGTTTATCTCCTACTAGAACGTAGTTTTTGCTTCTGCGAACAACTTGGGTGGCTTCTGCCTTATCTACTGGTAATTTGTTTTCTTTGATATAGTCAATGAAAACTTGGGTCCATGAAGTGTTGATTATCAGGATCTGAACGCCTTTAGCCTGGATTTCTTGTGTTGTTTCACCGGGTTGTTTGATAGAGGGAACTGATAGCTCTTCTATGAATACGCCGGGTGGAACCTTTGCTCTGTCTGATCCGAGCTTGGCAAGGACATCTGCTGCAATGTTAGAATTGCGTAGGACGTGTAAAATTTCTAATCCTTGGAAGTGTTTTTCAAGTTTCCGTATTTCAGCACAATAAGCACCCATGTTTTCTTTGGTACAGTCCCAATCTTTGTTGACTTGGTTGATGACCACTGCTGAATCGCCGTATACGAGTAATCTTTTTATTCCAAGGGTAATCGCGACTCGTAGCCCGTGGATGAGGGCTTCATATTCTGCTTCGTTATTTGTAGCTTGCCATAATATCTGAAGGACGTACTTGAGTTGTTTTCCTTCTGGAGAAATGAGGAGAACGCCTGCACCAGCCCCGCCTAGTTTGAGTGATCCATCAAAGTACATCTTCCAGTGGTCAAGGATTGTATCTGATAAAGGCTGTTGAATCTCTGTCCATTCGGCCACGAAATCGGCGAGGGCTTGAGATTTTATTGCTTTTCGTGGGGTGAAATTGATGTCAAGAGCTCCGATTTCGACTGCCCACTTGGATATGCGTCCCGTGGCATCTTTATTGTGTAGGATGTCTCCGAGTGGAAAATCCGTCACCACGGTAATCTTGTGGCTTTCGAAATAGTGGCGAAGCTTCCGTGAGGTGATGAGTAGAGCGTAGAGTAGTTTTTGTACATGCGGGTACCGGATTTTGGATTCTGACAGTACTTCGCTGATGTAGTATACGGGACGTTGCACTTTATACACGCGCCCTTGTTCTTCTCTTTCTATGACTATTGCTGTGCTGATTACGGTAGGAGTTGCCGCAATATATAGCATCATATCTTCATCTTTCTTTGGAGGTGTTAGGATAGGCGACGAAGTGAGGTATTCTTTAAGTTTTTTGAAAGCTTCGTCGGCCTCTATTGTCCACTCGAACTTGTCTGTCTTCTTTAGTAGTTTGAAGAAAGGTAACCCCTTTTCGCCGAGTCTTGATATGAATCGGTTGAGGGCCGCCATGCATCCTGTTAGTTTCTGCACATCTTTGACACTTCTAGGTGGGCCCATTTCTAGTTATAGCTTGAATTTGCTTGGTGCTGGCTTCGATCCCGCGCTGACTGACCAAAAATCCGAGTAGTTGTCCTGAGGGAACCCCAAATACACATTTATTTGGGTTCAATTTCCATCTCCATTTCTTTAAGTTTTCGAAGGTTTGCCTTAAATCTTCAATTAGAGTGTCTGGGTTCTTTATTTTCACCACCACATCGTCCACGTATGCCTCCACATTTTCACCGATTTGATTCCTAAGGCAAGTCTGGATAGCTCTTTGGTACGTGGCGCCAGCGTTCTTTAGTCCAAACGACATGGTCTTGTAGCAGTAGGCACCGAACGGGGTGATGAAAGATGTCTTGCTCTGGTCTTCTTCTTTAGTGCGATCTGGTGATATCCTGAATAGCAATCGAGAAAAGATAATAGCGCAGATCCTGCTGTCGAGTCAACTATCTGGTCAATGCGTGGTAGCCCGAACGGATCTTTTGGGCAATGTTTGTTGAGATCTATGTAATCGACGCACATGCGCCACTCGTCCGTGTTTTTCTTCTGTACAAGGACCGGGTTTGCTAGCCAATCTAGGTGTAGGATCTCCCTGATGAATCCGGCTGCCATCAGTTTAGTTATTTCCTTTTTAATTGCTGCCTTCTTGTCGGGTGAGAATCGTCGTAGCCAGTTGTTTTATAGGTTTGGAGCTTTTGTTAACATCAATTCTATGCTCAGCCAACTCCCTTGGGACTCCTGGCATGTCGGCTGGCTTCCAAGCGAAGATATCTTTGTTGTCCCGAAGAAAGTTGGATGAGCGCGAGTTCCTATTTTGCCGAGAGGTGAGCACTGATAGTCGCTGTCTTGGAGGTATCGCCTGTGCCTAAGTCGATTTGCTTGACGTCGGCTTCTTTTGGTGGTGCGATGATACTGGGTTTTTTAGCTGGTATTTCTAATTCTTCTTGGCTTGTTTCTGCAGCGATTGCGGCTATTTCTTTTCTTCCATTGTCGGCTTGCGCTTTAGCTGCAATTTGGATCGCCTGAACGTCGTAGTCAAAAGCGCGCTTCAAATTGCTTCGAAGAGAAAGGATACCGTTGGGTCCTGGCATCTTAAGCAGTAGGTACGGATAATGTGGTATTGCCATGAATTTGGCCAGTGCTGGACGTCCGAGGATTGCATGATATGACGAATCAAAGTCGGCGACTTCAAATTTGATAAACTCTGTTCGGTAGTTTGAAGGAGTTCCAAAGGTAACAGGTAAAGTAATTTGTCCGAGTGGCATGGCTGCTTTGCCGGGTACTATTCCGTAAAAAGGTGTGCTTGTTGGTGTAATCATCCTGGCGAGTTGTAGCCCCATTTTCCTTAGAGTTTCTGAAAAAATAATGTTGAGTCCAGCTCCTCCATCGATTAGTACTTTGGTGATGGTCATACCAGCAATAGTCAGATCTAGAACCAGTGGGTAATGGCCTGCGTTCCCCACGCTAGTCCATTGGTCTTCTCTGGTAAATTGGATAGGGTACTGTGACCAATTGAGGTATCTTGGTGTAGCCGGTTCTGCTGTCATAATGGTCCATAGTGCTAGTTTTTCTTGATGTTTGCTTCTGCAATCCGGAGCCCCTGAGAAAATCACTGCTACCGTTCCCCTAGGTTTTTTGGAATCCTTTGTCCTCGTGGTTGTCTTCTTCTCTTTTCTGATTGTCCTCTTTGGTGTTTTCCTTACTATCTTTTCTTATGTATCGATCATTGAAAGTGTAGCAATTCCCGATGGTGTGCCTCCCACCAGGGTGCAATGGGCAACGTATGTTTTCAATGTCATCATATCTTCTGGGTTTGGGAAACTTCTTTGATTTGTCGGCCATTGCCACAGTATTGTCTGGTCTACGTTTTCTTTCTGGATGTCTGCTATTTCGGTGATTTTGCTTATCTGAGTTGTCCTGGTTGCTTCTGTCCGGGAACCTCTCTCGTGTTTTTTCTTCTGCAGTAATCATCTTTTCTACTGTACGTCTGAATTCTTCATTGTTTCTTGGATTTTCTTTGCAGAAGTCTTGAAATTGCCACCTAGCCATGATTCCGTGAGAGAAAGCTTCAATTACTTCTCGTTCTGTTATGTCATGCACTTGAGCTCGTAGTTCGCCGAATCGTCGATAGTAATTTCTAAGACTTTCACCTCCCTTTTGCTTGAGTCCTTTTAGTTCTGCATGAGTGATTGGGTGTGTAATGATTCCTGCGAAATTCTCACAAAAAGCTCTTTGCAAATCCTCCCAATTTCTGATAGATCCTGGGTTCAGTTTGTCGAACCATTGGAGGGGCACGGCCTCCAGCGCCATGGGAAAGAAAAGGGTTTTGATATCGTCGTCTCCTCCGACCAGTTCAATTGATTGCGAATATATTCTGAGCCATTGCCTTGGTTCAGTTTTGCCATCATACTTGGAGTGGTTAGACGGTTTGAATTTGTGAGGTAGTCGTACCAATGCCAGCCTGTTCGCGAAACAGGGGAACCTGTCGTGTGTCCTTGGTTTCTTTGAATTCAGATTCGGCACCTTCTTCTGGCCAACTGTTGTTCTGATGGGAACAATCTTGCGAGGTTGTCTGGGTAGGTACCCTGCTCCTAGTCTTCCTTAGTTGTTCAAATCGGTGGCCTTGATTATGTTCCTTCCTACTTCCTCCGTCATGGCTTCCACCCGGCCCAAGCCTTTCGAAAGCGGATTTCCTTTGATTTTGATCTTCTTGCCGGTGGGTTGTTGATCTGGCGGGTAGTCTTGATCGAGCTTTCTCTTCATGCGTTCTCGGGATCGTTGATCGGAGCAAGTCCTGGAGCTGTTCATACTTCTCACCAGGATGTGATGTTGCCCCGAGTTCTTCTAATGCTTCTCGAATCTTATCGTAAGGCGTATTTGCCGTGCGTCTTCCTTCAACTTCTCATTGCGATTTTCTTTTGTCGTACTCAGCCAACTCTGACTCGTATCTGATCCAGGCTTCCCTGCGTTGCCTAGCACGGTGTTGGCGCCCTTGCTTCAACTTGTTTTTTCTTTCTCTAGCTTGTTTCTGACTATTGGTTTCCCCATCGTAGCCCTGGGCAAAGGGTGATATGTTGGATTCTGATTCATCTGATGATCTGACATCGGGTGCTTCTGGGGGATTTAATGGTGACCGCGGATGTCGAACCATGAGCACTTCTTGTGCGTGAGTCGTTCTGTTATCGGCGTTAGTTTTCATGCTATCAGAGTCGCTGATAACTTTAGTAGATGCCTCGGTGTCGTAGATCGAGTCTCCTTCTTGGTAAGGTAGAATAGCTGTTGTTGTTGTGCCGACTAGTTGGGTTCCGCTACCCTCAGGAATAGAACCCGGCCAGTGGATGATACAGTCCTGCGATGTTATCGTTAGTACGAGACCCTCCTGAGCTCCTATCAGTGGTATCCCGAATCTAGGATTGAAAGATCTTTCGACCTGTCCCTGATAGGATTTTGCCATGTTGTCGAGCCCAAATGGAAAAGAACTCGACTTCTTAAGAGAACTCTGGGGGTAATCTGAGTTGTTTCGGGTTGTGCTCTGGAATCTTGCCAAAAGAGAACTCGGTTTCCAGAAAGTACTCGGATAAAACTTCGCCTTGGAGCTTGAAATCGAATCGGATACGAGTGGTCGTGAAATCTGATTTGAATCGGATACTATGAGCTGCGCGAATCTTCTGGTGAGCTGATCCGTTGTAGTTGTTGAAATAGGAACTTCTTCAAGATGATCTGGATCTTTGAGGAGATGGCTTTGAAGCTTGCCGTTCTTGTCTGCCTCGCAGATCCATGAGCCGAAGATGAAAGTTGATCCCGTCGGGAAGATTATGTTGTCAAGGTCCATCGAGCTCTCGGATGCAAAGCCGCCGAAAGCCCCTACCTGGCGCGCCAGCTGTCGATGTTTCACCACCGATAGCCTGCCACGGGGGTACCCGGGGCAGTATGTTCGGGCTTCGGCGTATGCCGAACTCGATGGTTAACGCAAGAGACAGCCGATTTATCCTGGTTCAGGCCCTCGATCGTAGATCGAGTAATAACCTTACGTCCAGTCAGCCTTAGCCTTTGCGTTGGATTGATTGTCAAGTGTTGTGTCGTACAATTGTTCTCTCTCTGTCTCAGGAGCCCTGCCCTCCTTTATATAGTCAGGAGGCCAGAGTCCTAGTCGGTTTACAATGAGATTTCCTAGTAGGATTACTTAATAGTCCTACTACTAAGATTACATGGGATGAATCCTAGTTGGACTAGATCTTCTCTCTCCCTTGCGGGGTATCCTGTGGGTCCCGCATCGACATCCTACTTGATCTAGCCCCCAGCAGGAGAAAGGCCAAGCGGGTGGGATGCAGATGAGGTTGTGGGCTAGCACATGAGCCTATCTTGCGAACATCTGACAACTTTTGCATCTTCTGACGAGTTCTTCTGCGTCTTTCAAAGCGGTTGGCCAGTAGAAACCAGTGCGAAATGCTTTGCCGACTAGTGTTCTTGAAGCGGCATGATTTCCACAGCAACCTGAGTGTATTTTGTCTAGGATTTGTTTGCCTTCTTCAAATGAGACGCATTTTAGGAGTACTCCTGATGATGCGGCTCTTCTGTATAGCTTGTCTCCTACTAGAACATAATTCTTACTTCTGCGAACGATTCGTGTGGCTTCCTATTTTTCCGCTGGAACCTTATTCTCTTTGATGTAATCAATAAAAACTTGGGTCCATGAAGTGGTGATTACCAAGATCTGGTTGCCTTTTGCTGAGATTTGAGGGGTTATTTCACCGGGTTGTTTGATAGAGGGGGCTGATAACTCCTCTATGAAAACACCGGGTGGGACCTCTGCCCTGTCTGATCCAAGCTTGGCAAGGACATCTGCTGCAATGTTGGAATCCCACAGGACATGTAGAATTTCTAATCCTTGGAAATGTTTTTTGAGTTTTCGGATTTCAGCACAGTAGGCACCCATGTTTTCTTTGGTGTAATCCCAATCTTTGTTGACTTGGTTGATGACTACTGCTGAATCGCCGTATATGAGTAATCGCTTGATTCCGAGGGTAATAGCCACTCTTAGCCCGTGTATGAGAGCTTCGTATTCTGCTTCATTGTTGGTAGCTTGCCATAATATCTGAAGGACATACTTTAGTTGTTTTCCATCTGGAGAAATTAGGAGGACGCCTGCACCGGCTCTGCCTAGCTTGAGTGATCCATCAAAGTACATCTTCCAATGATCAAGGATGGTGCTTGGCACGGGTTGTTGAATTTCTATCCATTCGGCAACAAAATCAGCAAGGGCTTGAGATTTAATTGCTTTCCGTGGGGTGAAATCGATGTTGAGAGCACCGAGTTCAACCGCCCACTTGGATATGCGTCCTGTTGCGTCTTTGTTGTGTAAGATGTCTCCTAGTGGGAAATCTATCACCACGGTAATCTTGTGGCTTTCAAAATAGTAATGAAGCTTGCGTGAAGTGATCAGTAGGGCGCAGAGTAGTTTTTGCACATGCGGGTACCAGATTTTATATTCTGACAGTACTTTGCTGATGTAGTATACTGGGCGTTGTACTTTATACACGTGCCCTTCTTCTTCTCTTTCCACTACTATCACCGTGCTAACTACAGTAGAAGTTGCCGCAATGTATAGCATCATATCTTCGTCTTTCTTTGGAGGTGTGAGGACTGGTGAGGATGTGAGGTATGCCTTAAGTTTCTTGAAAGCTTCATTGGCTTCTTCTGTCCACTCGAACTTGTATGTCTTCTTTAGTAATTTAAAGAAAGGTAATCTTTTTTCGCCGAGTCTTGAAATGAAATGATTGAGTGCCGCCATGCAGCCTGTTAGTTTTTGTACATCTTTGACGCTTCGAGGAGGGCCCATCTCTGTTATGGCTCGAATTTGCTTGGCGCTTGCTTTGATTCCACGATGACTGACCAAGAATCCGAGTAGTTGTCCTGAAGGAACTCCGAATACACACTTGTTTGGGTTCAATTTCTACCTCCACCTTTTTAGATTCTCAAAGGTTTGTTTTAAGTCTTCAATCAGTGTATCCGGGTTCTTTGTTTTTACAACCACATCATCCACATATGCTTCTACGTTTTCGCCGATCTAATTACTAAGGCATGTTTGAATAGCTCTTTGGTAAGTGGCTCCAGCATTCTTAAGTCCAAACGACATGGTCCTGTAGCAGTAGGCGCCGAACGGAGTGATGAAAGATGTCTTGCTTTGGTCCTGTTCTTTTAGTGCGATCTGGTGATATCCGGAATAGCAATCAAGAAAAGATAATAGGGTAGACCCTGCTGTTGAATCAACTATCTGATCAATGCGTGGTAGCCCAAATGGATCCTTTGGGCAGTGTTTGTTGAGATCTGTGTAGTCAACACACATGCGCCACTCGTCCGTATTCTTTTTCTATACCAGAACTGGATTTGCTAGCCAATCTGGATAGAGAATTTCCTGATGAATCCAGCTGCCATTAGTTTTGTAATTTCCTTTTTAATTGCTGCCTTCTTGTCGGGAGAGAATCATCGTAGTCGTTGCTTCATAGGCTTGGAGCCTTCATTGACATCAATTCCGTGCTCAGCCAACTATCTTGGGACCCCTGGCATGTCGGTCGGCTTCCAAGCGAAGATATCCTTGTTGTCCTGAAGAAAGTTGGTGAGCGCGAGTTCCTATTTTGCTGATAGGTGGGCACTGATGGTTGCCGTTTTTGAGGGATCGCCAGTGCCTAGGTTGATTTGCTTGACATCAGCTTCTTTTGGTGGTGCTAGGATGCTTGGTCTTTTAGCCGGTATCTCTAGTTCTTCTTGGCTTATTCTTGCGGTGATAGTGGCTATTTCTTTTCTTCCATCGTTTGCCTGTGCCTTTGCTGCAATTTGGATTGCATGTACGTCATAGTCAAATGCGCGCTTTAAATCACTCCAAAGAGAAAGAACACCGTTAGGCCCTGGCATCTTAAGTAACAGGTACGGATAATGCGGTATTGCCATGAATTTTGCTAGTGCTGGGCGCCCGAGGATTGCGTGATATGATGAATCAAAATCTATGACTTCAAACTTGATGAACTCTGTACGGTAGTTCGAGGGCGTTCTAAAGGTAACTGGTAGAGTGATTTGTCCAAGTGGCATTGCTGCCTTGCCGGGTACTATGCCATAAAAAGGTGTGCTTGTTGGTGTGATCATCCCGACGAGTTGTAGTCCCATCTTCCTTAGAGTTTCTAAAAAAATAATGTTGAGTCCGGCTCCTCCGTCGATTAGTACTTTCGTGACAGTCATACCGGCGATGGTTGGATCTAGAACCAATGGGTAATGGCCTATGTTTCCTATGCTGGTCCATTGGTCTTCTCTTGAAAATTGGATTGTATACTCTGACTAGTTGAGATATCTTGGTGTAGCAGGTTATGCTGCCATGATGGTTCGTAATGCTAGTTTTTCTTGATGTTTGCTTCTGGAATCTGGAACCCCGGCAAAGATTACTGCCACCCGCCCCTCTAGATTTTTGGAATCCCTTGTCTTCATGGTTGTCTCCTTCTTTTTTCTGATTGTCTTCTTTATTGTTTCCCTTGCTATCTTTTCTAGTGTATCTTTCGTTGAAGGTGTAGCAATTTTCCGATGGTGTGCTTTCCGTTGGGGTGCAAGGGACAACGTATGTTCTCAATGTCGTCATATCTTCTGGGCTTGGTAAATTTCTTTGATTTGTTAGCCATTGCTACTATGTTGTCTGGACCTCGCTTTCTCTCCTGATGTCTGTTGCTTCGAGGATTTTACCTGTCTGGGTTGTCTCTGTTGTTTCTATCTAGGAATCTTTCTCTCGTTTTTCCTCTGTGGTAATCATTTTTTCCACTGTCCGTCTAAATTCTTCATTGTTTCTTGGGTTTTCTTTGCAGAAATCTTGAAATTGCCACCTAGCCATGATTCCGTGAGAGAAAGCTTCGATTACTTCTCGTTGTGTGAAGTCATGTACTTGAGCTTGTAGTTTGCTAAATCGTCGATAGTAATTTCTGAGACTTTCACCTCCTTTCTGCTTGAGTCCTTTTAATTCTACGTGGGTGATTGGATGTGTAATAATTTCTGTGAAATTTTCACAAAAAGCTCTTTGCAAGTCTTCCCAATTTCTGATTGATCCTGGATTCAATTTGTCAAACCATTGAAGCGGCATGGTTTCTAGGGCCATGGAAAAGAATAAGGTTTTGATGTCATCGTCTCCTCCGGCTAATTCAATCGATTGTGAGTAAATCCTGAGCTATTGCTTTGGTTCGGTCTTGCCATCGTACTTGGAGTGGTTGGACGGTTTGAACTTGTGAGGTAGTCGTATTAAAACAAGTCTGTTTGCAAAATAGGGGAATCTATCATGCGTTCTGGCTTCTGTATATTCTGATTCTGCGCCCCCCTCTTGCCAACTGTCATCTTGGTGAGAGTAGTTTTGTGTGGCTGTCCGAGTAGGTGCTCTGCTTCTGGCCTTTCTTGGTTGCTCGACTCGGTTGTTTTGACTGTGATTTCTTCGGCTCTCTCCGTTGTGACTTTCACTTGGTCCAAGTCTTTCGAAAGCGGACTTCCTTTGATTTTGATCTTCCTGTTCATGAGATGTTGCCCTTTCGTCGTTTGTTCTAAAGACTGTTGATCGGAGAAAATCTCGGAGCTGTTCTTGTTTTTCATTAGGATATGAAGTCGCCCTGAGTTCTTCTAGTGCTTCTCGGATCTTATCGTAGGGCGTATTCGTTGCTCGTCCTTCTTCGACCTCTCGTTCTGATTTTCTTCTATTGTACTCAGCTAGGTCTGATTCATATTTGATCCAAGTATCCTTTCGCTGTTTAGCACGGCGTTGACGTCCTTGTTTCAATTTGTTCTTTCTTTCTCTCGCTTGCCTCTGACTCTCAGTCTCACCATCGTGCCCCTGGATAAATGGTGATATGTTGGACTCAGATTCATCTGAAGACCTTACGTTAGGTGCTTCTGGGGGGATCAATGGTGATCGAGGATAGCGAATCATGAATACTTCTCTAGCATGAGTTGTTCTGTCATCGTCGTTGATTTCCGTACTGCCAGAGCTGTTGATAATTTTAGTAGAGGTTTCAAAGTCATAGATCGAATCTCCTTCTTGGTAGGGTAAAATTGTTGTCGTATCGTCGACTAGTTGGGTGCCGTCATTCTCAGGAACGGTACCTGGCCAGTGAATGATGCAGTCTTGAGATGTTATGGTTAAAATGAGACCTTCCTGGGCTCCCTTCAGCGGCATTCTAAGCATGTGATAAGTGGATCCTTCGGGCCATGTCTGATAAGATGTTGCCATGTTGTGGAATCTGAACGGAAGAGGACCCGACTTCTTTGAAGTACTCTGGGTGTGCTCCGAGTAGTATTCTTGACAGGTTGATGTCATGTTCCGGAGCTTTGTTAGAAAAGAACTCGGTTTTCCGAAAGAACTCGGATAAGACTTTGTTTTGGAAGCGGAACTTGAGCTTGAATCGGATGCGTGAAGTCACGAAATCTGAGTCGGATTGGACATTACGAGCTGTGCGAATCTTCCGGTCAGCTGATCTGTTGTTGTTGTCAAAATGAAAAAGTCCTGATGATGATCTGAATCTTCGAGGAGATGGCCTTGGAGCTTGCCATCGTCGCCTGCCTCGCAGATCCATGAATCGAAGATGAAGGTTGATCCATTCGAGAAGATCATGTTGTCGAGGTCCATCGAGCTCCCGGATGCAAAGTCGCCGAAAGGCCCCTACATGGCGCACCAGCTATCGATGTTTGACCACCGATAGCCTGCCACGGGGGTCCTCGGGGCAGTATGTTCGGGCTTCAGCGTATGCGGAACTCGACGGTTAACGCAAGAGACAGTCGATTTATCCTGGTTCGGACCCTCGATCTTTGATCGAGTAATAGCCCTACGTCCAGTCGGCGTTAGCCTTTGCGTTGGATTGATTGTAAAGTGTTGTGTTGTACGATTATTGTTCTGAACTCCTGATCCAAGGAGCTCTGCCCTCCTTTATGTAGTCAGGAGGCCAGAGTCCTAATCGGTTTATAATGAGAGTTCCTAGTAGGATTACAGAGTAATACTGCTACTAAGATTACATGAGAAGAATCCTAATTAGACTAGGTCTTCTCCCTTCCTTGCGGGGTATCCCGTGGGTCCCGCACCGATAGTCACACCTACCCGACTATTGTTGTCGGCTCTACCGTGGGCACCGCATGCGCCCCTGTCGCCCGGGGTAGCACCGCTGCTCACCGGGGGCCGCGCAACCACGCGCTCACTATCATCCTCCTCCTCCACCATTGCACAGCCGTATCTCGCTATGCAGTGCTCCGCCCGCTCGGCTGCCAGGTTTTGCTAAAAGTAGGATGTTGCAAGTGTATGTTTCAAGTGTTTCAGATGTTTTCAGTGGTATGTTGCAAGTGTCTCAGATGCATGTTGCAAAAATCGGTCAGGATGTTGCATATGTTGCAATGGATGTACACATATGTTGCAAAAGTCTGTTACCATGTTTCATATGTTTTTTCGGACGTTTGTTGCAAGTGTATTTATCTGGATGTTGCATGTGTTTTATCTGAATGTTGCGTATGTTTGCAGAGGTTTTCAAGTGTTTTCAGGTATTTTTTCAAGTGTTTCAGAAGCATGTTGCAAGTGTGTGTTTCAAATGTTTCAGTTATTTTCAGACATATGTTGCAAGTGTTTTTATCTGAATGTTGCATATGTTGCTGTGGCTGCACACATGTGTTGCAAGCATATGTTCCAAATATTTTATCTGTTTTAGACTTACGCAGTAAGTCCTCCATGTTGCAAGTGTTTCATGAGGCGCAGGTGGTCCCCACGAGGCGGCGAGCGTCTGGGGGCCGCAGCAGGGTAAGTAGCTGTAGGTGCGCAGCATGGCGCATACGAGCAGGAGCAGGGCGCGAGCAAGCAACAACAGGGTGAGCAGGGCGCGACGAGTAGCAGGGCAGGCATGCATGCTTCGATGCGCGTCCGTGAGTGGGAGCAACCAGAGGGAGTGCGTGGGAGGCAGCCACCTGATGTGGGACCTGTCGCAGAGGTAGGGGCGCTGGAGCTTCGCCGTTTTATGTCGATCCGTTTTGGCCGCTGGCGGGCCTAGGTGACGGCTGAGGGAGGTGCTCTCCGTTGGCTGTTTGGCCGCATGTCCGTGAGTGTGCAGGGGTGAGTGCACCGCGTGGGCTACATGTGCAAGCACATGCTGGGTTGAGCGGCGGGCGTGTTGCGGGAGTCCGGACGTGTGCTTCTGTCCGGTCGTCCGGGTGTTAATAAGCCCCTTATCAAAGTCCTTGCAATAAAAAGGGATCATACGTTACCAGAAGTTAAAACACCTCTGCTTTTACAAATAAAGGAGAATATGTACACAAACCTTGATCCTTGCATGGAATTGTATACACGATAAATCTAACAGTAAACAAAACCACAGGAATCAACAAAGAGCTCATCAAATGGTTTAAATAGCCTAACCACAAGCCCTTTGACAGTCTCATCACCTTGTGGAAGAATACTGGCATCCAATGTGTGGAGGAAGTCATAGTCATTTCTCATTTTCTCTGCCACGGCTATGAAATTCTCGTGCTGACTACCAGCAAATGCAGGGAAAACTCCAACTTGCAACACAATTTTTAGTGCACTCATAGATTACAACCTGCAACCTGTTTTGCTCGGATCTGGGTTTTCTGAAAAAAAAGTTTTAGGAGATGAATTAGAACCACTTTATGAAACCATTAAAAAAGAAAAAAAATTATGAAAATGTTTGGCTAGCAAACTGGATTCTAATTCATAAGAAAACATTTTTTCTTTTAAAAAATTATATAAATAAAAATACGTTCAAAAAATCTAATTTTTTAGGTGAAGAACAACTTAAATACAATACATTTTAATTTATTATATTATAAAAAAATTAGTAGCACATGCGGAAGGGAAAAAGAAACATAGTAGAATCACTGTGAAACTACACTTTGGCTGATCGATTTCTGGGTATTGGTTGGGTTTACGGTGGTGAAACCTATCCACCCGGGTTAAGTCATCGACTTGGCATGAGTGTTCATATTTTTCTAAATTTATTTCAGGATTTAACGACGTTATGTTTTCAGTGATAGACGACGTCCCCGTCGATATCCATGGTGAGTTTGTGAATCTCGAGATCTGCCGAGGTGCTCATAGGGGTAAAATTTATGTACGTATATTCATAAGAGTGAGTGTGCATCCATGTCGTAGGCGTCTACGTTGTACTATGTAAATCTTAAAAAAAATACATTTCACTCCCAGAGCGTTTGGTGCCATTTCTAGTGATTCCCCGGGGAATCCGAATCGTTTCGCACAACCAAACTGTCGCTTGGTTATTCAATTGCTAGTACTTGCTCAAGAATCTGAGATTGGATTAGGACAAACTAAACAACGAACATGCATCAGTTAGGCCACAAGATAAAACAAAACAGATGGCCATATTATTGGTTGATTACAGGTGACAGGTGCATTCTTATACTGCCCAAAAGTATACTCCCAGACGGGTTTCACGTCGTTCTAGCAACCGAAGTTCTCGACGTGCCACACTGACGTGGTTCACCCGTAGTGCTACAAAAGTTGGGATGCCACCGACAGCCTCATTGCATCCTGCTTGTCTGTTGCACGAACTCATCATCTTTCATGTACTTCTCCTGCACTTCTGCTGTTGTATCCACACGTCAAGGAAAGAAAGGCAATTTGCAAGATATTGGTGCACAAGACCAAGTGCAACAGCATATATTCTAAGGCATATGTAACAGAGAAATACTACTGCAGATTTCACAACCCAACACAGAAACAGTAAGCTGACAATAATTCAGCATACTTGGCTGCAATTCCGCATAGTTTGACTTGCGATCCAGTCACCACATGCTTGCTGCAAAATTTAATGGCATGCAAATACATGATATGCAAAGGAAATCTAATGCTTAGTCCATATTGTCAGTATATTATACCTATGCAAGCAGGTGGTTTGATAGTGTGCATCTGGGCCATTGAAGATAACACAGAAATTACAGGCGGTAAAAGACTTGTTTGCGAAAATTATTAAAAGAACAAGTAAAGGATATCTGTAATAGTCCCAATCAAGAGGCGCCGCTGCAATTTTGCTGAACTCAACAGCGCTACTGTCAATAGAAGAAAATATATATCCGTTGCTCTTGTCAATCAGCTTCACAAGATTGCCAACACTTTCCTTGTCCTAGAGGCCACAAAAGCTTGTAAGAACTAAAACAATGAGAAATTTTTTAATAGTCTTTCAAATACAGACCTGGATGTCCAAAGTTGAAAAATTGACTAAACCAAAATCATCAATCACATCACAGAGCTCCTTAGTCAGTTTCCTGTTAGCAGGTTCACTCAAAAAGGTTATAATCAGACAATGTAAAAGCTCCGCATTGAAAACAGATAATAGAAATCTTAGCATATGACCAATGACATTGGCATATACTGTGAGCTGTTTAGAGGTTACAGAATCTGAAGGTCCTATTGGTGGACAAGAACTGTAGTCATTGATTTGCAATGAATGAATAATTATCCACTAGCAACCTAGAAGTGTCGCGGAAATGCGTATGTTGCGTTGGATTTGCGGTCATACAAGAAGGGATCGAGTTCGGAACGATGATATACGTGATAGATTAGAGGGGTAGCACCAATTGAAGAAAAGCTTGTCCAACACCGGTTGAGATGGTTTGGACATGTCCAATGGAGACCTCCAGAGGCACCGGTGCGTAGTGGAATCATAAGCCAGGATAGTAACGTGAAGAGAGGCAGAGGAAGACCGAAGTTGACTTGGGTAGAGGCATAAAAGGAGACTTGAAAGGATGGAATATACCCAAAGACTTAGCCTTAGATAGGAGTGCTTGGAAGACAGCTATTCACGTGCCTGAACCTTGATTGTTTCTGCTGGGTTTCAACTCTAGCCTACCCCAACTTGTTTGGGACTTAAAGGCTTTATTGTTGTTGTTGTTGTTGTTATTGTTGTAGCAACCTAGATTTCAGCATTTGCTCACATATCTTGAACCCAGTTCTAGATTTCCGCCTTTGCTGAAATAAAACTTACTTCCTCCGTTTCAATTTATAAGACATTTTGGCTTTTCTAGATACATAGCTTTTGCTACACACTTAGATATACACTATGTCTAGATACATAATAAAATTAATGTATCTACAAATGCCAAAACGTTTTATAATTTGGAACGGAGAGAGTAGTAAATCTCTTGTGGAACAGGGTGACTGCAAGATTTTTATCTAGGTACATTAGATGGTAGCTAAACCTGAACTCACAAGGGAGCAAGAACTAGAAAGTGGGCACTGCATTTGTTTCAATATTTGGTCAAGTGAATTGGAGACATATTAATAATTCATGTAAAATTTATCAAGTTCAATTTTTGAGCAAATTGAAGTACACGTACTACTAGCTGTTGCTGTAACATTTGTGTTCAGAAATTCACCTGTACTTGGCTGAGCGAGGATCCTGCTCAAGATGATATTGCAAATAAGAAAGATCTTGGACATCAGTGTAGAAATCAAGGTTGAATCCTGCCAATCAAGAAGATGAATAAATACTATAGTAAATACATAGGAGTATTGATCAATAAAAGATGGTGTGGACATCCAATTCCATGAGCAACAATAAATGTTCAAATGATAGGAAGATCGAAAGCACCAAATACCTAAATTTCCATAGTTCTCAATGAGGTCAATCTTTGACAAGACATTGATATGTGGCAATTCCAAGTGTAGCATCGTTGATAGTGAAAGAAGCAAAGCACTGACATACTTTCCAGGATCACAGCATAAATGGGCATCGATAAGGTGAATAGCAGTCAGCTGCAGAATACAGAAAAAAAAAACACTGAACAATCTAGTTCATTAGCATTAGAATGATCTAAATAGGACGAAGAGCACACTCATACCCTCAAGTCCATCTTTTTGATGAGTTTATTAATAACACTTCTTGCATTTGAGTGAAGGAAGAAAAGTTCCACTTGGCCAGGAAAATCAAATAACAGATAGTGATCTGCAAAAATGTTAAGTTTTCCAGTCAATAATGGGTAAAAGAAGTACAATTTCAGCAGTATGACTGTTTACAATGTTCAGTGCTCACCTACTATGAGTCTATGACTTTGAACACTAAGAAATAGCACAATAAACAGCAGAAATACTTTTAAACAAATTGAGGTGCAATCCTCAGGATAACAGAACAGGGTTCATAAAAAGCTAATTCTAATTCCAGTTGGATGATTAGTCTATTAGTATTAGTATATAATTGGTTCGATCCAAGCACAAAGAAAGCCCTGTGTAAAATAACAAGTTTATTGATATTAGCAATTTAAATTTTTTCCATCAGATGCTCTGCAGTTTGGGATATGACCATTGTTACAGATATTGCCACTGAAGATATCTGCATACTTCAGAGAGGTATTCGTTACTCACCTTCAATAAGAGGCTTCAGTTTTTCTTCAAGCCAATCAATATTCTTCTCCAAGTAATCCATGCAATACACAAGCCCTGACATAGATTTTAACACCACAGAGAAAGAAACCACATTCTTAGAACAGAAGCAGGAAGGTTAATGAACTAGCAAGAGGACCAGGAGCAACCTCCATTTGGGCCAAGCGAATGCTCAGCCATGACATCACTGAGTTTTATGAGGGCCTCAATGTTGATGGCACACTCATATCTATTTATCACTGTCAAGAAAAAAATTCAATTGCAACCAGAAAACATCAAGGAGAGAGACTATGTTATAAGACATTAAGACATATAAGGGAGTGAAGTACAGATGAAAAAGGTGGTGCTCAAAGAGTCAAGGATACGGCAATGCGTCATTTGCAGGATCCAAATTGACAACCGCAACTTTCCTGCAACAACAACAAGAAAACACATAAACGAAGCAATCCGTGTGAGCAAACTATCAATTTCAACTTCACTCCAAAACCAAAACAAAACCAAGGGTGAAGTTTAAACGTCTCAGCACAATTTCTGGTACCAGCAATATGGTACCAGTTAACATTCACGATCAACCTTAGCAGAGGAAGGCACTATTACTGACTTCCGTAGTTACTACTTACTAATCCAATCAGGCAATCACGCAGCGGGTCTCCAGGTAAGTAATATATGCAGTAAACAGCAAAGTCAAGGCCAAGCGCATTCCACTTCCACTTAGCTAGAGAAGTTTGTGAGGGACAACCGAAGCAATAGTGAGGAACTAGGCGGCGTACGTACCTGCCGAGGAGGGAGAGGAACTGCGACATGCCGTTGCAGTAGGTGGTCTTGCCGGAGCCCGGCGGGCCGATCACCACCTGACCGAACACCATCCCCTACCCCTCCTCTGCTCCTACAACGAGTTCCCCGCTCGTCACCGATCTATCTATCCACGGCCGCGGGCGCCGGGCAGGTTAGGGTTTTCGCCGGGCAGGGGTACGCGCGGGCGGCCGCGGGTGGCGAGGTGAGGCGAGCCAAGGACAGTTCTAGAATCGCAACTCGCAACTCGCAAGGCGACAGACAGAAGAACGCTACGGCCTTCGGGAGCTTGCTCGCCTTCACGTACTGACTTGGCCTGCTTCATTCGCCCAAAGGCCCGCTATCATACACGGCCCAGTAAAATAGCTTCAGCGTCTGTGAGCGCATATGCTGGCCGTTCGTCGCGTCCGGAACGCATGCGCCGCCTTCTCCCGCCGCTCGCCGTCCACCCGCCGCCATGCCTCCCAGCACCTCCTCCAGCCGCCGCCGGCGGAAGCGCCCTCGCCTTCCCGGAGTTGATTCCGCTCCTGGAGCGGGCCATCTCCACGGGGGACGTGCTCCGTCTCGGCCGCGCAGTGCACGCGCACCTCGTCAAGACGGCGCTCACCAGCCATACGCTGCCTGTCCAATCGCCTCGTCGCGCTCTACTCCCCGCTCCCGTCGCCGGCCGCTGCGGTCGCGGCCTTCGACGACCTTCCACACAAGAACGCGCACTCCTACAACACGCTTCTCGCCGCGCTCTTACGCAGGCCGGGCACCCTCCCCGGCGCCCTCCACCTGTTCGACACAATGCCGGCCTACTCACGCAACCTCGTCTCCTATAACACCCTCATGTCGTCCCTCGTGCACCACGGGCGGCAGGTGGAGGCGCTCCGCGTGGTTGCCCGGCTGGCCAGGGACAGGTTCTTGGGGCCAGGGTTGGCCATGGATCGGTTCACGGTGGTCAGCGTGGCGACTGCATGTGCGGGAATCAGAGCTGCGAGGCCGCTGCGGGAAATGCATGGCGCGGTGGTGGTATCAGGGATGGAGTTGACCGTCATCTTGGCCAATGCCATGGTGAACGCCTACAGCAAGGCTGGGAGGGTGGAGGATGCGAGACATTTGTTCAATCAGGTCAGCATCCGAGACAATGTCACTTGGACGTCGATGATTTCTGGGTACTGCCAAGTGAAGAAGCTCGATGAGGCAGTGCAGGTGTTCGATATGATGCCAGATAAAGATAGGGTTGCATGGACAGCACTGATTTCTGGGCATGAGCAGAATGGAGAGGAGGACACCGCTCTTGAGCTGTTTGAACGGATGCTGGCCGACGGAGCATCTCCAACGCCTTTTGCGTTGGTGTCAGCTTTGGGCGCATGTGCCAAACTTGGGCTTGTCACACGGGGGAAGGAATTGCACTGCTTCATCTTGCGACGGAGCATTGGTTCTGACCCTTTCAACATTTTCATCCACAATGCACTCGTTGACATGTACTTTAAGTGTGGGGACGTGACGGCTGCCATGGCAGTGTTCCACCGGATGCCTGAGAGGGACTTTATCTCTTGGAACTCCATGGTCACCGGGTTCTCGCATAATGGCCTGGGAAAGCAGTCACTTGCCTATTTTTGAGGAGATGCTGGTAGCTGGAGTCCGTCCAACCCATGTCACTTTCCTGGCTGTCCTCACGGCCTGCAGCCATTCCGGGTCTAGTATCTAATGGACGCCTCATTCTCGAATCAATGGAGGACCATGGTATTGAACCAAGGGCTGAACACTATGCTGCCTTCATTGATGCTCTTGGTCGGAATCGGCAGCTGGAAGAAGCAACTGAGTTCATCAAAGATTTGCCATCCAGGATCGGTCCTGGTACAGCTGGGTCCTGGGGAGCTCTCCTAGGTGCATGTCGCCTTCATGGAAATATCGAGCTTGCAGAGGAAGTGGCAGAGTTTCTCTTCAAGTTAGAGCCCGGGAACAGTGGTCGGTATGTCATGTTGTCAAACATCTATGCAGCTGCAGGACAGTGGGATGATGCACGTCGAGTCAGGGGGCTCATGAAGGAGAAGGACCTTAAGAAGGATCAGGCTTATAGTTGGATTGAGGTGCGGAGTGCAAAGCATGTATTTATTGCTGATGACATGTCTCATTGCGATGCAAACGAGATATATGAGATGTTGGGCAAGCTTCTCGACCATATGAGCATAGCAGAGGATCCTACCGAACACCAGCTTCAATTTTTGCTGACATTTGAGAGAAAACCGCCCATGTATAAAGCATTGCTCTGGTGTTGCCAGAACACTCACTCTGGTATGACGATGGTAGACGAGGTCCACTGCGTTGCCATCAGCATCCTCATTCATTGTCATACACTCTGTTAAACCTTGTGAGACTGCAAAAATAGCTCCAGAGTCCAGGGCTTCTGTTCGTGCAGAGTTTTTGAACCTTCAGTTCGAGAGCTCAAGTGCTCAACGAGGTTTACCTAGAGAATGACCTGCAGTTGATTCAATGTTCCAACTCTTGAGTCATGGCATAATCCGTCAGGCTTCAACCACAGCAGAAGCTGCAAGAGTTTGATCGATTGCAGTTTGAGTTCCTTGACTCTAATATATATTCGTCTGCACTGTGCTGTCGGCTGATCTTTCTCTTTAAAAAAAGGGCGTATCCAGTGCAGAGAGCTCCCTCCTATGCTGGGGTCTGGGGAAGGGTGTCAGTGGCAAGCCTTACCCTCGCCTGTGCAATGCGAAGGAGACCGCGACTCGAACCCGGGACCTTCCGGTCACAGGCGGTAAGACTCTACCGCTTGCACCAGGCCCGCCCTTGGGCTGATCTTTCCCTTTCCTTAAGAAAAAAAACACTGATTCTTGAGAATGATGATTCTATGTTAGAAGGTTCAGAGAGATTCTGATTTAGTTAAGTTTGTGGCCGTGGCACCCTGTGAGCTGATTTATCTATTGTACAAATCGAGGGAAATAGTTCTGAGCATCCAGATCTTGTGTGAATGGTTCACTGAATGGATAACTTGTCTTGCATATTTGCTGCGCAGAAAATATATGGGCTGTGGTTGAAGAGTTCTATTGCTCAAAGATTTTGACGGCCTCTTTCTTTCAAGCTAGAGGCCGTTTGTGTTTGTGTTGGAGCGCTGGAAGAGGGGGTCTGTAAAGCATCTGTCGTGTTCTATGCAACAGTTGCCACTTGCTGCTGGCGGGCACTCAGTTTGAGCGTGCGCCGAATGTGACTCCTGCAAGCCTGCAAGTTGCCATCCAACCGGGTTGAAGGTTGATGGACACTTGCACTGGTTGCAGCAGCAGCAGCAGAGAATATGGAAGTGGGGCACATGGAGAGAATGTTGTTAGGTTGATCTCTCCACCAAGATTGGCCCAACGGCCAACTTGGGCCTTGATCCCGCGCCCTGATCGAGGGCGTCCAACCCTATATGGTTGGTAGACCCTCGTCGCACTGCGCTATATAAAGAGGTGGGGGTCGACGGCTCGCAGTACGAGGTTGACCGCAGCCACAGTACCCCACCGACACAACCCTAATCCGATCTAAGGGAGCGTAGCAGCGGCAGGAAGCGCCGCCACCGTCCTCCTCAACTCGCCGCCGCCTGGCCGCCGTCGTCACTGGACTGCGTCGCCCCTCTCCATCGACCCCAACTCGACAGCGCTTTCTTCACCGACGCCATGGCCAGCTCCTCCGCCAAGCCCACTGATGGTCGGTAACACCTCCCCTCTCTCATCCTCTCTCTAGTTTATGTTCTAGGACGGATTTATATGTTCTATATCAAATAGAAGGGTTTCACCCGCTAGATCTACTCTTAGATGATCCTACAGTTACAACAAATGTAAGCAATGATGTACACACATAAACGCCGCAGCAATTGGATAAGAAGGGGCCTGGATGGATGAAGGAACACATTGAGCGATGATGGCTGTTATATATTGGGCGGCACTGTGCTGTGTTGACAGGGCAACAGAATCATGCAATCCACATTCCACGGCCAGTTAGAGGTAATCTTCTCACCAAGTCACCATCAAGATTAACCAGATCATCATCCATTCATCATTATACAAATCACATAGATACTTTTGTAACAACATGAGAGAGAAAAAGAGAAGTGCATATAAAAGCACAACTTGGTGACATGAAAAAGGAAACAAACAAAGAGTTGATGTGTCTTTTGTTTTTTTTAATAAAAAAAACTGTGAAGGAAATGGAAGAGTACAGGGAGGAGCAATCGTCACAGGTGATGTAGACACGCAGTAACTAGCCATGAAGACAGACACGAGGAGGAAAAGGGGGTTGGCGCGGCCATTCTCCGTCCCATTCACTCCCCACCGTTGGTTTCACTTCACCCAGGCCCCGCCGCCCCGCCCCAGGCGAGTGAGTCTGCGGCGCTGCCAGCCACCAACCGGGCTGCTGCATTGGCATTGCCCTCGCTCACGGCTCACCTTCTTCGCCTGACGCCGGTAGAGGCCAGCAGCGCGCGCACGAGTGGGCGACCCACCCAGCGGCCATGGCGTTCCTCTCCCCTGGCGTCTGTGGTGCATCCACAGCGCCTGCGGCCAGCAACCACGGCACCATGGCTTGGCCTTATCCCGCGCGGCGCTGAGACAGAACGTGCCGGTATCCGCGAGACCATACATATGCCGAGAGAGAGAGGGGGGAACGTGGACGCCTGCCACTCCGTGTCTATTCCTCTTATATTCATTCCCATGTGTCGGTGTGCACGCACGCTCACCGGACACCAGGCGTCCAGGCGCAGAGATGAAATGAGCATGAGCCCAATCCCTGCAAAAGTGCTCCCGGGATGAAGATGAACCCAGCCAGGAGCCATCCCCTGCAAAGGAAAGGCAGAGCCAGCAAGTTACGAGTGCTTCATCATTGGGCTCCTGCACTGTAGATGCACAGACTCTTCTCCGGTCCTCCCCCATAACGGCTGCCCTGCCACTGCCTTGTTTCTTAAATAAATCCGCCCCGAAACCTCCTGCTGCATTCAGTAAAACACAATAACGTCACCAATCATCAAATGCGACGAGATCGACATCTTCAGGCTTGCAATGCAAACACACACACCAAAAAAAAAGCATGAGTCCGTGCTGGCACATCATCTTGATCAGGATCATGTTGTAAATAATATGCCGCACCGCATGCACCCGACATCTCCAGATCGAGCTGCAAAAGCAAACGGTGTGCAGCCGCGCGTGGGCATCTGCCATCCACGTTCTCTTCGTTCCAAGGATCCATCCAACCTTGCGACAGATTGAACGACCAACTGCGTCATGGGCACGTCACCATGGGGATGGCGCCAAAGAAGCCCCCCTCCACTCCCCCCACATGACAGGTGGGTCCCGGGATTAGGTGGCCTTCCCTCACGTGTACTACCGGCACGGCTTCTGGTGGTGGACTTGAGCCTAATCTTTCTCCCTTTGATGGCCTGCCCTGCCATAAAGAAGCAGAGAGCGAGCATGCATGAGAGTTGGGACACCCAAAAGGCAAGGCAAGGCAAGGCAAAAGCGAGAGCGCGAGGGAAAAGGAGCAGGGTGGTGCCTGGAGACACTGTGGGTGTGGGGGCAGCAGACTGGTGATTGTGCACCAAGGAAAATGGAATGGAGTGGTGGAGCCAGATCTTTTTCTGCTGGGAGCTAGCATGCATAGTTTGCTGGAAGATTCGGTGTCCATGATTACGCTCGGCATCCTCATGAGGATAAGCATCTCGATAACAGGCCATTAGAGCAGTTCTGGTAGTTGATTATGTATGTATTTGGCCTATACTATTACTGAAGAAGAAGAATGGCATGGCCTTCCATTCTGATATCTATCTCTCTGCTCTTTTGTTTCTCCCTTCCACTCATGATCCCTTCATCTCTGTAGAATGGGATGGCTTGTTTTTGTTGCCAAGAGAGGAAGGAGGAGGAGGGGTCGTCTTATTACCACTTGTGGCGCAACTTGTTCACATGATCCAAGAGACAGATCTTGTTTTGTGCTTGTAGTTTGCAATGATGATGATATATAGTGCCTGCAAAGACAGGAATATAATTTAGCCCAGTTGATACACATGGAATTATTTGAAATGATTGATGTACTAATCGCTGGGTTTTGCTTCTTCACCAAGTGATGCTCTTGTAGTACTAATAACTCACAAGTCCACACAAACTGTGCTGTGCAGCCTTTGTGGGTGCTATCTATCTATCTACCTATGTCATAATAATAATAATGCTGTGGTCAAGAACCGTGGAGGAGCATGGCTTGATCGATCGACAAGGGTGACGAATGCATGACATGGGGAAGAGGGCACTCGTCACTCTTCACCAGCAGAGCCGCAGCATGTACAGGCCTACAGGGTACCTATATATTGGGGTGCCGGCACTTTATGTGACCATTGCTGCATTGCGCGTAGCTAGTCTAACAGCATGCTGATGAGGTTCACCAGCAGATTAGAAAGTTGGATGACTAATACGAACTTATCAAGCTAGGCTACCAAACCGGAAAGAGAAAGCCAAAGCTAGCATGCATTATTAACTGAACTGCAATATCTAGATTTACTCTTCTCAGGAGAACAAATTGAAGGGTGGTGTTGCCACTAGACTTACTGCAAACATGATGCCTAGCTACTCCTGCTACTAGCTAGTTCTCTATGACCGGCCTTGCAAAAATCATAATCATTAGAACCTAACCATATTTTGAATGTATAAACCTCTTGACCTAATAATCTTTTTTTTTGTTTAGAGTGTAATGATTGGTTCAGTTCAAAATTAATACAATTTACATTCTACTGCACACTGCACATCAGGGCAGATACATAGGACTCCATCATGATCCGACGAATATAATGTCTCCTCCTAGTATCATTAGCTCCATCCACGAAAGAAAGAAATAAAGGGGGGAGGAAGGCGAACCACGAATTTCTTTCCTTGTGTTAGCTGCAGCCGCCTCCAAAACCTCTCAACACTCCTTGACTTGCACGTCTCTCCCTCCCTCTCACTGAGCTAAGCCTAAGCTAGCCCACACCCATATGCTCCCTATAAAAGCACCACTCTATGACCGCCATGAACTACCTCCCTCATATTCACCTCGTCTCATTTCACCCTCTTCGTCATCGTCGCTGCCAGCGAATGGAAGTTGCACTGCACGCAGCTAGCATGGGAGGAGCTACCAACCTACCTCCTGGTTTCCATTTCTTCCCTTCAGATGAAGATCTCGTCGTCCATTTCCTCCGTCGCAAAGTGGCCAACCTCCCATGCCGCCCTGACATCGTCCCGACGATACTTCTGCACCGCTACGATCCGTGGGAATTGAATGGTTTGCACTCTCAGCCATCTCTCTATTGTTATGCATGGTGAAATCGTGTGCTTACAACAGTTAATGATCTTCTTCCAAGGAACGGCGCTGCAAGCTGGAAACCAGTGGTATTTCTTTAGCCATGCCGCACAAAGCAGAACCTCTCCGAATGGGTACTGGAACCCCGTTGGTGCCGATGAAACAGTAACAAGCAGTGGCTGTATTGTCGGCATGAAGAAGACGCTCATCTTCTGCACTGGGGAGCCTTTCAAAGGTTTCAAAACAAACTGGATCATGCATGAGTACCACCTTCAAGATGGAGGATACAATGTCAGCGGTAGCAGCACCCCAAGTAGCTCAAGCTCCACTAGGAAATCCCAGAGGAAGAGACTTCACTCAAGCACGGTGAGTGATCTCGCTGTAGCGTATTATATTGCTTCTTGGCAGCCAGCAGCTTATATATGTGTGACGACTGACGGGGTGCACAAACCAATCAATGATCCTTTTGCAGGAGTCCAACAGCTGGGTGATATGTAGAGTGTTCGAATCAAGTTGCAGTTCACAAGTGAGCTTCCATGATGAGGGCACAGAGCTTTCATGCTTAGATGAGGTGTTTTTGTCGTTAGATGACTACGACGAAGTGAGTTTGCCAAATAATTAGAACCCTAGCTAGAAAGTAGAGCTCACGATAGGTTCTATGCCTATCAGGCCATTTAATTAATAACTGTGATGGTGATATCTACGTAAGTGGTTGCAAGTTGCATTTTGTATGATTCAGATGGCCTGATAGGCATCGAACTTAATCCAGTCTATCCTAAATCATTACCATGTAATTAACTATCATGCAATGGCCGGGTTAAAAGCTTGAGCTTGTGTCTGGTAACCATGACATGTGTCATATGTGTGTGAACGAACACAGCCACTTATTAGCTAAAGATCAACTAACTTCCTCAAGCATTTGGTGGTTTAATTTGATTAATTTGCTGTGGATCATTGCTTGCTACTTGTGGATGAACAGACTGATGTAGAAATATGACCAGCAGATTGTTGATTTATCGGAAACCTACCTTTGCATCTATGTGAAAAATGGTGTTTCACTCACGAAAAGAAGGGGACATTGAGAATTTGAGATACTTCTATTTAACAGAGATTAAGAACGAAAAGGTGGTTGGAGCATACGCAACCATCTTGCCATCTATGTCAGCAATAAGATAATTTTCAAGGTCATATGGTTGTACATCTATGCGGTATTGCGGTCACAAGGCAAGTTTGCATGCGGGAAGTAGTAGTGCACCCATGAACAGACCAAACTTGCCAAAACTGAAGTGCAAAGCATGATTGGTTGCTCATTGCCTAATGATGGCTTTAGATCACTAATTGCAGGCGAGTCACTACACAGTAATTCAGGACCAATTTCACAAAAAAAAGTAATTCAGGACTAAAAGATTTTTACAGCTCTAGAGCCGCCTAAACAGCTCCAAAAACCAGTAACGATAACCTTGCTAACTGTTTTACACAAACGCCTTGCCGGCTCAAGCTTAACACCTAGATCATACTGGTGCACAGAATGCGAGGACTTTCCTCTATAACTAACCCTTGTATCGTTTGAATTTATATTACTTCTTCATGATTCATGCATGTCCTATTGTCCTAATTTTCCTGACATCACGAACATGATAAAGGTCCAACATATATAAGTGAATGGGGACACTTCAATTCTTCAAAGGATAAATAACAAAAAGATTAATTATAGCTATGTTAGTGGTATATACATGCTATCATTTTGATTGTTCCGTCATGATCTTTTTTCTTTTAGAATGTAACAGACTTTTTGAAGGGCGGGCCTGGTGCAAGCGGTAGAGTCTTACCGCCTGTGACCGGAAGGTCCCGGGTTCGAGTCGCGGTCTCCTCGCATTGCACAGGCGAGGGTAGGGCTTGCCACTGACACCCTTCCCCAGACCCCGCACAGAGCAGGAGCTCTCTGTACTGGGTACGCCCTTTAATGTAACAGACTTTCTAGTTGAAAGGAGAGCCTAGGTCTGTTAACATATTCAGCCAGATAGAGCATTTACAATACAATAACTCCTAATTTTGAGATATGCATCGGCAACGTATACAAACCACATGTCCACATCTCAGTGTTGAGAACTGATGCATCTTGCTTGGGTCATATATGATATCAGCTTGCAATAACAAAAGAACATAAGAGTGATCATATCTTAAATGCAACATGCATGCTATCAATCATGCAGAACTAAAGAGTACCAAACCCAAAAATAAAGCATCAATGCAGTGATAAAAGTATAAAACCAACCATGCCAAGCACAAATTGCAGAGGCAAACACCTGAATTTCATAGACATCCAGGATACAAAGGACTGCGATAGGATTTTTTTTCACTTAAATTTGAGAGTGGAGTTGATGCAATACATTTAGTGCTTCAGAAATTCCTACAGCAGAGCAGCATATGTTAGCTTAGTATTTTTCAGTTAAAGGATTTTTTTCGAAGAACCTTTTCAGTTAAGGGATTTGTCCAATACCTTATCTTTGAATGAACCATATCAGGATAATAATTCAATAGCAGTGTTCGTGAATCCTGATTCCTGACCCCACGTAAAACAAGAGACCTTTTTATTTTTTTACAGAAGAACAAATGTCATTTTCTTCCCAAATGTTCAGTAGCAATGATTTTTTGGTTTTCTGCAACTATGCTAAATTCATAACTTTAAACATAAAAAATCCAATTCATACCCTTAGATAGCAACAGCACCTTTTAGCAACAGTCTGAAAACTGAAAAGTAGTTGAACCTGCAACCTAGATTGGCATGGTTAAAATCTGATAGTTCACATTGCACTTCACTTGTATACACGACCAGAGATCACTTTACCTCCTCAAACCAGCTAATGATGCTAATGTTATAACCAATAGTCGAGATGCTCCATATTAACATCATTTACCCAACACTTTGAAGAGGACACATGCCTAACTCGCAAGTAGGGCCCCTGAAGTCATTTCAAAAGCTAACAACTTTTGAAATTATAAATTTGTATTAGCTCACCTACTAGCTTCAGTTGTTATGTTCATAACCCATTTACACGGTCATAGTTTTGGGGAGTTGGGACAATCCCATATTGGTTTCTGGTAAGAGGAATGCAACTTATAAGCAGGAGGTTGCGCACTGAGATAGCTTTTGAGGCATAGCTCAAATGTTTTTTTTATGGCTGGTTTAACTAGTTTAGTAGCCCAAAGAGGCAAAGAACCAAACGCTCATTCATGGGACCACAAACAGATCCTTGCTTAGCAGTTTGAAGTCATACAGTGCTGTTTGTTGTGCAACAGGTATCAAAACTTAGGTACCCTCCTAACATCTCCCGTGAATTCCACGTTGTTGGAGTTAGCAGTCAACATTTGAGAGGGAAATCATTGCGATGGACGAACTTTATGATTGAACTTCCCTAACAACAGATGAGTTTTTAAATCCGTTGCATTTATCGCCACTATATCCAAGAAAGGGACAATTAACAAAGGATTATTAAATGAACTGTGTATTGGAGAAAAAATACCAAACTCATACCTCATATCTCTAGAAAGTTTCTGAAAGCCATATGGCTACTTTCTTTAAACATGTTAAAAATAGACAACTTGGAAACCCAGAAATGGATTAAATGCCTGTAATTGTCAAAAAGTACAGATGATCTGCCTACAATGGTGACATAACATTATCTAATCATGTGTGGATGCAGTGTCCAACGGGGACACATCCATGCATTTACTACTTTTTCCTAGGCACTAATTGTGCCTATGATATGCATAGTGTAAGTTCACCCCAATCCTGTCAGACACTCAGACTTATCAATGTAGGATGAAAACAGAAAATATCAGTCAGAGCTTGGAAGCATTCAGAGTTCTTAACCAATCAGTTGTATACATATTTGGTATGTTACAGATAAATAGAGCTTCTCTTGTGCAGTTGTGCCCCAAAGTCCATCCTAAGCAGTGTGCTAGCTAATTCTATGTGCACATGAACTGAGAGAACGTGTAAAAGTTGTAATGTAATATGGTACATGGTTCTCCATTGATTATTTCTGAATCATGAAAAGTGGCCCGAAGCTAGCAGCTTTTTTTAGGGGTGGGGGAGAGAAAAGAACTTTAGTTGATCCTGCTTCACCAATTGGTCCCCCATTATCAATCATTCAGATTTTTTGCACCACAAGTGTAGAAGCTTTAACAGTTAGAAAACAAAAGGGTCACATTAAACACTACACTGTTACATGCACATGACATTCAGAATGTTTGATATGATTGTAACCATGCTACTTGCTTTCAACTGCCATCTTTAGCCACTAGGCTAGCTTGGTGGGAAGCGTATCAAAACTCAAGTCTAATTTGGCATTGCAGGTTTGCAACCTTTCGATATGCTGACCTGGGCTATTTTCAGCATAGGGCTCAATTAAGCTCATAACACAATTTGTTTTTTCCCCCATTCCCTTGGTCAGAGTCAGACATTCTTACACTGGAGTTTATAGCACAATCTTCAATGCCCATAGTGTATGTGTGGGATGAATTGTACCAATTATTTAGAAAAACATGATCTTCAATGATCACTAATCCTCCTTTTGTGCAGTTCATAGTTTTACATCCTCTGAGCTTCAGCCTAGCCAACTAAATAGCCTGGTCAAATCCTCAGTATCACATACAAAATTCGACCGACTCAGCGAGGAATTTTGCCCCGAAAACAAAACCTGCACTGTGTAAGCTCCCCATGAGAAATCAGAATATTCGTGCACACACCAATGCAATTTGAGGTTTGAGCATTTCAGTCCCTTCTTGCATTTGCTATCTAGCCTAGCTAAATCATATAAAGCCCTCAAAATCAAAATGAAGCATATAATTTCGGCCAGCGTCACAAATCGAATAACCCACTGGAGTAAGGAATTGCGGACTCCAGGAGCACAAATCGGCATATAGAATCACGCGGCATGGAAAAAAATCGAGCGGCCTATATGCAGTTATGCCGGAGATGGAGAAGCGTTAGAGGTAGGAAAGATCACCTGATAGAGAAGGCGCGGGGAGAAGCTAATCGGGGATAGGATAGGGACATGAATCTCTTCGTAGAATTCCTAGGATCGCTGGCCGCCGGCGAGGCGACCAAGGCGTAGGGTTTTTGGAGGGGGATGCCGGACGGGAGGGCCGGAGAGGACGGGAGGTTCCGATTAGTTTGAAGGGAAATCTTGCCGTAGGAAAAAAAACGTAATACGCTTATACTTCCATGCAGCACTAAGCACGACGGCACGACACGAAGCATGAAAAAAAAGTCCGACACGAACCCGACACGGCCCGATGAAACTCGGGCCCGGGCTGGCCCGGCCCGTTACTCAGGCCGTGCTTGGGCTGACCCCCAAGCCTATGGGCCAGCACGGCCCGACCAGCCAACCTGCTAAGAGCACCAGGCCACCAGTCGGCCCGCGCAGCGCAGCCCCCTCCCAAGTCCCCACGCGGACGCGGCCACGCCCGAAGGCCGAACCCTATCCTCGCGACCTTGCCCCAGTCACCTCCCTAGTCCCCATGCGGCCGCCGCCTCCTCGGCTCCCTACCTCCTCTCTCCCTCCCTCCCTCGGTGGCCCTCCCTCTCCCTCCAACCATGCCGACGACCCTCCTCGCTCCCACCATGGCGGCGCCCCTCCTCCCTCTCCCTCCAACCACGGCGCGCGCGGCTCGACCACGGCAGCGAGCGCGGCCCCGTCTCCCTCCAACCACGGTGGCGGTGCAGCCAGGAGCAGGCGGCGCATCCACCGAGCTCGCAGCCCCGACGAGATCCGGATCCGGCGGCTTCGCGAGATCCGGCACGAGGAGGCGGAGGACGACGAGATCCACGCGCGAGGAGGCATGTGGCGGTCCCCGGCGGCGGATCTAGGGTGGTGGCGTCCTAGGCAGTGGATCGAGGGTGGGCGTGCTCCCCGGTGGCGGATCTAGGGTTCAAGGCTTCAAGCACGCGCAACCGTCTTCCTCCCGCGCGTGGCGTCCCCGCGCGGCCCCACCTCCAGGGCGAGCGCGCCGGCGGCGGCGGCCGCCTGCCACAGCGCCCTGCCTCCTGCTCTCCCCTTCCCTTCTTTGTGGGCCTCGGGCCAGCCTGGCACGCTTGGCAGGCCGTGCCTTCTCGTGTCGGCCCGGCTCGAAAAACGGCCCAGCAAGCCATGCCTGGGCCCTTGGTCAGGCACGACGCCCGGCTGGGCACGGCCCGGGAGGCCCACGTGCTGTGCCGGCCCGACATCCTCCGGGCCGTGCCTGGCACGGGCCGGCCCGATGGCCAAGTATAAATACGCTGATGAAACCGCAACCAGCGGAATTTTCATAGTACCATTACAAATTGGGTTTTTTTTCGTCCTGCCGTAGCTAATATTTTATTCATTTATTAGATTCATGGAGAGAGAAGGCATGAGAAATGACTTTTTTTTGCTCTCATCTTCAACCTTTGGCCGTTCGCTTATTTTTGCTGTAACACATCGCCGCCGTCTTTTCTTCTCTAGTGACACCCGCGACCGCAACGCCGGGCATCTCCACCACAGCTGCTCGTCTCCAGTAACGTGGTGGTGGCGTCGCTGTACAACGGCTGACGATGCTGCAACGCAGCGCGACCCGTTCTCACACGCACCGAGTCCGCCATTGACGGCGTGCTTGAGCCCTCCGCGACCGCCCTCTCCTCTCTCTCCCTCTATAAAGGGCACCCGTGCTCCGCAAAAGTATGCCGCCACCACTCCGCCATCCCCGTGCCTCCTCCATCTCTCCAGCGCCCAAAGCCGCCGCCGCCGCTGCCATTGCTGACCCAAGGTCGAGCTCCGATCTACCAAATCCTGTCACCCCCTGCCTGTTTTTCTCCTGTGTTGGCATCGCAGTGGCACAAAGAGGCCACAACCCCACCCCTCGTCATCGATCCATGTCCGCGTAGTCGAGTTCCACAGAGCTCCGCCACTACCGTCCGCCTCAACCCGACACCAGCGCTTTCCCAAGCCGTTTCCACCTAAGAGGACCTCCCCTGGTGCTTTCTATGTGCTCTCCTCTACCTCGTCCGCCCCTCGCAGAAGGCCGCCGTCCACCGGAGACGTGGTGGAGATGCCCGGCGTTGTGGTCGTGGGCGTCGCCGGAGAAGAAAAGGCGACGGCGATGTGTTACGGCAAAAATAAGCAAACGGTCGAAGGTTGAAGAGGAGGGCAAAAATGTCATTTCTTCCGCCTTCTCTCACCGCGAATCTGAGAAATAAATAAAATATTGGTTGCGGTGTGTCACGGCAAAGAACCTTAAATTTGTAATGGCACTGGGCAAATTCCACTCGTTGCAGTGTTCATCGGCATATTACGTTTTTTACGGTGTCCTGCAGCAAAATTTTCCTAGTTTGAAAGGTCTAGGGTGCCATTTGCAAATTAGTACGGCCAAAGATTGCGACTCTGGGAGTTCTACAACTGCTGGTGCACCCTGTTGTCCCATGGGCCCAATTTTGGCCCAGGAAAATTATGAATATGAGAACATTTCTAAAAAATACTAAAAAGAACAGATATTTGCACGTTGAAATGTTTTTTTCAGAAAAAAACTTATTCTGATATATGCATAATTACGATTTTAATAACCATTCATTTATGCGGTTACTTCCTCCGTTCAAAATTATAACTCGCTTTGATTTTTTTGGTACATCCATTTTACTATCATTTCGATATCTAGATATAATAATATGTCTAGATACATAGTAAAAAGAATGAATCAAAAAAGTCAAAGCGATTTATAATTTGGAACAGAGAAAGTATGTACTAACCATTCATTACGTTACAAATGCAGCACCCGGCTGATAAAGCATGATATCAAAAAGCAAAATAGGAGAAAAAAGAGACCTCAACTCATGCAAAATATATGCACTAAGGTTGTATTTGGTTTGGGGCAAGATAGGATGCGACGGTGTTGTCTTAGTTTTTTATAGGATGGTCCAATCTTTGTATTTGATTGTGGGGCCGTGCATCCTGCTCCATTTGCACGCGTTCGCGCGCACGTAGGAGCCTCCCCCCCCCCCCCACACGCGCCTCGCCGTCCGGACACCTGAGCCCCATCCCGCTTTCCGCCTGCGCCCCCTCCATTTTCGGCACGCGCATGCCACATGGGGACCGCATGTGCCCTTCCCATCCGCTTCTAGCGTAAGTTTCCCACGCTGCCCCGAACGTCACCAACATCGGGAAGAGTAGGGGGCGGCGGATGCCCAGCCGATGCTCAGAGGAGAAGACATCGAGGCACACCTGGTTTGCTTTTGAAACATCGAGATGCAACACTTGCAGCATACGTCTGAGGCAGATGAACTACTTGAAACATGTTTCTGAAACACTTGCAGAAAACACCTAGAAAAACACGTGAAAACAATTGCAAAATATATGCAATATCCAAATAAAATACTTGCAACATATGTGTGAAACATATGGAACATCCAGATAAACACACTTGCAACATACATCTGAAAACACATATGAAACATTGGAAGCAAACCTTTGCAACATACGTGTACAACCATTACAACATATGCAACTTCTCGATCTACTTTTGCAATATCCGCATGATGCAATATACCTATGAAACACTTGAAACACATGAAACATACGCTTACAACATGCGTTTTCAGCACATCACAACATCTCCTGCTTGGGAGAATGGAACGTCGTCGATGTGTGGAGTTCGCCGGAGACATCGCCCGGCGACGCTTGTAGGCGGTGGCCTGGCGGCAACGGCTGCGCGAGTGCGGCAGCAAGGCATCAGCCAGGCGACGTGGGCAGGGAGACAGAGGGCAGCCGCGGCTCAGAGGCAGCCACGTGTCGTGCCTGGCAGGTAGGGCCGGCGGTCCGGTGGCTGAGCATCGCGCCTGGCAGGCAGGGCCGGCCGACAGTCCGGTGGCCGAACGCTGCTCCTCGAAGGCGGCAGGTGAGCGGATAGGAGCGACGAGCGGATAGGAGCAACGAGCGGATAATTTTTTTTATTAGAAACGGACGGGGGAATTTGAGGGAGCCATTGGGCTGGTCCACTGGGCATCTGGGAGACACGTCCGGACGGCGCGGGGACGGATGGACATCCTGACCCAGCGTTACCGTTGGTTGTGAGATAAGGTCACCCTTGTTTTATGTTCGTCGAGAATGAAAAAGAAGAGGGCAAAGCATCACTTTGCTGCTTGCTAACCGGGCGATAATTAGGATGCCAATTGTTACTTTATGGCAAATGGCATAATGTAACAATTGGTATCCTAATTATCGGTGGTAAACAAAACAAGTTTAATCTCAGTACTTCCTGCCATAAAGTAACAATTGGCATCACCCAAAATAGCCGGCCCTTAGCAAAGAAAAGTAACAATTGAACTATTCCATCCTAATTAGTGTGGAGCAAGGTGGTTTTTTTTTGCTAGACTCCTTATTTTGTTTGAAAATACTTGAATGCCTTATATTTTAGGATAGTGGGAGTAATTAAGAAATTCATATATTTTCTGGCAAAATGTAATCAAGAAGTTATACTATTTATAGCATAACAAAAAAATAGATTGTTTTTAAATAATTGTTCTTATACATTGGGCCTCATTTTGAATTCTGCACTAACATCAAAATGCCAGGGATGAACATGTCCTCAGGAGATGACTCCGTCCTCGATGTCTTCTAACCAAACATCAGGACTGTCTCATCCCCTAAACCAAACGCCACCTTAGGCCTAGATTACAAGTTCAGCATCCATGGTTAACAAAATTTCCATACACGTTGAAATATGACAACATGGGTAATGTTATAAATCTAAAATGTGGCCTAACAATCTAACACAGCTGTAGGTTTCAGCAAAAATTGGGACCATCGATATCCTGCTCCACAAGGGAGTGATACTCCCTCCGTTTTTCCATACTCTGTGTTACACAAACGGAGTATTTCCTTCTGCTGCACAAACTAAGGCCATGAGTTAATCCTTCTCATTTTCAGTTGTAGCCTAATTAATGCTGTATCGATTCTTCCTAGTATGTGTTACTCTACATCCCTCGTGGAGTCATGGCACGCAAATCCATTGGTCGACGAACGCTTCAGCCACCTACCCACACTTCGTACTTCGTGTACACGCGCGGTGTTAGGGCTCCAACAACCCGGCTAACATTTTATAGAGTTTCATGAGTATTAAATATGTTGACATGGCACTGTATTGATGATAAGAGATATGGTAAAAGTTTTATGGGAGTAGAAAAAGTTTCATAGAGATAAAATTTTTCATGGAGATGGTAAAAGTTTTATGGGAGTAGAAAAAGTTTCATGAGGATGAAATTTTTCTATACTATTTCTAAAATATGAGTGGGTTGAAAACCCCACTAAAACTGGCCTAAGCATTTTTTTTATATTTTAATAGAAGAGAGAGAAAAACTAATTCTTAATTAAGAGCTAGGCTCTTACATACATTCCAAGATCATGTGAGGGTGTCATGTGGACCTAATCATACTAATGGAGAGGTTGGCTTAGAGCTATTAACTAGTTCAGAGTAATTAAGATACTAGTCAAACTACTAGCTGGTGATTCAAACAAAACTACAGTTATGGATGAAAACGGGACGGGAAATTCCCGAACCGACCGACACCATATACCGCATTAACCGATCGCATACCATTTTTGCAGGAAAAACAGGAAACGGGAAACCGACACCGTATTTTAGACAGGAACGGGAACGGAATCAGTTAATGAATTTTTCCGACCGTATTCATGGTTCCCGTATTCGGACAAAAAAATTCCCGATGGTATTTCCGTATTTTGTACACCTAAACCTCATATTCAACCCCCACTGATTGATGCAGCCCACGAAACCTCCCGTTCGCCGGTGCCACAGGCCCAGCCGTGCTCAGTTTGGTTGAGGGTCAGCTGCCGTGCTCAGTTGCTGCTACCTGCTGAAATGAGTTGCTGAAAAAATAATCCTGCTGCAGGGAACAGATGTAGCAACAACTGCTGCAAAGCGAAAACAGAAAGCAAGCTGCTATGCGGCTGTTTTATAAACTGAACTGAAGGGCTGAAAATCAATGCAGCTGAACAACAATTGATCTGTATTCTGTAGCTGCTCTCAATCTGCAGGATTGAGTTCAGAACAGAGAAACAGCATCACGGGTTCAACATCGAACAAGAAACTTTTAAGTGGTTATATTGATGTTCCCGTTTTGTGTTATTGCTTTCCGATCGTAATCGACATGTTCCCGTTCGAAATATTCCGTTCCCGATATCTCGTAATACCGGTTTCGTTTTCCCGTCCGACCTTCCCATTCCCGGCAAAAAAATATAGGAGCAGGAATGGTTAAGACATTTTCCCGACCGTTCCCGACCGTTTTCATCCCTAACTACAGTTAATTTTTAGCAGCTACTCCCACTCTCCTGAAATACAATGTATTATGAGTTTCAAAATTCCTACTCAAATATAAAACATTCTCCGTTGTATCCATGCTCAAATTTGGCATAGTCTGTTAAAAACAAAACAATGATTTGCTGAGAAACTCTTTAATTGGGTTTAGTATATAGGTACATGTATCATTTGAGTATCACTTAAGTTGTTTAAAAAAAATTAGAATGCGTTGTATTATAGGACGGAGGGAGTAATTGTTAAGGATCAAACAAGTTCTTAGCAGTATTACAAAAATGATTTTGCGAGGCGGTGCCATTTTATTAACGGAGGCGGTCACACAATCCAACCGCCTTGTAAAATGACTGACGATTAATGGAGGTGGTTGTTTTCATTTACAGAGGCAGTTAAACTTGCCCGCCTCGTAAAATTGATTTATGGTGGCAGTAAATAAATAACCGCCTCCTAAAATAGATTTATACAAGGTGGGCCTCTTAAAAGGTCCGCCTCGGAAAATATACACGAGGCCCAGCAAAAGCCCGTATCCAATCCACCTATCGAGCTTATATATAAACAGAAGTTAGGGTTCCACCTCACTCTCCAACTTTCTCTCACTTCTCCCTCCCTCAGCTGTCTCTCCCTCCCTTAGCAGGCCCTCACCCTCCCTCAGCCAGCCACAGCCCCTCCCCCTCCCTCAGCTGCCCCTCTCCCTTCCTCAGCAGGCGGGCGGCCTCGACGGTGCGAGTGCGGACGCACGCCTTGGTGGTGGACGTCCCAGGCAGCGCGTTCCTCCCCCACCCGAGCAACAGCCAGATCCGGCAACCGCGAGAAGGCCTCTCGGCGACGGCGACCGCGATAGGCCAGATCCGGCAAGCAGGCATGGAGCCCAACGGAGGGCGTCCAGATCTCGGTGGTGGGCCGCTCTCCCTCCCCCTCCACCTCCAGATCCGCGCGGTGGGCAACTCGATTCGGCGGCAGGAGGCCGGTTCCCAACGGTGCGCGCGGTCCAAGTTCTGGCGAGCGGATGAGGCGACGGCGGCCCGTGGATGGGCTCGGCGAGCCGGTCCATAAGTAATCTCCTCCGTTGGTCACCATTAACGGTGACCTTTGATTGGAGGCGGTTGCAATGCCCGCCTCCATTAAGCTTTATTCTCTCTGTCCATGAATAAATAGATTTTTGGAGTTGTCTTAAGTCAAACTTTTAAAACTTTGACCAAATTTTTAGAATAACTCATCAAGATTTATGACATTAAATTAGTATCATTAGATATGTTATAAAATATATTTTCATAATGCGCTCATTTTATGTCATAGATAAGGAAACATAAGAGATTGTGATGAAATATATTTTCACTGAGAAGATAAGGAAAATAATCAAGGAAAATAATCAAGTTGTTGAATCTCTGTTTCCCATATCTTTGCACTATGAGGTACGAACAAACTCAATGTCCATAAAAGAGATTTGATCTAACAATGCAATAATGGGAAACAAATCCAATATGTAATCTCTAGGACCTGTAGTTATCACAGGCAGTCACAATCACATTTGCATCCCCATGTACTTCACTGAAAATTCATAGCCAAATAATAGAACAGAACACGAAACCTATGGCCAGCTTTCAACTTTATCATTTCAAGTGGAGAAGGGAAAAATCTTGTAGCAAGATAACCTTTTTTTTTCCTGTATTGAAGCTTCAAATGTAAACACCGGACACAATTTCTAAGATATAAATATATAATCCTAAAGTCGATATGTTAAATATGCACTAATGATCCATATCTTATATAACAAAGAAATCACTTGAGACTCGTAACAACGTCAATTCTATAGTTTTACTCACTCACTCTGCTAAGCTAATATGAACCCACAAATTTTGTTATCCGTATTCTTGAAAACTGCTAATCAGATTTTTTTAAATTTGGTCTTATGTGGATGTTTGCTAATTCCCTGATGGAGAAATGAACATTACCAGTACGGTGGAAGGTTGGGAACTCCAAATTATAGTTTATATAAGTCAAGTACCACATGAATCAAAGACACCAGGGACAACAAATCAGTGCATCCTTAAAAAACAGTGTGAAAGCTACTAAGCATATTTTTTCAACTCTTTGTTATTGTTTTGTGTTGAGATAATTGCATTTTCCTGTCTGACCATGACTTGGAATTTTGTCCTCTTATAATTGAGTTTGCTTCCGTTCATCTTCCATGACAGCGATGGCCTTGGGCCTCGTCACTTTCTTCGGCGACGGCGGGTGTGCCGGCCACACCGCCCTCCGGCCACCCTCCACCGGCCGGCGCCGGGGAGGGCCGACGGGCTGGGTCACCACCGCTGCGGGTGTCCGGTGCCCCATCACTACTGGCATCGGCGGCCATCCTTGCGACGGCATCCGCCTCCTCCTCGACCGGGCCTTGGCCTCTAGGGCTCATTCACCGCCTGCTCGTCCACATCTGCTGGCGCTGGGGGTTGGGTCACCGGCCGACGCGGGGTGCCCTAGGGCCTCTGCCCCACATCCTCAGGGTGGTGGATTCGTAGCCTCTGACGTATGGGGAGGCAAACCCTACCCCGAAGTTAGCTGGCACGCCTGGCCACCATGAGCGCCCCCCTAAGCCCACCATCCTCGCTCTCCCCCACACCTCCCCATTCCACCCAGGGGATAGCTCGGTGGGGCGTTCTAAGGCTCATCATTGGGCAACAAATGGTCTACTTGATGTCTCTGATGCGGAGTGGACATCAACTGACTCCCCATCCCTACCTCGACGCGGTTCTTCGGGGGAAGCAACTGTGGATGACGTGGCCATTGCCTAAGCGAGCCCGTCGTGCTCCAACATCCCCGGTGGCTTGCATGGTGATGCCGCCGTTGGAGACAGGCAGCTAGGTTGGCGGCAACGGGAGTCGACACAGGCACCCGAAGCATCATTGGCCATGCCCATGGCTCTTTCATGTGCTTCCTGTCCGGGGATGGGACATTGACGATGGCCAATTGGGATGCACGCAATGGCGCCAGCCCATCTGAGGCTCTGTTGATGGTAGTTAATGCCAATTATAAACCGTCAATACACCTTGCATAAATGACTAAAATGGGTCACCAACATAGACTTAGGGGTTTAAACTGACAATTTTCACGAGTTTTGGTGAATCTGTATTTTCAACAGGATTTAATCAGAAAACTGTCAAGGAGGAGCTATTCGTCAAAGGAAATCACGTTAATCCGCGACGGTATCTACGTGGGAAAACTCTAGAAGACTCCAGAGGGTGCTCCACCAAAGCAGAGCATGTACCACTAACATATGGGTCCGCCCGGCCCCACCTGCAGGCTGGCCAGCCTATGGGCCCCACCTAGCAGCCCCTCCTCGCTACGTCGGTTCTCCACCGCCTTAAGGATTGCATCTACGCCTAACTCGGTTTGATCCAAGGGTCCAGGATTGATGTACCCCCTCCTCCAGGTAGATCCTAAAACCCTAGAAACCAGAAGCTACAATTCATATCATCTCCATCAGGACCAGAACTAGCAATCAAGAGAAGATTAGTCCTCCAAGTTAGGATCTAGTCTTGTATTAGAAATAGAGAGATAGAGTGTGAGGGAAGAGTTTGGAGGAAGTGCCGGCCTATCGGTGCTCTCTCTACGGCTTGTACCCTGGTAGAATCAAGTTCTTGAGCTTGCTTCTGAGATTTCTCTGGTAGTCGACTTCTAATTCAAGTAAGCATCTTATTCATATTGTTCTTCAGGTTTGCGACTCTTTTGAGTACTTTAATCCTTGTCGCTCCAGGGTTAAAGTAGTATTCATAGTGTAAGCGTAATGCTTAGACTCGGTTACTCGTGGATGTACCCTACATTCTAGATCGATGGTAGCTCGCGAGGGTGACTCTTATAGCCTTGTTGAATCCGTTGTAGTCCACCTCCCGTTTGTAGGCCGAGCAGAACCTTGTTACTATAGGAAACATACTTTGCCTGTGTTTTCCTTAGTAATATCCCCAGAATTGAATAATAGAAGACATAGCTTACCGAAGTTAGAACTAGAAGACCTTAGCGTTCTCCTTTATACTCCTGTTACATTAAGTCTTGTTGCTACTACGGGTTAAGTTAGACTTAGTTATTCTCACACACGTTTCCTTGAGTTTGATATTCTAGAATACTTTCTAGTGAAGTGCTACATCGATATCCGTATGCTTGTGGATTTATTCTGTGTGCGTTAAAATATACCAACAAGCATTTCTGGTGCCGTTGCCGGGGAAATGGTTGCTGAGTTAACTTCGAACCAAGCTTAACCTTGTATCATTATTCTTTTATCTTTTACTTTTCTTTTCATTATGGATTTGGAATCTACTCCTATCCATCAATACACTGCACCTACAAGCGCACGCCTAGAGCCACCATAATCTTCAAAGCCTATCCTAACACCTGGTTATGAGCTACGCCCGTGTTTAATCAACATGGTTCGGGATCAATCTTTTTTGGGTGAAGATGATGAAAATCCATACTCCCACCTAAATGAGTTTGAGCAAACCTATGCATGCCTACGCACGCAGGCATGTCAAATGAAACCCTATGATGGAAGCTTTTTCCTTTCTCTTTGAAGGGAAGAGCTAAATGTTGGTACAAGCAAACCATAGGGTGTAGACAATGAGATTGGAAAGCTTTGTGTTCACGCTTTTGCTTGCATTTCTTTCCCATCTCTAAAGTAGCCAGCCTTCGTTCAGAGGTTTTAACTTTTAAACAAAAAGAAAAAGAATCTCTAGGCATGTCATGGGAACGCTTTAATGTTCTCATTAATACTGGCCCTGACCTTGCCATTCAAGACCCTATTCTTCTTCAACACTTCTATATGGGTCTTGATAGGGAAACTTTGAAGTATCTTGATACATCTTCAGAAGGATCATTCTTGCATGTCTCCGCCAATTCAGGGAGAAGCATTCTTACTAAAGTCTTAGAGAGCACCCCTGAAGAAGTAGAAAAGAAGCCACTAGAGGAGGAATCCCAGATAGCTGAACCAGAACTTTTGCCAAACCCATCACAAACTTCAGCTCTCCTAAATCCCGAACCACCAGAAAAGGAGGAAACTCCAATTTTGGATTTTATGCTTGAATTCGAGGATAAACTTTTTGCTGAATATGGAAATACCTCGAATTATCATACTATGAGAAGACCCCAAAAGCCTAGGAAATCATCATTCCATGAAGAAACTCTTGACCCTTCTGAGGAAGCTTTCCTTAAAAAGACTACGAAAGAGCAAGTATCCAATATAAGCAATGAATGGTTAGAAGAATTAGAGCTTTCCTCTGATGTGATTCGTCTAGATTCACCTTCTATTTCTATTCATTGCCAGATTAAAAAAACTCCTTTTGATGCTCTTTATAATCTAGTTATGGGTGTTAATATCATGTCTGTATCTTTTGCTCATGATTTATTGAAACACATGCCATTAACACTAACAACAAAGTTGTTGAAAAGTCTTTCAGGGCACATTCTCCCAAGTTTGGGAATACCGTATGTCCTCCCTATCTAGGTAAAAGGAACCATAGTTCATTGGAGCTTTTATATCTTTGATATCATGGAGTTCGACTTGTTGATAGGACAACGAATTAAAAGACTTATTCAAGAAGGACAAATAGAGAAGTTGAAAATTAGCCTCGGGAAAAACTTTAAACTCTCTTTACCCATCACTCACTCTCTAAATGCTGAGACTGAGCCAATTCCCGAGCAAGACCTAATGGACGAGGTTAAGGTAGCATCTCTTGAAGACTTGATCGAACCCAACCTTGAAGATGCCCAATTCTTCATCGAGGAGGAAGATGAAAGTTCCATATAACCTCAACCTTTAGATGAATTGCTGGAACCACCTAACCCTACATTGAGCTTAAACTCTTACCTTCTGGTCTTAGATATGCTTTTCTCATTAATGATCAGGATTCTCCTGTGATCATAAGTGATAAACTCTCTCAGGAAGAATCCCTCCGCCTGATAACTGTCTTAGAAAAGCATCATTATGCTTTTGGCTACTCGCTCCAAGACCTTAAGGGAATTAGTCCTACTCTTTGCACACATCACATCCCTACAGATCCTGATTCTTTACCTTCTTGGGAACCACAACATGGGCTTAATAATGCGATGAGAGGTTGTTAAGAAAGAAGTCTTGAAACTCCTGCACGCCGGGATCATCTATCGTGTTCCATACACTAAGTGGGTAAGCCTTATTCAAGTTGTGCCTAAAAAGGGAGGCATGACTGTTGTTAAAAATGAAAAGAATGAATTGATCCCCCAAAGAACCGTCATAGGATGGCGGATGTGCATTGATTACCGAAAACTTAACAAGGCCACAAAGAAAGATCATTTTCCGTTGCCCTTCATTGATGAAATGTTGGAGCAATTGGCAAATCACTCTTTCTTAAATTTCCTTGATGGGTATTCAGGTTATCACTATTTTTAGTTGGGTTTATTTAGAAAACTATCAAGATGGACCCAAACGTCAGATTTAATTATGATTATCCACGACGAAAACAACTCCAGAAGGTTCTAGAGGACCCCAGAGGGCGAACCACCAAAGCAAAGCGGGGGTGGCCGCTAGGTGGGGCCGGTCGGCCCCACCTATAGGCCAGCCGGCCATGTGGGGCCCCTTATCAGCCCCTCGTTCCTACGTCGGTTCTCCACCGTCTTAGAGTTTGCATCTACGCTGTTCTTTTAGGTTAGTTTGATCCAAGGGCTCAGAATTGATGCTCCGCCCTATATATACAAGCCCCTACCCCCTCCCTGAGGCATAAGTCATTTTGAGAAGGCAGAAAGCCTAGTCATCCTCAGAGCTCCACCATATTCTAGGGCATAGCTAGCTAGACTAGATCTAGAGGGAGGCAAGCTTCGCTTGGATTCCTGATCTTGTCAAGAGCGTGGCTTGGTATAGCCCCTTGTATCCTCTTTTGTATCTTTCATTATTCATATGTTTGCTACAATTGATTCGACATTGTTCTTAATATTATTCATGTTCCTAGTTATCATGTTCATCGTCTATTTTGATTATATACTTAATATAGCTAGATTATCTTTATGTTCAAGCATATGTTTGTATAGCGCTCGCTCCAAAGTACAAGGGGTGAGTGGTCGATATTGTGTTGACTTCCATATAAGCTGTAGTTACTAGTTAGGCGCTTATTTGTGTACTCTTGCTCTGTTGTGTTGACATTCCGTAGAAGCTTTAGTTAATAAATGCCTTTATAATCTAGAAAGATGGAAGAACTTGGAATATGTGTGGGCCCAAAACCTATGTCTCCAAAGGCAAAAAAGTCAAGCACAAAGGGTAGACACGGTGAAGATTTGGAATATATCCCTAAACTATGAGAGGTAGTTAAGGGATTGGATGTTACAGATGAAACAGATTCAGATTTAGAAGATGAGCCAGTACCCCTAGCAATTGAGGTGCTAGTTTTATCTTGTATTTAGTTTGGAGAGGGGGTGTAGGTATCAATGCAGTGCTTTACTATTTGGATAGCAATGCAATTTGTACATGCTTGCTGCTTAAGTTTGTATCTCCAATTTCAGTGTCTGGGTCAAAGGAGCCAAAGAGGAGGCTCTGCCAGTAGGACAAAAGGCAGCGCTGCCATGAGTCCTGGGCGAAGGCACTCCAAGCGGTTGAATTCAACACGACTAGGAGAGTTTGCTCTTGGAGTTCGTACTCGGAGGGCTACTGCTGGCAAAAGGGTGGAGGTATCAGTAGTAGGTGAACATAATTCTTCATCACCACGGACACCTATACCTAAGGATTAATTCAAACTTCATGAATTGACTGGAGACATTTGTTGGGATGGCACCCTACCTAGCCCTGTGAGAGACTACCCATGGCTAGATGATGATAGCCATGCAGAAGAGGAGCCCTCTAAGCTACCTAGCCCTATGAGAGACTGCCCATGGCCAGATGATGATAGAGATGCCGAAGAGGAGCCCTCTGAGCTACCTAGCCCTACGAGAGACTACCCACAGCCAGATGATGATAACAATGCCAAAGAGGAGCCCTCTGAGCAAACTCCTGTCTCCATCCACCCGTAGAACAATGAAAGTTGCCTAGGTTGGTATTACCTTATAGATGTCTATCAATCAATTCGCACTAGCTATTTGATATCCATATTACTTTTCTAACAAGCTGAATGTATGAAAACTTTGCAGTACCATTGCTGAGAAGTACGAGGAAGCCGAGGCCTCAAACTCGTGGAATTTTGCTTGACAAAATGAGCAAATCAAAGGGAGGATTGAGGATGCCCATCTCTATTACCGAGGGGAACAGAAGGCCACATGATCCAGTGCAAGCTACCAAGTTTGCCTCAGAGGTAGGTGTAGTAGTCAAGAAGCCCTCCGGTGTCGTCCATTATAGAAATTTTGCGAAGAGGCAAATTGTATATATGGGTAACCTCTCTTGACATTCAACTCTGCTTTGAGCAACTTTAATGGATTTACTTTTCATTCACACTACTATGTGCAGTCAAGGCTGGACATTGACAAGGCTCACCCACCAACACAAGAAGCTTGCTAGAATGTATTGCAGTGTGGGGTACAACAGGCATGCTATAGGTTGAAGCAAACCTACTTCAATGGCGTCCCTGCTAATCAGATCCGTATGACCTCTCCTATCCATGCATAACCGATGCACAGTGGTGTGAACTTGTCGAGACTTGGTCTAGTGCTAAGAACAAGGTGTGTGTGAACCCATCGATTTCCTATCTAGTCCTGCTACGGTCTACTTGTATTGCAGTCTAACACAAATGAAGCTATAGGAAACATCTAAGATGAACAAGCGAAACCGTACAAAAGTGAAGAGCCACCAGTCTATAGGATCTCGCTCCTATGTTGTCCAGCTGCATACATTTGTAAGTCATGGTTGTGTTTTATTGTTACTCTTGCCTTTATATAAATATAAACAGAAACTCATGTGTAATGTGAACAGAAGGAGAACAAGAGGAAGGCCGCAGAACACGATCAAGGACTTGATGAACAACATGATGATCCAAGACTTAAATAACATGGTCGACTTGATGAAGATGTTAATGCTATAGAAGTCTTCAAGGACTTCCATACCAGTACAAAAAAGGGCTTGAGCGATACTGCAAGAGCAGCAGTTGTAAGTACCTTCATTTGCTTTCCTTGAAATCTACTGAACCCATTGCCATAAAAGAAGGAAACGCAACAGGAGCCTAATGTGGCAATATCATTTAATTTTATAGTTGTAATTTTACACCAATCAATGTGGTACCTATATATTGTGCTTATGTAATCTCTATCAGCAGTAGGCTACAAAAGACCTATGCATTGTGCTTATGTAATCTCTATCAGCAGTCGTCTGAGGAAGTCCTATGCAATACTTATTATGAATTAATCTCTTGGGTTTTTAGTTGAAGTTCTCTTCCACTATCTATAACCTAATGTTTTACTGATTGAATTTCACAGGAACCTATGGAAACTATGCAAGCAGAACCTGTTGCTGATGGGCAACAACCAATGACTAGTGTTGATGTTGTTTCTAAGGTCCTCTGCCTCTACCAAGGCAAGCGCCCCTCCTAAGCAAGCAGCAAAAACCTCTTTTTGAAGAATGCTGGTATCCTGAGAAGCTCCACTAGAGCAGAGACATCACGGAGATGACACTTCGTGAGTAGCTTACTAGTGATTAGGAAAGTATCGCTGCCTCATTGAACTAGTGGATGAACTAAAGAGGAAGATAGAAGAGTCTGAAAGAGAGTTTGAGGAATTCAAGAAACTACGACAGGAGGAGTATAATAGGCTCTGTGAGCAAGTCATGCACTTAAGCTCTCCTGGTAATTAACTCTCAGTCTTCAACTCCTATGGCTTGATGCGGTGAACATTTGTGGTCTGTTGTGTGGACTCATGTGATGGTCTGTTGTGGTGAAACTCTATCAGTGGCTTGCTGCTGACGTGTGAAATGTTAATTGTTGGTATTTGATTGCCATCTTGAATAATTATGTTGTCAATCTATGTAGTGGTGATGATCTCGAATTACTTTTCTGATGTAATTAGTCCTGCACATGGTAGAACCAGGACATGCCACGTGATCAAATAAAAATGCAACACGTGGACGAACCAGTGCATGACACATGAATTGGCCAGGGCACGACACGTGGGCTATTTAAAATCTAACACATGGAAGGAAATTGTCAAGCCACATGGACATATAAAAAACGACATCTGGACGGACAACATCGTGACACGTGGTCCAATAAGAATCAGACACGTGGACCAATAAAAATACAACACGTGGTCCAATGATGAAGTGACACATGATCCAACTGCAACACGACACGTGTGCTAGTAGAAAATTGACATGTGGAACAACAACAAACCGACACGTGGTCCAATAAGAACTTGAAATGTGCAAGAACCAGAGATGGCCACGTTATGCAATAAGGTGACACGTACCCGAACCATCTCCAATGCAACCGGCTATAGCATGTACACATGGAAAGCATCTCCAATGGAAGCACCCACCAGCGTGGCAGCCCCCCTATCACGCATGCTAAAACAGTTCTATGACGTTCTATTTTTGTCACAGATCAAGCCACTTCTATGACGATTTGCGAAAATCATCATAAAAGTTTAAGTATGACGCGACTTATATGATGAACCGGTTTTCGTCATAAATTCATCATAAAACTAAAATTATAACGAATTTGGCTCCTTCTGTGACGAAAGCTGATCATCACAAAAGTGGATATTCCTAGTAGTGCGATTAAGATTGAAACGGATCGGCTTTATACCTCATCAAACTATCGTCTTGTTGCTTTATCTTGCTTAGGTCAAACATAGCCCCTGACTGCATGCTATGTTTGCATCGGCTATTTAGCCGATCGCTCGCGCTTTCACGGTCATAATGTGCTTTCACGATCCCATTAAGTGTGAATAGACTCGTATTCTTTGAAGGTTTGATCTATTATCTTTATTATGGCTACCATCGATCTAGTCGAACCCCACTGTTAGAGATAATAGGTTAGATTTGATAGGTTTATTGATTTTTCCATGTTTAATGGTTGAGTGATTGCATGGTATGAGCTTACTTTCATTGGAATCGGCTATTTTAGCCGATAGCCTACTTATTGAGAATACATTGGCTATCCATATGTTTGTACTTGTTTTTGTCAGTCAAAAGCTAGTATGTTTCTCAATTAATATAGATGCTTTCATGTTTATCCATCACACCTTTACATGCTCTTAAGATTATCGGCTGTCAAGATCTACACAATTAAATAACTGATAATTGTCCACATGCTTATTTTATTCGCCTTGTATCATGAACATGCTGGATATCGACTCTTTAGTCGATAGCCTTATCTCATCGGCTACTTAGCCACACATTTAGAACTATCTGGAGCAATACCGGCATGTTCCACCTTAAATTACTGATCAATCTTTCTTCCTTGTCAGTTATAGAGTCAAATTGACTGGCACGCCTCAGGTCACGACCATTCGGTCCTGTGTTTTCGAAGCCCTGGGAGAGCTCGGGATCTACTCCACGCGGTTTCTCCCGGCTTGCTACGTGTGACGATGCGACCGACACGCTTCACGTTTTTCGCATCAACACCGACATAGGGTGCGGTAGTCGACATTGCACAATAAATAGCTCATGGATCGAAGGTCAAGCATCCTTACCAGCCACACCTAGAGATGATTCCACCGGATTTTTACATTGGTACAACATGGATATGAGCACGCTCGCCCCTACATTGCTGGATCCTCTTAGGGTGTCACGGATCAACATCGTCTGGTGGAAAGCGTTGGAGAGGGAAACTTTAGCGGCTCCTTGACTTAGGGTGTGGTAGTCAACATCACACAACAAATAGCTCAAGGATCGAAGGCCAAGCGTCCTTACCAGCCACACCTACAGATGCTTCCACCGGAACATTGGTACAACATGCATATGAGCACGCTCGCCCCTACAATGTTGGATACTCTTAGGGCATCACGGATCAGCATCGTCTGGTGGGGAGCGTTGAAGATGTCGCTAGTGAAGAGCCCAAAGCAACGGAGTACCACACGCTTGAGATGTCGTGCCACCGTCTCTCCTCCGTAGCTACCCCATGCTAGGGCAGCTACACCACCACCGCCCCTGCGATTCATCCATTGGAAGAGAGAAGAGAAAATGGGCAAGAGATAGAGAGGCAGGACGAGGGTGGGGGCAGGGCCGAGGGGCGAGCAGGTGTTGTTGGCTGAGAAGCCGGCGCAAGAGCATAGCACAAACTCTTCTACTCCAAGTCTCAGATGAGTGCAAACGGTGCAGGAGACGAGAAGGTAGTTGGGCCGTTGGGCCAAATAGAATGGGCGTGATGAAAAATAGATCAAATAGATAAGGAATCTAGCAAAAGACTAACTTGCCACTCATTTATTAGTTAGTTTAAAAACATGCATTCATATTATTGGTTTTGGTGAATATTTAAATGAGTTATTTTGGGCAAGACGATGTTTAAAAGATATGCATGGACGTGGTTTAGAAAGCAAGCGGGCAGACATGTATAGGGAATATACCTTATTTCAAGATAATTTTTAAGCCTTTGATACCTTGTATTTTATCGACTCCTTATATTTTAGGACCAAACGTATATAGCTTTGGTAGGGCCTTTAAAAAATTCCGGCTACATATATGCTAGACGCCATGTTGCATCACTTTGTGTACGTGTACTAGCATGATAGGGAAGTGGTGGCTAAAAGATACCAACAGTTACATATTGAACTAGTCAAAATGATAGGGCCTACCAGATACTCCCTCCATTCTAAATTACAAGTCGCTTTGATTTTTTTTGTTACATTTGTTTTACTATACATCTAGATATAATATTGGCCCCGATCGCTCGAGGAATTTTAGAGAAATCTGGATGAATCTGGAGAAATTTGTGAGAAAAAAATACTGTTCCGGATGAAAAAAAGAAGCGGATCAAGCCAGGTTTAAGGACACACGAACGAGGCCATTATGTTTAGATACATAGTAAAGTGAATAAACCAAAAAAATCAAAAGCGACTTATAATGGAGGGAGTACTTCAAATATCTAGCAACATATTATTGTTTAGCTAGCCATGAAAAGTTCCCTAGCTCAGCTAGTTGGATTTCTTGTGGTAGAACATGTCCATCCGGGTTTAAGTTCCTGACTTGACACGAGTACTTGTATTTTTCTGGATTTTTTTAGAATTTAACGGCATTATTCTTTTAGTGGTAGGCGATGTCTGTGGTGACTTCGTCAATCTCGAGATTTGCCGATGCAATTCAGTTCTTCGGAGATGCTCATATGATATAGTGTGTGCATGCGTGCGTTCATAGAGGTGAATGTAACTGGGTCTCGAAAAGAAAAACAAGTTTTAGAATTTCAATAAAAGCACTAAACACACAAATATTTTCCTTGTCGTGAACATCCAAACGACGAAACGAACATAGCGAGACAGGCCCACATCTTCTCCTACTCTCTTCGTCTCTTTTTAAGGATCGTTTTCACTTGTTAAGGAATAGTCAAATGTACTTAACTTTGATATTTTTATAATACACTTATTTAGAGTGGTGTACCGTAGAAAAGTTCATCCTAAACCTTTTCGGAAGCACCTGAGTGGTGGCCATTCGTTTTGGCCAGCCAATGACTGCATTGGTCATTCGCGCGATGGACGATGAGCCCGAGGCCGTCAGCCAGCAGCCGGCAGCAGGAAGCCAGCGAGTCGCCTGGAATCGAAGCCATCATCCATGTTGCCGCCCCTGTCCCTGTCCCTGCCCCCTGAAGCGTGGAAAGGAGACATCCGTCATCCACCGCAAGGCTATGTTTGATCAGTTTTGGATTTTTAAAAATTAGTTTTTGTCTCGAGTTTTAAAATTTTGGATTCTAATAAAAAAACTGGTGGGGTATTTGGATCTCTCGTTTTTAAAAATCTATCTTCATTTATTGCTCGCTGGGTCAAAAAAAAAAAAACTAGCAAAGCTTAGGTATTCACAGCTTCATGGTTTTTAAGAATTTGGCAAAAACTGGCCTAAAAACTAGCCTGTTTGGGCTATCCCCAACGGGCTACCTACGTAGATAGTTGACTTTACGGCTGATAAACTGGCTATAGCTATTTTGTTACGAGAGAAAAATATCATACCACAGATGATAATGATAAGCCAGACTGATAAATTCAAGTGAACGGGGCGGATTGGAGCAAGGTTCAGAGTTAATATGGAAGAGTGGGCGATTGTTTTGTCGCTAGCGTGGATCACATGAATCGAGAAAAGTGAAAGTCAGTGGACCCAGGTTGCTCTTGGCCTGTTCGGTTGGCTGGTTCGTATCGTTGCTTGTTCGTGAAGAAGTACTGCTGGCTGGTTTGTGTGAGAGAAAAATACTGTTCCGGCTGAAAATTTACAATCGTTTACGACAAGCCATAGCCAAACGAACAGGCTGTTGGGACCCACTTCCTTTGGAAAATGTGCACCGTTGGACGGATGAAGTTTTCTACTATCTCTTGAGCTGCCATGGATGCAAAAATATAGATAGTATGATAGTTATATTGTTGAGGACGCCCTAAGGACGTTCCCGGCAGGTCTTCGAAGTCGTTACCTGATGTGTCCTTGTAAAACAATAAAATCCTCTATAAAAAAGAATATAATTATAGAATAGTACGCACTACGTTTAAGTATATTAAGTTTAACCAAATTTATATAAAATAATACTAATATTTATTATACTAAATATGTATTGTTAGATTCGTTACGAAATATTTTAGAATATACCTATTTAATATCATAAACATTAGTAATTTTATCTATATATTCTATCAAACTTTAAACACTTTAACCAAGAAAATATATCTAGAATTGCAATTCTTTTGAACGGAGGTAGTAGAAACATTCATGGGCATATGCAGATGGGTCAGGGAGAGCTGAGACAGTCTTTCTTAGGAAGCGTATGAGACTACCTACTATCTTCTCGCTAGCGAGATGTTTTTATTAATAAGTAAATTGCACAGCTAATTCTTAAAGTTTTGGACGGATTTCATCTCGGTCCCCAAACTACGAAGGCAGACGTTTGGCTCCCTAATGTATTTAAGTGATCTCATCTAGATCCAAAATAGACACGAGGTGGGTTAGAAGCTGACGTGGCCGTTAAAAGCTCTAGTTTGGTTTTGATGAATTGATGAAACCCTAAGTACTAATCTAGTTTATCAAAGTGATTATGAGATAGGTGGCACATTCCAAGTGGTGAAGCAAATGAAGATCATGACTTGATGATGGTGATGCCATGGTGATGATCAAGTGCTTGGACTTGGAAAAAAAGAAAGAAAAACAAAAAGTTCAAGGCAAAGGTGAAACTTGATACGAATTTTTTTTGTTTTGGTGATCGAGACACTTAGTGAGTATAATCATATTTAGGATCGATAGCCGTACTATTAAGAGGGGTGAAACTTGTATCGAAATATGGTTATCAAAGTGCCACTAGATGCTCTAACTCATTGCATATGCATTTATGATCTAGTGGAGTGCTAACACCCTTGAAAACATTTGTGAAAGTATGGTAACACATGTGCACATGGTGATACACTTGGTGGTTAGCACATTTGAGCAAGGGTAAAGAAGATAGAGTTGAAAAAGGAGCTGAATGTGCTGGTCACGGGGTGACCGGACGCGTACAACATGAGGACCGGACGCGTCCGGTATCTTCCCGACGTGACTGGACGCATCCGATATCCATACCGGACGCGTCCGGTATTCGGGCTAGGCGCGGCAGAGTTGACGAGGTGATCGAACTCTGGGTCGATGCAGTGACCGGACGCTGAGAAATCACTGTTTAGCGTCCGATCGAGGTGACGTGGGGCACGAGTGTTAGTCCATAGAGGACCGGACGTAGGGTTGCGTCCGGTCGGCCACACCGGACGCGTCCGGTATGAACCAACAGGTCTCGGGTTTTCAGCGCTGTAATTGATCGGACGCTGGGAGCGTCCGGTCAGGTGTGATCGGACGCGTCTGGTTGGCCTAGAGCGGCTCTAGGAGCTCTCTGGACTCGACCGGACGCTGCGTCTCCTGCGTTCGGTCGATTTCTAACAGTGCATCCGGTCACTAGCATTACTGTGTGCAAAGATAGCCATTGGACGCGAATGGCTAAACAATTTGAATGGGACACGTGGCAGTCATGCAGTGACCGGATGCAACGACCGAACGCGTCCGGTCGCCACACCGGTGCGTCCGGTCATCCCATAGTTTGCCCAATAATTGAGTCAACGGCTCTATTGTTTGGGTGTCTATAAATATCATTTGGCTGGCTCTAGCTAACTCTCTTGGCCATTTGCATTGACATAGCAACCTTGTGAGCTTAGCCAAAGCCCTCCCACTCATCTTCATTATTGATCCATCATCTTTGTGAAATTGGGAGTGAATCCAAGTGCATTGCTCGAGTGTTTGCATCTAGAGGCACTTGGTGTTCATGATTCACTACGAGATTCGCTTGTTACTCTTGGTGGTTGCCGCCACCTAGATGGCTTAGAGCAACGAGGATCGTCAAGCGGAGGTTGGTGATTGTCTCCAACTCTGATCGTGGTGATTGTGGGGGGTTCTTGACCTTTCTCCGGCGGAGAGCCAAAAGGTACTCTAGTAAATTGCTTGTAGCTTGTGTGATCCTCATCTTGTGTTGGTTGTGTGGCACCCTATTGAGGGTTTGACGTGTGATGCCAATTAGCGCATGAACCTCCAAGTGAGTGAATCGCCACAACAGGGACTAGCTTGCTGGCAAGCAAGTGAACCTCGAAAGAAGAATCATTGTGTCTTGATTGTCTCCTTGGTACTCATTGATATTCACTCATTGGTCACTTTCCACGGTGGTATAACTCTCTACCACTCTCTTGTATTTCATTATACATTCTCTTGGATAGAGCTAGCGATAGTTAAGACTAGATAGTGTATCATTTAATTGTATCACTCTCACTAGGTTAATCATCTAGGTGTATATTAGTGACATAGCTTTGTTGTGATATACTAGAGATCATAGAAAATAGAATTGGGTAGTGGCTTGCAACCCCAAGTATAGAGCTAGCATAAAATTCACTTCGCCATCTTATTGACTAATCTTTTGTCTTAGTGTTGTTATAGAAATTTTTAATAGGCTATTCACCCCCCTCTAGCCATTAGAACCTTTCAAGTGGTATCAAAGCCGTGGTCACCGTAATTTGAGGCTTAACAACCTTCAGTGTAAAAATGGCTCAAATCAACAACACCAAGAAGCCAACCCAATTTGATGGCATAAATTATCCATATTGGAAGTCAAAGATGACCACACATATCAAGTCCATCAATAGAAGGGTGTGGAAGGTGGTAGAAACCAAAATTGAGATTACCGATCTAGAGAATCCCACCGCGGTCGAAGAAGTGCTTCTTCAAAACAATGACATTGCTCTAAGTGCCATTCATGATGCAATTAATGAGAGAACATTTGAGCAAATCAAGAACATTAAGATGGCTCATGACGCTTAGAAGAAGTTGGAAGAATCATTCGAGGGCACCAAGGCAATGAAGGGTACAAAGGCATACATTCTCAAGGAGAAATTTGCTAGCTTCAAGATGAAGGAAGATGAGAGTGTGTCAGACATGTTCCATCGGATGGAAGTGCTTGTCAATAATCTCAAAGCACTTGGTGAGAAGGTGGAGGACAAGGACTTCTCTCATAAGTTCTTAAAATGCTTACCCGCAAGATTTGGCATGTTGGTCGCCTTGCTAGTGAGGACCAGTTTGGACACAATGACACCAAACCAAATCTTGGGAGATATCATGACCGATGATGCTTATAGAGATGATGATGAGAAGAAAGAAAAGAGGGAGAAGAAGGATGACAAGAAGAAAAGTGTGGCATTCAAGGCCACATCATCCAAGGGCAAGGCAAAGCAAGAATCATCAAGTGAAGATGAAGACTTGAGCTTTGATGAGATGGATGATGATAAGATGGCTCTCTTTGTCAAGAGATTTGGCAATTTCATGATGAAGCAGGGCTACCATGCTAGAAGAAAGAAGTCTTCATCCAAGAACAAGGAAGAGTCAAGAAGGTGCTTCAATTATGGAAGCAAGGATCATCTTGTTGCTCAATGCCCATACAATAGTGACAAAGATGATGACAAGAAGAACAAGAAGAAGGACAAGAAGGAAAAGAAAGAGAAGAAGGACAAGATGACCTTCAAGAAGAAGAAGAAGGGTGGTTCATATGTGGTCACTTGGGATAGTGATGCTTCCTCAAGTGATGACGATGATAGTGATGATGACAAGACCACCAAGAAGAAGGCACTTACAAGTATTGCTATCAATGAGAAGCCTTCTCTCTTTCACACTCCATCATGCTTCATGGCTAAGGCCACTAAGGTACAAACTTGTGATGATGGAAGTGATGAGGAACATGATAATGAAACTGAAAATAAAAGTGATAGTGATGCTGATGAACCAACTAAGGATGAATTACTTAGCATGCTAGATGATGCTAAAGAACACTTTAACATTAAGAGAAGGGAATGCAAAAGCTTGCATAAGGAAATAAAAGCCCTTAAGCAAGCCTTTGATGAGCTCAATGCATCTCATGAGAGGCTAGAGGAAGCCCATGGGAAGCTTGGCAAGGCTCACAAGAAGCTTGAAAAAACTCATTCCTCTTTGCTTGATGAGCAAAATAAGAAGAAGCATGTTGAGACATGTGATGTAGGCTTAACTTGTGATATAATTGATGAATCATTCCATAAGCCTATCATTGTTGCTCCCACTAACCCTTCTTGTAGCACTTCCACTTTCACCTCATCTAGTAGTGATGGTTTCACTTGTGATGCCTCACTAATGGTTGAGAATGAGATCCTCAAGAAGGAGGTCAATGAGCTCACTCACACCTTGGTTAATGCCTATGATGGTGAGGACCGCTTGCTTATGTGCTTGGATAGCCAAAGAGCTTCTCTCTACATAGAGGGATTGGGCTATACCCCCAAGAAAGGCAAGGTGACCTTTGCTCCTCATAAGACTAGTTTTATGAAGAACAATGGTCGGTTTTGCACTAGTTGCAAGCAAGTTGGTCATAAAGAGCATGAATACAAGAACAAGAGCAAAAATGCTAATGTATCCTCAATTAAGATTAATTCTTTCTATGTGCTTACTAAGGGTGCAAATGGTGTAAAGGCTAAGTTTATTGGTACACCATTGATGGACTTAAAGAAGAAAGCCATTTGGGTGCCAAAGAACTTGGTCACTAACCTTCAAGGACCTAAGCAAGTTTGGGTACCTAAAAAGAATTGATCTTCTTTTGTAGGTAAATTACAAAGCCGGAGGAAGGCATTGGATTCTTGATAGTGGGTGCACTCAACACATGACCGGTGATGCAAGAATGTTCAACTCAATCAATACTAATGGCAATGATGGTTATGATAGTATCACATTTGATGACAATGGCAAAGGCAAGGTCAAAGGGCTTGGTAAGATTGCAATATCCAATGACATGAGCATATCCAACGTGTTGCTAGTAGAGAGCTTGAACTTCAATTTGCTATTCGTGGCTCAATTGTGTAATCTTGGATTCAAATGCATATTTGTGGTAGATGATGTAGAGATCATAAGTGTAGATGTCTCTAACTTGATCTTCAAAGGCTTTAGATATGAGAATCTATACTTGGTTGATTTCAATGCTAGTGAAGCTAAATTATCTACATGTTTGTTCACTAAGTCTAGCATGGGTTGGTTATGACATAGAAGGCTTGGTCATGTTGGAATGAAACAATTGAATAGACTAGTTAAGCATGACTTATTTAAAGGCTAGAAAGATGTTGTGTTTGAGAAGGATAAGCTTTGTAGCTCTTGTTAAGCCGGCAAACAAGTTGGAAACACCCATCCTAAGAAAAGCATAATGAGCACTAGTAAAGCATTTGAGTTATTGCATATGGATTTATTTGGGCCAACACAATACACTAGCATCGATGGAAACAAATATGGCTTTGTGATAGTGGATGATTATACTAGATACACTTGGGTATTCTTTTTAGTGGATAAAAGTGATGTGTTTGCAACATTCAACTCATTTGTCAAGGGTATTCACAATGAGTTTGAAACAACCATCAAGAGAGTTAGAAGTGACAATGGTGGTGAGTTCAAGAACACTAGAATTAATGAGTTGTGTGATGAATTTGGAATTAGACATCAATTCTCGGCCAAGTACACTCTACAATCAAATGTCCTTGTTAAGAGGAAGAATAGAACACTCATTGATATGGCAAGGTCTATGCTTAGTGAGTACAATGTGAGTCAATCTTTTTGGGCGAAGCCATCAACATGGCTTGCTATTGTAGCAACCACCTCTATTGTCACCCATTGAAAGAGAAGACACCATATGAACTCTTGAATGGTAAAAATCCCAACATTGCATATTTTTGGGTCTTTGGTTGCAAATGCTATATCTTGAAGAAAGGCACTAGATTTGGTAAGTTTGATAAGAAATGTGATGAAGGATTCCTACTTGGTTATTCCACTACAAGCAAAGCATATAGAGTTTGGAATTTGAATAGTGGTACTCTTGAGGAAGTTCATGATGTTGAATTTAATGAAACCAAGGGTTCACAAGAAGAGAATGAAATCTTGAAAAATGTTAGATGCATTCAACTTTCAAATACCATGAAGAACATGGATGTTGGTGAATTGAGGCCTAGGCAAGTGAATGATGATGAATATGATCAAGTGCAAGTGCTCTCTAACTCAAATGTGCAAGATGATACAAATCAAGCTAGTACAAGTGGCTCTCATGATTATGAATAAGATCAAGTGGCTAATGCATCATCTCAATCCAATGATCAAGCAAGTGCAAGAAATCAAGTTCTAATACTCCAACCAACCAATATTGCAAGGGATCATCCATTAGACACTAAAAGCATCTAGGCCCCTAGTTGGGTTTCGGTGATTAATAACAATACGTGATTACTGTGACTAACGTGTGTTTTTGCAGAGGCAATTAAGTTAGGTCACGGTATTGGAGATCGATTGGGCTATCATGGTGGTCATGCCCCTACGATGGAAATCATTTTGGTTTCCAAAGGATGGATGATAAGATTAAGGATAGACTAGTTCTAAGTGTCGTTTGATGTTGAGAAGACACTTATAGTAGTTTAGGACTTTGTTTTTTCTTTGGCCATACTATTAAGGGGGTATGGATAGATAGTTTGACCTAGGTGAGTCTAGTGAGTTAGGTGTGGTGCACACTTGCTAAATCTAGCACTAGGTAGATCCTAAAAAGCCCTTAGATCCATTGGAGCAAACTTCATTCATGTATCATCGAGAGTTGAAAGTGAATGTAGGGTCAAATACTGACCGGACGCTGGTTCCGGTGTGACTGGATGCTGGCGCAGAGTCCGGTCAGTTCATTTGATCAAGGTGAAATCATCTGGATGCAACTGGACGCTGAGAGGTGAGTGACTGGATGCTGGGTGCCAGCATCCGGTTGACTCTAGTAAGGTTCTAAAGAGGGAAAATTGTGACCGGACACGTCCGGTCTATGCTGAATGGACGTTGTCCAGCGTTTGGTCACAACTTAAACACTGGAGTTTGGGGAGAACTAACCGGAGCATCCGGTCAACATGACCGGAGCGTCCGGTCACCCTGTAGAGGCACATAATGGTTTGTTTTTCAATCAAGGTTATAAATACTTCCTCCATTTGTGTGAGGGGGTACTTTTGCTCATTTCAATAGCTAAGAAACACCTTTAAGAGTGTCAAGAAGAGTAAGGTCCTAGTGAGGTGATTGAGATTTGAGAATCCCAAAGAGAGCCCTCATTAGTGAAAGCAAGAGTAGCAAAGTGTGCATCCACCCTTCTCATTAGGCTTGTCGTGGTTAAGTGAGAGTTTGTGCTTGTTACTCTTGGTGATCGCCATCACCTAGATGGCTTGGTGGTGATTGGGAGTTTGGTGATCATCCGGCGGAGCTTGTGGATGACCCAACTCAAGTTGTGAGCGGTTGTGGGTGATTCACCATGACAGAGTGTCAAAGAATCAACCCATAGAGAGCACTTGATCCTTGCATGGATGAAGGGGAAGCTACACCCTTGCGTGGGTGCTCCAACGAAGACTAGTGGGGAGTGGCAACTCTCCGATACCTCAGCAAAACATCGCCGTGTTTCTCCTTCTCTCTTTACTTTGTGCATTTACTTTGAGCAATTTAATTCTTGTCATTTATATTCATAGAATTGCCATACTAGAGTAGGATTGGAACATAGGTTGCTAAACTTTTGTGTGGTAGATTAATAGAAACACTTTTTAGGCACAAGGGGTTAATTGGGCTAACTGTAGGACTTAATTATTGCAAAGAAATTTTGAATTAGCCCAATTCACCTCCCCTCTTGGGCATCTTGATCCTTTCAATTGGTATCAGAGTCTCATGCTCATGAATTAGACTTAACCGTCTAGAGAAAGATGTTTCATGGGGATGGACATCCTCCTATCTTTGAGGGGGATGGTTTTCCATATTGGAAAATCCGCATGGAGGCGTATTTAGAAGCTCTAGATGTTGGAATACTTAGAGCCACCTCACAAGGCTTCCCAAAACCTCAGGATGCTACACCTACAAAGCGATGAGGTGAATTATGAGAAATGGAATGCAAAGGCTCAAAACACCATCTTTAGAGGCCTTTGCAAAGATGTGTTTAACCGGGTGAGGAACCACAAGGACACCCATGCACAATGGTCAGACATTTGTGCGCTCCATGAGGGAACAAAGAGTGAGCGTGAGGAATGCTATCATCTTGTCATGAAAAAGCTTAACTCTTCTAAGATGCTTCCTAAAGAATGTGCTAATGAGATGTACTCATGTTTGAATGTTCTTGTGGAGGAAGTCAATGGGCTTGGACTCACTCAAATGCAACCATCGGATGTTGTAAGAAAGATCTTGAGTTTCCTCCCCATTGACACATATGGACATATTGTGACAGTGCTTCATCAAGGTGATCTTTCCACCGCTACACCAACACAAATCTTGGGAAAGATCAATGCTCATGAGATGTGCATGAACATCACACCACAAGATGGCTCATCCTCTAACAAGAAGAAAGACAAGGACTTAGCATTCAAAGCTAGCCAAGAGAAGGGCAAAGCAAGCTCAAGTGATGATGAAATTGATGATGCAAGTCTTGATCTCATGGTGAGAAGAACCACCAAGATGCTAAAGAAGCTCAACAAGAGTGGCATCAAGTTTGATGGCAAGAAGAGGAAGTTCTTCACTAGCTCTAGAAGGAAGCCAATCTCTGAGATGGATTGCTACAATTGTGGAGAACTTGGTCATCTAGAACACCAATGCACCAAGCCCAAGAAAGACAAGTTCAAGAACAAGTACAAGGACAAGAAAGATGACTCAAGCAATGAAGAAGAAGATGAGAAGAAGAAAAACAAGCCATACAAGAAGAGAGATGGCAAGAAGAAAAAAGTGGAAAGGCATACATCGTCGGTCATTGGCTCACAGATATTGATTCATCTAGTGGCTCATCCGATGATGATAGTGACAATGAGAAGGTGACCGTCATTGTTGTTGACTCTTCATCATCTTCACCGCCACCACCACCATCATCCTCTACACACCTATGCCTTATGGCCAAGGGTGATCACAAGGTATCAAATGATAATAGTAGTGGTGATGAACATGCTAGCAATGATGATAGCGATAATGATGATGATGAATATGAATCATATTCTTATGATGATCTTGTTAAATTGCTAAATCAATACACTAAGATCATTAGAAAGAGTAGAGCTAAGAATAAAAAACTAGAAGCTAAGAATGATTCTCTTTTAGCTAAATGTGATATAGCCGAAAATACTAGTGTTGAGTTTAGAGAAGCAAATGATGCGATATCATCCAAACTAAAGGAGCTCAAATCTTCTAAGAAATAGCTTAAAGATAAACATGATAAACTTGAGAGGATACACAATGAACTCATCACTAGCCACAACATGCTAAAAGAAGAATATACTACTCTTAAGATTAATCATGATAATCTTGTCATTGCTCAAGAATATTTATCCAATGAGCCACATGATGCTACTAACAATATTGTTAAGATTGATATAGCTACATCATGTGATGATTTGATCATTGAGAATATTGAGCAAAGTTCTAGTAGCAAGGGCAAGCAAGTGGTTGAGACCAAAAATTATGATGAGTTTGTCAAGCTCAAGAATGACAATGAAAAGCTCAAGAAAGATCTTGAAGAGATCAAAAGCCACAACAGTATTGTGCTAGAAACTCTTGATCATGATAGTGATTTGATTCTTGAGAATGAGAAGCTCAAAGAAGAGAACAAGAAGCTCAAGGAAGAGAAAAATAATGATGCACTCAAGGAAGAGAACAAGAAGCTCAAATTGGAGAAAGAGCATCTCAAGATTGGATTGAGCAAGTTCACAAGAGGCAAGCATCTTCAATGTGAGCTACTAATGAACACCGTCATGAAGATGGATAGAAGTGGCATTGGGTACTTGGCAAACCAAGAGAAGAAGGCTCAAGCTCAACAACAACACAAGTCAAAGCCAAAGCCAAAGAGATGTTTTGAGTGTGGACAAGAAGGCCACTTTGCCCATGAGTGCCAAACTCCACCACCACAACCCTTGCCCAAGCATGCTAGACCTTTTGCCTTCAATGCTCATTACATGCTTAGAAATGATTCTAGTGGGAAGATGAAAGTCATGTTCTTAGGACCTCCCAACAAGAATAGGCCTAAGAAAATTTGGATAGCAAAGTCACTTGTTGAGAAGGTAAAGGGCCCTCAACAAGTTTGGGTTCCTAAAGCTTGATCTCTTGTGTGTAGGTGAACTACAAGACCGGTGGAAGTTATTGGGTTATTGATAGTGCTTGCACACAACATATGACCGATGATCCTCGTATGTTCACCTCACTAGATGAAGAAGTAGATGGACAAGAAAGAGTCACATTTGGAGATAATTCAAAGGGCAAGGTTAAAGGATTAGGCAAAGTGGCAATATCAAATGATCATTCTATCTCAAATGTGCTATATGTTACTTCATTGAGCTTTAACTTGCTATTCATTGGACAATTGTGTGATTTTGGCTTCCAATGCTTGTTTACCAAGAAGGAAGTTGTTGTATCTAAGAACGATGATGATCAAGTGATATTCAAAGGATTTAGATACAACAACCTATATCTAGTGGACTTCACCTCCGAAGATGCTAATTTGAAGACTTGCCTATTCACCAAAACAACACTTGGGTGGCTATGGCATAGAAGACTTGCTCATGTTGGGATGAGCTTACTCAAGAAGCTAATGAAGAATGATTTGGTGAGAGAGTTGAAGGATGTGAAGTTTGAGAAGGACAAGCTTTGTAGTGCATGTCAAGCCGGCAAGCAAGTTGTAAATACTCATCCAACAAAAGCTTTCATGTCAACTACAAGAGTGCTCGAACTCCTTCACATGGACTTATTTGGACCAACAACATACAAGAGTTTGGGAGGAAATCTTTATTGTCTTGTGATTGTTGATGACTATTCAAGATATACATGGGTATTCTTCCTTCATGACAAATCTAAAGTTGCATGATGCTTCAAGAAGTTTGCCAAGAGAGCACAAAATGAGTTTGAAGTGAAGCTCAAAAAGATTAGAAGTGAAAACGGTAAAGAATTTGACAACACAAACATAGAAGCCTATTGTGATGAAGTTGGGATCAAGAATGAGATCTCCGCAACATATACTCCTCAACAAAATGGTGTAGTTGAGAGAAAGAACCAGACATTGATCACTCTCGCAAGAACAATGCTTGATGAGTACAACACTCCCAAAGCTCTATGGGCGGAAGCATCAACACCGCTTGCCATGCGACCAACCGCCTATTCCTTCAAAAGTTTCTTGGCAAGACACCTTATGAGTTGCTCGATGGGAAGAAGCCGGGTGTCTCCTTCTTTAGGGTGTTTGGTTGCAAATGCTACATCTACAAGAAGCGGCAACACCTAGGGAAGTTCCAAAAACGTTGTGATATTGGTTTTCTTGTTGATTACTCATCAAAGTCCAAAGCATATAGAGTATTTAATTATGCCACCGGCTTGGTTGAAGAAACATATGATGTGGAATTTGATGAATCTAACGGTTCCCAAGGTGCACATGAGAATCTTGATGATGTAAGTGATGAACCATTGAGGGAGGCTATGAAGAATATTTTAGTTGGAGACATCAAGCCTAATGATAATGAAGCTAATGTACAAGTGATCAATCCACCTTCTTCATCAAGTGTGCCACAAGATGGTGAAAAAGATGGGAGAGTAGAAAATAAAGACACTCATGTCTCCCATGAGCAAATGGTGGTACAAGCACAAGATGTTGATGCTCCACAACCTCCCCCTCAAGTGGTTGATAGAAGAAATTCACCTCTACTTCAAGCTCATCCATAAGATCTCATCACAGGGAGTAATGACTCGCTCATAAAAACTTGCTTCATTTATTAAACATCACTCTTTTGTCTCTTGTTTTGAGCCTACTAAGGTAGCAGAAGCTCTTCAAGATCCAGATTGGATCAATGCCAAGCATGAAGAGTTGAACAACTTCACCCGTAATGAAGTTTGGACTCTTGAAGAGCGGCCAAAAGGTGCAACAGTCATTGGAACAAAGTGGGTGTTCCGCAATAAGCAAGATGATCAAGGCGTTGTTGTGAGGAACAAGGCAAGACTAGTTGCAAAGGGATTCTCTCAAGTTGAAGGTTTGGATTTTGGAGAGACCATTGCACTGGTTGCAAGACTAGAAGCCATCCGTATCCTCCTTGCATATGCATCACATCATGAAATGAAATTATATCAAATGGATGTGAAAAGTGCATTTTTAAATAGCTTTATTAATGAACTAGTCTATGTTGATCAACCTCTCAGGTTTGAAGACCCTAGATATCCTAATCATATCTATATGTTGTCCAAGGCATTATATGGGTTTAAGCAAGCCCCAAGAGCTTGGTATGAGCGCCTTTGAGACTTCCTCATTGAGAAGGCTTCACCATGGAAAGGTCGACACCACACTATTCACCAAGAAGCTTGATGAACATATCTTCATTTGCCAAGTGTATGTTGGTGATATCATCTTTGGATCATCAAATGAAGACTCTAGCAAAGAGTTTGGTGAATTGATGTCGAAGGAGTTTGAGATGTCAATGATTGGAGAGCTTACATTCTTTCTTGGTTTTCAAGTCAAGCAAATGAGAGAAGGGATTTTCATCTCTCAAGAGAAATATACAAATGATCTTCTCAAGAGATTCAAGATGGATGAATGTAAGCCAATCAAGACACCAATGCTAACTAATGGACATCTCGACCTAGATGAGGGAGGTAACACGGTTGATCAAACTCTCTACCGCTCTATGATTGGTAGCTTGTTATATTTAACCGCATCTAGGCCCGACATCATGTTTAGTGTGTGTATGTGTGCTAGATTTCAAGCTAATCCTAAGGAAACTCATTTGATTGCCATTAAAAGAATCCTTAGGTATCTTAAGCACACACCAAGCATTGGTCTTTGGTATCCCAAAGGAGCTATATTTGAATTAGTTGGCTATTCCGATTTGGATTATACCGGTTGCAAAGTTGATAGAAAAAGCACATCCGAAGGGTGCCATTTGCTTGGTAGATCACTTGTGTCTTGGTGTGGCTTTGTCCACCGCCAAAGCGGAATACATTGCTGCGGGTGCTTGTTGTGCACAAATTCTTTACATGAAACAAACTTTGCTAGACTATGATGTAGTTCTAGAAAAGGTACCTCTTTTGTGCGACAATGAAAGTGCGGTAAAACTTGCAAATAATCTGGTTCAACACTCTTGCACCAAGCACATAGATATCCGCCATCACTTTCTTAGAGATCATGTTGCAAAGAATGATATTTCATTAGAAGGTGTTAGGACCGAGGATCAATTGGCGGATATCTTCACTAAACCGCTAGATGAGACGACTTTTTGTCGATTGCAGAATGAGCTCAATGTGCTTGATTTTAGTAACTTCACTAAAAAATGAGCTTGTATTGTCCCTTGAATTGCATTGTAATATACAACATGTTTAATCCTTGGTATTGTATATAGGGCTTGTCTAACATGGTTAAGATAACCGCCATAAAGCGTGTGAAGAAGCTTAACCTTGGATCAAACTTGACAAGCAACTAGATGTACTTTCAAGTATTGCATTGCATATGTATGAATGTTGCTTTGTCGTTTATCTTAAATTAACCCCTTATTGCCTATTTTCTTAAAAAGAATTATAGCCTAAGGCAAAATATTTTTTAAAAAATTGAGGGTTTGAGAGAGGTCACTCATATCAGTCCCAATTAGTGTTTATTTGGGTCTTATTCATGTTGGGACTTGATTGGGAACATGCAGCACGAAGAACTTTGAAGATTTGCTGGAAAAAGAGTGACCGAACGCTGCACCAGACTCTGAAGTCCAGCGTTCGGTCAGTTCATAGGAGGTGAACCTGCTGCGATGGAGTGACCGGACTCTGCTGTTCAGTGTCCGGTCAGATGGTGGTTCAGCATCCGATCAAGCGAACGCTATCAAGGCAGTGTGGACCGAACTCTAGCTGCGTCCGGTCGGGGTTCACCGGACGCGTCCGGTCGTGATTCCAGGGGTTTTGGACCTCTCTGGAATCAACCAGACTCTAGGTGGCAGCGTCCGGTCGTTGCTATCGGAGCGTCCGGTTAGTAGAAATCGTGCGGGTTCAGGACTTCTTCTCCGTTTCCTTTTCTGTCTCGTCGGGGGACCCCTTATAACCCAATCCACCGCACCATTTTCCCCAGCCACCGCGCCACACAAAGTCCTAGCCACGCAACAAGCTCGCCACGCCACCCAACTCGCCGCGTCGCCTAGCTCCCGTGCTGTGCCACCCTGCTCTCGTGCCCTCACCACCGTGCCCACGCACAGCCGCTCCAACACGCTGCCTCTAGTCCGCGCCTAAACCGCAGCGCTGCCGCAGTGCCCGAGCCCCTGCCCTAATGCCGTCGAGCTCATGCCCTAGCTCCACCCTCACCATAGCTAAGCACCAGTGCCACATTGCTCCACGCCATTCCCTAATCCACTACCCTACATCTTCTCGGCTGTCGTAGCAATTCGCCGGAACCCTAGCTTCACAGTGCCAATCTGGTGGTTCCCCTATTTGTTTCTCTTCTTGTCGATTCGCCGGTTCGTCAGGTAACAAGCCCTCGTTTCTAATTTCGTATCTATTGCTTGCTTCTTAGGGTTTCGTATCTCTAGATATATTGTAATTATTCATATATCCGATCTATTCTAACGTGCAGCAAGCCGGTGTTTATGAGGTCTCAGTGGCAGTTGTTAGTCAACTCAGGGCCAAGCTCGCGAGTATGGATCGAGGCCAAGCCTCAGAAGTGACAATTAGGAGTTGATTCTTGTCAGGGTAGTTGTTCTTTTCAGCTTCATCAGATGGCTCATGTCAAGAATGTCGGAGGAGGTCCTAGTGATGAGGATCCGAGGCCCCCGCCTCGCTAGCCTACAGATACAAAAGGCAAGGCGACGAAGAAGCTAGCAACGAGGAAGCGCAAATACCCTAATGCAAATACAGCGAGCGCAACTATAGTTGCAGAGGCCGTAGAGCATGTAGAGAGAGGAGGTACTCGGAGTGGTGTTGTTATTGTAGATTAGTTTTCTCCATCTACGAGGGCTGCACTTGAGCAGGTTGAGCGCCGTCATGGTGGTCCAACTGGGACTGTCATGGTTGGAGGACAACGTGTGGCTATTGATGAGAGTCAGCCTCAGGGAGAGTTACAGCAGCAGCCATAGTCAGCAGAGCAGACTCAGGAGGGAGAGCAGGCCAAGGAGACAGAGCAGGCACTATAGCCATAGCTTCGCCGTTCTGGTCATACCCGTGCTCCAGTCACACCGAGGTCAAAGACACAAGGAGGGGTTCTTGTCCACCGCCTAGACCACAGGGTCCGCCTCCAGTGACTCACTTGGATTTGAGGGCCGCCATGGCCAAACAGGTGCAACAGGTCAGATTTGTGGACTTTAAGTAGTGGTTCCCACCGAGGAGAGATGACCAAGCTTTAGAGGGCTTCTACACACCACTATAGGAAGATTTTTATAATGCATATCTTAATAGTGGGGCAGTATTTAGATCTCAGAGGGTGTGCAACATTGAGTCCATTGTAGCAGCAGCTGGAGAGCATATTCACCCTTACCTAGCTTACCTACCAGGGCTGATAGATTTACTTGGATGGACAGGCTTATATGTTCCATCTTGGGTCCGTTAGTTCTATGCTACACTATGGATTGACCCGCAGCATAGATTCATTCACTTTGCTTTTAGAGGCAGAGATTATAGGCTGATGAGCTCTAGGGTCAGAGAGATTCTCAGACTTCAGGAGCAGCCAGTCTAGCTTCATGAGGTTTGATATGGGCAGACAACGCCTCCCAGATGCCCTCATGGCAGTATGGTGCCCCCTACAGATCTAGTCCGTCATTGCTTCATAGAGCCTTTCGGCGAGGGGTCGAGCAGGACACCCAGTGATCTCACTACTACTGCTAGAGTGCTTGATGCTATTATGAGGAGGATCCTACTTCCGAGGATGGGGTATCGTGAGGGCTTGACACGCATACCGCTATGGCTACTGAACTCTCTAATGTAGCAGACTGTGTTTGACATTTGGGATCTCCTTCGATCAGAGATGGAGGATACTATTGCAGAGGGGTTCAGGGGTCACAAGCAGCTGCCATATGCTCACTAGATTACATTCTTGATCTATAGGGCAGTTACTATGAGGCCACCTGAGATGCTGGTAGAGTATAGTGGTGCTACTATAGAGTTCCCTGCATACAACATGACTCAGATGATCCACCATAGTGCAGTGAGGACTCCTAGCTAGCCACGCCATCATCTAGAGGTGCCAGAGACTATAGCCTAGTAAGATGAGACCATCAGGGGCATAGCAGATATAGAGGAGGAGCAATTAGATGCTCAGCAGGAGGGGATGGTCGAGAGTGACCCCAGTGATAGCTCAGATGATGACTACCGCAATATCCCTCAAATGCCTCCACGACGACATGACCATGAGGCTGGTAGCTCCAGTTCAGCACCACCTGCACCACAGATAGACCCTGCTCTACTTGCCATACTTGAGCAGATGAGGTAGGATCAGGCTCGCTAGGCTCAGGAGACCGCTGCTACATTTGCATAGTTTTAGACTTAGCAGGATGAGTTCCAGCGACAGCAGTAGGCGATCCAGCAGCAGCAGGGTACACAGCAGCCGCAGGCCATGCATCAGCAGTAGCTTCTCATGCAGCAACAGCTACTTGGGTTTATGCAGCATGTTGTGACAGCTATTGGGGCTCCACCGCCATAGCCTTCACCTTAGCTTGGTCAGCCTACCACCACTTCTATGACTCTAGCTTTACAGCCTAGTGGGCTTCAGAGTCAGGGACCACCAGCGCCACAATTTCCTTTACCTATAGAGCAGGTGTCCTAGTGGTTTGCTTCGCCAGTGCCAGCCCCGCAGTTCACTCCTCTTCATACGAGCTTTACTCTGCCTCAGAGTTTGTCAGTGCTCACCCCAGTTTCTAGGAGCCTTGGTGCTTCATTCAGTGAGTTGACAAGGTAGCCTACTCCACCAGAGCTACATGTCCCAGGTCCTTCCACAGTTGCACCTGTTACTAGGACTACAGAGACGCTCCCTTCATCAGTTGCATCATCAGAGCAGGCAGCGCTAGTTATAGATCCAACCTAGACCGCTTTAGCATCACTTCCAGCTACAGAGGGTCAGACTGCTTAGAGATCAAGATCAGATGATGATGGCACACAGTTCTAGCTCGCTCCTCGCACCTCAGTGCTTGACTCGTCCGCTGTAGCCCCGCCGACCGACCCTTAGGTTTTGGTGTTTAACGCCAAAGGGGGAGAGGGATCGAGTATGTTAGTCTTAGGGGGAGCGATACTTTTAGGGGGAGTCTATCTATTAGCTTATAGCTTATTTATTACATTTGGAGTTTTATGAGTGATACATTATGCATTCATGTTTACTATTATGCATTGAACTACTTAAGTGTGATCGTAATCGTGATATTAATGTGATCATGATATTTATGTGATATGTGACATGTGTGCTCTCTACTTTGAATTATGTATATGTCATATCACTTGTGTTATGCTCATTTGCTTTGCTTCTGCGTTTTACTTCGATGCAAATGAGCTTGATTACTTGTACTCATGCTTATTTCATATCTTTTGAGTATATCATGTTGGCTTGGGTCATATAAGCTTGCCTAACTCTTTTGTTCTTATTGTCAAAAGCTTATATGATCTAAGCATGTTAAAAACATCATCTCTTTCACATACTCGAGGTGGTATTGTCATCAATCACCAAAAAGGGGAAGATTGAAAGCGTCTAGGCCCCTAGTTGGGTTTTGGTGATTAATAACAATACGTGATTACTGTGACTAACGTGTGTTTTTGCAGAGGCAATTAAGTTAGGTCACAGTAATGGAGATCGATTGGGCTATCATGGTGGTCATGCCCCTATGATGAAATCATTTTAGTTTCTAAAGGATGGACGACAAGGTTAAGGATGGACTAGTTCTAAGTATCGTTTGATATTGAGGAGACACTTAGAGTAGTTTAGGACTTTGTTTTTCCTTTGACCGTACTATTAAGGGGGGTATGGACGGGTAGTTTGACCTAGGTGAGTCTAGTGAGTTAGGTGTGGTGCACACTTGCTAAATCTAGCACTTGGGAGCTCCTAAAAAGCACTTAGATCCATTGGAGCAAACTTCATTCACGTATGATCGAGAGTTGAAAGTGAATGGAGGGTCAAATACTGACCGGACGTTGGTTCCGATGTGACCGGACGCTGGCGCAGAATCCGGTCAGTTTATTTGATCAAGGTGAAATCATCTAGACGCGATCGGACGCTGAGAGGTGAGTGACCAAACGCTGGGTGCCAGCGTCCGGTCGACTCCAGTAAGGTTCTAGAGAGGGAAAATCATGACCAGACGCATCCGATCAGTGCTGACCGGACGCTGTCCAACGTCCGGTCACAACTTAAACACTAGAGTTCGGGGAGAACTGATCGGAGCATCCGGTCAATATGACCGGAGCGTCCGGTCACCCCATAGAGGCACATAACGGTTCATTTTTCAACCAAGGTTATAAATACTTCCTCCATTTGTGTGAGGGGGTACTTTTGCTCATTCCAACAGCTGAGAAACACCTTTGAGAGTGCCAAGAAGAGCAAGGTTCTAGTGAGGTGATTGAGATTTAAGAATCCCAAAGAGAGCTCTCATTAGTGAAAGCAAGAGTAGCAAAGTGTGCATCCACCCTTCTCATTAGGCTTGTCGTGGTCAAGTAAGAGTTCGTGCTTGTTACTCTTGGTGATCGCCATCACCTAGATGGCTTGGTGGTGATTGGGAGTTTGGTGATCATCCGGCGGAGCTTATGGATGACCCAACTCAAGTTGTGAGCGGTTGTGGGTGATTCACCGCGACGGAGTGTCAAAGAATCAACCCATAGAGAGCACTTGATCCTTGCGCAGATCAAGGGGGAGCTACACCCTTGCATGGGTGCTCCAATGAGGACTAGTGGGGAGTGGTGACTCTCCGATACCTCGGCAAAACATCATCGCGTTCCTCCTTCTCTCTTTACTTTGTGCATTTACTTTGAGCAATTCAATTCTTGTCATTTATATTCATAGAATTGCCATGCTAGAGTAGGATTGGAACATAGGTTGCTAAACTTTTGTGTGGTAGACCAATAGAAACACTTTCTAGGCACAAGGGGTTAATTGGGCTAACCGTAGGACCTAATCATTGCAATGAAATATTGAATTAGCCCAATTCACCTCCCTCTTGGGCATCTTGATCCTTTCAGACACTATCATTGGTGATATTTCAAGAGGTGTGCAAACTAGATCAAGATTGACCTCATTTTGTGAGCATTTCTCATTTGTGTCATCAATTGAACCAAAGAAGATAGATGAAGCATTAAAGGATGTTGATTGGGTGAATGCTATGCATGAAGAATTGAATAACTTCACAAGAAATCGAGTATGGAAATTAGTAGAGAGACCAAAGGAACGCAATGTGATTGGAACAAAATGGGTCTTTAGAAACAAGCAACATCAAGATGGGATAGTAGTAAGGAACAAAGCAAGATTGGTAGCACAAGGATATACACAAGTTGAAGGTCTTAACTTTGGAGAAACATATGCCCCGGTTGCTAGATTTGAAGCAATTAGAATCTTATTAGCCTATGCTTGTGCCCATAACATCAAGCTCTATCAAATAGATGTCAAGAGTGTATTTCTTAATGGTTATATCAATGAAGAAGTATATGTTAAGCAACCTCCCTATTTTGAAGATGACAAGAAGTCCGACCATGTGTACAAGTTGAAGAAGGCATTGTATGGCTTGAAGCAAGCACCTAGAGCATGATATGAGAGATTGAGGGACTTCCTACTCTCTAAAGGGTTCATGATAGGCAAGGTTAACATGACTCTTTTCACCAAGAAGATTGGCAAAGACTTATTTACGTTGTAAATCTATATTGATGACATCATATTTGGATCAAGCAATCAAGACTTTTGTGAAGAATTTGGAAATATGATGGCTAATGAGTTTGAAATGTCCATAATTGGAGAGTTAAGTTACTTCCTTGGTCTTCAAATCAAGCAATTAAAGAATGGTACATTTGTGAGTCAAGGCAAGTACATCAAAGACATGCTTAAGAAGTTTGGCATGAGTGATAGCAAAGCCATTAGTACACCAATGGGAACAAATGGCAACTTAGATAGTAATGCAAGTGGCAATATGGTGGATTAAAAATTGTATCGGTCTATGATTGGAAGCCTACTCTATGTGACCGCATCAAGGTCGGATGTCATGTTTAGTGTATGCATGTGTGCAAGATTTCAAGCCTCACCAAGAGAAAGTCATTTGAAGGCTATAAAGAGAATATTGAGGTACTTGAAGCATATACAAAATGTTGGTTTGTGGTATTCCAAAGGAGCAAAGTTTGAGCTAGTTGGTTATTCTGACTCGGATTATGCGGGATGCAAGATTGAAAGGAAGAGCACCTCAGGCACATGTCAATTATTGGGAAGATCACTTGTTTCATGGTCATCAAAGAAGCAAAATAGTGTTGCATTATCAACAGCCGAAGCCAAATACATATCAGCCGGTAGTTGTTGTACACAAATACTTTGGATGAAGGCAACCTTGAATGACTTTGGAATCAAGTTCAAGAAAGTGCCATTGCTATGTGATAATGAGAGTGTAATCAAGTTAACCAACAATCCGGTTCAACATGCAAGAACAAAGCACATTGATGTCTGCCACCGTTTCATAAGAGAACACCAACAAAAAGGGGACATTTGCATTGAGAGTGTAGGTACCGAAGATCAACTTGCTGATATATTCAACAAACCATTGGATGAGAAAAGGTTTTGCAAGCTAAGGAATGAGTTGAACATATTAGATTTCTCAAATATGTGTTGATGCACCTCATTTATATGACATGCCTCTCCGACGAGCAATCCAAGGTAAAAGTTGATTGGCATGGCATACATCCTTGCTAAGGACATGCTTAGTGCATCTAGTCATTTTTCACATTTAATAGGCTCATTCATGAAAATCAAATGATTTTGAAGTTTGTATGGTACCACTATTGCTTCTATGCTTAATTTGGTCTAGTGGTAGCATATGACATGTTTGTGGGCTTGTAAACCTAGTGTTTGATCCAAAAAATGAGCTACAAGTGTTTAACTCAATATGGTACAAGATAACCCTTATTTGGAGGTGTGAAGAAGCTTGTCCTTGGATCTAACTGAGTTAAATATCTTTGGCAAGTATTATAGATTGAACCAAATTTGGGAAAATGATCCTCACCCCATTGATTGACATTTATAATCTCAACATATCTACATTTTAACCTTTGTGGTCATTGATGACAAAGGGGGAGAAATAGCGTACAAAGATAGTGAAAAGATAACCAAGGGGGAGAAATTGAGAACTTGACATAGGTGGAGAGATATGACAAAGAAAAGGGATCAATTAAAATTTTAAACACACAAGTAGGGGGAGCAAGCTCATAAACTTGATTGATGCATTTGAATGTGCATTTCATATGTTTGCTTGTATGGCACAAGTTTGAAATTTTAATATCCATGCTTGTGTGGTGTATGCTAGTTGTAGGTTTGAATGATAAGATGAAAAGCTTGCATGTATAGGTTAAGTAACTAGACTCATGCTCATATTATGAAAACTAGACCCTTACTTCTAATGTTGATCTCATGGGGTGTTCTAGTTTTTGTGTATGTCTAGTTACTAATGGTGCTAAGGATGGTATATTGGTGCACTCTGATTGGTATCATGCTTCAAAGGTCCATCTTTTATACCTTAGAATAATTTGGTAGACATTGTCTCCTATATTTCTTATCTAAGCATATATGCAAGCTACAATCCAAACTCTTAGCACATATGTAGGGGGAGCAATTGCTACCATATGGGATTTATGAAACTTGTCCATATCCTTTTACACATGGTAAATATGCTTGGGCAAGCAACATGGATTCAAATGAATTTCAATTCATATCTTTGTGAAAGGGTTGTCATCAATTACCAAAAAGGGGGAGATTGAAAGCTCTAGTTTGGTTTTGGTGAATTGATGAAACCCTAAGTGCTAACCTAGTTTATCAAAGTGATTATGAGATAGGTGGCACATTCCAAGTGGTGAAGTAAATGAAGATCATGACTTGATGATGGTGATGCCATGGTGATGATCAAGTGCTTGGACTTGGAAAAGAAGAAAGAAAACAAAAAGCTCAAGGCAAAGGTAAAACTTGATACGAGTTTTTTTGTTTTGGTGATCGAGACACTTAGTGAGTATAATCACATTTAGGATTGATAGCTGTACTATTAAGAGGGGTGAAACTCGTATCGAAATGTGGTTATCAAAGTGCCACTAGATGCTCTAACTCATTGCATATGCATTTAGGATCTAGTAGAGTGCTAACACCCTTGAAAACATTTGTGAAAGTATGCTAACACATGTGCACATGGTGATACACTTGGTGGTTGGCACATTTGAGCAAGGGTAAAGAAGATAGAGTTGAAAAGGAGTTGAATGCGCTAGTCACGGGGTGACCGAACGCGTTCGACGTGAGGACCGGACGCGTCCGGTATCTTCCCGACGTGACTGGACGCGTCCGATATCCATACCGGATGCGTCCGGCATTCTAGCTAGGTGCTACAGAGTTGACGAGGTGACCGAACTATGGGTCGATGCAGTGATCGTACACTGAGAAATCAATGTTTAGCATCCGGTCGAGGTGGCGTGGGGCGCGGGTGTTGGTCTAGAGAGGACCGGACGTAGGGCTACGTCCGGTCGGCCACACCGGATGCGTCTGGTATGAACCAGCAGGTCTCGGGTTTTCAACGCTATAATTGATCGGACACTGGGAGTGTCCGGCCAAGTATGACCGGACGCGTCCGGTCAGCCTAGAGCGGCTCTGGGAGCTCTCTGGACTTGACCGAACGTTGTGTCTCCCATGTCCAGTCGATTTCTAACGGTGCGTTCGGTCACTAGCATTACTATGCGTAGAGATAGCTGTTGGGCGTGAATGGCTAAACAATTTGAATGGGACATGTGGCGGTCATGCAGTGACCGGACGCAGCGACCGGACGTGTTCGGTCGCCACAGCGGTGCGTCCGGTCATCCTGCAGTCTGCCCAATAATTGAGCCAACGACTCTATTGTTTGGGGATGTCTATAAATATCATTTGGCCAGCTCTAGCTCACTCTCTTGGCCATTTACATTGATATAGCAACCTTGTGAGCTTAGCCAAAGCCCTCCCACTCATCTTCATCATTGATTCATCATCTTTGTGAGATTGGGAGTGAATCCAAGTGCATTGCTTGAGTGTTTGCATCTAGAGTCACTTGGTGTTCGTGTTTCACTGCGAGATTTGCTTGTTACTCTTGGTGGTTGCTGCCACCTAGATGACTTGGAGCAGCAAGGATCATCGAGCGGAGGTTGGTGATTGTGTCCGGCTCCAATCGTGGTGATTGTGAGGGGTTCTTGACCTTTCCTCGGCGGAGAGCCAAAAGGTACTCTAGTAAATTGCTCGAGGCTTGTGTGATCCTCGTCTTGTGTTGGTTATGCGGCACCCTATTGAGGGTTTGGCGTGTGATGCCAATTAGCGTATGAACCTCCAAGTGAGTGAATCTCCACAACAGGGACTAGCTTGCCGGCAAGCAAGTGAACCTCGGAAGAAAAATCATTGTCTTGATTGTCTCCTTGGTATTCATTGATATTCACTCATTGGTCACTTGCCATGGCGGTATAACTCTCTACCACTATCTTGTATTTCATTATACATTCTCTTGGATAGAGCTAGTGATAGTTAAAACTAGATAGTATATCATTTAATTGTATCACTCTCACTAGGTTAATCATCTAGGTGTATATTTGTGACATAGCTTTGTTGTGATATACTAGATATCATAGAAAATAGAATTGGGTAGGTGGCTTGCAACCCCAAGTATAGGGCTAGCGCAAAATTCACTTCGCCATCTTATTGACTAATCTTTTGTCTTAGTATTGTTGTAGAAATTTTTAATAGGCTATTCACCCCCCCTCTAGCCATTAGGACCTTTCAGCCATCCACGTGGACATGATTTAAGCACAAAACCCAGATCCATGGCGTGCACGGCTAGGGATCTTCCATCCCAGTCACCGCCAGGCCAGGCCCATGTGTCAGCCCCATCTTCTAGCTCCAGCTGCCGCTGACATGCGAGCTCACCAGGGGAGCAGGGGGTCGTGGGTCGTGCCCTCGTGTCAGGGGCAGGCGAGCGCACGTGCGCCGCCGGTCACAACGTGGACCTTGCCGCCGCGTCAAAGCAGGCGACCACAGGAGAGCGGTGGTGGCTCGGCCATGTGCCTGCTACCGCTGTGCCGCCGCCTACTGTCGCCGCTGCATTGGGCCGCCGCTCCACCACCTGCTGCTTGCTGCGTAAACGCCGCCTCGCCTCTCCCTGTGACCTCTCTCTCGCTCCAGCGCCCGAATTCGCCGCTGCCGCTGCCATTACCAAGCACACCGTCGAGCTCCCGATCTCCCTCCACAACTCACCACCAGACTCGGTTCGTCGTCCATTGGGTTCATGGATGCACGATAAGGCCTCTACACCACTCCACGACGTCAATCCGAGCCGGCAACTCCATTCCCTGACCTCACTGGAGCTCCTAGACTGACACCATCCTCCCCACCACCTTGATTCCCTTCTCCGCTGCCTCCCCGCCATCGAGATCGCTAGAGATGACTTCGCCTTGGCCTCCTCTTCCTACTCCGCTGCTCGCCAGAGATCATCGTCCGCCGGAGCGCCGTGCCGCCTCGACTCCGGCGAGGACAGCGCCGGAGAGCACCCCTACACAGCTATAGGGGAGGACTCCTCCTACCCTGCCTAATCCAAAACTGACGGTCCAGATCGGTTGTTGATCGACGGTCAACAAAGTCAAAGGACCGGCCCAGTCGGCACCTTCCCTCCAATCAGGATATGCCACATCACCGGTCAACCACCACCTCGGCCAGGTCAATTTCTAGTTATCAAGGTGGTGGTGACTAAGTTAAATCATGTCAACGTGGACGGCCACGTCAGCTTCTAACCCTCCTCGTATCTATTTTGGACCTAGATGAGATCACTTAAATACATTAGGGAGCTAAACGTTCGATTTTATAGTTTGGGGACCCAGATGAAATCCACCCAATACTTTAAGAACCAGCTGTGCAATTTATTCTTTATTAATCGAAGTATCTCCTTTAGAGCAACTCTACCGGTCCCCCAATACAACTCCCCCAATAAGATGGTATTGGGGTAGCCCAATATCACTTTCTAGATTTATTAGGGGAGATGCTGTAGCAGTACCATAATATATCTCCCTCAATACCCATATGAAAGGTGGGTCCCATAGGGGTGTAAGAGAAAATATGGCTGGAAAGTGGTAGTTGGGATGGTTCCTATGGTATTGGGGGAGTTGTATCTCCCCCTTTCTTTGAGAGGAGACGAGGGAAATATTGGTAGCCACCAAAAAAAAGGGAGAGGTACTGAGGAACTACTGGAGTAAGAAAAAAACATAGCTGTCTCTAATATGACAGTTTTATAGGGATAGAGAAAGTATTGGGGAAGTGCTGGAGACGCTCTTACATTGGACAAAAGGTGACATAATATTGGGACGCCTTCAATAGCTTCTGACAGTCAGTATCTATAGATATCTTGGTGCCTAGCTAGAGGCCGAGAGCCAATAGCACGGAAGCAGAGGATTCCGGATGCAAATATTGAACATGTTCCATATACACTACGGAGTACCTTGCATTTATCTGTTTCGTTTTGAAATGAGGTTGTATAAGGCTGTGCTTGGTTTTTGCCTCCTCAAAGTCTGTTGTGCTTGCCAATGGATGTCCAGGACCTGGGATTACCATGCAAGTGGATTGAAACAGGATCAACCCTTCACCGTACATGTTCCTCATTGTTGCTGACACCCTATAGGACCGAATCTAGGACAACCAATCGATCGTTTCCCACCCAATTCTATAGGATTCCCAGTCCCCAGTCCTCCGGTACGCGGATGACACTCTGATTGCTGCCCGAGGAGAGCCTAAAGATGCTGTAAGCCTGAAATTGTTGTTGGAACACTTTGCCGAAGCCACCATATTACACATCAACTATAAGCAAAAAGGTATTGTTGTTGTTGCTCCCAGTGGCAGACATAGGAATTACTCAAGACTAGGGCCTTTATCTAGTGGTGAAAATTATCCATCATACAGAACCCAACCAGTAGGAGACCATTAATGCCAAACACAGAAATAACTAAGACGAAAATAAAATTTCTAATTGATATGATGATTGAGCTAAAATTGCTAAGAACGTTGCACGGTACACATGATGAGATGAAATAAATACCCTGTGTCTAGTGAGGTGGTGCATTTGCATCTTTCATGTCCTCGGCAAGGCCTGCATGTGGATAAGGTGGAAATATAAATGAAGAAGTCATAAAAATGATTAATTCTTGAGCATACATTTCTAATTTGGATGTAACATACCATTATAACAAATACTACCAGATAGTTTAGGTAACTTCTTCAAACGAGACTTTAATTCTTGAAATTTTTGTAAAATATCATCATCTAGTATGCTTGCAAATACATCTGCTTGCACAATATAACAAATCATCCGATGGCTCAACCATTCACCACTCATCTTATTTCGCAAGTTAGTCTTAATAAACTTCATAGCTAAGAAGGTCCTTTCTACCGTGGCAATTGCAACTGACGAAATCAAGGCCAACTCAATGAGGTGATAAACTAATGAAAATGTTGTGTGCCTATCAGTAACAACCATCTTCATAGCAAGAACACCACGATCATTACAATCGGTAGAAGGATCAGCTCTCACATTAGCAATGAAATTATCAAGATGTGACCGAAGGTTACAATGATCACTTTGGGAGAAGTCAGAATCATATATCTCACCAAGTACAATCAGTTTCTCACGGTCATAATGGGCAAAGGATTTTTTTTGGATCTAGACAAATAATGCATCTCAATAATTGATCCATCGCAATCACAACTACGTTACGGAAGTTGCAAGTTAGAAAGATAGAGCCTTGCGCTATAGGCCTTCACAGAACCGTGCATTAGTAAAACACATTCATTCCCTCCTTAATCCCTCCAACCAAATAGAAAACAGGGACAGCTCTATCCCTCTAACCAAATTGTAAAATGGGATCATCCTAACCCAAAAAAACATAGATGAAACCATCCCATCATCACTAGTCCCCAAACCAAACGTAACATAGTGAGGCTGTGTTTAGTTCGCGAATTTTGGGGATTTGGCTACTGTAGCACTTTCATTTTTATTTGACAATTAGTGTCCAATCATGGACTAATTAGGCTCAAAACGTTCGTCTCGCAATTTACAACCAAACTGTGCAATTAGTTTTTTTTCGTCTACATTTAATGCTTCATACACGTATCGCAAGATTCGATGTAATGGCTACTGTAGCATTTTTTGGGAATTTTTTTGGGAACTAAACAAGCACTGAGCCCTTCTCTACGTCAACAACTCTTTCTCGGCAATACGGATAGTCTAGTAAGACAGGCCAAATATTCTACGGATTTGAAGTCGCAGTTTTTACTGATCATATATAGGAGTCAGGCGTAAGGCGTTGTTCAGCACCAATATAAAAACAACATTTGTTTAAGTTTGATACCTTCTACCTTTATTATAGCAATAGTGGAAATTAACATACGTTTCACCCTACCTGATTTTATTTCGGCAATTTCAAATTCCTGTTTTCAACGGAGTGCCTTTTGTGGTCATCAAGACTAACTCTACGGTGTCTTTCAATCTTTGGAAAGTATTATTCTTTATGAAGGAAGAAGATCCCTCAAAGTGTATCTTTATACTTGTCTTTTTTATTGATCATGGTTTGCCAAGGTGTCTTTTTTTAATATACTAGAAGCACCACGCGTGTTGCTGCGAAAATTATGGATCAATTACAATAAAATTAGACTAAATTACTTATATGAAGGAAAAAAACTAGTATAAATCAATGGTAGTAGATGGCATGGCAATACTAATGATGATCATTAAATGCATGTGATAGTGGATTGTTGAGATGGATTGATTGCATGTCAAGATAGAATGACTAGTGGGTTTAGGATTATAAGATATATAGTTATAGATATAGATATAGATTTGGAGCCACATCCTAACCCACCCACTACCACCGCACACACCTCGTCTCATCGCGAGACAATTAATCAGCACGCGGATAGCGAAGGTTAGTGGTGCACGGTTTTTTCCTCCATTTCTTTCAAACTCATCGTCTTTCTCCTCTCTCTCCCACATCCATCTTTCTCCTCCCTCCGCCACCGGGCCGCCAGTGACCTCGCCCATCACCTCACCACCCGCTGTCCACCCTAGCCCGCCCTTGCCCTTCACAAAACCCAATCGAGCACCTCAACGACGACTCCTCGCCCCTGGCGCCAACTCCGCCCAATATCTCCCGCTTGGCGGTGTCTTGCCACCTCACTCGCTGCCCAGAACCCAGCACAACCGCCGAGCCACCTGTTGCCCCTGGGCTCTCTTCTAAGCCTATCAGCCATGGATGCCCGCAAAACCCCAAATCATAACCTTCCACTACCACTGCTGCTTCCTCGCCCATTGCACCGGCTGTGGTTACCTCGTCACTAGCCGCTCTGCCCACCGTCCGCCCACTGCCCCCTCCCTCAGTTTCGGCCGTGGTGTCCTCGTGCATGTCGCTTTTGTTAGCGGCGCACGCACGCACGGTAAAGATCGTGTGCCCCTGGTAAAGATTTTGGACTCAGCATGCACAGTGCAGCACCGTATATATGGAGCGCGACTGAACTGTTGGACCTGAATCGAAGCAGAGGCACACAACAGTGCTGGTCAGCTAGTGGCCAAAATGGCAGATCGAAGGCGAGGGAGGGAGGGAGGGATCTTCTTCCTCGCGGCGCACAGTTATATATTTGAGTTGTGCTGCTCGCGGCGATCAGTGGTGCTAGCTATTGCCGCACGTGAACGGTGCAGACATTGGGACGGCACACTACTGGAAATTCGAGTTGTCATGTGGGTGACGAATTTTTCTGTGCGTTTTTTTCGGTACGCAAATATCCCGACAGAAAAATACGAAAACCCACAGAATAATTATATGAATTTTCTATGCGTGACAATACACACACGGAAAAATCAGCACTCACAGAAAAATACAATTTATTCTGTCGGTTCTTTAAAAAAATAAAAACACAAAGAAAAAATATATGCATGCATAGGATAAATAAAAAAACAAAGAAATCCTAACCCTAACCCGCAGGCCGCCGCCCCCAAACACCCTCGCACGCACGCACGCACTCGCCTGCTCGGCTCTCCTCACGCACGCACGCACACGCCGCGCCGCCGCCGCAGCTACGCACGCACGCCCACCCCGCCGCCTTCTTCTTCCCCAGCGGGCGGCCGCCCCTCCCCTCCCCTCCCCCTTCTTCACCTAGCCATAGCGCCCCTCCTCCCCCGCCGGCGCCGGCGCCCGGCCCCTCCCCCTTCTTCTTCCCCGGTGGGCGGTCGCCCCTCCCCTCCCCCTTCTTCACCCGGCCGGATCTGGCCCTCCCTCTCCTGGATCCGGCCGGTGGCTGTGGTGGTGGTGGTGGTGGCTGGCGGCGGGGCGTGGTGGTGGCGGCGGCCCTCCCCTCCCCGTTCTTCTCCCCCGCCGGCACCCATCCCCTCCCCCTTCTTCACCCGGCCGGATCCGGCCCTCCCTCTCTCGGATCCAACTCGTGGTGGTGGTGGTGGCCGGCGGCGGGGCGTGGTGGTGGCAGCGGCATTTTTTTGGAGAGCGAGCCGTCCTGTTCTAGAACACTCCCGCACGAGCGCACTACTGCGGTACTGCCATGGCGAGCGGCGACGGCGCGGATGGACCCAGAGGCAGCAACAGAACTGGTGTGGAAGGGTGCCACCCTCTCCTCCTCGACGTCCCCTAGCGCACCCTCTTCGGAATCGACACCTAGGTCGGTGGGATTCGGCCGCCAATGATCGCGTCTCGCAGCGAGCCGTTTGGTGCGTGCGTCAAACAATGTGACGGGTTTTCACCTCTACCTACTTCTCGTTCTTCTGCAGATGTTCTCTATTGGGCCCAAGTTCAAAGGGATGAAGATGGTGCCCCCGGGTGCCCATTTCATCTACTACTGCTCCCCAAACAGGTATCAGTATCCGCTAACTACAAGTCCCGATTCTTGCAACATTTCAACTACCAATTATTCGGAAATAATGTTGATGATTTGTGTTGAGAATGCCAACTAATTTTTCAGTACATGAACCGGTGAAAGGATCAAGATGCCCAAGAGGGGGGTGAATTGGGCTAATTCTAAATTTCTTTGCAATAATTAAATCCTATGGTTAGCCCAATTAACCCCTTGTGCCTAGAAAATGTTTCTAAGTGTTCTACCGCACAAAAGACTTGCAACTTAAATTCCAATCCTACTCTAGCATGGCAATTCTATGAATGTAAAGACAAGTATTGCATTGCTCAAAGTAAATGCTCAAAGTAAATGGAGAGAGAGAGGAACGCGGCGATGTTTTGCTGAGGTATCGGAGAGTCGCCACTCCCCACTAGTCCTCGTTGGAGCACCCGCGCAAGGGTGTAGCTCCCCCTTGATCCGCGCAAGGATCAACTGCTCTCTACGGGTTGATTCTTCGATACTCCGTCGCGGCGAATCACCCACAACCGCTCACAACTTGAGTTGGGTCATCCACAAGCTCTCCGGATGATCACCAAGCCATCTAGGTGATGGCGATCACCAAGAGTAACAAGCACGAACTCTCACTTGTCCACGACAAGCCTAATGAGAAGGGTGGATGCACACTTTGCTACTCTTGATCTCACTAATGAGGGATCTCTTTGGGATTCTCAAATCTCAATCACCTCACTAGGACCTTGCTCTTCTTGGCACTCTCTAAGGTGTTTCTCAGCTGTTGAAATGAGCAAAAGTACCCCCACATACGAGTGGAGGTTGTATTTATAACATGGGCTGAAAAACGAACCGTTATGTGCCTCTGCGGGGTGACCGGACGCTCCAGTCATGTTGACCGGACGCTCCGGTAAGTATACCCTGAACTCCAGTGTTTGCAGTGTGACCAGACCCTGGCCAGCATCCGGTCATGCTTTTCCCTCTCTAGAACCTTACTGGAGTCGACCGGACGCTGCCTCTCAGCGTCCGGTCACTTGACCTCTCAGCGTTTGGTCAAACCAGACGCAATCACCTTGGTCAAATGAACTGACCGGACCCTGAGCCAGCGTCTGGTCAAACCGGAGCCAGCGTTCGGTCAGTATTTGACCCTCCATTCACTTCTAACTCTCGATCATGTGTGAATGAAGTTTGCTCCATTGGATCTAAGGGCTATTTTGGAGCTACCTAGTGCTAGTTTTAACAAGTATGCACCACACCTAACTCACTAGACTCACCTAGGTCAAGCTACCCATTCATACCCCCTTAATAGTATGGCCAAAGGAAAAACAAAGTCCTAAACTACTCTAAGTGTCTCTCCAACTCCAATCGACACTTAGAACTAGTCCATCCTTTGAAAACCGAAACAATTTCCATCGTAGGGGCATGACCACCTCGATTGCCTAATCGATCTCCATTACCATGACCTAACTCAATTGCCTCTGTAAAACACATGTTAGTCCTAGTAATCTTGTATTATAATTAATCACCAAAACCCAGGGCCTAGATGCTTTCAATCTCCCCCTTTTTGGTGATTGATGACAATACCACCTCGAGTATGTGAAAGAGTTGAGGTTTTTAACATGCTTGGATCATATAAGCTTTTGTCAATGAGAACAAAAGAGTTAGGCGAGCTTATATGAACCAAGCCAACATGATGTACTCAAAAGATATGAATTAAACATGAGTACAAGTAATAAAGCTCATTTGCATCGGAGTAAAAACACAGAAGCAAAGGCAAATGAGCAAAACAAAGGTGATATGACATATAAATAATTCAAAGTAAAGAGCACACATGTCATATATCATGGTCACGTAGATATCACTATCACATATATATAGTTCAATGCATAGGAAGTAAACACACAACGAATGCATAATAGTGTATCACACATAAAAACTCCAAATGTAAATAGATAAGCTAATATAATAACTAAGCTCCCCCTAAATAGTCGCTCCCCCTAAGACTATCATACTCGAACCCTCTCCCCCTGTGGCGTCAAACACCAAAACCTAAGGGTCGGTCGGCGGGGCTCCAGCGAAAGAGCCGGGCGCTGAGGTACGGGGAGCGAGGTGGAACTGGGTGCCATCATCATCTGACCCTGAGCTCTGAGCTGTCTGACCCGCTATAGCTGGTAGTGAAGCTAAAGCAGTCTGGGTCGGATCAGGAACTAGAGCTACTGTAGGCTGAGTTGGTATGACTAAAGCAGCGGGCTCTAATGATGCCACTGAGGAGGGGAGCGTCTCTATCATCACTGTGATAGGTGCAGCCATAGAAGGACCTAGAACATGTAGGTATGGAGGAGTGGGCTACCCTATCAACTCACTGAAGGAGGCTCCAAGACTCTGGAGACTGAAGTGTCTGGCTCAAGCAGCGATGACGTTTGTGTCGGTGTGAAGCCCATCTGGAGTGGTGTGAACTGCGGGGCTACCACTGGCGAAGCGAACCACTAGGACACCTGCTCTGTCGGTGAAGCATACTGTGCTGGTGGCTGTCCCTGACTCTGAAGCCCACTAGGCTATAATGCTGGAGTCATCGAAGTGGTGGCAGGCTGACCAAGCTAGGGCGAAGTCTGTGGCGGTGGGGCCCCAATCGTTGTCACTACATGCTGCATGAATCTGAGAAGCTGCTACTGCTTGAGGATCTGCTGCTGGTGCATAGCTTGTTGCTGCTGCTGTAGAGCCTGTGTCTACTGCTGAATGACTTGCTGCTAGCGCTGGAACTCATCCTACCGAGTCTGGAACTGAGCAAATGTAGCAGCTGTCTCATGAGCCTATCAAGCCTGGTCCTACCTCATCCGCTCAAGTATAGCTAGAAGAGCAGGGTCTGTCTGCGGGGCAGGTGACGCTGAACTAGAGCTACCGGCCTCAGCATCATGTTGTCGTGGAGGCATCTAAGGAACGGGCTAGTAGTCATCATCAGAATTGTCACTGGGCTCGCTAGTGACCAACCCCTCCTGCTGTGCAAGCTGCTCCTCCTCTGTAGCTGCAATGCCCCTGATAATATCATCCTGCTGGGCTGTAGTCTCTGGCACCTCAGGACGTCAGCGAGGCTGACTGGGTGCTGTAGGTGTACTGTGCCTGATCATCTGTGTCATGTTATAAGCAGGGAACTCTGTGGTGGCACCACTGTACTCAGCAAGCATCTCTAGCGGCCTCACTGTGACTGCTCTATGGATAAGGAATGTGATCCAATGAGCATAGGGTAGCTGCCTATGACCTCTGAAGCCCTCAGCTATAGTGTCCTCCATCTCTAACAGAAGAAGATCCCAAATATCAAAGATTGTCTGCTGCATCAGAGAGTTGATCAGCCACAACTATATGTGAGTCAAGCCCTCGTGATACCCCATCCTCGGTACCAATGTCCTCCTCATGATAGTCTCTAGCACTCTGGCAGTAGGAGTAAGGTCACTGGGGTTCCTGCGTGACCTTTCACCGAAGGGCTCGGTGAAGCAGTGGCGAACCAAGTCAGTAGGGGGCACCATACCACCATGTGGATGTCTAGGAGGTGCAGTATGTCCATAGCAAACCTCATGAAGTCTGATAGGCTGCTCCTAAAGATTCAGTATCTCCCTGACCCTAGTGCTCATCAGCCGGTAATCTCTGCCTCTGAATGCAAAGTGAATAAAGTTATGGTGCGGGTCAATAAAGAGAGAAGCATAGAACTGCCGAACCCAAGATGGAATATATAATCCGGTCTGTCCAATCAAATCTGATAGCCCCGGTAGATATGTAAGGTAGGGGTGAATGTACTCTCTAGCTGCTGCAACTATAGAGTCAATGTGGCACACCCTCTGAGATCTAAAAACTGCCCCACTGTTGAGATAAGCATTGTAGAAATCTTTCTACAGAGGCGTGTAGAAACCCTCAGATGCTCTCTTATCTCTCCTAGGTGGAAACCACACCTCAAAGTCCACGAACCTCAGCTGCTGCACCTGCTTGGCCGTGGCGGCCCTTAGGTCAAGATGGGTCACTAGAGGAGGACCTTGTGGTCTGGACGGTGGACAAGAACCCCTCCGCCGTGTCTCTGCCCTCAGTGTGACTAGAGCATGGGTACGACCAGAGCGGCGTAACTGTGGCTGAGGTGTCGGCTCTGTCTCCTCAGCCTGCTGGGCCTGCTCACCCTCCTTGGTCTGCTGTGCTAGCTGTGCCTCCTAAGTCTGCTCTGCTGGTGGTGCCTGCTGCTGTGACTCCCCCTGAGGCTGACCCTCATCAATAACATGACACCGTCCTGCAATCATGAGAGTCCCAACTGGACCACCATGTAGGCGCTCAACTTCCTGAAGTGTAGCCCTCGCATCTGATGAAAGTCGATCTGCGATCTGGACTGCACTGTGAGCACCTCCTCTCTCGGCACGCTCTGCGGCCTCAGCAACTGTGGCTGCTCTCACTGTCTCTGCATCTGGATATTTGCGCTTTTGGGTTGCTAGCTTCTTCATCGCCTTGCCTTTAGGATCTGTAGGCTGGCGAGGCGGGGGCCTCTGATCTTCATCACCGAGACCACCTCCGACATTCTTCACGCGAGCCATCTGATGGATCAAAGAGGAATCAACTGCCCCTGATAAATAAACAACTGCCTCTGACGAAGATCAACTGTCGCTGACACTTTTGAGGCTTGGCCTCGATCCTTACTCGCGAGCTTGGCCCCGAGTTGACTGACAACTGCCACTGACACCTCAATGGAACCGACCCGCTGCATGATGGAATAGAAAGGATATACAAATAAATACAATATATCTAAAGATGCGAAACCCTAGGAAGCAAGCAATTTAGATATGAAATTGAAACGACTGGCTTGCTACCTGTCGAAATGGTGAAACAGCGAGAAGAGGAATGGATCGGGGGACACCGAATCGGCTAGGGTTGCTGGTCGGCGAGGATCAGCAATGCGATGCGGTGAATCGACGGCCGAGGGTAGCAGTAGCTAGGGCACTAGAACAGGGGCTCGGTGGCGGCGTTAGGGTTGCGTGGCAGTGGGGAGCAGAGAGGCACGGGGAGGTGCTATAGGCGGCGGCACTGGTGAGGGGCTGGCGGCGATGTGCGGGCACAGGGAGGCGCGTGGGCGAGCAGCGGTGGCGCGTGGGCTGCGGTGGCGCGTAGAGCTGCGGTGACGCGTGCGAACGGCGGCGCTAGGGCTCAGACAGCTAGGGTAGAGGAGGCATGCGGCGGCTCGGCGATGACAGCGGATGGATCGAAAACGCAAAGGCGGTGATTTGCTTATAAGGTGGCCCCAGCGGATCAGAAAAGGAAACGGAGAAGAGTCCTGAAACTGCACGAAATCTACTGACCGGACGCTCCGGTGGCAGCGACCGGACGCTGCCACCCAGCGTCCAGTCGATTCCAAAGAGGTCCAATTCCTCTAGAATCGTGACCGGACACATCCGGTGGACACCGATCGGACGCAGCCAGAGTCCAGTCACCTAGCCTTGATGTCTTCATGATCGACCGGACGCTGAAGCTCCTTCAGACCGGACGCTGGGAAAACACTATTTCAGTGTTCGGTCACTCCTGCTCGGTAGCTGTTCACCTCTTGTGAACTGACCGGACGCTGGACATCAGAGTCCGGTGCAGCGTCCGGTCACTCCTTCTTCAGCAAATCTTCAAATTCCTTCGCGCTGCCTGTTCCCAATCAAGTCCCAACTCAAATAAGATCCAAATAAACACCAATTGGGACTGATGTGAGTGACCTCTCTCAAACCCTCAAGTTTTTCAAAATATTTTGCCTTAGGCTATAATTCTTTTTAAGAAATTAGGCAATAAGAGGGCAATTTGAAGACAAATGACAAACAACAATCATGCATATGTAATGTAATACTTGAAAGTAAATCTAGTTGCTTGTCAAGTTTGATCCAAGGTTAAGCTTCTTCACACGCTTTTCGGCGGTTATCTTAACCATGTTAGACAAGCCCTACATGCATTACAAAACATTAAATATGTTGTATATTACAATGCAATGCAAGGGACAACACAAGCTCAATTTTTAGTGAAGTTGCTAAAATCAAGCACATTGAGTTCATTCCGCAATCTACAAAAAGTTGCATCATCTAGCGGTTTAGTGAAGATATCCGCCAATTGATCCTCGGTCCTTACACCTTCTAGTGATATATCATTTTTAGCAACATGATCTCTAAGAAAGTGATGGCGGATATCTATGTGCTTGGTGCAAGAGTGTTGAACCGGATTATTTGTAAGTTTTACCGCACTTTCATCATCGCACAAAAGAGGTACTTTTTCTAGAACTACACCATAGTCTAGCAAAGTTTGTTTCATATAAAGTATTTATGCACAACAAGCACCCACGGCAATGTATTCCGCTTCGGCAGTGGACAAAGCCACACTATTTTGTTTCTTGGAGGACCAAGACACAATTGATCTACCAAGCAAATGGCACCCTCCGGATGTGCTTTTTCTATCAACTTTGCACCCGACATAATCTGAATCGGAATAGCCAATTAATTCAAATCTAGCTCCTTTGGGATACCAAAGGCCAATGCTTGGTGTGTGCTTAAGATACCTAAGGATTCTTTTTATGGCAATTAAATGTGATTCCTTAGGTTTAGCTTGAAATCTAGCACACATACACACACTAAACATGATGTCGGGCCTAGATGCGGTTAAATATAATAAGCTACCAATCATAGAGCGGTAGAGAGTTTGATCAACCATGTTACCTCCCTTATCTAGGTCGAGATATCCATTAGTTGGCATTGGTGTCTTGATTGGCTTATATTCATCCATCTTGAATCTCTTGAGAAGATCTTTTGTATATTTCTCTTGAGAGATGAAGATCCCTTCTCTCATTTGCTTGACTTGGAAACCAAGAAAGAATGTAAGCTCACCAATCATTGACATCTCGAACTCCTTCGACATCAATTCACCAAACTCTTTGCAAGAATCTTCATTTGATGATCCAAAGATGATATCATCAACATATACTTGACAAATGAAGATATGCCCATCAAGCTTCTTGGTGAATAGTGTGGTGTCGACCTTCCCAATGATGAAGCCCTTCTCAATGAGGAAGTCCCGAAGGCGCTCATACCAAGCTCTTGGGGCTTGCTTAAGTCCATATAATGCCTTGGACAACCTATAAACATGATTAGGATATCTAGGGTCTTCAAACCCAGGAGGTTGATCAACATAGACTAGTTCATTAATAAAGCTATTTAAAAATGCACTTTTCACATCCATTTGATATAATTTCATCTCATGATGTGATGCATATGCAAGGAGGATATGAATGGCTTCTAATCTTGCAACCGGTGCAAAGGTCTCTCCAAAATCCAAACCTTCAACTTGAGAGAACCCCTTTGCAACTAGTCTTGCCTTGTTCCTCACAACAACACCTTGATCATCTTGCTTGTTTCGGAACACCCACTTTGTTCCAATGACTCTTGCACCTTTTGGCCGCTCTTCAAGAGTCCACACTTCATTGCAAGTGAAGTTGTTCAACTCTTCATGCATGGCATTTATCTAATCCGGATCTTGAAGAGCTTCTTCAACCTTAGTAGGCTCAAAGCAAGAGACAAAAGAGTGATGAGCAATAAATGAAGCAAGTTTTTGTGAATGAGTCATTACACCCTTTGATGGACTCCCTATGATGAGATCTTGTGGATGATCTTGTAGTAGAGGTGTATTTCTTCTATTGACCACTTGAGGAGGAGGTTGTGGAGCATCAATATCTTGTGCTTGTACCACCATTTGCTCATGGGACACATGAGTGTCTTCATTTTCTACTCTTCCACCTTTTTCATCATCTTGTGGTACACTTGATGAAGAGGGTGGATCAATCACTTGTACATCATCTTCGTCATCTTTAGGCTTGATGTCTCCAACCGGAATGTTCTTCATAGCCTCCCTCAATGGTTCATCACCTACATCATCAAGATTCTCATGTGCTCGTTGGGAGCCGTTAGATTCATCAAATTCCACATCATATGTTTCTTCAACCAAGCCGGTGGCATAATTAAATACTCTATATGATTTGGACTTTGATGAGTAACCAACAAGAAAATCAATATCACAACGTCTTTGGAACTTCCCTAGGTGTTGCCGCTTCTTGTAGATGTAGCATTTGCAACCAAACACCCTAAAGAAGGAGACGTCTGGCTTCTTCCCATTGAGCAACTCATAAGGTGTCTTGCCAAGGAACTTTTGAAGGAATAGGCGGTTGGATGCATAGCATACGGTGTTGATTGCTTCCGCCCATAGAGCTTCGGGGGTGTTGTACTCATCAAGCATTGTTCTTGTAAGAGTGATCAATGTCCGGTTCTTCCTCTCAACTACACCATTTTATTGAGGAGTATATGTTGTGGAGACCTCATGTTTGATTCCAACTTTATCACAATAGGCTTCTATGTTTGTGTTGTCAAAATTTTTCTCATTGTCACTTCTAATCTTTTTGAGCTTCACTTCAAATTCATTTTGAGCTCTCTTGGCAAACTTCTTGAAGCAAGATGCAACTTCGGATTTGTCATGAAGGAAGAATACCCATGTATACCTTGAATAATCATCAACAATTACAAGACAATAAAGATTTCCTCCCAAACTCTTGTATGTTATTGGTCCAAATAAATTCATGTGAAGGAGTTCTAGCACTCTTGTGGTTGACATGAAAGCTTTGGTTGGATGAGTATTTGCAACTTGCTTGCTGGCTTGACATGCACTACAAAGCTTGTCTTTCTCAAACTTCACATCCTTCAAACCTCTCACCAAATCATTCTTCATTAGCTTCTTGAGTGAGCTCATCTCAACATGAGCAAGTCTTCTATGCCATAACCACCCAAGTGTTGTTTTGGTGAATAGGCAAGTCTTCAAGTTTGCATCTTCGGAGGTGAAGTCCACTAGATATAGGTTGTTGTATCTAAATCCTTTGAATATCACTTGTTCATCATCCTTCTTAGATACAACAACTTCCTTCTCGGTAAACAAGCATTGGAAGCCAAGATCACACAATTGCCCAACCGATAGCAAGTTGAAGCTCAATGAAGCAACATATAGCACATTGGAGATTGAATGATCATTTCATATTGCCACTTTGCCCAATCCTTTAACCTTGCCCTTTGAATTATCCCCAAATGTGATTCTTTCTTGTCCATCTACTTCTTTGTCTTGTGAGGTGAACATACGAGGATCACTGGTCATATGTTGTGTGCAACCACTATCAATAACCCAATGACTTCCACCGGTCTTGTAGTTTACCTACACACAAGAGATCAAGCTTTAGGAACCCAAACTTGTTGAGGGCCCTTCACCTTCTCAACAAGTGACTTTGCAACCCAAATTTTCTTAGGCCTATTCGTATTTGGAGGTCCTAAGAACATCATTTTCATCTTTTCACTAGAATCCTTTCTAAGCATGTAGTGAGCATTGAAGGCAAAGGGTCTAGCATGCTTGGGCAAGGGTTGTGGTGGTGGAGTTTGGCACTCATGAGCAAAATGGCCTTCTTGTCCACACTCAAAGCATCTCTTTGGCTTTGGCTTTGGCTTTGATTGTTGTTGTTGAGCTTGAGCCTTCTTCTTCTCTTGATTTGCCATGTACCCAATGCCACTTCTATCCATCTTCATGATGGTGTTCATTAGGAGCTCACTTTGAAGATACTTGCCTCTAGTGAACTTGCTCAATTCAATCTTAAGATGCTCTTTTTCCAACTTGAGCTTCTTGTTCTCTTCCTTGAGTACATCACTACTTTTATCTTCCTTGAGTGCAACATTGTTTTTCTCTTCCTTGAGTTTCTTATTTTCTTCTTTTAGCTTCTCATTTTCAAGAATTAAGTCACCATCATGATCAAGGGTTTCTAGCACAATGGTGTTGTGGATTTTGAACTCTTCAAACTCTTTCTTGAGCTTTTCATTGTCATGCTTAAGCTTGACATACTCATCATAGTCATTGCACTCAACCACTTGCTTGCCTTTGCCACTAGATCCTTGCTCAATGCTCTCATCAATTAAATCATCACATGATGTAGCTATATCAATCTTAACAACATCGTTAGTAGCATCATGTGGCTCATTGGGTAAAAATTCTTGAGCAATAACAAGATTGTCATGATTAATCTTGAGAGTAGTATATTCATCTTTTAGCTTATTATGGCTAGTGATGAGCTCTTTGTGTACCCACTCAAGTTTATCATGTTTATCTTTAAGCTCTTTCTTAGAAGATTTGAGCTCCTTGAGTTTGGATGACATAGCATCATTTGCTTCTCTAAGCTCAACACTAGCCTTTTCAGCTATGTCATATTTAGCTAAAAGAGAATCATTCTTAATCTCAAGCTTTTTATTTTTAGCTCTAGTCTTTATAATGATCTTAGTGTATTTCTTTAGCAATTTAGCAAGATCATCATAAGTAGGTGACTCGTATTCATCATCATCACTATCACTATCACTATCACTATCATCATTATGAGCATGATCATCACCACTACTATCATCATCATGTGATACCTTTCGTTCACCTTTGGCAATAAGGCATAGGTGTGTAGAGGATGATGGTGGTGGTGGCGGTGAAGATGATGAAGAATCAATAACAATAGCGGCCACCTTCTCATCATCACTATCATCATCGGATGATCCACTAGATGAATCAATGTCCGTGAGCCAATCACCGACGATGTAAGCCTTTCCACTCTTCTTCTTATGGAAGTTCTTCTTCTTGCCATCTCTCTTCTTGTATGGCTTGTTCTTTTTCTTTTCATCTTCATCTTCATTGCATGAGTCATCTTTCTTGCCCTTATTCTTGTTCTTGAACTTGTCTTTCTTGGGCTTTGTACATTGGTGAGCTAGATGACCAAGTTCTCCACAATTATAGCCATCCATCTCAGAGATTGGCTTCCTTCTAGAGCTTGTGAAGAACTTCTTCTTCTTGCCATCAAACTTGATGCCACTCTTGTTGAGCTTCTTTAGCATCTTGGCGGTTTTCTTCACCATGAGAGCAAGGCTTTCATCATCAACTTCATCATCACTTGAGCTCTCATACTCAAGCCTTGCTTTGTCCTTCTCTTGGCTAGCTTTGAATGCTAAGTCTTTTTCTTTCTTCTTTGTAGAGGATGAGCTATCTTGAGGTGTGATGTGCATGTACATCTCATGAACATTGATCTTTCCCAAGATTTGTGTTGGTGTAGCGGTGGAAAGATCACCTTGATATAGCACGGTCACAATATGCCCATATTTGTTAATGGGGAGGACACTCAATATCTTTCTTACAACATCGGATGGTTGCAATTGAGTGAGTCCAAGCCCATTAACTTCCTCTACAAGAACATTCAAACGTGAATACATCTCATTAGCACATTTTTTAGGAAGCATTTCAAAAGAGTTAAGCTTCTTCATGACAAGATGATAGCGTTCCTCACGCTCACACTTTATTCCCTCATGGAGCGCACAAATGCCCGACCATAGTGCATGGGCGTTTTTGTGGTTCCTCGCCCGATTGAACACATCTTTGCAAAGGCCTCTAAAAATGGTGTTTCGAGCCTTTGCATTCCAATTCTCATAATTCACCACATTGCCTTGTAGGTGAGTAGCATCCTAAGGTTTTGGGAAGCCTTGTGAGGCGGCTCTAAGAATACCAATATCTAGAGCTTCCAAATACGCCTTCATACGAATTTTCCAATAAGGAAAATAATCTCCCTCAAAGATAGAAGGAGGTTCATCCCCATGAGGCATCTTGCTCTAGGCGGTTAAGCCTAAAAACGTGAGCACGAGGCTCTGATACCAATTGAAAGGATCAAGATGCCCAAGAGGGGGGTGAATTGGGCTAATTCTAATTTTTTTTGCAATAATTAAATCCTACGGTTAGCCCAATTAACCCCTTGTGCCTATAAAGTATTTCTAAGTGTTCTACCACACAAAAGACTTGCAACCTAAATTCCAATCCTACTCTAGCATGGCAATTCTATGAATGTAAAGACAAGTATTGAATTGCTCAAAGTAAATGCTCTAAGTAAATGCTCAAAGTAAATGGAGAGAGAGAGAGGAACGCGGCGATGTTTTGCCGAGGTATCGGAGAGTCGTCACTCCCCACTAGTCCTCGTTGGAGCACCCGCGCAAGGGTGTAGCTCCTCCTTGATCCGCACAAAGATCAAGTGCTCTCTATGGGTTGATTCTTCGACACTCCGTCGCGGTGAATCACCCACAACCGCTCACAACTTGAGTTGGGTCATCCACAAGCTCTCCGGATGATCACCAAGCTCTCAATCACCACCAAGCCGTCTAGATGATGGCGATCACCAAGATTAACAAGCACGAACTCTCACTTGACCACGACAAGCCTAATGAGAAGGGTGGATGCACATTTTGCTACTCTTGATCTCACTAATGAGGGCTCTCTTTGGGATTCTCAAATCTCAATCACCTCACTAGGACCTTGCTCTTCTTGGCACTCTCTAAGGTGTTTCTCAGCTGTTAAAATGAGCAAAAGTACCCCCACATACGAGTGGAGGTTGTATTTATAACATGGGCTGAAAAATGAACCGTTATGTGCCTCTGCGGGGTGATCGGACGCTCCAGTCATGTTGACCGGACGCTCCGGTCCGTATACCCCAAACTCCAGTGTTTGCAGTGTGACCGGACGCTGGCCAGCGTCCGGTCAGCACTGACTGGACATGTCCGGTCACGATTTTTCCCTCTCTGGAACCTTACTGGAGTCGACTGGACGCTGTCTCTCAGCGTCCGGTCACTTGACCTCTCAGCGTCCGGTCAAACCAGACGCAATCACCTTGGTCAAATGAACTGACCGAATCTTGAGCCAGCGTCCGGTCAGTATTTGACCCTCCATTCACTTCCAACTCTCGATCATGTGTGAATGAAGTTTGCTCCATTGGATCTAAGGGCTGTTTTGGAGCTACCTAGTGCTAGTTTTAACAAGTGTGCACCACACCTAACTCACAAGACTCACCTAGGTCAAGCTACCCATCCATACCCCCCTTAATAGTACGGCCAAAGGAAAAACAAAGTCCTAAACTACTCTAAGTGTCTCTCCAACTCCAATCGACACTTAGAACTAGTCCATCCTTAACCTTGTCGTCCATCCTTTGAAAACCGAAACGATTTCCATCGTAGGGGTATGACCACCTCGATTGCCCAATCGATCTCTATTACCATGACCTAACTTAATTGCCACTGCAAAACACACGTTAGTTATAGTAATCTTGTATTGTCATTAATCACCGAAACCCAACTAGGGGCCTAGATGCTTTCAACCGGTTTCCTTTTATGAATCGGTCATTGTCAGTTGTGCTACATATTGTTCTAGTTTGTCAGATGGAAGTGTTGTACAGAATTAATCAACAGCTTACTTAGAGTTTGAGTTCCTTTTTAATTGGCACGAACAAGTGATTGTAGTACATCAGTTTCTGAAACCTGCGTTTATCCTGTGCAGACTGACAAGGCATCCATGCTTGAAGAGATAACCGAATACGTCAAATTTCTCCAGCTGCAAGTGAAGGTTCGCTCACCACCACAACCATTCCTCTGTTCCATGCTGTCTGGCTTACCATCTTCTCGTCTGCTGATCTGTATTGCCTGTCTTTGATTGAAGGTTCTCAGCATGAGCAGGCTGGGCACGACGGAAGCCGTTGTCCCGCTCCTGATGGAGTCCCAGACTGAGGTAAATCACATCACGCGAGCCTGAATGAACTCAGAATACATTGTGCATGCTTCTTGTGACTGGGCTGCTGCTGGCAATGCAGAGCTCCGGTGGCCTTCTCCTGTCCCTGAGGTCAGGCTTAGGCTCAGGCAGGCAGCGGGCAGGCAGAGGCAGCCTGTCGTCGTCTGAGGCCCAGGACGGTGCGGCGTTCGAGCACGAGGTGGCGCAGCTGATAGGAGCAGCAATGAAAGAGCTAAGAGCTGCTCATTTTCAATGGTAGCAACATCGATGTAGTTGTCAACATAGTAGTGCAATAGTTATCAGTAGTGAAATTCATGAACTGCTGAGATGAGATGGTAATGCTTTTGAATGTATTGATGTCGGAACATTTGGACATCATCTACATGTAGCATGGATGCTATGAATGAATGTGCTGAACATTTAGACTCCATCTTTATATGTTGTGATGAAATTATTGTATGGACAGTTCATATTTTAATATGTTGTTGCTACTGTTTCCAAATAATTATTGTATCAAATTTGCTGCATAGCTAAGTGTATATTATTCTGTCGGTGGTCTGTTAACACCTGACAGAAAAATACAATTTTTCCGTGCGTTCACCTAACCCGACAGAAAAATACAATTTTTTCCTATGAGTGCACCTCTGCAACTCTGACGGGACAACACTAACAGAAAAATGATTTTTCTGTCGGGTTTTTTTTCTGTGAGGAATAATGCACAGAAATTCACCCACAGAAAAATTGTTTCTGACGACGAACACACAGAACAATTGAATTTGTCTGTTATTATATTTCCGTGTGTATTTTTCTAAGGGTACACCGTCAGAAAAATATTTTTCTGACGGTATTCGTATTTTTCTGTATGTTTTCGCACACACAGAAGAATGCGAGTTTCCAGTAGTGGCAGAGGCCCAGGTCAGCCATTTTGTACCTACCTGTGGGTGAATGAAGGGTGTGTGGATCGACTTGGCCACTTGTAGAGAGTAGTCATTGGGCTCTGCCAACTACTAGTAGAGCACATGAACAATGATGCCAATCTTCTTCAGCCAAAAGTTTAGGCCAGTTCAGCCAAGAAATGATTTTGGCAATGCCAAGTTTGCGTTGCAGTTCCCGATTGGGGGCAGGCAATGGCCAAATGATGGCGAGGAGATGGCCCCTTGTGTTGCCTGTGATGGCGATGGCAATGGCGATGGCAAGAGGAGAAGGCGAAAAGGAGAGGCGGAGGGTGATCGGTGTGCCACTGCAGCATCCCCCATTTCGTCCGAGCAATGCAATGCAATGCAACGAGGTCAAGTCCGGCCGGCCGGGCGCCTCACACGTGGTACTCGTGCGACATGGAAAAGAGCTTTGTGCGCCAGGCAGCTATGCATTAGCATTATTATAGGAGAAGCATGGTCTTATTGTCTCAAACAACATATAAAGTTATTGTGAGGCCATTGCCGGAGCCGAAAGACGAATTTGTGGCTTCTCTGCAGGAGCAGGACGAGTGTTCGGCATTTTCTCGGTCATGCGGACGGCAGACTTGTCAACTAGTGTTGGGGAGTTGCTGCGAGCCAAAAAAGCATGTGCTCGCTGCTGCCTTTGTTTTCTTTCCTGGCAAATGCAGCAGCCAGATCTGGAACGTTATATCACCCTTCACCATTTACCCTTTATACACAGTTTATTAAACGTTGTACGCTATTTTCGTTTAGTCCATCGTTTATCCTGTGTAAACGGTCTTTCAAACCAAATAATAGCTAAATAAATAGGAAGTGATCAACTGTTTACTATTTAGTGTTTAAGAAAACACTATATATATATATATATATATATATATATATATATATATATATATATATATATATATATATATATATATATATATATACTGTTATGCAGCTGGCCATAGAATAACTTATTCTGTGGTCACTTTAATAAATAATAGTAAGGCATGTTGTAAAAAATATAGTAAAAAGGTATAGCTACGGTCAACGTCCAAACAGCTCAATTTTTATCACTAGAGAACCATGCACTAACTGTTCACCCAATATGACTGAAAAGAACACCCATTTTCTTCACTCATGGAGTGAAAAAAAAATCTGAAAGGAACTTCACAATTCCTGAAAAAAAAATGTTCTAAATAAGTAGTCTATCTTCTCTTTCATGGAGAAAAACAAGGTGGTGGCCGGTTGCTCAAACCCGTTCGGCTTACCCCATATTCGGCTTGTTTTTTCAGCCGAAATAGTATTTTTCTCTCACAACAATTCAGCCAGAACAATGTTTTTCAGCCAGTTTCAGCCAAGATTCAGCAAGCCGAACAGGACTGTACTGGTGTGTTTTGGTGAACATATATAGCGCTTGTGTCATATATATTTGTCCAGATAGGTTCACAAGATTTATATCGAAGAAAGATCTGATCTCACTAAAGCTTATCCGAACAGTGTGTGCACAAGTGGATAGTCATTCATCCAGGCTCCAGGAGGGCACTGAGGCGCATGATGTATAGTGGCGAATGGAGATGGAATCTCAATCTTTCATATCCACGCACATCTGGACTTTACCATGCTAAAAATCCTTCATGTGCGCTTTCACTTGCCCTGTTTTAGATTCTTCCGATCACACAAGATAGCTGTGCTAATCCGTGCCAGTGCCAGATAGATCATATCTCTTGTTTGCTCTTTTCTTTCACTGTACCAAGGATGGCATATACACATGACCTTTTTCTTTCTTTCTGAGAAAATATTAGAGCACAAAGTTGACTTGCGATTATGTTCAGAAAATTGTTCTCTCATGAATCTTGCATGCATTATGTCAGCCATGGAATAATCCATTTAATTTCTAATGTGACGTCCGTCGTCCCTAGGTATATATGTATAGCAAATCTCCGCCTACCGGCCGCTGTAGTCGACTATATATAGCTATTTTAAGCAGTGGTGGCAGCTATTTGGACATGTAGCATGCTATAGCTGCCTATTAACTTAGGAAAACGAACCTCTGTCGCTAAATATCCATAGCCGAAGACATATCGTGCTGTTGTGTTCATACGTTTTTCTTTTTGCCACTGTTATATAGTAGAATATACATACCTACGTTATTCTCAGATATGCTAGCCTAATAGTAGTGACGTGGTCCATGCTTGGAAAATTTGACTTTAGATATAACCCAAAATATCACTTATTTA